>NC_142766.1:10000-1210000 GCF_054948205.1 Urtica dioica subsp. dioica | reverse complement strand
CGGCCTTGGAGGGAGGCCGGCCATGGAGGAAGGCCGGCCTTGGAGCGCCGGCCATGGAGGGAGGCCGGCCATGGAGGGCCGGCCTTGGAGGGAGGCCGGCCATGGAGGGCCGGCCTTGGAGGGCCGGCCATGGAGAGCCGGCCGGCCATGGAGGAAGGCCGGCCTTGGAGTGCCGGCCATGGAGGGAGGCCGGCCATGGAGGGCCGGCCTTGGAGGGCCGGCCATGGAGAGCCGGCCGGCCATGGAGGAAGGCCGGCCATGGAGGGCCGGCCTTGGAGGGCCGGCCATGGAGAGCCGGCCGGCCATGGAGGAAGGCCGGCCTTGGAGTGCCGGCCATGGAGGAGGGCCGGCCTTGGAGTGCCGGCCATGGAGGGCCGGCCGGCCATGGAGGAGGGCCGGCTGAGCATATGGCCGGCCATTGGCCAGCTGACCTCTGGGCCGGCGACAGGCCAGCCAAGCATATGGCCGGCCGCTGGCCGGCTGAGCATACGGCCGGCCGCCGGCCGGCTGACCCTTGGCCCGACCACTGGTTTGGGCCGGCCAAAGGCCGATGCAAGGTTTCGCCGCTCGAGGCCTTGCACCGGTCGCATGGGTCGAGGTGATGCTTTAGTCCCTGTCGATCCGAGACGGACCGACAACAGGATCCGTGACGCTGTCTTTTGAAGACCGCACTTTAAACTTGAATAATGTTTATTTTGTTCCTACCTTTGGGAAGAACTTAATATCCGTTGCTCGTCTTCGTGAGCAAGATTATTGTTTAAAGTTCATTAAGAATGGAATTCGTATTTCGTTTCCTGATAATTCTTTTGTCACTGATGCATGTATGAAGAATGCTCTTTTCTACATCTATCCCACTCAACCTTCTCCTTTAGACACCGAAATAGATAATGATCTAATTAGGGAGCCAAAGAGGATCAAACTTTCTGAATCCTCCGATCTAACAAAATCAACACACCTATGGCACTTAAGACTTGGTCATATCAGTCTAGAAAGGATTAAGAGACTTGTGAGGGATGGTCCACTCCAAGCCTCTGCAATAGGTTCACTACCTACTTGCGAATCCTGCTTAGAAGGAAAAATGACTAAGCGACCTTTCTCTGATAAAGGTCGAAGAGCCACTGAGTTGCTGGAACTAATACAATTTTATGTATGTGGTCCGCTCAACCAACAGGCACGTGGAGGATACGAATACATCGTTACCTTCACTGATGATTACTCAAGATATGGGTTTGTCTATTTGCTCAAACACAAATCCGAGACCTTTAACGTATTTAAGGTCTTTAGGGCTTTAGTGGAAAAGCAAACTGGCAAAGTGATCAAAATCCTTCGATCTGATCGAGGTGGTGAGTATATGTCTGGAGAGTTCGATGACTTTCTTAAAAAAGAAGGTATCGCTTCTCAGCTTACCGCACCTGGCACACCTCAACAAAACGGAGTGTCAGAGAGAAGGAACCGAACTCTAATGGAGATGGTTAGATCAATGATGAGTTACTCATCACTCCCTACTTCCTTTTGGGGATATGCCCTCGAAACAGCCGCTTACATTCTGAGCCAAGTTCCGTCTAAAACGGTTCCTGGTACTCCTTATGAAAGATGGACTGGCCGTAAAGTAAGTTTGGGCCACATCCGAATTTGGGGTTGCCCTGCACATGTGCTAAGGCAAAAGACTAGCAAGTTGGCTAGTAGGTCAGAATTGTGCCTGTTTGTAGGATATCCGAAGGAAACCAAAGGTTTTACTTTCTATAGTCCCGAGGACGATAAGACTTTCGTTAGCACGAATGCTCGTTTCCTTGAGGAGGACTTTATGAAGGATGCGAAACCTAGAAGCAAAATTGTGCTTGAAGAAAAGTTGGGTGAGGAAGCTTCTACCTCGTCTGTAAGAACTGTTCTTACCCCAACTGAAACACAACCTAACTCATCAGAATCTCGTCGAGTAGTACTTCGACGTAGTGGGAGGGCTACTCAAAAGCCTGACAGGTACATGTCTTATGCAGACTCTCTTGTAGCCGTCTCCGACATGGATGATCCTGTTTCCTATAGCCAAGCAATGGCTTGTTCTGAATCAAACCTTTGGCTTGACGCCATGAAAGTTGAGATGCACTCGATGTATGTCAACAAAGTCTGGAAACTTGTAGACCTTCCTGAAGGGATTAAACCCGTAGGGTGTAAGTGGATATACAAGAAGAAAAGGGGTCCTGATGGGAACGTCGAGACGTTCAAAGCACGACTTGTGGCGAAGGGTTATACCCAACAAGAAGGGATTGACTATGAAGAAACCTTCTCGCCAGTCGCGATGCTTAAATCCATCCGCATACTCCTATCCATAGCTGCAGCTCTCGACTATGAGATCTGGCAAATGGATGTCAAGACAGCCTTTCTGAATGGCAATCTTGACGAGCGCATTTACATGGCTCAACCAGACGGTTTCGTGGATAAAGGTCAAGAGACCAAGGTTTGTGAGTTGCTTAAATCCATTTATGGACTAAAGCAAGCATCTAGGTCATGGAATATTAGATTCGATGAAACTGTAAAGAGCTTCGGCTTTGAACAGTCAATAGATGAGCCTTGTGTTTACAAGTTAATACACGAAGGCAAAGTTGTGTTTTTGGTACTATATGTCGATGATATACTACTCATTGGTAATGACGTGGGTAAGTTATCTGAGGTTAAGGTCTGGCTAGCAAAGCAATTCGATATGAAGGATCTAGGAGAAGCCGCGTACATTCTGGGAATCCAAATCTTTCGAGATAGGAAAAACCGGACCCTGTCGCTCTCTCAAGCATCTTATATTGATAAGGTGATGGATCGCTTCTCGATGCAAGACTGCAAGAGGGGTCAAACACCCTTTAGGCATGGAGTTTCACTCTCTAAGGACCAGTCTCCCAAGACTGCACAAGAGATTGAAGACATGAGGAAAATTCCTTACGCCTCTGCCGTAGGAAGCCTCATGTATGCTATGCTTTGCACCCGACCTGATATATGTTTCGCCGTTGGCGTAGTTAGTCGTTTCCAATCCAACCCTGGACCCGAGCACTGGATTGCTGTTAAGCATGTTCTTAAGTATCTTCGAAGAACTAGGAACTTGATGCTTACATACTCAGGTACTGACCTGACTATGACGGGATATACCGACTCCGATTTTCAAGCGGATAAGGATTCCAGGAAATCCACTTCGGGATCTGTGTTCATCCTTAATGGTGGAGCTGTCGTGTGGAGGAGTATTAAGCAATCTTGCATTGCTGACTCCACAATGGAGGCAGAATATGTGGCTGCTTGTGAAGCATCCAAAGAGGCTGTATGGCTTAAGAAATTCCTTAAGTATTTGGAAGTTGTTCCAAACGTCGACGAGCCCATGACCCTTTATTGTGATAATAGTGGGGCTGTCGCTAACTCAAAGGAACCTAGAAGCCATAAGCGCTCTAAGCATATTGAGAGGAAATACCATTTGATTCGAGAGATCGTGCAGCGCGGAGACGTGGAAGTGAAGAAGATCTCAACGGTGGACAACCTCGCAGATCCATTCACCAAGGCCCTAGCGAACAAGGTCTTCGACCAACATCGTGAGGGATTAGGCATGTAGGACTACTCACATCTTCTTTGAGTCAAGTGGGAGTTTGTTGTCAATGGTGCCCACAAGAAGAGTTGTAGTCTTTATTTTGAACATTTGATGTAATAAAGTCTCATGAAGACTCTTGCTTGTAATTGCCTATTCATTCTTTAATAAAGTTGAAACGTTCATTCAATCTTCCTTGTCTGAAGCTTTATGATAAAACCATAGTCTTTTAGTCCATAAACAAACTAAACAACTTACGAAGAGACAAATGTAGATTTGCATGAACAAACTCTTCGTAGTTTGCTTAAAACGATATATTCGCAATCTTAGGGTAAAAGGACTATTGACCTCAGTATGATTGTTAGAAGAATCTATGATGTCTGGTTATGAGGCATTGAGAGTTTGGGACTCTATAGTTCTTCTAGGTATCTTCCGAAGGTACTGAATTGACCAGTGCACTTCTAGAGACAAGATAAGAACAAACCATTTAACCTCTTATGTCTCGAAGTCACTATGTATGAATTGCATCATGCTTTACCTTAATCCTGAAATGAGACATGCCATTTCACACCTTAGTATTCTCATTTGAGAAAGTCAAAGTTCGGACTCACTATGTGATTCCGAACAAGGCCTATTGGTGAAGTACTAAGTTGTGAGTCTGTCATGAGTAACTTTGTGAAGTTCTCATAGATATGGAATTCATGTACAAGATTGCTGAAATGCAATGTATGTCACCTCATGCTTTGTTCCTTGGAGTGTGAATAAATGAACTGGCCAGTGTCCAAATTGAGTCTTGACTCTTTTGGATGAAACAATGTGACTTGTTAGCTCCTCGTCAATACATTGTTTCTAACTTATTCACAAGCGACAAAGGAGTTGAGGAAATAACAGCTAGAAGGGTAAAATGGTAATTTAGTAAATCCCGACTAGCTGATGACATTCATGAAGGGTAAACATAGATAATATTCAGTGGATCCGCTCATCATAATTAGGTCGAATTCTTGAGTAGAAAATAAATTCATTTGAACCGAGAGATTTTCAGTGTCAGCTCTTTAGTGGAGTCAGTTGGCATTAAGCTAAACTTGGAAAAGGTTTGTGAACTTTTGAGTCCAAGTGTTTAGCTAAAGCTTTGTTCATTTGGGTCCATGAGGTCACTGTCACGAATCACATCGATAGGAATAGTTAAACTGGAAGCTAAGCCAAAACAAGAACGAAAATAGTTAAAAGGGTATTTTTGTCTTTTGAGACAAACGATGAAATGAATGTCAATAAATTTTTGACAAGGTCATTTTATGACATGTTTCACTCGGCCATGACTTGATCATTGGGCCTTGTGAATTAATTTCATTTCATGAGAATTTTATTTGAAAATTCTAAATGGGCCTTTTCTTATGTTGTCATGAACAAGTGAAGAAAATTCTAGAAGCCTTTTCTAGAACATGTTGGGCGCCCATAATACCCAAGATAGAGAGTTTATTTTGTGCATAAATGTATTTAGATACTTGCCAAAAGAAAAAGAGGAAACAAATTTCCCACACAAGCATGGGAATTTCGGCCAAGAGAGCAATAGGCAAGCCAAGGAACAAAAAAGGAAACAAATCCTAGCCTTCTAGAAGGCTGCCTTGGGCGCCTAAGAGGAATGGGAAATAAGGGTTATTTTGCTCATGAATATGTGATATTCTATAGAAGAGGAAACTGCCTTATTGAAGGTGAGACCTCTCCTATAAATAGGAGCCTCATTTCCTCACAATTCATTCATCCAAGTTTAAGAGATTTGAGAGACTCTCTCTCTAGAACTTGGCCGAAGTCCTCTTCTCTCTCTCTCTAGTTTATTTTCGGTTTTCTCTTGTCTTGGCACCTAGGTCCTCACTCGACCTAGTCTTTAGCTCAGCGACTTTGAGACTCGTTCTTAAGTCGTAGTGTTTAAAAGTGCCCACTCACTGATTCCTTCTTTTCGAGTGATTTAGTGATAGAAACTTTCGTGGTTGCTCGAGTTGCCGAGGAAAGAAAGAGAGACGTGCTGCGAGGGGAGACGAGCGTTGCAACTTTCCAAAAGCTTCTACAAGGTTCAAGCTTCAAGAAAGGTTAGTAACTTTAATAGCTCATATTAGTTTTTATTTACATGCACATGCTCTTGTCTAGGTTAGTAAAAACTAGTTTTACTTAAAAAGAAAATTTTTAAAATTCCGCCGCTTAACGAAGCGTTAAACTTTTTCTCAAACCCTAGATCGATTCCAACAGTCCCCGTGAGTGCTTTAGAACCTCTAAGAACGAGAAATCGAGAAGAATTCGCTTCAGGCCAAGGATGGCATCTAGAGAAACAGAGAGAAGTCTCAAGTTCCTTGAGAATGAATGGGATGGCTTTCCCCTCAATGAGAGTGGGCACGTGGAGCGCGCGGCGCGGGCACGTCTTGGCGCGGCGCGCGGCCTGCCTGAGGGCTGCGCGGCGCGCGGCCGGCGCACTGCTTGCTGTGAGCGGTGGTCGGCGCGGCTTGCTGTGAGCGGCTGGCCGGCGCGGCGCACGGCCTGTTTTGTCGGATTTTTGTGGGCCTTTAGGGGTCTTCGGATACCACGCTTGCCACGTGAAATATGAAGGTTTCTACTTGACGAGAGTGACTCGATTCGAGGAGCGATTCGAGGCTCGACTCGAGGAGAACGACCCGAGGCTCGACTCGAGGAGAACGACTCGAGGCTTGACTCGAGGAGAACGACTCGAGGCTCGACTCGAGGAGCGACTCGAGGAGCGACTCGAGGCTCGACTCGAGGAGCGACTCGAGGCTCGACTCGAGGAGAACGACTCGAGGAGAACGATTCGAGGCTCGACTCGAGGATCGACTCGAGGAGAACGACTCGAGGCTCGACTCTAGGAACGTGAGAGTTTGGTACGAGGACTCGCCAGTCAACTCGTGACAGAAGGCTTGCTGCTTTTCAGGACCTCCGGACTGACTATCGGCCCTTTGAACGGCGTGTCTTCTTGGCGTCTCGGGTTTTCCAAAAACGACCGACAACAAAGGACAAACTCTTTGAGCTCTCCCTTCTGGATTAACGTCTCAATTTGTTTCCTAAGATGGAAGCATTGAGCGGTCGTGTGACCGTAATCCCGGTGGAACTCACAATAACGGGACCGGTCGCGAGATGCGAGGCTGTCCCTTATTGGAGCCGGAGCAACGAATTTGTCACGCGCCACAGCGTAGATTTGCTCTACCGTGGCGTTCAGGGGAGTGTAACTCGAGTAGTCTCTAAAATTGCTCGCGAGACGCGGCTTTTGAGACGTAGGGGGCCGGCTATCAGAAGCTTTACCTCCCTTGTTTATCCTCTTACGGGGATTGCCAGGCTCGTTGCCGGACTCATCCCGACGGCGGGAGCTTTGGTTACTGCTCCTGCGGCCGTCAAGGTAATCCTCTACCCCCATGAAGGTTTTGGCTCGGTTCATTAACTCGGCTATCGTAGAAGGGACTCTGCCGACGACGGACTTTAAGAAGTCTCCGGTGCGCAAGCCCTCGATGATGGATGTAATTGAGTCACTGTCGTCAAAGCGGTCAACCTTATTTGATTCTGCGGTGAATCGGGTGAGATACTGTCTCAAGGACTCGTTACTCTCTTGCCTGATTGACCATAAGTACATCTTGGTCTTCTTTTGGACCATAGATGTAGCAAATCGTGCAAGGAACATGTCCTTCAAGTCTTTGAATGATTGGACGCTCCCCGGTCTTAAATTCTTAAACCACTCAAAACCGGGTCCGGTGAGGGTAAGACTAAAAGCTTGGCATAGAGCCCCAGGTGAAACGCCTTGCATCGTCATCCAAGTTTCGTAATGTTGGATGTGATACGTGGGATTAGTCACCCCTTGTTCAGGAGGAGTCACATGTCACCTTTCATTCGACCCTTGAGCCGTGCGAGGTTCCCCATTGATCGGGGCCGCAGGGTTGTGACCCTTGTGAGCACTTAGCCTCTCCCGTAGGTCTTCGCCACGGTCGTTTCGTTGGGCGGTAAGGCGATCTCTAAGGTCTGGCCCGGCGGTATGGGGGCGCGAGCTTCGAGCCACACGCCTCACTCGCCAAGTCGTTGGACCTTCCTTGACATTGCCTCATTGACCGAGTCGGTCATGGGCTGAACGTCGTGAGGTCTCTTCTTGAGAGGAGATCGGTATTGCCTTTGTTTTTGACGGACCGGCTTCGATCTCAACAGGGAGTTCCCCGTCTTTGGTGAGAGAAGTTTCGACGTCCGCCGAAATTTCCAAGCCTTCATAGTCGGGGTCATAGTCATGTCCATCGTCCATGAGGTCCTCAGACTCCCCGTGGGAGGTGCCTTGCGCATGCGCCTTGCCTGCCAGTTGGCGGTGGTACCTTGCGTTAGCTATTTTTAGTTGACGGATTTTCTCCTCCATCTCAAGGATGCGGTCGTCCAGGCTGTCCTGAAGTGGAGGTGGCGAGGGAGTGTGACTCCCGTCGTTGAGAGACTCCTTGTCGCCTTGTGCTCGGGAGCGCAAGAAGTATTTCTTCACCGCGGTTGCGTTTTCGGGGTTGTTCACGCCCTCAGAACGAACGGGTGGTTGACCACTCATGTCTTTCTCGAGTCAAGAAGAAAGGGGTCGAGCTGGAGAAGGGATTTCGGGCTGTGTAAGTCGGGAAGTCCCCTCCTTCTAGCGCCAAAATATTGTCGCACGAAAAAGAACAACAATTAGATACCTCGGGCGGTTCGATCCAAGGCCAGACCAAGTGACCGCGCCCGGGCAAAAGGTGGGAGCTCGTAGACCGAGCTGCACCCTCCAGACCCTGAGGTGTGTTTTGGGGGATGTGACCGTGCCAAAGGTTGGCTGCCTACGTACCCTTTAGTCGGGATCAGGTCAGAACGTAGTTCAATTTGTGTATTGAGTTTTATCTTGGGCTCGGAGGCTTGAGAATCCAAGGCTCTAGAGTAGGACCCGGCTCGTAGCTTCTAGTGAAGACTTTAGAGGGGTCGCTTGCCTCGTAGCTCGGAGTTCTAGCGCAATGGCCAAGAAACTGGAGAGCAGCGTGGGCTGCAGAAGCTCGGGTCGCAGAAAAGGAGCGCGCTCCCTCTCGTGGAGGGGGTCCTTGTATTTCTGAGCCGAGGGAGGAGGAGCGCGCGCTCTTGGAATGTCACAAGAGCACGGGAGATGAGAGAATTATCGAGAGAGAGAGAAGTAGAGATGTGTTGGAATGAACAAGGATGATTTTTCCTTCCCCAAGGGGGGGAGGGGTATTTATAGTATTTGCAGGAGGCCTTTGGCCGGCCCCTCAAGGCCCACTGGGTGGCCGGGAGCGGGGCGCGCGAGGCATGACGCCCGGACGGGCACATGGCGCGCGTGTCGTGACGCCTGGCCGGGCGCGGGGTGCATGGAGAAGCAGGAGCGGCCGGCCGAGGCAGCAGGGCGCTCGGCCGGGGCAGCAGGTGGGCCGGGCGGCCGTGAGCGCAGACGCGCGTGGGCACTCGCGCGGGCCGGGCGGACGGGAGCGCGGGCACGCGATGGCCAGAGGGCCGGGGCGCGAGGAGCGCGCGCTGGCCGGAGGGCCAAGGCGCGGGGAGCGCACGCGGGCCGGAGGGCCGGGGCGCGGGAAACGCACGTGGGCCGGAGGGCCGGGGCGCGAGGAGCGGACGCTGGCCGGAGGGCCGGGGCACGAGAAGCGCACGCGGGCCGGAGTCGTGAGGGCGCGCGCAGCCGACTGCGTAATGCGCAGGGCGCGCGTGGCCCTAGGCGCACAGCCAGGGGCATGAGACGCGCACGACCGGCGGCGCAGGGCGCGCACGGGCCGGCGGCGCAGGGCGCGCACGGGCCGGCGGCGTCGGGCACGCGCAGGCCGGAGGAGAGAATGTAGAGAAAATGTCTTCTAGGAAATTCTCTTTAGAGAAAGTTGTGTCCTTTCCCCCTCAAGTGAGGGGGGTATTTATAGATGTGGGGAAGGCCATGGGCCGACCTTCTTCGAAGCCCACAGACGGGCAAGGCCCGGGAAGGAGCGGGGCACGCATGGCTGGCAGGGCGTGGGGCGCGCGTGACCGGCAGGGCGCGGCCGCGCATGGCCGGCAGGGCGCGGCCGCGCATGGCCGGCAGGGCGCGGGGCGCGCATGGCCGGCAGAGCGCGGGGCGCACGTGCCCGATAAGGTGCGGGGCGCGCATGGCCGGCAGGGCGCGGGCGCGCATGGCCGGCATGGCGCGGGCGCGCATGGCCGGCAGGGCGCAGGCGCTCATGGCCGGCAGGGCACGGGGCGCGCATGGCCGTCAGGGCGCGGGGCACGCATGGGCCGAGGCGGCCAGGGCCCGTTGGGTGATCCGGCCGGCGATGCCCGGCCGGCCTCGAATTGTTTTTAGATTTCCGGTTTGCTGAAAACGACCGACAACAATAAGGATAACATGCATATTTCTCACGCGACGCGCTTGCGCGACTCCACGTGTCACGTGCCGAGAGGTAGCGAAACATCAACGAATCGGATCCGCGCATCGGACCTCCGACCCTCGCGCGACGCTCTCGCACGATTCCACGCCTCGCACGCCGATAGGCAGCGGGGCGTCGATGGATTGCGTCCGCGCACCGGACCGTCAATCTCGGCAGTCAAAACCCAAAACATGACACGGGTACCAACAGGTACCACGCTCAATGGGAACTGCGTCTACAACCAGCCCATCCCGATGCATAATACGCACACCGATAGGTAGCGTACTCGCCGGGAGATGGGCGCGACGGCCGCCCAGCTCGCACATGCCGATAGGCAGCGAGTCGTGAATGGGTGGCAGGAAGTCGCACCCGCCGGACGAAACTGGTCTAGCCACGTCCGTGGGAAACTTTGCCGCCAGGTGTGGCAGTAAGCCGTGCAAACCGGTCACGCTAGATATAGTAAGCCGGGTTCGTAAGACACGCATTAAACGAATTGCGCGAATCGATTACGCTAAGCATAGTAAGTTGAGAAAATAAGACGCAATTGCGCGAATCGATTACGCTAAGCATAGTAAGTCGAGAAAATAAGACGCATAATACGAAGGTAAACGGTATCGCATAAAGCACCTCAACAAAGAGAATATGAAAGTACAGAAAATGTCGAATGAAAGACAAACATAACAAATATCCGAAAGAAAACATAAAGCGAGCGCTAAACAAGTGCGCGGAAGACAAAATAAAATTGGCTATTCCGAGCCGAAGTCAATCTGCTCCTCATCATCCTCGTGGCGAGGGGCGCCGGACCCACCAATGGTTTCTCCGTCAAACTGGCGGTTCATCGACTGGGCGGCCTCCGCGGGGACCTGAGGGCGCAAATCATCCTCCAGCAGCTCGTCATCCAAAGGAGGGAACATGGCGTTGAAAAAGGAAAAGGTGGTCCCGCGAGACGCGTTCTCCTTGCGGTCGCGTCTCGGACCCGTATGGCCGTCTCGTATTGAGCCACCTCCAACGCGAGATCCCAGTCGTCCTCCAAGTTCGTCTTGGATCGCACGGCGTCGTCCTTCTCCTCGACGAGGGTCTGCACCTCCGCCCGCAAAGTGTCCTTCTCCCTCTCGGTCTTGACCCCGGAGATCTCGCTCGCCGACAGTCGAGCGTGGACGATGTTCAACTCCTCGTCCCGGCTCGAAAGCACCGCCTGGAGTTTCTTCGTCTCCCCTAAGAAGGTGTCGGCCACCTGCTCCACCTTCTCCCGAGATGCCTGCTCTGCCATGCGAAGTGATTTCTCGGCCGCCGACTCCTCGCGAGCTCGCTTGAGCTCCTCCTCGAGTGCTTGAAACTCTCGGGCGGTGCGGACCCCCGCAAGAGCGGCAGCATGGGCCGCCGCCGTGCTCTCCTTGTCTTTCTCCATGATCTGCATGCGCCACAGCAGGTCCCGGAGAATGCGGTCACTTCGCTCCTGGCGTGCGAGCATCTGTGGGAACAGGTGGTACACGCTGGGTCGGAACAAGCATAATGATTACACATAAGACGTCCAAACGAGTCATACCTTGCGGGCATCGCCGATCCCGTTTTGGAAGTGCTCAAGGTCGCTCGTCGTCAGCAGACCCTTGAAATCCCGCAGAGAGGTTTCAAGGATCCCCCGGGAGCACTGGTCCCTCAGCTCAGCCGCCTGCGCAAGGAGCATCGATTCCATGCTATCCGGCACCGCTGATGTGTGGGCACGCTTATGGCCGGAAGGTGATCCGAAGGAGGTCGACAACAACGGTCGCTTGTTGGAGGAGATCGCCTCGTTCCTCGCCCGCGACGGCGACCCCCGGTGGCGAGCCTCAGCTTGGGGATGAGCCGCGGTCGTAGCCTCGACGATAGGTGCCGCCCTCGGCACGTGTGTGCGCGGTCGATGTCGTCAGGTCATGGTATCTGAAAAAGAGAAAGAGACGACAATAAGTTAGAGCGCAAACGATAAGCATAATACGACGAAAAGCGTGATAACGCGAAAGCATATGTACGGCTAGTACCCCCACGTCGGGGGGAGGGGCAGACGAACCCCCCGCCTCTGATTCGGGATCCTCCATAACCTCCACACCGAGACCCGGACACGGAGGAGCGTCATCGCCGGACGCGAACCACCCAGTCCTCGCCATTAGGTTTGGGGATTCGAAGAGTGATCCTTGCCGCCTCGACTCCGGGACCGCCCTAATCGCCGCGTCAAGCTCGGAGCCCTCGATATCACCCATGGGTGGAAAGTCGACCGCGGGGCCGAAGGAGAGAGGCGCGATCCCGAAAGCTGACTCGGACACCCATACCCAAGGGCATTTGTGCTTCGAGTTAACCTTGGTGATGATAGCGAGGCGCTTTCGATGTGACGCTAGGTAGGAGCCCGGCTTCCCAGGCACCCCTCGTACCATCATAAGGTCCTGAATATCGTCAGCGGTGACGGCCCTCTTCCTCGCTCGATAGAGCATCATGTGGCACACCGCCACCAGTCGATAAAAGGATGGGGACATCTACGAAGCATGTACCCCTAATCGAACCAGCAGCTCTTGGATAACCGGCTGGAAGGGCAGCCTTAGTCCTCCGCGAAGACTCGCCTCGTGAACCGCGGCGTACCCCTTTCGAGGGCGGGTCGGAAGATCGTCGGGCAACGGTTTGAGGATCGACACATGCTCCGGGATGCTGTAACGTTTCCTCAGGCTCATGAAGCTGACAATCGAAATCAAGCTCGGGATGTCGACACCCGAGCAGTCAAGGTCGCCCCGTACGACCGATTCTCCAATCGGGAAGGCTAAGGCCCGCGTTTCCACCCGCGCGGTGGAAGAAAGTGTCCTCACCACAGGTGTTACGTGACGGCTCGACGAGTCGCCCGAGCGCTCGGCGTCTGGAGCATTGCTCGGGCAGGGGGTGATCCCCTCACGGCCGCCCACTCGAGCCGGGCAGCTCCCCTCGACCCCGGCAGGGTTGCCCAAGCACGCGACCGACTGCCGGTCGGCCGGGTCGCCGCCGCCAGGCCGGCCCGGCCCGTGGTCGGTCGCGCTCCCTCCTGTGTGTGCGTCCAGCCCATGGACCCAGCCCATCTCTTGGCTGGGTGGCTCCTCCACACGCGGGCCCGGCCCAGGCGGCCCCCGGCCTTCGGGGCGCGCATCCGGCCCGTCAGCTCGGCCCAGCTCTCGGCCAGCTGGGTCTCCGGCCCGTGAGCCCTGCCCAAGCGCGTCCGGCCCAACGGCCCGGCCCAGCTCCCAGCCGGCTGGGCCCTCCTCGTGCGCACCCGGCCCCTGGCCAGTTGGGCCTTCCTCGCGCGCGCCAGCCCCGCCCGATTCCTGGCCAGCTGGGTCCTCCCTACACAGGACCGGCCCAATGGGGCCTAGGGTTTGCCCAAGGGCTGGGCAGGTGGCCGCCCCTGGCCGGTGCCACCTGGCCGGGCCTCCTCCTGCCCGGCGTCGGCCCCTCCCTGGGCGGTGTCGCCCGACGCCGGCGATCCTCCAGCGGCGCGCGTCATCGCCGGCGCGGCCAGGCCCGGGGGGCCCTCCTCCTGGGCACGATCTGCAGGCCGCCCGACGGTCTCACCCAGGCAGGCGAGGACCTCCCCCGCGTCGGGACCGGCATAGAAGGCGCCGGAACCGGCCGGCGCACCCATCTCGGCGCCGACGTCACCAAGCGCGACTGCCCCGGGACCGCTCGCTCCGCCCGGGCAGTCTTCCTCGCCGGCACGCCTGGTGGGCGTCTAGTCGGCCCCGCCCTGTCGGGTGGGGGCTTCCTCGGGGCTGGGGTTGACCCAGATCACGCCGCCCCCGGACGAGGCGTCCTCCCCGGCGTCGTCCTCATCCGGCACGTCTCGTCCAGCGCCGACCGCTCCAGGCACGGCTGCCTCCGGCACGCGCACGCCACCCAGGCCACCAGTGGGCAGCGGGGCGTCGTTCCCCGGCCTGGGTGGGTCCTGCCCGACGTCTCCAGCGCCACCCCGAGCCCTGGCGCCTCCTCCGGCGCGCGCACTGTCCCCGGCGTCCCCCTGCGGGCGCTGGCTGTCTCCGGCGCGCGTGCCCTCTCCCTCGTCGGCCAGCCACGCTTCAACCAAAGTAAGGTCTTCACCGGCCATCGCAACGGTGCTGCTCGTACGCAATGAGTGTGGTGCGTTAGGAATGTTTGGGGGAGATGAGAATTGGGTCCAAAGATTTTCCAAATCCACGTGTTGATTCCCGAGCAAGTGAAACAGGTCGTATTCGATGACCCCACACCCCGGTAGGAAGTCAATGGGGTCCATGGGCGCGAATAACGAGACGAAAAAGTTGACCGAGCAAAAAGAAAAGTAATAATTAAAAGCGTCAGAACGTACCTCTTGGCGACTGGCTACTTCGATGGGCCAACGACAGTAAGGACTTTGAGTTTACCACGCGAGTTACACTCGATGATAAACTCGGGGGGGCTAATGTTACCGGTCCATCCCGGCCCGGTAGGACGATGACAGCCGCGATAGTGATCGCCCCGGGACTTTCCCGGTGCACGGCCGCCTCAGAGCCGGCCCTCGCCTCCACGGCCGCCTCAGAGCCGGCCCTCGTCTCCACGGCCGCCTCAGAGTCGGCCCTCATCTCCACGGCCGCCTAAGAGCCGTCCCTCATCTCCACGGCCGGCTCAGAGACGGCCCTCGTCTCCACGGCCGGCTCAGAGCCGGCCCTCGTCTCCACGGCCGGCTCAGAGCCGGCCCTCGTCTCCACGGCCTCCTCAGAGCCGGCCCTCGTCTCCACGGCCGCCTCAGAGCCGGCCCTCCTCTCCACTGCCGCCTCAGAGCCGGCCCTCCTCTCCACGGCCGCCTCAGAGCCGGCCCTCCTCTCCACGGCCGCCTCAGAGCCGGCCCTCGCCTCCACGGCCGCCTCAGAGCCGGCCCTTGTCTCCACCTCCGGCTCAGAGCCGGCCCTCGCCTCCACAGCCGCCTCAGAGCCGGCCCTCCTCTCCATGTCGACTCAGAGCCGGCCCTCACCTCCATGGCCGCCTCAGAGCCGGCCCTCGTCTCCACGGCCGGCTCAGAGCCGGCCCTCGCCTCCACGGCTGGCTCAGAGCCGGCCCTCGCCTCCACGGCCGCCTCTGAGCCGGCCCTCGTCTCCACGGCCGGCTCAGAGCCGGCCCTCGCCTCCACGGCCGCCTCAGAGCCGGCCCTCGTCTCCACGGCCGGCTCAGAGCCGGTCCTCACCTCCACGGCCGCCTTAGAGTCGGCCCTCCTCTCCATGGCCGGCTCAGAGCCGGCCCTCGCCTCCACGGCCGCCTCAGAGCCGGCCCTCGTCTCCACGGCCGGCTCAGAGCCGGCCCTCGCTTCCACGGCCGCCTCAGAGCCGGCCCTCGCCTCCACGGCCGCCTCAGAGCCGGCCCTCGGCCAAGGGGACGCCCAAAACGCCCCTTGGTCGCCTATAAATGTCGGGGTCCCTCCCCTGGTCCAGGTAATCCATTCTTGAGTACTGAAACGCTGTCAAACTCATACCTCGCTCGTTTCTCTCAAGTCTCGGCCTCTAAACACCTAACTTTCGACAATCTACCTCAACCCTACTAATGTTGAGCGTCGGAGAGGTAAACAGAGGCAACCCCTCTGTTTCCCCTTTGTAGTTCATCGTTACCTTCTCTTCCAGGATGAACGACGGACGAAGCAAACACCAATCACAGCTAAGGAAAGACTTGGGATACCGAGTCCGACACGCTCAAGCCCGAACGCGACCACTTGGTCCGGCGTTGGGTCGAACCGTTTGGGGTTTCTAAATAGTTGTCCGAAAAACAGCGACAACACCTGGTGTCTGCGAATGCTGTGGGATCCGTGACGCTGTCTTTTGAAGACTGCACTTTAAACTTGAATAATGTTTATTTTGTTCCTACCTTTGGGAAAAACTTAATATTCGTTGCTCGTCTTCTTGAGCAAGATTATTGTTTGAAGTTCATTAAGAATGGAATTCGTATTTCATTTCGTGATAATTCTTTTGTCACTGATGCATGTATGAAGAATGCTCTTTTCTACATCTATCCCACTTGACCTTCTCTTTTAGACACCGATTGTAAGGACGAGCTTTTGCGTCACTCGTATTTGGAAATATGGAAATAATTAACGAGCTTTCCATAGTTACAACTAAATTCTTGAGTGAGTATGGTCCAATGGATTTATCGAATTAATTTTAAATATGTTAAGGTTATGAGAAATCTCGGAATAAATAAGGAAATTATCGAGTTTATCTCGATTAATAAATTAATTCCGAGGAAATATCCCGGAAATTAATTTAAGAAATAAATTCTCAAGAACGAGAATTAATTATGAGAAACCTTAAATATATTTTAATTAATCGAGAACGAACGAGAAAATTCTCGGTTCGAATCATATAATTATAATCCGTTCGGTTATGGATTTCATTAAATAATTATATGAAGAGGACTTGGTTGTAATAATTTTTAAGGGACCCATTTGAAAGAAAACAAGGAAAATAGGTTGGTTTGTAATTAAAAGGATAAAGTTAAGCTTGCCACGTCATCTAGACTAGAATCTTCTTCAAAGTGATATATATATATATATATATATATATATATATATATATATATATATATCACTTGATCGGCCAAACCACACCAGCCCACGCGAGAAAAAAAAAGAAAGGAAAAGAAAAGAGAAAGAAGAAGAGAGGACCGGAGAGAGAGAGAGTCGAGAGAGTGAGAGAGAGGAAGAGAGGAAGAGAGCGAGACGAGGGTGAGCTCGCGAAGGGGACGGTCGGCCGACAGCAAGTCACCGAGACCGAGACTCGCCACTGGACGCGCGCGCAGGCTAAGAAGGAGCGAGCGCCGCCGCGAGCACGGCGAGGACGGAGAAGGTAACCTCAATTTCAAATTTCTCATCCTCTACTGCTCGGATTTGAGAAGAAATTATAGGGCTAGGGTTGAGAATTTGGGGGTTTCTGTTGGGTTGTCTTAGCTTGATTCAGTGATGATTTCTCAAGCTTGAGTTGAGCTCTGTTTCGGTGATTGCCTCTCATTCGTGTGGTTGTCCTGATTGTTATGGTTTGATTGTTTATGATGATGTTGTTGCCCGGCCGGGTGATTGAGCTTGGTGTGGGTTTGTTATTGATTTTTGGTGACGTGATTCTGAGTTTGGTTACTTGTCATTGAGTCTGAGTTTTGAATATGGAGCTTGTCCGTGTGGCTGGTTGATTGTGGAATTGGCCGTGTGTATAAACCCAGAAATTGAGAATTGTTAGTTTTGAGTTGTGATGTTGAAATTATAGATTTGGCTTTGTTCGGATTTGTAAATGGTCGTTAAGTTGGTCTTGTTGTGAGTTGGTTGTCGAGAGTCTCGACTCGACTCGTGCTAGTTACTAATCTTTAATTAATATGTTATTATGTTTTATAGTCAAGTTTTGAAATAAGTCGTAAAGAAAAATAAGGTATTATGTTATATTATTATTATTCTCGTTGATTATTCAATTAATTACTTAATATACTTATTTAATTATGTATTAAAAACCGAGTTCGACTATAAGCTCGACTCTTTTAAATCGGAAAAGAATATCAACGAGAAATGTTTTATTTACATACAAAAATAAAAATAAAAGAAAGGTTCGACTACGAACCAAGGGTTCGATTATTTCGTAAATGTTTTATTAAATCGAACCCAAAATTATTTACGATATGGTTAGACATTTAAAATAGATGATTTAGTTTATTTTAAATGAAAATGTTTTATTTATTTATGTTCTCAAATGTTATAACTTGTCAATAAAAAGAGGCAAGTCAAAAATATTTTCTAAAATACATTTGAGAAATGTTGTTTTGAGTTATTTTCGTATAACTTACGTACGCTATAGATTTTTTAGTAAGAGTTTCTTATACGTTCTTTTCTCTTTGAGTTCGACCGTCGGGAACCTATTCTAAGCAGTGGGCTTTGCCCAGTCAGAAGAATAGGTGGTCGAATAGCATAGAACGTTCCTTAGCTTAGATTAGAAAAGCGATGTCAAGGCCTTATTTTTAGGCGTCGATTCTTTTCTGTATCTATGTTTTGTCTTGTTGTATTCTCTGTTTCTCGTGTTTGAGACGCTCTGAGTAGCATGACTAGGAGGACGTTTTGAATACATTCTGTTGTCGCAGTTTTTCGGACAACGATTTAGGAGTCGCAGACGGTCAGACCCAAGGCCGGACCAAGTGGTCTCGTCTCGACTCGAGCGTGTCGGACTTGGTATCCCAAGTCGTCCCTTAGCTGTGGGTGAAGCTCACCTCGTCTTGATACCTGAAAAGCAAACAAGAGATCGTGAACTACAAAGGGGAAACAGGGGGGGTGCCCCTGTTTACCTCTCCGACGCTCAACATTAGTGGGATTGAGGTGGAGTATAGAGGTTTTAGGGGTGTTTAGAGGCCAAAGCTTGAGAGAAACGAGCGAGGTACGAGTTCGGCAGCGTTTCAGTACTCAAGAATGGATTACCTGGACCAAGGGGGGTGCCTTGGTATTTATAGGCAGCCAAGGGGTGGTTTGAAGACCCCTTGGCCGAGTGAGAATGCTTGGGTCGGCATTGGAGGAGGCTGGGTCGGCCAATGTCCGAGTGAACATGGTGGTGAGGTTCACTCGGCCATTGGCCGAGTGAAGGTCTTGGGCCGGCTGAGGTTCACTCGGCCAATGGCCGAGTGAACTGCTGAGGCAGCAGGGAGGTTCACTCGGCCATTGGCCGAGTGAACTGCTAGAAGGTTCACTCGGCCAATGGCCGAGTGAACTGTCTTGGCGGCTGAAGGGTTCACTCGGCCATTGGCCGAGTGAACTGCTGGAAGGTTCACTCGGCCAATGGCCGAGTGAACTGCCTTGGTGGCTGAGGGGTTCACTCGGCCATTGGCCGAGTGAACTGTCCAATGGCCGAGTGAGCCTTTGACCCAGCCAATGGCCGGGTGAGCCATTGACTCGGCCCGTGGCTGGGTTTTGACTTGGCCATTGGTTTGGGCCGGCTCCTGGTTGAGTCGGGGTTTCGCCGCCCAAGATCTCGTACCAGCCATGTGGGTCGAAGAGATGACCTTGTTCCCGTTGGCCCTAGACGGGCCAACAACATTAGCCCCCCGAGTTTCCGGTCGAGCGTAGATCGAGTGGAAACTCAAAATCTACGCTTTTATGCGGACGCGAGATGAATGCTCTCAGGTTTGCATCATGAGGAATGGCCTTCGCGCGTCGCGAGGGACGACTTTTTGTTTCGGGTTGATCGTGCGTGGCTCATTTTCTCGATCTACCAATGAGGGCGTGATCGATTAGCACGGCTTTGTTGTTTTGTGCGCGTCTTGTTTTCTCGATTTGCCAACGAAGGCATAATCGATTTGCACGTCTTTTTTGTGTAGTGCGCGTCTTACTTTTCTCGACTTGCCAACGAAGGCATAATCGATTTGCACGTCTTTTTTGTGTAGTGCGCGTCTTACTTTTCTCGACTTGCCAACGAAGGCTTAATCGATTTGCACGTCTTTTTTGTTTTGTGCGCGTCTTGTTTTCTCGATTTGCCAACGAAGGCATAATCGATTTGCGCGTCTTCGTTGTGTTGTGCGCGTCTTACCTTTCTCGACTTGCCAACGAAGGCATAATCGATTTGCACGTCTTTTTTGTTTTGTGCGCGTCTTGTTTTCTCAATTTGCCAACGAAGGCATAATCGATTTGCACGTCTTTTTTGTGTAGTGCGCGTCTTACTTTTCTCGACTTGCCAACGAAGGCATAATCGATTTGCGCGTCTTTGTCGTATTGTGCGCGTCTTACTTTTCTCGACTTGCCAACGAAGGCATAATCGATTTGCGCGTCTTTTTTGTGTTGGGACGCAGACCTTGAACCCATTTGTAACTCGTTGCCTATCGGCCGACGAGCCGGGCGGCGAGCGCGATGCCACATTTGTGTGGCGAGGTTTCCCGTGGACGCTGGCTTGACCAGATACGCCCTGGCGGACGCAAGCCTTGAACCCATTTGTAACTCGTTGCCTATCAGCCGACGAGCTGGGCGGCGAGCGCGATGCCACATTTGTGTGGCGAGGTTTCCCGTGGACGCTGGCTCGACCAGATACGCCCTGGCGGACGCAAGCCTTGAACCCATTTGTAACTCGTTGCCTATCGGCCGACGAGCTGGGCGGCGAGCGCGATGCCACATTTGTGTGGCGAGGTTTCCCGTGGACGCTGGCTCGACCAGATACGCCCTGGCGGACGCCTTGAACCCATTTGTAACTCGTTGCCTTTCGGCCGACGAGCTGGGCGGCGAGCGCGATGCCACATTTGTGTGGCGAGGTTTCCCGTGGACGCTGGCTTGACCAGATACGTCCTGGCGGACGCAAGCCTTGAACCCATTTGTAACTCGTTGCCTATCGGCCGACGAGCTGGGCGGCGAGCGCGATGCCACATTTGTGTGGCGAGGTTTCCCGTGGACGCTGGCTTGACCAGATACGCCCTGGCGGACGCAAGCCTTGAACCCATTTGTAACTCGTTGCCTTTCGGCCGACGAGCTGGGCGGCGAGCGCGGTCTCGAGACTCAACTCGAGGGCTCATGTAGAGCCTGCACGAGGAATAGTTAGTTGACTTGTGGACTTGGGACTCAACTCGAGGGCTCTTGTAGAGTCTGCACGAGGAGTTTTGTGAAGAGTCGGCGCGAGGAGTATCGGTCGACGCACGAACTCGTAGCTCGACTCGAGGAATGAATTCATCTCGAGGAGACATGCGAAGAGTCTCTCTTATTTTTATTTTTTGAGTTGTTGTTGAATTGTTTTTTGATTGAGCGTTTTGATTGAGCGTTGGTCCCTGTTAGCCCCCCGAGTTTCTTGCGTTTGTGAGACAAAGGTTGAGAAACTCTCGCGTTAGAGGTATACAATAGCATTTTTTTCATGTGTGAAATAACTCTTTATTGCAATAAGGGGGTCATTACAGCTTGTCATGGCACTTGGCCTTTTTTGAAAAAAGGAAATTACACTTTTGAAATGAAAGTGACCACGAAGCCGATCGAGTTCGGGCGTGAATGTCGAAGTCGCGACCATCATGGCTTGCTAGTAGACGCGACGAATTCCCTGAGATTCCCAACTCGAATTAGGGAATCAATTCGCTTCTTGAGCTGCTTGCATTCGACCGTCGCGTGCCCGTGATCTTTGTGGTATTCGCAGAACCGACTTCGATCTCGCTTCGCGGGGTCCTTTGTGAGTGGAGCGGGGCTTCCCAGCTCATCGCGGCGTAAGCGCAGGATCCGGTCGGGCGCTGTGTTGAGCGGGACGAAGGATCGCTTCGGGGCTGGAGAAGGGTGGTCGTTAGGGACTTGACCTTTCCGGCGCCTTTTCCTTCGTGACTCGGGACCAACGGCCGGCATCACAAGCGTGGCTGCGCGCTCTTGATCGAGTGCTCGATCAATGTTGGGTGGTTGCTGCCCCAAGATGATCGCGGTCTCGCGTCGGGCGTTGAGCTTTTCTCTCAAGTTGAACTCGGGATCCTTTCTTTGAGAGTTGAGGCGGTCTCTCAAGTCTCCGGAGGCCGTCCCTATCACCCTTGTTAAGGGCGCATCACTCAGGCGACGCCTTTGGCGGAGGCCGAGACCATCGACGTCGTCACCCTCACAAGGGTTTTGGACGCGGATGGTGAGCTTGGAGCGTCCCTTTCGGGACCTCGAGGTCGAGCGTCCTCGGGCATTGTGCGAGCTTTGACGCCTTGACGTGGTCGCCCGAGGGTGTCCCCTCGAGGGCGTGTGTGCGTGCTCACCAGAAAGTTGACGTTTTGACGCGGCCGCCCGAGGGTGTCCCCTTGGAGGCGTGCGCGCGTGTCCACTTTCGTGAATAGCGTGGTCGAGGTTGGTCTCATGGTTGATGTCATCGACATTGTTGGAGTCGAGGAGGTCGGTGATGAGCGCGCCGGTGACGCCGGGGCGGTCTAGGAGCTCGGCAAGCCTTCGAGCCGTGTCCTCTCGGACTGCGGCCTCGGGGTCATTCGCCAGGTCTCGGGGCTGGCTCTCGTTATCACGAGGTTGCCCTTCGAGACGGCGCACGGAGCTTTGGAGGTCGCGCCTCGAGCTAGTCGCTCGGGCGCCCACGGAGGTGGCGGGGCTACGACTCATCTCTCGAGAGTCGTAGGAGTGAGAAGAAAACTGGTAGAGGGGATGTGTTGCCAAGGTCGAGAGATCCCCTCCTTCTAGCGCCAAAATGTTGTCGCAGTTTTTCGGACAACGATTTAGGAGTCGCAGACGGTCAGACCCAAGGCCGGACCAAGTGGTCTCGTCTCGACTCGAGCGTGTCGGACTTGGTATCCCAAGTCGTCCCTTAGCTGTGGGTGAAGCTCACCTCGTCTTGATACCTGAAAAGCAAACAAGAGATCGTGAACTACAAAGGGGAAACAGGGGGGGTGCCCCTGTTTACCTCTCCGACGCTCAACATTAGTGGGATTGAGGTGGAGTATAGAGGTTTTAGGGGTGTTTAGAGGCCAAAGCTTGAGAGAAACGAGCGAGGTACGAGTTCGGCAGCGTTTCAGTACTCAAGAATGGATTACCTGGACCAAGGGGGGTGCCTTGGTATTTATAGGCAGCCAAGGGGTGGTTTGAAGACCCCTTGGCCGAGTGAGAATGCTTGGGTCGGCATTGGAGGAGGCTGGGTCGGCCAATGGCCGAGTGAACATGGTGGTGAGGTTCACTCGGCCATTGGCCGAGTGAAGGTCTTGGGCCGGCTGATGTTCACTCGGCCAATGGCCGAGTGAACTGCTGAGGCAGCAGGGAGGTTCACTCGGCCATTGGCCGAGTGAACTGCTGGAAGGTTCACTCGGCCAATGGCCGAGTGAACTGTCTTGGCGGCTGAAGGGTTCACTCGGCCATTGGCCGAGTGAACTGCTGGAAGGTTCACTCGGCCAATGGCCGAGTGAACTGCCTTGGTGGCTGAGGGTTTCACTCGGCCATTGGCCGAGTGAACTGTCCAATGGCCGAGTGAGCCTTTGACCCAGCCAATGGCCGGGTGAGCCATTAACTCGGCCCGTGGCTGGGTTTTGACTTGGCCATTGGTTTGGGCCGGCTCCTGGTTGAGTCGGGGTTTCGCCGCCCAAGATCTCGTACCAGCCATGTGGGTCGAAGAGATGACCTTGTTCCCGTTGGCCCTAGACGGGCCAACAACACATTCCTTATGAGTTTTCTTTCCATTAGAAGTATGTACGTTAGTGTATCGAGGGATGAGATACTAAGTACGCTCGACGTTCGATCTTTCTCTTCCATAGATAAGTCCAGATTGCTATAAGGATTAGCAACGATCAGAAAGAGCTTACGTGGACTGGGTTACGTGAAGTTAAGAAGAACCCTTTTGTTTGGAAGAGAAGATTTCAGGATTCGTGAGAATCGTTATCCAGGTAAGTGGATTATAGGCACCTACAATATCAAGAAATATTATATATATCCTTATATATACATATATTGTACGTGCATCTTTTATATCCTTTCTAGTAAGCAAGAGTAAGATAAGCCAAATGAAAAATCACTATCAAGATTAAGGGCTTTAAGCCACTAACGAATTGGGAAACAGAATTAGTCCGTCTAACAAAAATGGCTAGAGGTAACTAGGAACCCGAGCCTTTGATATGTGTTTAGTTAGTTTCCCCCAAGAGATCCAGTCCTAGTGAACTGGGTTATGAGAGACTGAAGTTAAGACTCGTATTCAAAAGCGAGGATATTATGATAGGATCTTTGGGAGTCGCATCCCAAGATCTTATAAGTCATGAGTTAATAAGTGAAAAGAATATATGGAAGATCGGGATTAAACCCGAACCAAGCAGTCTCTCATGTTAAGTTAATTAAAGAGAAAACACATAATGGTACCGCCTCCAACATATACCCCTTGTTAGCAGGTACCTATTATGCTTCGTGCTGGTACCACACGGGGATTAGGTAGGAGACTGTGCACCCTCCTGTCTGGCGCCAATAAGACATGTGTCGTGCGGATATCATTAAGGGATCCCAAGCAGGAAATGTATTGTATGATGGGAATTGCCGGGACCTAAGCTGACATATTCTCAAGTAAGAGGAGTTACATGGACCTAAGCTGGTAATTCCATAGATTATGATGAAAGTATGTAATGATGTGAATCACCGGGACCTAAGATGGTGAATTCTTAAGTAAGAGGAATCTCTCGGGACCTAAGCTGAGTGATTCCTAAGTAAGATGAATCTATCGGGACCTAAGCCGATTGATTCTTAAGTAAGATGAATCTATCGAGACCTAAGCCGATTGATTCTTATGAAAGGTGGATTTATCGGGACCTAAGCCGATACTTCCGCAAGTTATGATAAGATATGAATTGCATGTTATGTATTTCTTATGTGTTATGTGCACGATGCATTAGTTATATAGATATCCGCTTACTGAGTCTTTCGACTCACAGTTATTATCTTGATATTGTACATAAAGGCGAAGCTAAGGAAGATTAAGCAGAGCATCAGCAAAACCCGGTAAGTAAGTAGGCGTGTGTATGTACGGCTGCCGACCTGTGGCTAAGTCAAGGGCGAATTGGTCTGTTTTGTTTTTAAAAGACGAGTCTTTTGTTTGTAAAGTTTTAGATAGTATGTTTTAAGAAAAATGAAAAATTCGCCCATATTTTTGAGACGCTTATGTAAATATTTTAAAAGTTTTTCTAGAAAATGTTTTCCGGAAGCGCTTCCACCAAATTTTTTATGAATTTTATTTATGTTAAGTAAGATACGGAAGATCTCTGTCGCGGCTCGCGGGCGAGCTAAGGCTCGCGGATCGTGACACCGAAATAGATACTGATCTAGTTAGGGAGCCAAAGAGGATCGAACTATCTGAATCCTCCGATCTAATAAAATCGACATACCTCTGGCACTTAAGACTTGGTCATATGTGTCTAGACAGGATTAAGAGACTTGTGAAGGACGGTCCACTCCAAGCCTCTGCAATAGGTTCACTACCTACTTATGAATCTTGCATAGAAGGAAAAATGACTAAGCGACCTTTCTCCGATAAGGGTCGAAGAGCCACTGAGTTGCTGGAACTAATACACTCTGATGTGTATGGTCCGCTCAGTCAACAGGCACGTGGTGGATACGAATACTTCGTTACCTTCACCGATGATTACTCAAGATATGGTTTTGTCTATTTGCTCAAATACAAATCCGAGACCTTTAACGTATTTAAGGTCTTTAGGGCTTTAGTGGAAAAGCAAACTGGCAAAGTGATCAAAACCCTTCGATCCGATCGAGGTGGTGAGTATATGTCTGGAGAGTTCGATGACTTTCTTAAAGAAGAGGGTATCGCTTCTCAGCTTACCGCACCTGGCACACCTCAACAAAACGGAGTGTCAGAGAGAAGAAACCGAACTCTTATGGAGATGGTTAGATCAATGATGAGTTACTCATCACTCCCTCTTTCCTTTTGGGGATATGCCCTAGAAACAGCCGCTTACATTCTGAACCAAGTTCCATCTAAAATGGTTCCTGGTACTCCTTATGAAATATGGACTGGCGGTAAAGTAAATCTGGGCCACATCCGAATTTGGGGTTGCCCTACACACGTGCTGTGGCAAAAGACTAGCAAGTTGGCTAGTAGGTCAGAATTGTGTTTGTTCGTTGGATATCCAAAGGAAAACAAAGGTTTTACTTTCTATAGTCCCGAGGACGATAAGACTTTCGTTAGCACGAATGCTCGTTTCCTTGCGGAGGACTTTATGAAGGATGCAAAACCTAGAAGCAAAATTGTGCTTGAAGAAAAGTTGGGTGAGGAAGCTTCTACCTCATCTGTAAGAACTGTTCTTACCCCAACTGAAACACAACCTAACTCATCAGAATCTCGTCAAGTAGTACTTCGACGTAGTGGGAGGGCTACTCAAAAGCCTGACAGGTACATGTCCTATGGAGCCATCTCCGACATGGATGACCCTGTTTCCTATAGCCAAGCGATGGCTTGTTCTGAATCAAACATTTGGCTTGACGCCATGAAAGTTGAAATGTACTCGATGTATGTCAACAAAGTCTGGAAACTTGTAGACCTTCCTGAAGGGATTAAACCCGTAGGGTGTAAGTGGATATACAAGAAGAAAAAGGGTCCGGATGGGAACGTCGAGACGTTCAAAGCACAACTTGTGGCTAAGGGTTATACCCAACAAGAACGGATTGACTATGAAGAAACATTCTCGCCAGTGGTGATGCTTAAATCCATCCGCATACTTCTATCCATAGCTGCAGCTCTCGACTATGAGATATGGCAAATGGATGTCAAGACGGCCTTTCTGAATGGCAATCTTGACGAGCGCATTTACATGGCTCAACCAGACGGTTTCGTGGAAGAAGGTCAAGAGACCAAGGTTTGTGAGTTGCTTAAGTCCATTTATGGATTAAAGCAAGCATCTAGGTCATGGAATATTAGATTCGATGAAACTGTAAAGATATGCATGAAGGTAAAGTTGTGTTTCTGGTACTATATGTCGATGATATATTACTCATAGGTAATGATGTGGGTAAGTTATCTGAGGTTAAGGTCTGGTTAGCAAAGCAATTCGATATGAAGGATCTAGGAGAAGCCGCGTACATTCTGGGAATCCAAATCTTTCGAGATCGGAAAAACTGGACCATGTCGCTCTCTCAAGGATCTTATATTGATAAGGTAATGGATCGCTTCTCGATGCAAGACTCCAAGAAGGGCCAAACACCCTTTAGGCATGGAATCTCACTCTCTAAGGACCAGTCTCCCAAGACTGCACAAGATATTGAAGACATGAGGAAAATTCCTTACGCCTCTACCGTAGGAAGCCTCATGTATGCTATGCTTTGCACTAGACCTGATATCTGTTTCACCGTTGGCGTAGTTAGCCGTTTCCAATCCAACCCTGGACCCGAGCACTGGATTGCTTTTAAGCATGTTCTTAAGTATCTTCGAAGAACTAGGAACTTGATGCTTACATACTCAGGTACTGACCTGACTATGACGGGATATACCGACTCCGATTTTCCAGCGGATAAGGATTCCAGGAAATCCACTTTGGGATCTGTGTTCATCCTTAATGGTGGAGCTGTTGTGTGGAGGAGTATTAAGCAATCTTGCATTGCTGACTCCACAATGGAAGCAGAATATATGGCTGCTTGTGAAGCATCCAAAGAGGCTGTATGGCTTAGAAAATTCCTTAAGTGTTTGGAAGTTGTTCCAAACGTTGACGAGCCCATGACCCTTTATTGTGATAATAGTGGGGCCGTTGCTAACTCAAAGGAACCTCGAAGCCATAAGCGCTCTAAACATATTGAGAGGAAATACCATTTGATTCGAGAGATCATGCAGCGCGGAGACGTGGAAGTGAAAAAGATCTCAATGGTAGACAACCTAGTAGATCCATTCACCAAGGCCCTTGCGAACAAGGTCTTCGACCAACATCGAGAGCGATTAGGCATGAAGGACTACACACATCTTCTTTGAGTCAAGTGGGAGTTTGTTGTCAATAGTGCCCACAAGAAGAGTTTTAGTCTTTATTTTGTACATTTGATGTAATAAAGTCTCACGAAGAAGAGCTTGTAATTGCTTATTCATTTAGAATTAATTCCTTTTTTACCCCCTGAACTCGTACCTCGATTACATTTCACCCCTGAACTCGAAAATGTTGCAAAACTCAACTCACAACTCAAACACGTGTTACAAAGTCCTACTTCCGTCAGTATTTGGACGTTAAGTTTAACTTTATGATGACGTGGCAAGATTTTAAACAGTATTAGAGTATTTTCTATTATTTTAAATACTTTTAATATTTAAATATTGTTATTAGATATATTAATTATTAAAAAAATAAATATTTCATTTCTTATCTCTCTCTCTTTTTCTGCTCTCCCTCTCTCTCTCTCTTGCAATAGTTACAGAAGCGTTACAGAATCAGACGACGTCGCTCTCTCCGCCGTACGACCGCGTTCCGACCACGCCGACGCCGTCGTCCTCCAGTCTTAGACTCACCAGAAGCGCAACCAAACAGAACCTTCAGTTCAAGCACTTGTGAATCTTTCACAAAATTCAGATTTGGTAGAAAAGATGATAGAGATTGAAATGATATAAGTATCCATGGAAATGATGTACAAGCCTGAATCGAGCATCAGGCAATTGTTGGTTATGCTTCTTGTGAATCTCACCCAATTGGACTCTGGAATTGCTTCCTTGCTTCAGGTCTGTTGTTATTTTACTGATTTATTCTTCTATATATATATATATATACACCACAAATTATCTGCTTAATTTTTGGTTGTTGCTGTGGGTCTGTGGGATAATTTTTAAATTTTTTATTTAGGAGAAAATTGGATGAGGAAATAGTAGTGTTAATACCGTTCAACAAATGGGGTTTCTGCTATTTTTTATTGATTTTTTTCTGATTTTTTTTATTTATCTATGGGCTGTATTGGTATTGATTGTCAACTTGCTCGTTGAGGAGAGGCTGTTACATTTCGTCTCTGACGGCGAGGTTGAGGAGAGCGAGAAGAGCAGACTCGTTGGACTCGGGCGAGTAATCTTCGGCAAGTCTGCGAGGTCTTCGTGAGCATTCGGATTTCGCGAGCGCCTTCGAGCTTCGATTCGTGGCCGTCGGATAGGACGAGGGAAAGCGCGCGATGAACGGCCGAGATCGACGACGACGTCGTTTCAGGCATGGAATCGGTGTCGGTGGATGTCATTTGTTGACCATATGAAGAAGAAGAAGACGAGCTGTAGCAGTATTCCATCGAATCGGGAACACCGTAGCTCATCAAATGAAAACAAGAAAAGCTATTGGCTTTAGTTTAATTCCGTTGAAGAAAAATCTGGGTTTCTGTTGGAATTGCAAGAGAGAGAGAGAGAGGGAGAGCAGAAAGAGAGAGAGAGAGAGAGAGAGAGAGAGAGAGAGGAGAGAGATAAGAAGTGAAATATTTAGTTTTTTAATAATCAATATAACTAATAACAATATTTAAATCTTAAAAATATTTAAAATAATAGAAAATACTCTAATACTGTTTAAAATCTTGCCACGTCATCATAAAGTTAAACTTAACGTCCAAATACTGACGGAAGTAGGACTTTGTAACACGTGTTTGAGTTGTGAGTTGAGTTTTGCAACATTTTCGAGTTCAGGGGGTGAAATGTAATCGAGGTACGAGTTCATGGGGGAAAAAGGAATTAATTCATTCATTTAATAAAAAGTTGAAACGTTCATTCATTCTTCCTTGTCTGTTTGAAGCTTTATGATAAAACCTTAGTCTTTAGTCCATAAACAAACATAACAACTTACGAAGAGACAAATGTAGATTCGCATGAACAAACTCTTCGTAGTTTGCTTAAAACGATATATTCGCAATCTAAAGGTCAAAGGACTATTGACCTCAGTACGATTGTTAGGAGAATCTATGATGTCTGGTTATGGGGCATTGAGAGTTGGAGACTCTATAGTTCTTCTAGGTATCTTCCGAAGGTACTGAATTGACTAGTGCACTTCTAGAGACAAAATAAGAACAAACCATTTAACCTCTTATGTCTCGAAGTCACTACGTATGAATTGCATCATGCTTACCTTAATCCTGAAATGAGACATGTCATTTCATAGCTTATGTATTCTCATTTGAGAAAGTCAGAGTTCGGACTAATTATGTGATTCCGAACAGGACCTATTGGTGAAGTACTAAGTTATGAAGATGTCATGAGTAGCTTTGTGAAGTTCTCATAGATATGGAATTCATGTACAAGATTGCTGAAATGCAATGTATATCACCTCATGCTTTGTTCCTTAGAGTGTGAATAAATGAACTGGCCAGTGTCCAAATCGAGTCCTAACTCTTTTGGATGAAACAATGTGACTTGTTAGCTCCTCGTCAATACATTGTTTCTAACTTATTCACAAGCGACAAAGGAGTTGAGGAAATAACAGCTAGAAGGGTAAAATAGTAATTTCATAAATCCCGACTAGCTGATGATATTCATGAAGGGTAAACATAGATAATATTCAGTGGATCCGCTCATTACAATTAGGTTGAATTCTTGAGTAGAAAATAAATTCATTTGAACCGAGAGATTTTCAGTGTCAACTCTTTAGTTGAGTCAGTTGACATTAAGCTAAACTTGGAAAAGGTTTGTGAACTTTTGAGTCCAAGTGTTTAGCTCAAGCTTTGTTCATTTGGGTCCATGAGGTCACTGTCACGAATCACATCGAGTAGGAATAGTTAAACTAGAAGCTAAGTAAAAAAAAAACGAGACAAGTTTTATGAAAATTGTCAAAAGGGTATTTTTGTCTTTTGAGACATATGATGAAATGAATGTCAATAAATTTTTTGACATGGTCATTTGATGACATGTATCACTCGGCCAAAATTAGATTTATTGGGCGTTGGGGATTAATTTCATTTCATAAGAATTTTATTGAAAATTCTTAATGGGCCTTTTTCATGTTGTCATGAACAAATTAAGGAGCTTCTAGAAGCCCCTTCTAGATTGAATATGGGCGCCTACTACCCAAGGGAAAGAGAGAATATTTTGTGCATAAATGTATCAAGATACTTGCCAAAAGAAAAAGAGGAAACAAATTTCCTATGCATGGCATAGAGAATTTCGGCCAACTAGAGAAAGGAACAAAATAGGAAACAAATCAAGGCTTCTAGAAGACCTTGTTTGGCCGAGTATCTCAAGTTGGAAAATGGGAACTTGGCTCATGAATATGTGATATTCTATAGAAGAGGAAATTACCTTATTGAAGGTAAGACCTCTCCTATAAATAGGAGCCTCATTCCTCACATTTCATTCATCCAAGTTTAAGAGATTTGAGAGACTCTCTCTCTAGAACTTGGACGACTCCTCTCTCTCTCTCTCTAGTCAATTTCGTTTTTGTTTTGGCACCTTGGTCCACATTTGACCTAGTGTTTTAGCTCTTTGACTCTAAGACTTGTTCTTGAGTTGTCGTGTTTAAAAGTGCCCACTCAATAATTCCTTTTCTTTCGAGTGATTTAGTGATAGAGACTTTCGTGGTTGCTCGAGTTGGCGAGGAAAGAAAGAGAGACGTGCTACGAAGGGGAGACGAATGTTGCAACTTTCCAAAAGCTTCTCAACGTTCAAGCTTCCAAAAGGTTAGTAATCTTTTATGCTCATTATAGTATTTATTTACATGTGCTTGCTCTTTGTCTAGGTTAGTAAAAACGTTTTACTTGAAAAAGAAATTTTTTGAAATTCCGCCCCTTACCGAAGAGTTAAACTTTTTCTTAAAACCCTAGATTGATTCCAACAAATGGTATCAGAGCAAGGTTAAAGATATGCATGTACATATATTTAAAATTATGAGCTTGAAAATTATTTTCGAAAATTTACTAATTTTGTGACTAGTTATATTGTCTTACTAGTTTCTTTTATTTACTTGAATCGTTTTATGCTTGTTGTTATTTCTTTTATACCATGTTAGTACATTGCCAATAAAACACAAATAAAAGCTTTAACAACTTCCTAAAACGTTCCGTTACACTCGATTCTTTTTCGCACCTAAAAAGACCGAACTTTAATTATTTCTTTTTCTTCGAGCTGGAGTAAAATCCGCAGTAAACGTAGCATAACTCTCTGCTCAGAAATCGAAATCTAATGATTATTGAATCAAATTAAATATTTGTCTATCCTCTTTCCAATTCCACCGGTTTCGGGTCAAAAGGACATCGGAGCCGCCAGTTATGACAATTTTACTCCGAGGTGCGCGGCTGTTCCGAAAGTCCAGTTTTTTAGAAATCCGGATTTTCAGCCAAACTACCATGAGTTATACAACTCTAATGAGAAAATTTTCTTGAGAAAAAATGTTTTTCATAAGATTATTAACATTATGTGTAAGATTAAAATGTTTTGATTTTTGAAAGTTTAATTGAAATTCAAATTTTACAAAACTAGTTTGAATTTTGAAAAACCGTTTTCATTTCCAAACTTGAAATATTTTGTCATCCAAATCAAACAAGTTTTCAAAATGTTTTCAAAACTATATCTATATCACATATGTTCAAAATCTATATGCTCTTGAAAATTTAAGTGGGAGGTCTGTTCGTACACAAGCCGAAAAATAAAAAGATGTGTAATCTCAAACTTCCAAGTGTTCGAGTGAGTTGAAGCTCACACTTCCCTCATGCACGTTCCCCAAATAGAAAATAGGAAAAGATCCGAGTATGTCCCTTGTGCCTTTATGCACTAACAATGCTCTGAACATGAACTTCTACGATTCTTTTCTAGTTGCCCGCTCTATCGCTCTATAACTAGGAAAACCGTTTCCGAACTTATAAGAGTCGATGTTAATTTTCTATGAGTTTGGGATGATATTAAAACACATTAGAATCAGTTCTAAATTTTTTTAATTTTTTATATTGAAAAACATGTTTTAAATGTTTGAGAAATTTCGAGTAAAATTTTGTGACTAGTTTTCTTGTCTTACTAGTTTCTTATTTTTAGTTGAATCGTTTTATGCTTTTTGTTATTTCTTTTATACCATGTTATTACCTTGCTAATAAAACACAAATAAAAGCTTTAACAACTTCCTAAAACGTTCCGTTACACTCGATTCTTTTTCGCACCTAAAAAGACCGAACTTTAATTATTTCTTTTTCTTTGAGCTGGAGTAAAACCCGCAGTAAAAGTGGCATAACTCTCTGTTCAGATATCTAAATTTAATGATTCTTTAATCAAATTAAAGGTCTATCTGTCATCTTTCCAATGCCACCCGTTTTGGGTCAAAAGGACATCGGAGCCGCTAGTTATGGCGATTTTACTCCGAGGTGCGCGGCTGTTCCGAAAGTCCAGTTTTTTAGAAATCCGGATTTTCAGCCCCACTACCATGAGTTATAGAACACTAATGAGAAAACTTTCTTGAGCAAAAATGTTTTTCATAAGATTATAAACATGATGTGCAAGTTTAAAATGTTTTGATTTTTGAAAGATTACTTGAAATTGAATTTTTACAAAACTAGTTTGAATTTTGAAAAACCGTTTTCGCTTTCAAACTTGAAAATATTTTGTCATCCAAATCAAATAAGTTTTCAAAATGTTTTCAAAACTATATCTATATAACATATGTTCAAAATCTATATGCTCTTGAAAATTTGAGTGGGAGGTCTCCTTGTAGAGCCAAAAAATAAAAAGATGTGTAATCTCAAACTTTCAAGTGTTCGAGTGAGTTGAAGTTCACACTTCCCTCATGCACTTTCCCGAATAGAAAATAGGAAAAGATCGAGTATGTACCTTGTGCCTTTATGCACTAACACTGCTCTGAACATGAATATCTAGGATTCTTTTCTAGTTGTCCGCTCTGTCGCTCTATAACTAGGAAAACCGTTTCCGAACTTATAAGAGTCGATGTACCAAACACCAAAAACTAAGTGGGAGGGTTATATTCGTTGTTTGTAACCCACGATCCCCAACACTAATGAAAGAAGCAATTACCGTGGGACTTGTTGGAATTGATCTAGGGTTTAAGAAAAAGTTTAACGCTTCGTTAAGCGGCGGAATTTTAAAAAATTTCTTTTTCAAGTAAAACAGTTTTTACTAACCTAGACAAAGAGCAAGCACATGTAAATATAAACTATTATGAGCATAGAAGTTTACTAACCTTTCTTGAAGCTTGAACTTTGAGAAGCTTTTGGAAAGTTGCAACGCTCGTCTCCCTCGCAGCACGTCTCTCTTTCTTTCCTCAGCAACTCGAGCAACCACGAAAGTTTCTATCACTAAATCACTCGAAATAAAAGGAATCAGTGAGTGGGCACTTTTAAACACTACGACTTAAGAACGATTCTTGAAGTCGCAGAGCTAAACTCTATGTCAAATGAGGACCTAGGTGCCAAAACAATAAAACGAAATTGATGAGAGAGAGAGAGAGAGAGAGGATCGGCCAAGTCTCAAGAGAGAGAGTCTCTCAAATCTAAAACTTGGAATGAATAAAATGAGAAGAATGAGGCTCCTATTTATAGGAGAGGTCTCACCTTCAATAAGGTAGTTTCCTCTTCTATAGAATGAGCCAATTTCCTCTTTTTTCTCTTGAGATGCTCGGCCAACATAGGCTTCATTAAGCCTTGGATTTGTTTCGTATTTTGTTCCATGCCTTGCCTTTATCTCTCTCTTGGACGAATTCCCTTAAGCATCCTCATGCAAATTTGTTTCCTCTTTTTCTTTTGGCAAGTATCTTGATACATTCATGCACAAAATATTCTCTCTTTCCTTGGGTATATTGGGCGCCCATATTGTCTCTAGAAGGAGCTTCTAGAAGCTTCTTCATTTGTTCATGACAACATGAAAAAGGCCCATTAAGAATTTTCAATAAAATTCTTATGAAATGAAATTAATCCACAAGGCCCAATGATCAAGTCATGGCCGAGTATTATTAAGTCATCAAATGACCTTGTCAAAAAATTTATTGACATTCATTTCATGCTATGTCTCAAAAGACAAAAATACCCTTTTGACAATTTTCGTTCTTGTTTTGACTTAACTTCCAGTTTAACTATTCCTAATCGATGTGATTCGTGACAGTGACCTCATGGATCCAAATGAACAAAGCTTGAACTAAAATACTTGGACTCAAAAGTTCACAAACCTTTTCCAAGTTTAGCTTAATGTCAACTGACTCCACTAAAGAGTTGACACTGAAAATCTCTCGGTTCAAATGAATTTATTTTCTACTCAAGAATTCAACCTAATTGTAATGAGCAGATCCACTGAATATTATCTATGTTTACCCTTCATGAATATCATCAGCTAGTCGAGATTTACGAAATTACCATTTTACCCTTCTAGCTGTTATTTCCTCAACTCCTTTGTCGCTTGTGAATAAGTTAGAAACAATGTATTGACGAGGAGCTAACAAGTCACATTGTTTCATCCAAAAGAGTCAGGACTCGATTTGGAAACTGGCCAGTTCATTTATTCACACTCCAAGGAACAAAGCATGAGGTGATATACATTGCATTTCAGCAATCTTGTACATGAATTCCATATCTATGAGAACTTCACAAAGCTACTCATGACATCTTCATAACTTAGTACTTCACCAATAGGTCCTGTTCGGAATCACATAGTGAGTCCGAACTCTGACTTTCTCAAATGAGAATACTAAGGTGTGGAATGACATGTCTCATTTCAGGATCAAGGTAAGCACGATGCAATTCATACGTAGTGACTTCGAGACATAAGAGATTAAATGGTTTGTTCTTATCTTGTCTCTAGAAGTGCACTGGTCAATTCAGTACCTTCGGAAGATACCTAGAAGAACTATAGAGTCTCCAACTCTCAATGCCTCATAACCAGACATCATAGATTCTTCTAACAATCATACTGAGGTCAATAGTCCTTTGACCCTTAGATTGCGAATATATCGTTTTAAGCAAACTAAGAAGAGTTTGTTCATGCAAATCTACATTTGTCTCTTCGTAAATTGTTTAGTTTGTTTATGGACTAAAGACTAATTTTTTATCATAAAGCTTCAAATAGATACGGAAGATTGAATGAACGTTTCAACTTTTTGTTAATGAATAAGCAATTACAAGCAAGAGTCTTTATGAGACTTTATTACATCAAATGTGCAAAATAAAGACTACAACTCTTCTTGTGGGCACCATTGACAACAGGACTAAGAGCCGCTCTTGCGACCCTCTCTTAAATGGGAGTACTCCAAGGCGTTTTTGCTTCGATCTTTGCTCAATGAGCTACGTCCGAGAGTGAGACGATGATGACAAGGCCTCCCCTTGGGTGATTGTTTTTTAAAGTTGAACTTTTGTACTAAATGGTTGGTTGCACACTTAGGCTCAATCCCTAGTAATCCTCCCTTGAGGCTCTGTGAAAGGATGTGAGTGATCAAACCGATTTAAAAGGTGGCTAGTCAAAATTGGTGTATTGACATCTTGGCTAAGCATTAATGATGTGTCATTTACTTATAAATGGAGATTTTTTGCGGCCTTCTCTTGAGGGAGTAAATTATCGTTTGGTTTATAACACCTTTGGATTTTATCAAGTCTTAAATAAAACTTAAATCCTAAACCAAAGACTAATCATAAACTTGTTTCAACTTATATAGGCAATATGTCTCTCAACCCTCTCTTAACCATTCTTTCCTCGAATAAACTCGAAGGCGACAATTATGTCGACTGGAAACGTAACCTCGACATAGTCTTTACTGTCGACAAGCACAAATGGGTTCTCACCACCCCCTGTCCTCAAACGAATGAAGATTCAACGCAAGAGGAAAAAGATGACCTGGTGGTCTGGCATCGATCCGATGAGATTGGGAGGTGCTATATTTTAGCATCAATGAACAATGTGTTGCAACAACAACATCGTGATTTCGAGACTGCCACCGATATGCTCTACAATCTCCATGAGATGTTTGGAGGGCAAGGACGTCAAGCTAGGCAACAAGCGGTCCGATAGTTTATGAACTGTCACATGAAGGCTGGGACTCCCGTTAGAGATCATATGATGCTGATCATTAGCTATCTAAACGAAATGGAGATCCTTGGATCTGAGATTGATGGGGAGACTAAATAGACATGATCTTGGAAACTCTCCCCGAGTCTTTTGATACCTTCAAGCTGAACTATTCCATGAACAAGCTAGAGTACACTGTTACCGAGCTTATGAAGGAGCTTCAAATCGCTGAGGGACTCACTTTGAAAAAGAGGGCTCAAGGAGAGGTACATGCTACTGCCTTTACCTCTGGATCTAAGAAGAGACCTCGCAAGGCCGAGAAGAAGAACCAACCTAAGGTTCGAATGAAGAAGAAGGCGCCAAAGGCTCCGAAGGTGGACAAGTCTAACGACAAGTGCCACCACTGCAATGAGCCTGGTCACTGGCGTAGGAACTGTCCTGCCTACCTCAAAACCAAAGTAAAAGGTATTGTACTTATTACTGAAGCTTGTTTAGTAGCTGATAATGTATCATCGTAGATTATTGACTCCACTGCTACCAACCATATTTGCTGCTCCTTGACTGGTTTTAGGAAATGCAAAAGCTTATAGGATGGCGACTTCTGCTTCAAGTGGGGTGATGGGAGCGTGGTGTCAGCGAAGGCTGTGGGATCCGTGACACTATCTTTTGAAGATCGCACTTTAATTTTGAATAATGTTTATTATGTTCATTCCTTTGGGAAAAACTTAATATCTGTTGCTCAACTTTTAGAGGAAGATTATTATTTAAAGTTTATAAAGAAGGGAATTCGTATTTCTTTTTCTGATTCTTTTGTCACTGATGCATGTATGAAGAATGTTCTTTTTTACATTTATCCCACTCAAGCTTCTCTTTTAGACACCGAAATAGATGAAGATATAATTAGGGAGCCAAAGAGGATCAAACTTTCTGAATCCTCCGATCTAACAAAATCAACATACCTTTGGCACTTAAGACTTGGTCGTATCAGTCTAGATAGGATTAAGAGACTTGTGAGGGATGGTCCACTCCAAGCCTCTGCAATAGGTTCACTACCTACTTGTGAATCCTGCATAGAAGGAAAAATGACTAAGCGACCTTTCTCCGATAAGGGTCGAAGAGCCACTGAGTTGCTGGAACTAGTACATTCTGATGTATGTGGTCCGCTCAACCAACAGGCACGTGGAGGATACGAATACTTCGTTACCTTCACCGATGATTACTCGCGATATGGCTTTGCCTATATGCTCAAACACAAATCCGAGACCTTTAACGTATTTAAGGTCTTTAGGGCTTTAGTGGAAAAGCAAATTGGCAAAGTGATCAAAACCCTTCGATCTGATCGAGGTGGTGAGTATATGTCTGGAGAGTTCGATGACTTTCTTAAAGAAGAAGGTATCGCTTCTCAGCTTACCGCACCTGGCACACCTCAACAAAACGGAGTGTCAGAGAGAAGAAACCGAACTCTTATGGAGATGGTTAGATCAATGATGAGTTACTCATCACTCCCTCCTTCCTTTTGGGGATATGCCCTCGAAACAGCCGCTTACATTCTGAACCAAGTTCCGTCCAAAACGGTTCCTGGTACTCTTTATGAACGATGGACTGGCCGTAAAGTAAATCTTGGCCGCATCAAAATTTGGGGTTGCCCTGCACACGTGCTGAGGCAAAATACTAGCAAGTTGGCTAGTAGGTCAGAATTGTGTCTGGTTAGTAAAGCAATTCGACATGAAGGATCTAGGAGAAGCCGCGTACATTCTGGGGATCCAAATCTTTCGAGATCGGAAAAACCGGACCCTGTTGCTCTCTCAAGCATTTTATATTGATAAGGTAATGGATCGCTTCTCGATGCAAGACTCCAAGAAGGGCCAAACACCCTTTAGGCATGGAGTCTCACTCTCTAAGGACCAGTCTCCCAAGACTGCACAAGAGATTGAAGACATGAGGAAAATTCCTTACGCCTCTGCCGTAGGAAGCCTCATGTATGCTATGCTCTGCATTAGACCTGATATATGTTTCGTCGTTGGCGTAGTTAGCCGTTTCCAATCCAACCCTGAACCCGAACACTGGATTGTTGTTAAGCATGTTCTTAAGTATCTTCGAAGAACTAGTAACTTGATGCTTACATACTCAGGTACTGACCTGACTATGACGGGATATACCGACTCCGATTTTCAAGCGGATAAGGATTCCAGGAAATCCACTTCGGGATCTGTGTTCATCCTTAATGGTGGAGCTGTTGTGTGGGGGAATATTAAGCAATCTTGCATTGCTGACTCCACAATGGAAGCAGAATATGTGGCTGCTTGTGAAGCATCCAAAGAGGCTGTATGGCTTAGAAAATTCCTTAAGTATTTGGAAGTTGTTCTAAACGTTGACGAGCCCATGACCCTTTATTGTGATAATAGTGGGGCTGTCGCTAACTCAAAGAAACCTCGAACCCATAAGCGTTCTAAACATGTTGAGAGGAAATACCATTTGATTCGAGAGATCGTGCAGCGCGGAGACGTGGAAGTGAAGAAGATCTCAACGGTGGACAACCTAGCAGATCCATTCACCAAGGCCCTAGCGAACAAGGTCTTCGACAAACATCGAGAGGGATTAGGCATGAAGGACTACACACATCTTCATTGAGTCAAGTGGGAGTTTGTTGTCAATGGTGTCCACAAGAAGAGTTGTAGTCTTTGTTTTGTACATTTGATGTAATAAAGTCTCACGAAGACTCTTGCTTGTAATTGCTTATTCATTAATGAAAAGTTGAAACGTTCATTCATTCTTCCTTGTCTGTTTGAAGCTTTATGATAAAACATTAGTCTTTAGTTCATAAACAAACTCAACACCTTACGAAGAGACAAATGTAGATTTGCATGAACAAACTCTTCGTAGTTTGCTTAAAACGATATGTTCGCAATCTAAGGGTCAAAGGACTATTGTCCTCAGTACGATTGTTAGCAGAATCTATGATGTCTGGTTACGGGGCATTGAGAGTTGGAGACTCTATAGTTCTTCTAGGTATCTGTTGTCGGCCGGTCTCGGACCGACGAGGAAAAAAGCCTCACTTCGACCCACGTGACCGGCGCCAGGCCTCGGACGGCGAAACCTTGCCTCGGCCATTGGCCGGCCCAAACCAATGGCCGGCCCAAGGTTGACTCAGCCAATGGCCGACCCAAGGGTCAGCCGGCCAATGGCCGGCTGAAGGTTCAGCCTTTTCACTCGGCCAATGGCCGAGTGAACCATCCAGGCAGTTCACTCAGCCGATGGCCGAGTGAACCTTCAGCCGGCCATGCAGTTCACTCGGCCGAACCTCCCAAGCAGTTCACTCGGCCATTGGCCGAGTGAACCTTCAGCTGGCCAAGCACTTCACTCGGCCAATGGCCGAGTGAACCTTTCAAGAAGTTCACTCGGCCAATGGCCGACCCAAGAGACTCACTCGGCCAAGGGGTTCCCCAAACACCCCTTGGTCGCCTATAAATAGAGAGGTCCACCCTCTCCCAAAAGGTAATCCAGTTTTGAGTCCCGAAACGCTGTCGAACTCATACTTCACTCGTTTTGCTCATCTTTGGCCTCTCACCCTCTAAAACCTCTATACTCCACCTCAATCTCACTAATGTTGAGCGTCGGAGAGGTAAACAAGACACCCCCTCTGTTTCCCCTTTGTAGTTCACGCGTTCTTTCTTCCTTTTTCAGGTGCTTGGACGAACTCAAGGGACATTCACAGCTAAGGGAAGACTCGGGATACCGAGTCCGACACGCTCGAGCCCGAACGCGACCACTTGGTCTGGCCTTGGGTCGACCCGTTTGGGGCTCCTAAATCTTTGTCCGAAAACGAGCGACAACATTTTGGCGCTAGAAGGAGGGGACCTCCCGACCTTGGCGACGCTTTCCCTTCCAATCCTTTTCTTCCCACTTCTACGACTCTCGAGAGATGAGTCAAGTTCCCGCTACCTCCCCTGACGCTCGAGCGACGGGCTCGAGGTACGGCCCCCGAAGCCTCGCGCACCGTCTAGGAGGGCAACCTCGTGACAACGAGAGCCAGCCCCGTGACTCGGCGAATGACCCCGAGGCCGGGCTCCGAGAGGACACGGCTCGAAGGCTCGCCGAGCTCCTAGACCGTCCCGGCGTCGACGGCGCACTCATCACCGACCTCCTTGGCTACAACAACGTCGACGACGTCAGCCATAATAACAAAGACCCAAACCATGTGGCGGAATCAAAAACCAACGAGACGAACCCCGTCCACGCTACTCACGAGAGTGAGAGCGCACGTACGCCTTCATGGGGACACCCTCAGGCGACCGCGTCAAGGCGTCAATCGTTGGGTGAACACGCATGTGCGCCCCCGAGGGGACACCCTCGAGAGACCACGTCAAGGCGTCAAAGCTCGCGCAATACCCGAGGACGCTCAATCTTGGGGTCCCGAAAGGGATGCTCCAAGCTCACCATTTGCGTCCGAAGAGATGACGACATCAATGGTCGTGGCGTCTGTCGAGGACGTCACTTGAATGATACACCCTTAACAAGGGTGATAGGGACGGCCTCCGGAGACTTGAGAGACCGCCTCATTTCCCGAAGGGAGTTTCATGGGGGTGACTTGAGGGATAAACTCAACACCCGATGCGAGATCACAAGAGAAGTCATCTCGGGACACCAACCACCCAACGTTGCTGACTGCGCATCCAACAAAAAGCGCGCCGCCACACTCATGGCACCGGCCGCCGGTCTCGGCACGCGAAGGAAGAGGCGTAGAAATGGTCAAGTCCCTAATGACCGTCCTTCTCCAGCCCCGAAGCAATCCTTCGTCCCTCTCAACGCAACACCCGACAAGATCCTGAGCTTAGACAGAGAGAAGCTGGGATCTCCGCCTCCAATGAAGAAGGACCCCGCAACGCGGGATAGGAGCAAACGGTGCGAATATCACCAAGACCACGGACACGCGACGGCCGAATGTTACCAGCTTAGGGAGCAAATTGATTCCCTGATTCGAGGCGGGAATCTCAAAGAATTCGGCGCACCCGCTAGCAAGGTGACAACCCCGACCGAGCGCCAAACTCGTCAGAGGGAATGAGGCGTCTACTAAAGAACAAGCTCCCGCCGCTTGCAGCGACGACTGTCAAAGTTTTCTCCTTTAAATTCATGCCTGAACTTGCTCGACTTTGTAATCGCTTTATTTCGAGCACGTTGTTTTCTCTTCCAAAGAAGGCCAAGTGCCATGGCAAGTTGTAACAACCTCCTTATTGCAATAAAAAAAAAGTTATTCCACACATTGTGATGTATTATTGTATACCTCCGACACGAGAGTTTCTTGGTCTTCGTCTCACAAACACAAGAAACTCAGGGGGCTAATGGGGAACAATACTCAATGAAACCCTCAAAATTCAAAAACAAAAAGATAACATAAGTCTCAAGGGGCCGATGGTTAGGCCGGAGGTCCTAGAGAGAAACAAACATGACTCCTCGAGTTGGGCTCACTCCTCGAGTTAAGTTCCGAGTCCACGAGTCGACTGACACTACTCGTGTTGACTCTACACATGACTCCTCGAGTTCGGTTCACTCCTCGAGTTGAGTTCCGAGTCCACGAGTCGACTGACACTCCTCGTGCCGACTCTACATGACTCCTCGAGTTGAGTTCACTCCTCGAGTTGAGTTCGAGTCCACGAGTCGACTGATAGTCCTCGTTCCGACTCTTCACATGACTCCTAGAGATGAGTTCATTCCTCGAGTTGAGTTCCGAGTCCACGAGTCGACTAATACTCCTCGTGCCGACTCTTCACGTGACTCCTCGAGTTGAGTTCATTCCTCGAGTTGAGTTCTGAGTCCACGAGTCGACTGATAATCCTCGTGCCAACTCTTCAAGTAACTCCTCGAGTTTAGTTCATTCCTCGAGTTCACTTCCGAGTCCACGAGTCGACTGATAAGTCCTCCTGCCGACTCTTCATGTAACTCCTCGAGTTGAGTTCATTCCTCGAGTTGAGTTCCAAGTCCACGAGTCGACTGATAGTCCTCGTGCCGACTCTTCACGTAACTCCTCGAGTTGAGTTCATTCCTTGAGTTGAGCTCCGAGTCCACGAGTCGACTGATAAGTCCACGTGGCGACTCTTCACGTAGCTCCTCGGGATGAGTTCATTCTTCGAGTTGAGTTCCGAGTCAACGAGTCGACTGATAAGTCCTCGTGCCGACTCTTCACGTAACTCCTTGGGATGAGTTCATTCCTCGAGTTGAGTTCCGAGTCCCCGAGTCGACTAATACTACTCGTGGCGACTCTTCACGTAACTCCTCGAGTTGAATTCATTCCTCGAGTTGAGTTCTGAGTCCACGAGTCGACTGATAGTCCTCGTGTCGACTCTACATGACTCCTCGAGTTGAGTTCACTCCTCGAGTCGAGTACCGAGTCCACGAGTCGACTGACACTCCTCGTGCCGACTCTACATGCCTCCTCGAGTTGGGTTCACTCCTCGAGTTGAGTTTCGAGTCCACGAGTCGACTGATAGTCCTTGTGTCGACTCTACATGACTCCTCGAGTTGAGTTCGCTCCTCGAGTCGAGTACCGAGTCCACGAGTCGACTGACACTCCTCGTGCCGACTCTACATGACTCCTCGAGTTGGATTCACTCCTCGAGTTGAGTTCCGAGTCCACGAGTCGACTGATAGTCCTCGTGCCGACTCTTCACATGACTCCTCGAGATGAGTTCATTCCTCGAGTTGAGTTCCGAGTCCACGAGTCGACTAATACTCCTCGTTGTTGGAATCGATCTAGGGTTTGAGAAAATAATTAACGCTTCGGTAAGCGGCGGAATTTTAAAAATTTTCTTTTACAAGTAAAACAGTTTTTACTAACCTAGACAAGTGCAAGTACATGTAATTAAAAACCAATATGAGCTAGAAGTTTACTAACCTTTCTTGAAGCTTGAACTTTGAAGAAGCTTGTGGAAAGTTTGCAACGCTCGTCTCCCCTCGCAGCACGTCTCTCTTTCTTTCCTCGGCACCTCGAGCAACCACGAAAGTTTCTATCACTAAATCACTCGAAAAGAAGGAATCAGTGAGTGGGCACTTTTAAACACTACGACTTAAGAACGAGTCTTGAAGTCGCAGAGCTAAACACTAGGTCGAGTGAGGACCTAGGTGCAAAAACAAGAAAAATCGAAAATAAACTAGAGTGAGAGAGAAGAGGGGCGGCAACCACAAGTTCTAGAGAGAGAAGCTCTCAATCTCTAACTTATGTGGAATGAGAAAAATGAGAAGAATGAGGCTCCTATTTATAGGAGAGGTCTTACCTTCAATAAGGTAGTTTCCTCTTCTATAGAATATCACATATTCATGAGCCAATTTCCTCTTTTCCTCTATGATGCACTCGGCCAAGGTGGGCTTCATTAAGCGTTGGATTTGTTTCCTCTTTTTCTTTTGGCAAGTATCTTCATACATTTATGCACAAAATATTCTCTCTTGTTTCTTGGGTATTTGGGCGCCTATGTCTTATCTAGAAAGGCCTTCTAGAAGCTTTTCCACTTGTTCATGACAACATGAAAAAGGCCCATTAAGAATTTTCAATAAAATTCTTATGAAATGAAATTAATTCACGAGGCCCAATAATCAAGTTATGGCCGAGTGACATTAAGTCATCAAATGAACTTGTCAAAAAATTTATTGACATTCATTTCATCATATGTCTCAAAAGATAAAATTACCCTTTTGACAATTTTCGTTCTTGTTTTGACTTAGCTTCCAGTTTAACTATTCCTATCGATGTGATTCGTGACAGTGACCTCATGGACCCAAATGAACAAAGCTTGAGCTAAACACTTGGACTCAAAAGTTCACAAACCTTTTCCAAGTTTAGCTTAATGCCAACTGACTCCACTAAAGAGCTGACACTGAAAATCTCTCGGTTCAAATGAATTTATTTTCTACTCAAGAATTCGACCTAATTATGATGAGCGGATCCACTGAATATTATCTATGTTTACCCTTCATGAATGTCATCAGCTAGTCGGGATTTACTAAATTACCATTTTACCCTTCTAGCTGTTATTTCCTCAACTCCTTTGTCGCTTGTGAATAAGTTAGAAACAATGTATTGACGAGGAGCTAACAAGTCACATTGTTTCGTCCAAAAGAGTCAGGACTCAATTTGGACACTGGCCAGTTCATTTATTCACACTCCAAGGAACAAAGCATGAGGTGACATACATTGCATTTCAGCAATCTTGTACATGAATTCCATATCTATGAGAACTTCACAAAGTTACTCATGACAGACTCACAACTTAGTACTTCACCAATAGGCCTTGTTCGGAATCACATAGTGAGTCCGAACTTTGACTTTCTCAAATGAGAATACTAAGGTGTGAAATGGCATGTCTCATTTCAGGATTGAGGTAACCATGATGCAATTCATACATAGTGACTTCGAGACATAAGAGGTTAAATGGTTTGTTCTTATATTGTCTCTAGAAGTGCACTGGTCAATTCAGTACCTTCGGAAGATACCTAGAAGAACTATAGAGTCCCCAACTCTCAATGCCTCATAACCAGACATCATAGATTCTTCTAACAATCATACTGAGGTCAATAGTCATTTGACCCTAAGATTGCGAATATATCATTTTAAGCAAACTACGAAGAGTTTGTTCATGCAAATCTACATTTGTCTCTTCGTAAGTTGTTAAGTTTGTTTATGGACTAAAAGACTAAGGTTTTATCATAAAGCTTCAGACAAGGAAGGATGAATGAACGTTTCAACTTTATTAATGAATAGATAAGCAATTACAAGCAAGAGTCTTCGTAAGACTATATGACATCAAATGTACATAAATAGACACTACTACTCTTCTTGTGGGCACCATTGACAACAAACTCCCACTTGACTCAAAGAAGATGTGAGTAGTCCTACATGCCTAATCCCTCTCGAAGTTGGTCGAAGACCATGTTCGCTAGGGCCTTGGTGAATAGATCTGCCAGAGATCTATTTCACCTCCACGTCTCCGCGTTGCGCGATCTCTCGAATCAAATGGTATTTCCTCTCAATATGCCTAGAGCGCTTATGGCTTCGAGGTTCCTTTGATTTAGCGATAGCCCTACTATTATCACAATAAAGGGTCATGGGCTCGTCGACGTTTGGAACAACTTCCAAATACTTAAGGAATTTTCTAAGCCATACAGCCTCTTTGGATGCTTCACAAGCAGCCACATATTCTGCTTCCATTGTGGAGTCAGCAATGCAAGATTGCTTAATACTTCTCCACACAACAGCTCCACCATTAGGGATGAACACAGATCCCGAAGTGGATTTCCTGGAATCCTTATCCGCTTGAAAATCGGAGTCGGTATATCCCGTCATAGTCAGGTCAGTATCTGAGTATGTAAGCATCAAGTTCCTAGTTCTACGAAGATACTTAAGAACATGCTTAACAGCAATCCAGTGCTCGGGTCCAGGGTTGGATTGGAAACGGCTAACTACGCCAACGGCGAAACATATATCAGGTCTAGTGCAAAGCATAGCATACATGAGGCTTCCTACGGCAGAGGCGTAAGGAATCTTCCTCATGTCTTCAATCTCTTGTGTAGTCTTGGGAAACTGGTCCTTAGAGAGTGAAACTCCATGCCTAAAGGGTGTTTGACCCCTCTTGCAGTCTTGCATCGAGAAGCGATCCATCACCTTATCAATATAAGATGCTTGAGAGAGCGACAAGGTCCGGTTTTTCCTATCTCGAAAGATTTGGATCCCCAGAATGTACGCGGCTTCTCCTAGATCCTTCATATCGAATTGCTTTGCTAGCCATACCTTAACCTCAGATAACTTACCCACGTCATTACCAATGAGTAGTATATCATCGACATATAGTACCAGAAACACAACTTTACCTTCGTGTATTAACTTGTAAACACAAGGCTCATCTATCGACTGTTCAAAGTCGAAACTCTTTACAGTTTCATCGAATCTAATATTCCATGACCTAGATGCTTGCTTTAGTCCATAAATGGATTTAAGCAACTCACAAACCTTGGTCTCTTGACCTTTATCCACGAAACCGTCTGGTTGAGCCATGTAAATGCGCTCGTCAAGATTGCCATTCAGAAAGGCTGTCTTGACATCCATTTACCAGATCTCATAGTCGAGAGCTGCAGCTATGGATAGGAGTATGCGGATGGATTTAAGCATCGCGACTGGCGAGAAGGTTTCTTCATAGTCAATCCCTTCTTGTTGGGTATAACCCTTCGCCACAAGTCGTGCTTTGAACGTCTCGACGTTCCCATCAGGACCCATTTTCTTCTTGTATTTACACCCTACGGGTTTAATCCCTTCAGGAAGGTCTACAAGTTTCCAGACTTTGTTGACATACATCGAGTGCATTTCAACTTTCATGGCGTCAAGCCAAAGGTTTGATTCAGAACAAGCCATCGCTTGGCTATAGGAAACAGGGTCATCCATGTCGGAGACGGCTACAAGAGAGTCTCCATAAGACATGTACCTGTCAGGCTTTTGAGTAGCCCTCCCACTACGTCGAAGTACTACTTGACGAGATTCTGATGAGTTAGGTTGTGTTTCAGTTGGGGTAAGAACAGTTCTTACAGATGAGGTAGAAGCTTCCTCACCCAACTTTTCTTCAAGCACAATTTTGCTTCTAGGTTTCGCATCCTTCATGAAGTCCTCCTCAAGGAAACGAGCATTCGTGCTAACGAAAGTCTTATCGTCCTCGGGACTATAGAAAATGAAACCTTTGGTTTCCTTTGGATATCCCACAAACAGGCACAATTCTGACCTACTAGCCAACTTGCTAGTCTTTTGCCTTAGCACATGTGCAGGGCAACCCCAAATTCGGATGTGGCCCAAACTTACTTTACGGCCAGTCCATCTTTCATAAGGAGTACCAGGAACCGTTTTAGACGGAACTTGGTTTAGAATGTAAGCGGCTGTTTCGAGGGCATATCCCCAAAAGGAAAGCGGGAGTGATGAGTAACTCATCATCGATCTAACCATCTCCATAAGAGTTCGGTTTCTTCTCTCTGACACTCCGTTTTGTTGAGGTGTGCCAGGTGCGGTAAGCTGAGAAGCAATACCTTCTTCTTTAAGAAAGTCATCGAACTCTCTAGACATATACTCACCACCTCGATCAGATCGAAGGGTTTTGATCACTTTGCCAGTTTGCTTTTCCACTAAAGCCCTAAAGACCTTAAATACGTTAAAGGTCTCGGATTTGTGTTTGAGCAAATAGACAAACCCATATCGTGAGTAATCATCAGTGAAGGTAACAAAGTATTCGTATCCTCCACGTGCCTGTTGGCTGAGCGGACCACATACATCAGAATGTATTAGTTTCAGCAACTCAGTGGCTCTTCGACCTTTATCAGAGAAAGGTCGCTTAGTCATTTTTCCTTCTATGCAGGATTCACAAGTAGGTAGTGAACCTATTGCAGAGGCTTGGAGTGGACCATCCCTCACAAGTCTCTTAATCCTTTCTAGACTGATATGACCAAGTCTTAAGTGCCATAGGTGTGTTGATTTTGTTAGATCGCAGGATTCAGAAAGTTTGATCCTCTTTGGCTCCCTAATTATATCATTATCTATTTCGGTGTCTAAAAGAGAAGGTTGAGTGGGATAGATGTAGAAAAGAGCATTCTTCATACATGCATCAGTGACAAAAGAATTATCAGGAAACGAAATACGAATTCCATTCTTAATGAACTTTAAACAATAATCTTGCTCACGAAGACGAGCAACGGATATTAAGTTCTTCCCAAAGGTAGGAACAAAATAAACATTATTCAAGTTTAAAGTGCGGTCTTCAAAAGACAGCGTCACGGATCCCACAGCCTTTGCAGACACAAGGCTCCCATCACTCCATTTGAAACAGAACTCGCCTTCCTCTAAGCTTTTGGTTTTCTTGAAACCATTCAAGGAACAACAAATATGGTTAGTACCAACGGAGTCAATAATCCACGATGATACATTATCAGCTACTAAGCATGCTTCGGTAACTAGTACAATACTATGTTCCTTTGCTTTGAGATAGGCGGGACAGTTCTTTTTATCGGCCTTGTAAGGTCTCTTCACAGTTCCAGAGGCGGAGGCTTTTTGCTCAGTAGCATGTGCCTCTACTTGATTCCAAAAAAAATAGGAATTCATTTTTTTCGTTTTTTGGAAAGAATTTGTATTTTTAATTAAGAATTCTATTTTCAGAATATTATTTCTAATTCATTTAGAATTTTGTTTAATTAATATTATTTGAATTTTTATTTTTAATTCATTTAGAATTATGTAATTTATTTTTATTTTGTTAATTTACTTTTTTTAATTTTGTATTTTTTTTTAATTAAACAAACGTATTGGGTGCGACATTGTCGCACCGAATACCATGGCGCGAAAACTTTCAGGTGCGACATGTCGCACCCGATATGCCATCACCCGCCAATTCTATAAAATTTGGCAGGAAAATAACTTGGGCATTAGGTGCGATTAGTCGCACCTGAAAGTGTCGCACCTAATGGGGTACCTATTAGGTGCGACATGTCGCACCCAATACCTTCTGCGACGGGTTATCAGGTGCGACAGTGTCGCACCTATTGTCGCACCTAATAAACCATTAGGTGCGACATTTGAGGCATTAGGTGCGACATTCGTCTCACCGGATAACGTCTTTTGTCCTAGTGATACCATTTTGACTCTTTTCGTTCTTGTTTTGACTTAGCTTCCAGTTTAACTATTCCTATCGATGTGATTCGTGACAGTCACGGTCAGGTATCGATTTCCCATTCCTAGATTGGATGATATGCTAGACGAATTACATGGTGCGTGTGTTTTCTCTAAAATTGATTTAAAGAGTGGGTACCACCAAATTAGAATGAAGGAGGGGGATGAATGGAAAACCGCTTTTAAAACTAAACTTGGGTTGTATGAATGGTTAGTGATGCCTTTTGGTTTGACTAATGCACCTAGCACATTTATGCGACTTATGAATCATGTTTTGCGTTCGTTCATTGGTAAATTTGTGGTGGTATACTTTGATGATATTTTGATTTATAGCAAGACCCTGGATGATCATGTCTTACACTTGCGTGAGGTTTTTATTGTACTCAAACGTGAACAGTAATTTGCTAACCTCGACAAGTGCACCTTTTGCACCGATCACGTTGTTTTCTTGGGTTTTGTTGTAAGTTCAAAAGGAGTGCAGGTAGATGAGGAAAAGGTGAAAGCTATTCAGGAGTGGCCGACGCTGACAAATGCAGCACAAGTACGAAGTTTTCATGGCTTAGCGAGCTTTTATAGGCGCTTTGTCAGAGATTTTAGCACGATCGCTGCCCCGCTCACGGAGGTGATGAAGAAAAATGTGGCGTTCGCATGGGGACAAGCACAAGAGGAGGCATTCACCGAAATCAAAGGAAAATTAGTCAACCCTCCTTGTCTCGCATTACCTAACTTCGATAAACCATTCGAGGTTGAGTGTGATGCGTCCGGCGTGGGAATCGGAGCAGTTCTCATGCAAGACCGACGGCCGATTGCGTATTTTAGCAAAAAATTGAGTGGGGCCACCCTTAATTACCCCACTTACGACAAGGAGATGTACGCATTGATTCGAGCTTTAGAGACTTGGCAGCACTACCTTTTGCCAAGAGAGTTCGTGGTCCACACCGACCATGAGTCACTGAAGTACTTGAAGGGACAACAAAAGCTCAACAAACGGCATGCGCAATGGATGGAGTTCATCGAGCCGTTTCCATATGTCATCAAGTACAAACAAGGTAAGGAGAATGTGGTAGCCGATGCCCTTTCTCGAAGGTATGTTTTACTTTCCACTTTAGATGCTAAACTACTTGGTTTTGAACATATCAAAGAGTTGTATCCAGAAGACCGAGAGTTTAGTGAGATATTTACGAAGTGTGAGAATATGGCGTCGGGAGATTACTTTAGGCATGATGGATTTTTGTTCAGGCTTGGTAGACTTTGTGTGCCTAGTTGTTCTCTTCGGGAGTTGTTAGTCAGGGAAGCTCATGGTGGGGGCCTTATGGGACATTTTGGGATAGCAAAAACTCTAGGAGTGATCCAAGAGCACTTTTATTGGCCTCGCATGAAGCGTGATGTTGAGAGGATCTGTGGTAATTGTATCACATGTAGGAAAGCTAAGTCGAAAGTTCAATCACACGGTATGTATACACCTTTGCCTATTCCTAGCTCACCTTGGGTAGATATATCTATGGATTTTGTGTTAGGCTTGCCTAGGACTAAGCGAGGTCGTGATTCTGTTTTTGTAGTGGTTGATAGGTTTTCAAAGATGGCACATTTTATCCCATGTCACAAAACCGATGATGCTTCTAATGTTGCTGATCTGTTCTTTCGAGAGATTGTTAGGTTGCATGGCATGCGTAGGACGATTGTCTCGGATAGGGATACCAAGTTCTTAAGTTACTTTTGGAAGACCTTATGGGCTAAGTTGGGTACTAGGTTGTTGTTTTCGACTACTTGTCACCCCCAAACTGATCGTCAGACCGAAGTAGTTAATAGGACCTTGTCGACTTTGTTGAGGGCAATAATTAAGAAGAATATCAAAACTTGGGAAGATTGTTTACCACATGTTGAGTTTGCTTATAACCGCGCTATTCATTCATCTACTAAGTTCTCACCCTTTGAGATTGTCTATGGTTTTAACCCACTAACGCCATTGGATTTATCTCCTATTCCTATGTCTGAGCATGTGAATTTAGATGGTGAACAGAAAGCAAAGCTTGTTAAGCAGCTTCACGAGAGGGCACGACTCAACATTGAGCGAAGAACAGAGCAGTATGCGCAGCAAGCCAACAAGGGCCGCAAGAGAGTGATTTTCGAACCTGGTGATTGGGTCTGGTTACATCTGCGCAAGGAGCGTTTTCCGGAGCAACGCAAGTCCAAACTACAGCCGCGTGGCGATGGACCATTCCAAGTTATTCGCAGGATCAACGATAATGCTTACAAATTGGATCTTCCAGGTGAGCATAATGTTAGTGCTACATTCAATGTGACTGACTTATCTCCTTTTGATGCAGATCATGATTTGAGGGCAAATCCTTTTCAAGACGAGGGGACTGATGAGGACATGCCCCAAAAAGAGCCGCAAGCAAAATACCAAGTGCCGGAAGGACCCGTGACGAGAGCTCGAGCGAGGAGATTCAAGGAGGAGCTTAACAATCTGATCATCAAGCTCCAAGATGAAGAAGGGGAAAGCTCGCAAAGGAGAGGATTCAAGGAAGCCAAGAAACAACAATGAAGAACGTTATTTGGGCTGAATTGAATTAGTCAGACTATTCCTATTTTCCTATTTTCAGTTTATGTTATTTGGGCCAAGACATGTTATTTAAAACGCCCAAAATGGTTTGTATTGGGCTGGTCCTTTGTTTTATGCTTATTAGTACTTAAATAAGGCTAAATGGGCTTATTAGGTTATGGGGCCCATGGAGCTGCGAATTTGACCTTTGTAAACTCTATAAATTAAGCCTTTAGGCTGAATGGAAGACACAATTCTGATTTCGAGTTAAACACTTTTCTGTGACGATTATCATTCTCTCTTTGGTTCGTTTAGAACTATTCGAGTCTCTTACAAAGCGGTGCGTGTAGGAGTTCGAGCCCGACTCATCAGATGGCCATTCGCATCCGTCCGTGGCGTCATTCGATCCACCTTCGTTCCTAAAACGTAGACGATTCGTCAGTGTGCTATTGGGGTATCGGGTCTCGGAGCTTAGTCGGCCGAGGTTCATATCAAATGTATTAATAAATAAGAAATTACAAGCAAGAGTCTTCGTGAGACTTTTATTACATCAAATGTATAAAATTAAAAAATACAACTCTTCTTGTGGGCACCGTTGACAACACTCTACACATGACTCCTCAAGTTGATTTCACTCCTCGAGTTGAGTCCCGAGTCCACAAGTCGGCTGATAAGTCCTCGTGGTGACTCTACACACGACTCCTCGAGTTGAGTTCACTCCTCGAGTTGAGTCCCGAGTCCACGAGTCGACTGATAAGTCATCGTGCTGGCTCTACTCATAACTCCTCGAGTTGATTTCACTCCTCGAGTTGAGTCCCGAGTCCACGAGTCGACTGATGATTCCTCGTGCTGACTCTACACATGACTCCTCGAGTTGATTTCACTCCTCGAGTTGAGTCCCGAGTCTACGAGTCGACTGATAAGTCATCATGCTGGCTCTACTCATAACTCCTCGAGTTGATTTCACTCCTCGAGTTGAGTCTCGAGTCCACGAGTCGACTGATGATTCCTCGTGCTGACTCTACACATGACTCCTCGAGTTGAGTCCCGAGTCCACAAGTCGGCTGATAAGTCCTCGTGCTGTCTCTACACACGACTCCTCGAGTTGAGTTCACTCCTCGAGTTGAGTCCTGAGTCCACGAGTCGACTGATAAGTCATCGTGCTGGCTCTACTCATAACTCCTCGAGTTGAGTTCCGAGTCCACGAGTCGACTGATGATTCCTCGTGCTGACTCTACACATGACTCCTCGAGTTGATTTCACTCCTCGAGTTGAGTCCCGAGTCCATAAGTCGGCTGATAAGTCCTCGTGCTGACTCTACACACAACTCCTCGAGTTGAGCCCACTCCTCGAGTCAAGTTCCGAGTCCACGAGCCGACTGATCATTCCTCGTGTTGATTCTACACACGACTCCTCGAGTTGAGGCCACTCCTCGAGTTGAGTACCGAGTCCACGAGTCGACTGATACGTCCTCGTGCCGACTCTACACACGACTCCTCGAGTTGAGTTCGCTCATCGAGTTGAGTCCTGAGTCCACGATTTGACTGATGACTCCTAGTGTTGAGTTGAGTCCTCGAGTTTAGTTCCGAGTCCACGAGTCGATTGATGACTCCTCGTGTTGACTCTACACATGACTCCTCGAGTTGAGGTCACTCCTCGAGTCGAGTTCCGAGTCCACGAGCCGACTGATGATTCCTCGTGTTGACTCTACACATGACTCCTCGACTGGAGTATCGAGTCCACGAGTCGAATGATAAGTCCTCATGCCGACTCGACACAGGACTCCTCGAGTTGAGTTCGCTCCTCGAGTTGAGTCCTGAGTCCACGAGTCGACTGATGACTCCTCGTGTTGAGGTCACTCATCGAGTTGAGTTCAGAGTCCACGAGTCGATGAATGGTTCTTCGTGCTGACTCTACACGTGACTCCTCGAGTTGAGTTCCGAGTCCACAAGTCGAATGACGATTCCTCGTGCTGACTCTACACATGACTCCTCGAGTTGAAGTCACTCCTCGAGTCGAGTTCCGAGTCCACGAGCCGACTAATGACTCCTCGTGTTTAGTTGAGTCCCGAGTCCATGAGTCGGCTGGTAAGTCCTCGTGCCGACTCTCCACACGACTCCTCGAGTTCAGTTCACTCCTCGAGTTGAGTTCCGAGTCCACGAGTCGACTGATGACTCCTCGTGTTGACTCTGCACATGACTCTTCAAGTTGAGGCCACTCCTTGAGTCAAGTTCCGAGTCCACGAGCCAACTGATGATTCCTCGTGTTGACTCTACACACGACTCCTCGAGTTGAGGCCACTCCTCGAGTTGAGTACCGAGTCCCCGAGTCGACTGATATGTCCTCGTTCCGACTCTACACACGACTCCTTGAGTTGAGTTCACTCCTTGAGTTCAGTCCCGAGTCAACGAGTCGACCGATGACTTCTCGTGTTGAGGTCACTCCTCGAGTTGAGTTCCGAGTCCATGAGTCGACTGATGATTCCTCGTGTAGACTCTACACATGACTCCTCGAGTTGAGTTCACTCCTCGAGTTGAGTTCCGAGTCCACAAGTCGACTGATGATTCCTCGTGCTGACTCTACACATGACTCCTCGAGTTGAAGTCACTCCTCGAGTTGAGTTCCGAGTCCACGAGTCGACTGATAAGTCCTCGTGCCGACTCTTCACGTGACTCCTCGGGTTGAGGTCACTCCTCGAGGCGATTTTCAAGTCCACGAGTCGACTGATGATTCCTCGTGCTGACTCTACACATGACTCCTCGAGTTGAGCTCACTCCTCGAGTCGAGTTCCGAGTCCAGGAGTCGACCAATAATTCCTCTTTCCGACTCTACACATGACTCCTCGAGTTGAGGTTACTCCTCAAGTTGAGTTCCGAGTCCACGAGTCGATCGATAAGTCCACGAGCCGACTGATGATTTCTCGTGTTGACTCTACACACGACTCCTCGACTGGAGTATCGAGTCCACGAGTCGAATGATAAGTCCTCATGCCGACTCTACACAGGACTCCTCGAGTTGAGTTTGCTCCTCGAGTTGAGTCCTGAGTCCACGAGTCGACTGATGACTCCTCGTGTTGAGGTCACTCATCGAGTTGAGTTCAGAGTCCACGAGTCGACGAATGGTTCTTCGTGCTGACTCTACACATGACTCCTCGAGTTGAGTTCCGAGTCCACAAGTTGAATGACGATTCCTCGTGCTCACTCTACACATGACTCCTCGAGTTGAAGTCACTCCTCGAGTCGAGTTCCGAGTCCACGAGCCGACTGATGACTCCTCGTGTTTAGTTGAGTCCTCGAGTTGAGTTCCGAGTCCACGAGTCGACTGATGACTCCTCGTGTTGACTCTACACACGACTCCTCGAATTGAGTTCACTCCTCGAGTTGAGTCCCGAGTCCACGAGTCGGATGGTAAGTCCTCATGTCGACGCTCCACGCGACTCCTCGAGTTGAGTTCACTCCTCGAGTTGAGTTCCGAGTCCACGAGTCGGCTGATGACTCCTCGTGTTGACTCTACACACGACTCCTCAAGTTGAGGTCACTCCTCGAGTCGAGTTCCGAGTCCTTGAGTTCATTGATAAGTCCTCGTGCCGACTCTACACACGACTCCTCGAGTTGAGTTCGCTCATCGAGTTGAGTCCCGAGTCCACGAGTCGACTGATTACTCCTCGTGTTGAGGTCACTCCTCGAGTTGAGTTCCGAGTCCATGAGTCGACTGATGATTCCTCGTGCTGACTCTACATATGACTCCTTGAGTTGAAGTCACTCATCGAGTTGATTTCCGAGTCCACGAGTCGACTGATAAGTCCTCGTGCCGACTCTTCATGTGACTCCTCAAGTTGAGGTCACTCCTCGAGTCGAGTTCCGAGTCCACGAGTGGACTGATGATTCCTCGTGCTAACTCTACACATGACTCCTCGAGTTGAGGTCACTTCTCGAGTCGAGTTCCGCATCCACGAGTCGACCGATAATTCCTCGTGCCGACTCTAAACAAGACTCCTCGAGTTGATGTTACTCCTCGAGTTGAGTTCCGAGTCAACGAGTCGACTGATGGGAAAAGAAAAAGAAGAAACAAATTTCCTATGCATGGCAATGGGAATTTCGGCCAAGGCTAAGAGAGGAACAAAATAGGAAACAAATCCAAGGGCTTCTAGACGCCTTGTTGGTCGTGCGACTTAAGACGGTAATGGGCAATATTTGCTCATGAATATGTGATATTCTATAGAAGTGGAAACTACCTTATTGAAGGTGAGACCTCTCCTATAAATAGAGCCCTCATTCTTCACATTTGATTCATTCCAAAGTTTTAGAGATTGAGAGCTTCTCTATCTAGAACCTCTTGGCCTCCCCTCTCTCCTTCTCTCTCTAAGTTCTTTTCGATTTTGTTTTGGCACCTAGGTCCTCATTTGACCTAGTGAGTTTAGCTCTTTGACTTTGAGAGTTGGTCTTCAGTCGTAGTGTTTAAAAGTGCCCACACACTAATTCCTAATTTTCTCGAGTGATTATAGTGATAGAAACATTCGTGGTTGCTCGAGTTGGCGAGGAAAGAAGAGAGACGTGCTGCGAGGGAGACGAACGTTTTCAACCTTCCGAAGGCTCATCAACGTTCAAGCTTCTGCAAGGTTAGTAGATTCTTTAATGCGCATAATAGTTTTTATCTACATGTACTTGCTCTTTGTCTAGGTTAGTAAAATCGTTTTACTTGTCAAAAGAAAATTTTTAAAATTCTGCCGCTTACCAAAGCGTTAAACTTTTTCTTAAACCCTAGATCAATTCCAACAGATTCCTCGTGCTGACTCTTCACATGACTCCTTGAGTTGAGTTCCGACTCCACGAGTCGACTGATGATTCCTCGTGCTGACTCTACACCTGACTCCTCGAGTTGAGTTCACTCCTCGAGTTAAGTCGCGAGTCCGCAAGTCGGCTGATAAGTCCTCGTGCCGACTCTACACACGACTCCTCGAGTTGAGTTCACTCCTCGAGTTGAGTCCCGAGCCCACGAGTCGACTGATGTCTCCTCGTGTTGACTCTACACATAACTCCTCGAGTTGAGCTCCGAGTCCACAGTTCGGCTGATAAGTCCTCGTGCCGACTTTCCACACGACACCTCGAGTTGAGTTCCGAGTCCACGAGTCGACTGATGACTCCTCGTGTTGACTCTGTACATGACTCCTCGAGTTGAGTTGGGTCCTCGAGTTGAGTTACGAATCCACGAGTCGACTGATGACTCCCCGAGTTGAGTTCACTCCTCGAGTTGAGTCCCGAGTTCACGAGTCACAAGCCCACGAGTCGACTTGAAAGTCCTCGTGTCAAACATGCACAACCTCTTGAGCCACCAGTCGACATTAGACTCACAAGACTCAATGATAAATCTAAATGCTCTCCCACAAGCGACAAAAATTGTCCCCAACGACGTGCTTAAGTCGCCCATAACGGCGCACAAAATTCACTCTACGACATTCTCGTGAGAGAAAGAATGGGCCAATTGAGTCCCAAAACGTGGCTCGTGCGCCATGGCGTCACGCTCACAAGGGCACAAGACTCGACCCAAGAGACTCAACCCAAAAACGCGACCAGTGCACTAAGTTGCCACACTCGCCGGGGGATCAAGTCTACACCCAACCACGCCTATCACATGACACGCGCACCCAAGGGTGCCACGCTCATAAGGTGGTGTGGTCGCGCTCGCCGCCCAGCTCGTGCGCCAATATGCAGCAAGTCACATATGGGTTTCAAAGGCCTGCGCCCGCCGGACGAAACTAGTCTAGCCAGCGTCCACGGAAAACCCGGTCACGCTATGTGGCACCGAGGCCCCTCGAGGCCCAACCCGTGTAAATCGATTACGCCTTCATTAGTAAATCGAGAAAATAAGCCGCGCATCAACAAAACCGCGTGAATCGATTTCGATAGTATATCGAGAACATAAGACACGTAAAACGAAAGACAACCAAAGCCGTCCGCTGTGACGCACAAAAGCCGTCCCTCGCGACGCACAAAAGCCGCCCCTCGTGATGCACAAAAGTCTTCCCTCGCAACGCACAAGAGCCGTTGATGAGGACATCACCACGAACATGCATTCGCATTCAATCAAGGATACACCGGAGGGCCCAATGACGCGAGCCCGAACCAAGAGATTCAAAGAGCAAGTGACCAGCCTACTTCACAAGTTTGGAGCCCAAAATATTGCCATAGAAGAGCCCAGAATCGTCAACATGATCTCAGCCCAAACTCAAGGTAATAATCCGAAATAGAGTCAAGCCCAAAGGGATAAACGAATTTTATGTGTGTGTGAGACTGTTGGTTTTCTTGCAACCGTTTGTGAGTTTATGGTCTGAGAGTTATTTCGTTTTTTGTGTTAATTCGAGATTTATGGCGTCTCTTTGGTTTTTGTAACCATAATCTCGAATTGAGTATTTGTATCAATTGTGTGGAAGAAGAAGACAGACCATCTTTGATTATCAAACAATTGTGTGAGTATTAGTTCTCTGAAATTTTAAGCCCTAAACGAAGAACTTATCAAGGCAATTCCTTGTGGCGTTCTTGTTCATCCAATCTTATCAATAGTTCGAATCATAAACTATTGTGGCGATTTTCATTCCATACAACCTCTACGACCCTTATCTGAATTCGACCAAAATCTATACAAACCATAAATCCACAAACAACATCCGAAATTGCAAATTCAAGACCAAACTGATCAAGTATTTCGACTCTCGAGACGACTCCACGTTCGTTCCGCTTTGATACGAGGCTCCTTTCATTCTCTCGAAGGGATTCTCCATCATTTGGTATCAGAGCTTAGGCTCTCAATTAGTCAATTTTTTTTTTACCCTTTCTTAAAAAAAAAAACGGGAAAAAAAAAAATCTCCAGAAAGTTTTCCTCCAGAAAGTTATTCTCTCCAGAAAGTTTTCCTCCAGAAAGGTATTTTCTCCTGAAAGTTTTGTCCCTCCAGAAAACTCTCTCTCTCCAGAAAACTTTTAATTTTTTTTTTCTCTTGTGTGTTTAATTTATCTCTTTTCATTTCCTTCAAAATACTTTCTTCCAGATTATATATCCCAGAATACTTCTTCTCTTCAATCTTTTTGCATATACCATTCCAGTTCTTAGCCAAAAAAAAAAAAAAGAAGATATTTTTGGCATCCTGGTGTGATTCTGAGCGTTTTGAGCTCCCTCTCACGAAAGTGATTTTTTTTTTTTTACCATTTTGTACGGATTTTACTATTCACCGTCGAAAATTTTACCTTTTTTTTTCAAGCTTTTTCCTTCAGCCACCACCACCTTGATCGTTTTTCTGTTTGAGTTTTAAAATTTTAAGAGGACTTATGAGCAAAAAAAGGCAGAGTGTTACATTATAGCAAAAGCCATATTTGAGTGTCCAAACACGAGTGAATTTCCAAATTACGAGCGAAACACGTAAGGGAGTGATTTTGTGAGGACCATTAACCTTATATATCGTATATATATACTAATGTTCATTTACGCAGATTCATGACAACTCCTCGACGAGATAGTGCTTCATCCTCACAACCACCTTTGACGATGGACGACCTTGTCCAAACCATGCAGCGGTTCCTCGATCCGATTCTTGCCCGCTTAGACAACATCGAACAACATCATGTTGGAATCGATCTAGGGTTTAAGAAAATAATTAACGCTTCGGTAAGTGGCGGAATTTTAAAAATTTTCTTTTACAAGTAAAAACAGTTTTTACTAACCTAGACAAGTGCAAGTACATGTAATTAAAAACCAATATGAGCTAGAAGTTTACTAACCTTTCTTGAAGCTTGAACTTTGAAGAAGCTTGTGGAAAGTTTGCAACGCTCGTCTCCCCTCGCAGCATGTCTCTCTTTCTTTCCTCGGCACCTCGAGCAACCACGAAAGTTTCTATCACTAAATCACTCGAAAAGAAGGAATCAGTGAGTGGGCACTTTTAAACACTACGACTTAAGAACGAGTCTTGAAGTCGCAGAGCTAAACACTAGGTCGAGTGAGGACCTAGGTGCCAAAACAAGAAAAATCGAAAATAAACTTAGAGAGAGAGAGAAGAGGGGCGGCAACCACAAGTTCTAGAGAGAGAAGCTCTCAATCTCTAACTTATGTGGAATGAGAAAAATGAGAAGAATGAGGCTCCTATTTATAGGAGAGGTCTTACCTTCAATAAGGTAGTTTCCTCTTCTATAGAATATCACATATTCATGAGCCAATTTCCTCTTTTCCTCTATGATGCACTCGGCCAAGGTGGGCTTCATTAAGCCTTGGATTTGTTTCCTTTTTTGTTCCTTGCCTTGCATCTTACTTGTGTTGGGCGCCTACCTCTTATTTCCCTTAGAGGAAATTTGTTTCCTCTTTTTCTTTTGGCAAGTATCTTCATACATTTATGCACAAAATATTCTCTCTTGTTTCTTGGGTATTTGGGCGCCTATAACTTATCTAGAAAGGCCTTCTAGAAGCTTTTCCACTTGTTCATGACAACATGAAAAAGGCCCATTAAGAATTTTCAATAAAATTTTTATGAAATGAAATTAATTCACGAGGCCCAATAATCAAGTTATGGCCGAGTGACATTAAGTCATCAAATGAACTTGTCAAAAAATTTATTGACATTCATTTCATCATATGTCTCAAAAGACAAAAATACCCTTTTGACAATTTTCGTTCTTGTTTTGACTTAGCTTCCAGTTTAACTATTCATATCGATGTGATTCGTGACAGTGACCTCATGGACCCAAATGAACAAAGCTTGAGCTAAACACTTGGACTCAAAAGTTCACAAACCTTTTCCATGTTTAGCTTAATGCCAACTGACTCCACTAAAGAGCTGACACTGAAAATCTCTCGGTTCAAATGAATTTATTTTCTACTCAAGAATTCGACCTAATTATGATGAGCGGATCCACTGAATATTATCTATGTTTACCCTTCATGAATGTCATCAGCTAGTCGGGATTTACTAAATTACCATTTTACCCTTCTAGCTGTTATTTCCTCAACTCCTTTGTCACTTGTGAATAAGTTAGAAACAATGTATTGACGAGGAGCTAACAAGTCACATTGTTTCATCCAAAAGAGTCAGGACTCAATTTGGACACTGGCCAGTTCATTTATTCACACTCCAAGGAACAAAGCATGAGGTGACATACATTGCATTTCAGCAATCTTGTACATGAATTCCATATCTATGAGAACTTCACAAAGTTACTCATGACAGACTCACAACTTAGTACTTCACCAATAGGCCTTGTTCGGAATCACATAGTGAGTCCGAACTTTGACTTTCTCAAATGAGAATACTAAGGTGTGAAATGGCATGTCTCATTTCAGGATTAAGGTAAGCATGATGCAATTCATACATAGTGACTTCGAGACATAAGAGGTTAAATGGTTTGTTCTTATATTGTCTCTAGAAGTGCACTGGTCAATTCAGTACCTTCGGAAGATACCTAGAAGAACTATAGAGTCCCCAACTCTCAATGCCTCATAACCAGACATCATAGATTCTTCTAACAATCATACTGAGGTCAATAGTCCTTTGACCCTAAGATTGCGAATATATCGTTTTAAGCAAACTACGAAGAGTTTGTTCATGCAAATCTACATTTGTCTCTTCGTAAGTTGTTAAGTTTGTTTATGGACTAAAAGACTAAGGTTTTATCATAAAGCTTCAAACAAAGAAAGAATGAATGAACGTTTCAACTTTTTATTAATGAATAAGCAATTACAAGCAAGAGTCTTCGTAAGACTATATGACATCAAATGTACATAAATAGACACTACTACTCTTCTTGTGGGCACCATTGACAACAAACTCCCACTTGACTCAAAGAAGATGTGAGTAGTCCTACATGCCTAATCCCTCTCGAAGTTGGTCGAAGACCATGTTCGCTAGGGCCTTGGTGAATAGATCTACAAGAGATCTACTTCACCTCCACGTCTCCGCGTTGCGCGATCTCTCGAATCAAATGGTATTTCCTCTCAATATGCTTAGAGCGCTTATGGCTTCTACGTTCCTTTGAGTTAGCGACAACCCCACTATTATCACAATAAAGGGTCATGGGCTCGTCGACATTTGGAACAACTTCCAAATACTTAAGGAACTTTCTACGCCATACAGCCTCTTTGGATGCTTCACAAGCAGCCACATATTCTGCTTCCATTGTGGAGTCAGCAATGCAAGATTGCTTAATACTTCTCCACACAACAGCTCCACCATTAAGGATGAACACAGATCCCGAAGTGGATTTCCTGGAATCCTTATCCGCTTGAAAATCGGAGTCGGTATATCCCGTCATAGTCAGGTCAGTACCTGAGTATGTAAGCATCAAGTTCCTAGTTCTTCGAAGATACTTAAGAACATGCTTAACAACAATCCAGTGCTCGGGTCCAGGGTTGGATTGGAAACGGCTAACTACGCCAACGGCGAAACATATATCAGGTCTAGTGCAAAGCATAGCATACATGAGGCTTCCTACGGCAGAGGCGTAAGGAATCTTCCTCATGATGCAAACCCGAGAGCATTCATCCCGCGTCCGCATAAAAGTGTAGATTTTGAGTTTCCACTCGACCTACGCTCGACCGGAAACTCGGGGGGCTAATGTTGTTGGCCCGTCTAGGGCCAACGGGAACAAGGGCATCTCTTCGACCCACATGGCTAGTACGAGGTCTTGGGCGGCGGAACCCTGACTCAACCAGGAGCCGGCCCAAACCAATGGCCAAGTCAAAGCCCAGCCATGGGCCGAGTCAATGGCTCACTCGGCCATTGGCTGGGTCAAATGGCTCACTCGGCCATTGGACAGTTCACTCGGCCAATGGCCAAGTGAACCCCTCAGCCACCAAGGCAGTTCACTCGGCCATTGGTCGAGTGAACCTTCCAGCAGTTCACTCGGCCAATGGCCGAGTGAACCCCTCGGCCACCAAGGCAGTTCACTCGGCCATTGGCCGAGTGAACCTTCCAGCAGTTCACTCGGCCAATGGCCGAGTGAACCCCTCAGCCACCAAGGCAGTTCACTCGGCCATTGGCCGAGTGAACCTTCCAGCAGTTCACTCGGCCAATGGCCGAGTGAACCCTCCAGCCGCCAAGGCAGTTCACTCGTCCATTGGCCGAGTGAACCTTCCAGCAGTTCACTCGGCCAATGGCCGAGTGAACCTCAGCCGGCCCAAGACCTTCACTCGGCCAATGGCCGAGTGAACCTCACCACCATGTTCACTCGGCCATTGGCCGACCCAGCCTCCTCCAAGGCCGACCCAAACATGCTCACTCGGCCAAGGGGTCTTCAAACCATCCCTTGGCCGCCTATAAATACCAAGGCACCCCCTTTGGTCCAGGTAATCCATTCTTGAGCACTGAAACGCTGCCGAACTCGTACCTCGCTCGTTTCTCTCAAGCTTTGGCCTCTAAACACCCCTAAAACCTCTGTACTCCACCTCAATCCCACTAATGTTGAGCGTCGGAGAGGTAAACAGGGGCACCCCCCCCCTGTTTCCCCTTTGTAGTTCACGTGTTCTCTGCTCCTTTTCAGGTACTCTGACGAACTCAAGGGATATTCACAGCTAAGGGACGACTCGGGATACCGCGTCCGACACGCTCGAGTCAAGACGAGACCACTTGGTCCGGCCTTGGGTCTAACCGTCTTTGGCTCCTAAATAGTTGTCCGAAAAACAGCGACAACATTTTGGCGCTAGAAGGAGGGCATCTCTCGACCTTGGCAACACATCCCCTCTACCAGTCTTCTTCTCACTTCTACGACTCTCGAGAGATGAGTCGTAGCCCCGCCACCTCCGTGGGCGCCCGAGCGACTAGCTCGAGGCGCGACCTCCAAAGCTCCGCGCACCGTCTCAAAGGGCAACCTCATGATAATGAGAGCCAGCCCCGAGACCCGGCGAATGACCCCGAGGCCGCAGTCCGAGAGGACACGGCTCGAAGGCTCGCCGAACTCCTAGACCGCCCCGGCGTCACCGGCGCGCTCATCGCCGACCTCCTCGACTCCAACAACGTCGGCGACATCAACCACGAGACCAACCTCGACCTCGCTATTCACGAAAGTGGACACGCGCGTACGCCTCCAAGGGGACACCCTCGGGCGGCCGCGTCAAAACGTCAACTTTCTGGTGAGCACGCACACACGCCCTCGAGGGGACACCCTCGGGCGACCACGTCAAGGCATCAAAGCTCGCACAATGCCCAAGGACGCTCGACCTCGAGGTCCCGTAAGGGACGCTCCAAGCTCACCATCCGCGTCCAAAACCCTTGTGAAGGTGACGACGTCGATGGTCTCGGCCTCCGCCAAAGGCGTCGCCTGAGTGATGCGCCCTTAACAAGGGTGATAGGGACGGCCTCCGGAGACTTGAGAGACCGCCTCAACTCTCAAAGAAAGGATCCCGAGTTCGACTTGAGAGAAAAGCTCAACGCCCGACGCGAGACCGCGATCATCTTGGGGCAGCAACCACCCAACATTGATCGAGCACTCGATCAAGAGCGCGCAGCCACGCTTGTGATGCCGGCCGTTGGTCCCGAGTCACGAAGGAAAAGGCGCCGGAAAGGTCAAGTCCCTAACGACCACCCTTCTCCAGCCCCGAAGCGATCCTTCGTCCCGCTCAACACAACGCCCGACCGGATCCTGCGCTTACGCCGCGATGAGCTGGGAAGTCCCGCTCCACTCACAAAGGACCCCGCGAAGCGAGATCGAAGTCGGTTCTGCGAATACCACAAAGATCACGGGCACGCGACGGTCGAATGCAAGCAGCTCAAGAAGCGAATTGATTCCCTAATTCGAGTTGGGAATCTCAGGGAATTCGTCGCGTCTACTAGCAAGCCATGATGGTCGCGACTTCGACATTCACGCCCGAACTCGATCGGCTTCGTGGTCACTTTCATTTCAAAAGTGTAATTTCCTTTTTTCAAAGAAGGCCAAGTGCCATGACAAGCTGTAATGACCCCCTTATTGCAATAAAGAGTTATTTCACACATGAAAAAAAAATGCTATTGTATACCTCTAACGCGAGAGTTTCTCAACCTTTGTCTCACAAACGCAAGAAACTCGGGGGGCTAACAGGGACCAACGCTCAATCAAAAAACAATTCAACAACAACTCAAAAAATAAAAATAAGAGAGACTCTTCACATGTCTCCTCGAGATGAATTCATTCCTCGAGTCGAGCTACGAGTCCGCGAGTCGACCAATACTCCTCGCGACGACTCTTCACGAAACTCCTCGTGCAGGGTCTACGTGAGTCCTCGAGTCGGGTTCAAGTCCACGAGTCGACTGATACTCCTCGTGCCAACTCTTCACATGTCTCCTCGAGATGAATTCATTCCTCGAGTCGAGCTACGAGTCCGCGAGTCGACCAGTACTCCTCACGCCGACTCTTCACGAAACTCCTCGTGCAAGCTTTACATGAGTCCTCGAGTTGAGTCCCAAGTCCACAAGCCAACTAACCACTCCTCGTGCAGGCTCTACATGAGTCCTCGAGTTGAGTCTTGAGTTCGCGCTCGCCGCCCAGCTCGTCGGTCGACAGGCAACGAGTTACAAATGGGTTCAAGGCTTGCGTCCGCCAGGGCGTATCTGGTCTAGCCAGCGTCCACGGGAAACCTCGCCACACAAATGTGGCATCGCGCTCGCCGCCCAGCTCGTCGGCCGACAGGCAACGAGTTACAAATGGGTTCAAGGCTTGCGTCCGCCAGGGCGTATCTGGTCAAGCCAGCGTCCACGGGAAACCTCGCCACACAAATGTGGCATCGCGCTCGCCGCCCAGCTCGTCGGCCGACAGGCAACGAGTTACAAGTGGGTTCAAGGCTTGCGTCCGCCAGGGCGTGTCTGGTCAAGCCAGCGTCCACAGGAAACCTCGCCACACAAATGTGGCATCGCGCTCGCCGCCCAGCTCGTCGGCCGATAGGCAACGAGTTACAAATGGGTTCAAGGTCTGCGTCCAAAATAAAGACGCGCAAATCGATTATGCCTTCGTTGGCAAGTCGAGAAAAGTAAGACGCGCACAATACAACAAAGACGCGCAAATCGATTATGCCTTCGTTGGCAAGTCGAGAAAAGTAAGACGCGCACAACACAACGAAGACGCGCAAATCGATTATGCCTTCGTTGGCAGGTCGAGAAAACAAGACGCGCACAAAACAACAAAGACGCGCAAATCGATTATGCCTTCGTTGGCAAGTCGAGAAAAGTAAGACGCGCACAACACAACGAAGACGCGCAAATCGATTATGCCTTCGTTGGCAAGTCGAGAAAAGTAAGACGCGCACAATACAACAAAGACGCGCAAATCGATTATGCCTTCGTTGGCAAGTCGAGAAAAGTAAGACGCGCACAATACAACAAAGACGCGCAAATCGATTATGCCTTCGTTGGCAAATCGAGAAAACAAGACACGCACAAAACAACAAAGACGCGCAAATCGATTATGCCTTCGTGGGCAAATCGAGAAAACAAGACGCGCACAAAACAACAAAGACGTGCAAATTGATTATGCCTTCGTTGGCAAATCGAGAAAACAAGACGCGCACAAAACAAAAAAGACGTGCAAATCGATTATGCCTTCGTTGGCATATCGAGAAAACAAGACGCGCACAAAACAAAAAAGACGTGCTAATCGATTATGCCTTCGGTGGCAAATCGAGAACATAAGACGCGCACAATACAAAAAAGACGTGCTAATCGATTATGCCTTCGGTAGCAAATCGAGAAAACAAGACGCGCACAAAACAACAAAGACGCGCAAATCGATTATGCCTTCGTGGGCAAATCGAGAAAACAAGACGCGCACAAGACAACAAGACGTGCAAATCGGTTATGCCTCCGTTGGCAAGTCGAGAAAATAAGACACGCACAACACAATAAAGCCGTGCTAATCGATCACGCCCTCATTGGTAGATCGAGAAAATGAGCCACGCACGATCAACCCGAAACAAAAAGTCGTCCCTCGCGACGCGCGAAGGCCATTCCTCATGATGCAAACCCGAGAGCATTCATCCCGCGTCCGCATAAAAGTGTAGATTTTGAGTTTCCACTCGACCTACGCTCGACCGGAAACTCGGGGGGCTAATGTTGTTGGCCCGTCTAGGGCCAACGGGAACAAGGGCATCTCTTCGACCCACATGGCTAGTACGAGGTCTTGGGCGGCGGAACCCTGACTCAACCAGGAGCCGGCCCAAACCAATGGCCAAGTCAAAGCCCAGCCATGGGCCGAGTCAATGGCTCACTCGGCCATTGGCTGGGTCAAATGGCTCACTCGGCCATTGGCTGGGTCAAATGGCTCACTCGGCCAATGGCCGAGTGAACCCCTCAGCCACCAAGGCAGTTCACTCGGCCATTGGTCGAGTGAACCTTCCAGCAGTTCACTCGGCCAATGGCCGAGTGAACCCCTCGGCCACCAAGGCAGTTCACTCGGCCATTGGCCGAGTGAACCTTCCAGCAGTTCACTCGGCCAATGGCCGAGTGAACCCCTCAGCCACCAAGGCAGTTCACTCGGCCATTGGCCGAGTGAACCTTCCAGCAGTTCACTCGGCCAATGGCCGAGTGAACCCTCCAGCCGCTAAGGCAGTTCACTCGGCCATTGGCCGAGTGAACCTTCCAGCAATTCACTCGGCCAATGGCCGAGTGAACCTGAGCCGGCCCAAGACCTTCACTCGGCCAATGGCCGAGTGAACCTCACCACCATGTTCACTCGGCCATTGGCCGACCCAGCCTCCTCCAAGGCCGACCCAAACATGCTCACTCGGCCAAGGGGTCTTCAAACCATCCCTTGGCCGCCTATAAATACCAAGGCACCCCCTTTGGTCCAGGTAATCCATTCTTGAGCACTGAAACGCTGCCGAACTCGTACCTCGCTCGTTTCTCTCAACCTTTGGCCTCTAAACACCCCTAAAACCTCTGTACTCCACCTCAATCCCACTAATGTTGAGCGTCGGAGAGGTAAACAGGGGCACCCCCCCCCCTGTTTCCCCTTTGTAGTTCACGTGTTCTCTGCTCCTTTTCAGGTACTCTGACGAACTCAAGGGATATCCACAGCTAAGGGACGACTCGGGATACCGGGTCCGACACGCTCGAGTCAAGACGAGACCACTTGGTCCGGCCTTGGGTCTAACCGTCTTTGGCTCCTAAATAGTTATCCGAAAAACAGCGACAACACCTTTATCCACGAAACCGTCTGGTTGAGCCATGTAAATGCGCTCGTCAAGATTGCCATTCAGAAAGGCTGTCTTGACATCCATTTGCCAGATCTCATAGTCGAGAGCTGCAGCTATGGATAGGAGTATGCGGATGGATTTAAGCATCGCGACTGGCGAGAAGGTTTCTTCATAGTCAATCCCTTCTTGTTGGGTATAACCCTTCGCCACAAGTCGTGCTTTGAACGTCTCGACGTTCCCATCAGGACCCCTTTTCTTCTTGTATATCCACTTACACCCTACGGGTTTAATCCCTTCAGGAAGGTCTACAAGTTTCCAGACATTGTTGACATACATCGAGTGCATTTCAACTTTCATGGCGTCAAGCCAAAGGTTTGATTCAGAACAAGCCATCGCTTGGCTATAGGAAACAGGGTCATCCATGTCGGAGACGGCTACAAGAGAGTCTCCATAAGACATGTACCTGTCAGGCTTTTGAGTAGCCCTCCCACTACGTCTAAGTACTACTTGACGAGATTATGGTGAGTTAGGTTGTGTTTCAGTTGGGGTAAGAACAGTTCTTACAGATGAGGTAGAAGCTTCCTCACCCAACTTTTCTTCAAGCACAATTTTGCTTCTAGGTTTTGCATCCTTCATAAAGTCCTCCTCAAGGAAACGAGCATTCGTGCTAACGAAAGTCTTATCGTCCTCGGGACTATAGAAGATGAAACCCTTGGTTTCCTTTGGATATCCCACAAACAGGCACAATTCTGACCTACTAGCCAACTTGCTAGTCTTTTGCCTCAGCACATGTGCAGGGCAACCCCAAATTCGGATGTGGCCCAAACTTACTTTACGGCCAGTCCATCGTTCATAAGGAGTACCAGGAACCGTTTTAGACGGAACTTGGTTCAGAATGTAAGCGGCTGTTTCGAGGGCATATCCCCAAAAGGAAAGAGGGAGTGATGAGTAACTCATCATTGATCTAACCATCTCCATAAGAGTTCGGTTCCTTCTCTCTGACACTCCGTTTTGTTGAGGTGTTCCAGGTGCGGTAAGCTGAGAAGCGATACCTTCTTCTTTAAGAAAGTCATTGAACTCTCTAGACATATACTCACCACCTCGATCGGATCGAAGGGTTTTGATCACTTTGCCAGTTTGCTTTTCCACTAAAGCCCTAAAGACCTTAAATACGTTAAAGGTCTCGGATTTGTGTTTGAGCAAATAGACAAACCCATATCGTGAGTAATCATCGGTGAAGGTAACGAAGTATTCGTATCCTCCACGTGCTTGTTGGCTGAGCGGACCACATACATCAGAATGTATCAGTTCCAGCAACTCAGTGGCTCTTCGACCCTTATCGGAGAAAGGTCGCTTAGTCATTTTTCCTTCTATGCACGATTCACAAATAGGTAGTGAACCTATTGCAGAGGCTTGGAGTGGACCATCCCTCACAAGTCTCTTAATCCTTTCTAGACTGATATGACCAAGTCTTAAGTGCCATAGGTGTGTTGATTTTGTTAGATCGGATGATTCAGAAAGTTTGATCCTCTTTGGCTCCCTAATTAGATCATTATCTATTTCGGTGTCTAAAAGAGAAGGTTGAGTGGGATAGATGTAAAAAAGAGCATTCTTCATACGTGCATCAGTGACAAAAGAATTATCAGGAAACGAAATACGAATTCCATTCTTAATGAACTTTAAACAATAATCTTGCTCACGAAGACGAGCAACAGATATTAAGTTCTTCCCAAAGGTAGGAACAAAATAAACATTATTCAAGTTTAAAGTGTGGTCTTCAAAAGACAGCGTCACGGATCCCACAGCCTTTGCAGACACCAGGCTCCCATCACCCCATTTGAAACAGAACTCGCCTTCCTCTAAGCTTTTGGTTTTCTTGAAACCATTCAAGGAACAACAAATATGGTTAGTAGCAGCGGAGTCAAGAATCCACGTTGATACATTATCAGCTACTAAGCATGCTTCAGTAACTAGTACAATACTATGTTCCTTTGTTTTGATATAGGCGGGACAGTTCTTTTTATCGGCCTTGTGAGGTCTCTTCACAGTTCCAGAGGCGGAGGCTTTTTGCTCAGTAGCATGTGCCTCTCCTTGATTCCTCTTTCTCTTAGTGAAACCTACAGCAGTGTGAAGTTCCTCCATAAGCTTGGTAACAGTGTACTCTAGCTTTTTAATGGAGTAGTTCATCTTGAAGGTATCAAGAGATGCGGGGAGAGTTTCTAAGATCACATTTATGACATTCTTCCCATCAATCTCTGATCCTAGGATTTCCATTTTACTCAGATGACTAATGATCAATATCATAAAGTCTCCAACAGGAGTCCTAGCCTTCATGTGACAGTTCATAAACTGTCGGACTGCTTGTAGCCTTGTTTGACGCCTTTGCCCTCCAAACATCTCAAGGAGATTGTAGAGCATGTCAGCGGCAGTCTCGAAGTCACGATGTTGCTCTTTCAGCATATTGTTCATAGATGCCAAGATATAGCACCTCACAATCTCATCGGATCGAAGCCAGGCTGCTAAGGCGTCATTGTCCTCTTGAGTTGAATCATCATTCGTCAGAGGAGGACACGGGGTGGTGAGTACCCATTTGTGCTTGTTAACGGTAGGTATTATGTCGAGGTTACGTTTCGAATCTACATAGTTTTCGTTTTCGAGTTTGATCGAGGAAAGAAAGATAGAGAGATGGTTGAGAGACATATTGCCTATATAAGTTGAAACAAGTTTATGATTAGTCTTTGGTTTAGGATTTAAGTTTTATTAAGACTTTTATAAAATCCAAAGGTGTTATAAACTAAACGATAATTTACTCCCTCAAGAGAAGGCCGCAAAAAATCTCCATTTATAAGTAAATGACACATCATTAATGCTAAGCCAAGATGTCAGTACATCATTTTGACTAGCCACCTTGTAAATTGGTTTGATCACTCACATCCTTTCGCAGGGCCTCAAGGGAGGATACTAGGGATTGAGCCTAAGTGTGCAACCAACCACTTAGTCCAAAAGATCAGCTTTGAAAAACAATCCCCCAAGGGGAGGCCTTGTCATCATTGCATCACTCTCGGACGTAGCTCATTGAGCAATGATCGAAGCAATAACGCCTTGGAGTACTCACATTTAAGTGAGGGTCGCAAGAGCGGCTCTTAGTCCCACGTTATTGCATCTTTCATTAGTGTTGGGGATCGTGGGTTACAAACAACGAATATAACCCTCCCACTTAGTTTTTGGAGTTGGTTCATCGACTCTTATAAGTTCGGAAACAGATTTCCTAGTTAGAGAGCGACAGAGCGGACAACTAGAAAAGAATCCTAGATCGACATGTTCAGAGCAGTATTAGTGCATAAAGGCACAAGGTACATACTCGATGTTTTCCTATTTTCTATTTCAGGAAAGTGCGTGAGGAAAGTGTGAACTTCAACTCACTCGAACACTTGAAATTTTGAGATTACACATCTTTTTATTTTTCGGCTTGTCTACAAGGAGACCTCCCACTCAAATTTTCAAGAGCATATAGATTTTGAACATATGTGATATAGATATAGTTTTGAAAACATTTTGAAAATTTATTTGATTTGGATGACAAAATATTTTCAAGTTTGAAAGTGAAAACGGTTTTTCAAAATTCAAACTAGTTTTGTAAAAATTCAATTTCAATTAAACTTCCAAAAATCAAAACATTTTAATCTTACACATCATGTTTATAATCATATGAAAAACATTTTTGCTCAAGAAAATTTTCTCATTAGAGTTCTATAACTCATGGTAGTGGGGTTTGAAAATCCGGATTTCTAAAAAACTGGAGTTTCAGACAGCCGCGCACCGCGGAGTAAAATCGCCATATCTGGCGGCTCCGATGTCCTTTTGAGCCGAAACCGGTGGCATTGGACAGAGGACAGACAGAGCTTTAATTTGATACAAGAATCATTAAATATAGATTTCTGAGCAGAGAGTTATGCTACTTTTAATGCGGGTTTACTCCAGCTCGAAGAAAAAGAAATAAATTAAAGCTTGGTCCTATTTAGGTGCGAAAAAGAATCAAGTGTAACGGAACGTTTTAAGATGTTGTTTAAAGCTTTTATTTGTGTTTTATTAGCAGGGTAATAACATAGAATAAAAGAAATAACAACAAGCATAAAACGAATACGGTAAATAAAAGAAACTAGAAAGACAAAGTAACTAGTCACAAAATTTACCGAAATTTCTCAAACCTTTAAAACACGTTTTTCAATATAAAAAATTAAAAACTTTTAGAACTGATTCTAATGTGTTTTAAAAACATCCCAAAATCATAGAAAAACAACATGGTTTTTAATTTAAAGGCAAGAGCAATAAATTAAAAAAAAATCTAAGATTACAATTCTAACTTGTCACAAAATTAGTAAACTTTCGAAAACGATTTTCAAGCTCATAATTTTAAAAACATGTACATGCATCTCTTTGACCATAGCTCTGATACCATTTGTTGGATTTGATCTAGGGTTTAAGAAAATAATTAACGCTTCGGTAAGCGGCGGAATTTTAAAAATTTTCTTTTACAAGTAAAAACAGTTTTTACTAACCTAGACAAGTGCAAGTACATGTAATTAAAAACCAATATGAGCTAGAAGTTTACTAACCTTTCTTGAAGCTTGAACTTTGAAGAAGCTTGTGGAAAGTTTGCAACGCTCGTCTCCCCTCGCAGCACGTCTCTCTTTCTTTCCTCGGCACCTCGAGTAACCACGAAAGTTTCTATCACTAAATCACTCGAAAAGAAGGAATCAGTGAGTGGGCACTTTTAAACACTACGACTTAAGAACGAGTCTTGAAGTCGCAGAGCTAAACACTAGGTCGAGTGAGGACCTAGGTGCCAAAACAAGAAAAATCGAAAATAAACTTAGAGAGAGAGAGAAGAGGGGCAACCACAAGTTCTAGAGAGAGAAGCTCTCAATCTCTAACTTATGTGGAATGAGAAAAATGAGAAGAATGAGGCTCCTATTTATAGGAGAGGTCTTACCTTCAATAAGGTAGTTTCCTCTTCTATAGAATATCACATATTCATGAGCCAATTTCCTCTTTTCCTCTATGATGCACTCGGCCAAGGTGGGCTTCATTAAGCCTTGGATTTGTTTCCTTTTTTGTTCCTTGCCTTGCATCTTACTTGTGTTGGGCGCCTACCTCTTATTTCCCTTAGAGGAAATTTGTTTCCTCTTTTTCTTTTGGCAAGTATCTTCATACATTTATGCACAAAATATTCTCTCTTGTTTCTTGGGTATTTGGGCACCTATAACTTATCTAGAAAGGCCTTCTAGAAGCTTTTCCACTTGTTCATGACAACATGAAAAAGGCCCATTAAGAATTTTCAATAAAATTCTTATGAAATGAAATTAATTCACGAAGCCCAATAATCAAGTTATGGCCGAGTGACATTAAGTCATCAAATGAACTTGTCAAAAAATTTATTGACATTCATTTCATCATATGTCTCAAAAGACAAAAATACCCTTTTGACAATTTTCGTTCTTGTTTTGACTTAGCTTCCAGTTTAACTATTCCTATCGATGTGATTCGTGACAGTGACCTCATGGACCCAAATGAACAAAGCTTGAGCTAAACACTTGGACTCAAAAGTTCACAAACCTTTTCCAAGTTTAGCTTAATGCCAACTGACTCCACTAAAGAGCTGACACTGAAAATCTCTCGGTTCAAATGAATTTATTTTCTACTCAAGAATTCGACCTAATTATGATGAGCGGATCCACTGAATATTATCTATGTTTACCCTTCATGAATGTCATCAGCTAGTCGGGATTTACTAAATTACCATTTTACCCTTCTAGCTGTTATTTCCTCAACTCCTTTGTCACTTGTGAATAAGTTAGAAACAATGTATTGACGAGGAGCTAACAAGTCACATTGTTTCATCCAAAAGAGTCAGGACTCAATTTGGACACTGGCCAGTTCATTTATTCACACTCCAAGGAACAAAGCATGAGGTGACATACATTGCATTTCAGCAATCTTGTACATGAATTCCATATCTATGAGAACTTCACAAAGTTACTCATGACAGACTCACAACTTAGTACTTCACCAATAGGCCTTGTTCGGAATCACATAGTGAGTCCGAACTTTGACTTTCTCAAATGAGAATACTAAGGTGTGAAATGGCATGTCTCATTTCAGGATTAAGGTAAGCATGATGCAATTCATACATAGTGACTTCGAGACATAAGAGGTTAAATGGTTTGTTCTTATATTGTCTCTAGAAGTGCACTGGTCAATTCAGTACCTTCGGAAGATACCTAGAAGAACTAGAGAGTCCCCAACTCTCAATGCCTCATAACCAGACATCATAGATTCTTCTAACAATCATACTGAGGTCAATAGTCCTTTGACCCTAAGATTGCGAATATATCGTTTTAAGCAAACTACGAAGAGTTTGTTCATGCAAATCTACATTTGTCTCTTCGTAAGTTGTTAAGTTTGTTTATGGACTAAAAGACTAAGGTTTTATCATAAAGCTTCAAACAAAGAAAGAATGAATGAATGTTTCAACTTTTTATTAATGAATAAGCAATTACAAGCAAGAGTCTTCGTAAGACTATATGACATCAAATGTACATAAATAGACACTACTACTCTTCTTGTGGGCACCATTGACAACACATCAAACTGCCGAATTTGTGCACACCGAGCAACGGCAAGCACCTGACTTCGAGAACCCGTTCTACCACCAAGGAGGCCAAAGACGTGGTTTTCCATCACGCCGCGGACAAACACGCGGACGAGGCCTTCCACCAGCGCATCGTGGAACTTGGACGAACGACGACGACGAACAAGTTGTTTCCGATGTTTTGGATTTTGATCACCCTCGAGGACGAGCTCATGCACACCACCGTCACCATCATGATGATTTCCGCGGCATCAAAATGCGTGTTCCTTCCTTCAACGGCAAGAACGACCCCGACGCTTACTTTGATTGGGAGCGGAAGATTGAACTCATTTTCGATTGTCACCAATATTCGGATTTGAGGAAGGTGAAGCTAGCCGCCACGGAATTCAGTGACTATGCCTTGATATGGTGGGAGCAGATTTCCACTAGTAGACGACGTGCCGGCGAACAGCCCATTGCCACATGGGACGAGATGAAAACAGTCATGCGCAAGCGGTTCATTCCGACCCATTATTACCGCGACATGTTCAACCGCCTTCAGCGTCTTCGACAAGGTTCACGCTCAGTTGAAGAGTACTTTCAAGACCTGGAAATGACTCTCATGCGCACCGGAGTTGACGAAGAACGGGAGGCAACCATGGCCCGTTTCTTGTCCGGTCTCAACCGAGATATCGCACGCCAAGTCGAAATCAAACAGTTTATCGACATGGAGGATTTGGTGCATATGGAAATAGTGGTCGAGAAACAGCTCAAAACAGACTCCACAAGACACAACCACTTCCCCGACAAAACACCATGGCAATCCACCTTCCCCAAAATCGACGAAAACAAATACTCTCCTCCGAAGCCACAATCGGCCTTACCAACCGTCCCTCACCAACGACCACCTCCCGACCCCGTGAACAAAGGCAAGCTTCCCGCTTCGACCCCTCAACGTAACCGCGACCTCACCTGCTTCAAGTGTCGAGGTAAAGGCCATATTGCTTCCGAATGTCCAAACAAGCGCTCCATGATTCTCCTACCCGACGGCGATGTAATCACGGACGATGAGGCAGCAACCCAAATCGGTGTTGATTATGGTGAACCGACCTACGACGACTATAAGGTTGAAGTTGAAGATGAACAACTCACCTTGGTCACCCGGCGAGTGCTTAGTGTTTCCGCCAAAGACGATGATGAGCACGCGCAGCGAGAATCCATCTTCCACACTCGCTGCCATATCCATGACAAAGTGTGCAGCCTCATTATTGATAGCGGCAGCTGCACCAACGTCGCAAGCACCATCCTTGTCCACAAGCTGTCCTTGCCAACCTCCAAGCATCCTCACCCGTACAAGCTCCATTGGTTGAACGATAGTGGTGAAGTACGCGTCACCGACCAGGTCCTTGTCCCTTTCAAAATTGGCAAATACGAGGATGAAGTTTTATGCGACGTTGCACCAATGGAAGTGTGTTACCTCCTCCTTGGCCGCCCTTGGCAATTCGACCGACGTACTGTTCATGACGGTCTTTCCAACAAATACAAATTCGTGCACAAAAACCATCAGATTGTTCTTTCCCCACTTTCTCCATCCCAAGTCCTTAAAGATCAAGCTCACCTCCACCAAAATGCCAACCACATTAAACACATTAGCCATTCTCCCAAACAGACCACGAGTACCAAAGAAAAAGCCAATCAAACTCTGGTCAAAACCCATGAGAGGAAACAAAATTTTTTAGTGAGTGCAAGCAAGGTTAAAAAGGCAATTTTTAATGAAAAACCGATTCTGATGTTCTTGCACAAAGGACATCTTTTACACGCTGACCAACTTGACAAAAGTTTGCCTAGTCTTGTTGCGGAATTGTTACAGGATTTTGCGGACGTTTTTCCCGATGATGTTCCATCCGGTTTGCCACCAATCCGCGGCATCGAACATCAAATTGACTTAGTCCCCGGCACTGCCCTTCCAAATCGTCCAGCGTACCATGTTAATCCAACCGAGACAAAGGAGCTCCAGCAACAAATTGATGACCTCATGGCCAAAGGATACATCCGCGAAAGCTTGAGTCCATGCGCGGTGCCCGTTCTCCTCGTCCCAAAAAAAGATGGCAGTTGGCGCATGTGTGTAGATTGTCGCGCCATCAACTTCATCACGGTAAAGTATCGATTTCCTATTCCTAGATTAGATGATATGCTTGATGAATTGCATGGTGCGTGTGTTTTTACAAAAATTGACTTGCGAAGTGGTTATCACCAAATAAGAATGAAAGAGGGTGATGAATGGAAAACAGCTTTCAAAACAAAACAAGGTTTATACGAGTGGTTAGTCATGCCGTTTGGTTTAACAAATGCTCCGTGTACTTTCATGCGCTTAATGAACCATGTACTTCGTTCTTTCATTGGGAAATTTGTGGTTGTTTATTTCGATGATATCTTGATTTATAGTATGACTTTTGATGACCACATGATTCATTTGAACATGGTTTTTGAAGTGTTGCGCAAAGAACAATTATATGCTAACTTGTCCAAATGCTCTTTTTGCACGGACGAAGTTGTGTTTCTTGGTTTCCTAGTCAGCGCTAAAGGAATCTCCGTGGATAGCGCGAAAGTCAAGGTAATTCAAGAGTGGCCAACACCAACGACCGTGCAACAAGTTAGAAGCTTCCACGGCCTTGCGGGATTTCACCGTCGCTTTGTTCCCAATTTCAGCACCATCGCAGCCCCTTTGACCGAATTAATCAAAAAAGATGTGGGATTCCAATGGGGATACGAGCAAGTGGGAGCATTCCAAACTTTGAAAGAGCGCCTCATCAATCCTCCTCTTTTGGCGCTGCCCAATTTTGACCAGCCCTTCGAAATTCAATGCGACGCTTCAGGCATTAGTATTGGCGCTGTCCTTATGCAACAAGGACGTCCCTTGGCGTATTTCAGCGAGAAATTGAAAGGCGCATCGCTGAATTACCCGACCTACGACAAAGAGCTCTACGCACTCATCCGCGCTTTGGAAACATGGCAACACTATCTCCTTTCCAAAGAGTTCATCATTCACACCGACCACGAGTCCTTAAAGTACCTCAAAGGACAACACAAGTTGAAAAAACGACATGCAACGTGGGTAGAGTTCATCGAACCTTTTCCTTACGTCATTCGGTACAAATCAGGTAAAGAGAATGTGGTAGCCGACGCCCTTTCTCGGAGGTATGTTTTACTTTCGTCTTTGAGTGCACACTTGTTGGGTTTTGAAATAATAAAAGAGTTGTACAAAGATGATTCGGATTTTGGTGAAATTCATGCAAACTGTTCACAAAAAGCTTTTGGAATATTTTATTTGCATGATGGATTTTTGTTTTACAAAAACAAGCTATGTTTGCCTAGTGGTTCTATGCGTGAATTACTTGTTCGTGAGGCACATAGTGGTGGTTTGATGGGTCATTTTGGTGTTGCTAAAACGCTGCCTATTTTGCAATCAAATATTTATTGGCCGAACATGCGAAAAGATGTTGAACGAATTTGTGGAAATTGCATTGTTTGTAAAAAGGCTAAATCAAAAAGTCAGCCCCATGGTATGTACACTCCTCTTCCCGTTTCTACTTCTCCTTGGATTGATTTATCTATGGACTTTGTTTTAGGTTTGCCTCGATCTAGCAAGGGAAATGATTCCATTTTTGTTGTCGTTGATCGGTTCTCCAAGATGGCGCATTTCAGCCCTTGCAAGAAGACCAGCGATGCTTCCAACATCGCCAACTTGTTCTTTCGCGACATCGTACGACTCCACGGTATACCTAAAACCATTGTTTCCGATCGTGATGCGAAATTCTTGAGTTATTTTTGGAAGACATTGTGGACAAAATTAGGTACGAAATTACTTTTCTCTACCACTTGTCACCCCCAAACTGATGGGCAAACGGAAGTTGTGAATAGAACATTGTCTACTTTGTTGCGTGCCATAATCAAAACTAATCTTAAGTCTTGGGAAGAATGTTTGCCTCATGTCGAATTTGCATACAATCACAGCAAGCATTCAGCCACTACATTTTCACCTTTCGAAATTGTGTATGGTTTCAATCCTATTACGCCTTTGGATTTGTTTCCTTTGCCTAGTTCTCAACAGGTTAATCTCGATGGCGCACGGAAGGCTGATTTTGTACAATCTCTCCACGAAAAAGTTCGGGCCAACATTGAGCGACGCAACGATCAATATGCAAAGCAAGCAAACAAAGGGCGCACAAAAGTTTTGTTTCAGCCCGGAGATTGGGTTTGGATTCACATGCGCAAGGAATGTTTTCCAGAACAACGCAAGTCCAAGTTACTCCCCCGCGGCGACGGTCCATTCCAAGTGGTGTCGAAAATCAACGACAATGCATACAAACTTGATCTCCAAGGTAAGTATAATGTGAGTGCTACTTTTAATGTTGCTGATTTGTCTCCTTTTCATGCAGATTTGGATTTGAGGGCAAATCCTTTCCAACCCGGGGGCAATGATGAGGACATCACCACGAACATGCATTCGCATTCAATCAAGGATACACCGGAGGGCCCAATGACGCGAGCCCGAACCAAGAGATTCAAAGAGCAAGTGACCAGCCTACTTCACAAGTTTGGAGCCCAAAATATTGCCATAGAAGGGCCCAGAATCGTCAACATGATCTCAGCCCAAACTCAAGGCAATAATCCGAAATAGAGTCAAGCCCAAAGGGATAAACGAATTTTATGTGTGTGTGAGACTGTTGGTTTTCTTGCAACCGTTTGTGAGTTTATGGTCTGAGAGTTATTTCGTTTTTTGTGTTAATTCGAGATTTATGGCGTCTCTTTGGTTTTTGTAACCATAATCTCGAATTGAGTATTTGTATCAATTGTGTGGAAGAAGAAGACAGACCATCTTTGATTATCAAACAATTGTGTGAGTATTAGTTCTCTGAAATTTTAAGCCCTAAACGAAGAACTTATCAAGGCAATTCCTTGTGGCGTTCTTGTTCATCCAATCTTATCAATAGTTCGAATCATAAACTATTGTGGCGATTTTCATTCCATACGTTGCTCTACGACCCTTATCTGAATTCGACCAAAATCTATACAAACCATAAATCCACAAACAACATCCAAAATTGCAAATTCAAGACCAAACTGATCAAGTATTTCGACTCTCGAGACGACTCCACGTTCATTCCGCTTTGATCCGAGGCTCCTTTCATTCTCTCGAAGGGATTCTCCATCAGCCGTCCCTCGCAAGGCACAAAAGTCGTCCCCCGCGACGCACGAAAGCCATCCCTCGCGACGCACAAAAGTCGTCCCTCGCGACGCACAAGAGCCGTCCGTCGCGACGCACGAAAGCCATCCCTCGCGACGCACAAAAGTCGTCTCTCGCGACGCACAAAAGCCATCCCTCGCGAGGCACAAAAGTCATACGTCGTGGCGCACCACAACCGTCCTTTGCGATGCATTAAAAGCCCTTTTACGGTGCACTAACAAACCCGAGAGCGTTCGTCCCATGTCCGCACATCAGCGCGAGTATTGAGTTTCCAGTCAACCAACGCTCGACCAGAAACTTGGGGGGCTAATGTTGTCGGCCCGTCCCGGACCAACACAAAAGCGTTGCTCCAACCCACACGACCGGCGCAAGGCTTCAGATGGCCACCGGACGACAAAACCCTGCCTCGGCCATTGGCCAGCCAATGATTGACTCGGCAATTGGCCGGCCCAAACAGATGGCGGCCCAAGATTGACTCGGCCATTGGCCGGCCCAAACCGATGGCCGGCCTAAGATTGACTCGGCCATTGGCCGGCCCAAACCTTCGGCCGGCCAATGGCCGACTCAAAGTTTCACTCGGCCATTGGCCGGCCCAAACCTTCAGTCGGCCAATGGCCGACTCAAGTTCACCCGGCCATTGGCCGGCCCAACCACTCAGTCGGCCGATAGCCGACTCAAGTTCACCCGGCCATTGGCCGGCCCAACCACTCAGCCGGCCAATAGCCAACTCAAGTTCACCGGCCATTGGTCGGCCCAACCACTCAGCCGGCCAATGGCTGACTCAAGTTCACCCGGCCATCGCCCGGCCCAACCACTCAGCCGGCCAATGGCCGACTCTTCATCCGGCCATTGGCCGGCCCAACCATTCAGCCGGCTAATGGCCGACTCAAGTTCACCCAGCCATTGGCCGGCCCAGCCATTCAGCAAGCCAATGGGCGACACAAGTTCACCCGGCCATTGGCCGCCCCAACCATTCAGCCGGCCAATGGCCGACCCAAAATCATGCTCGGCCAAGGGGTTCCACAAAACACCTATTGGTCGTCTATAAATAAAGAGGTCCACCCTCTCCCAAAAGGTAATCCATTTTTGAGTCGTGAAACGCTGTCGAAATCATACTTCACTCGTTTCGCTCATCTTTGGCCTCTCACCCTAAAAAACCTCTATACTCCCCATCAATCCTACTAAGGTTGAGCGTCGGAGAGGTAAACAGAGGCACCCCCTGTTTTCCCTTCTTAGTTCACTGTTCTCTTATCTTTTTCAGGTATGCCGGTGAACTCAAGGACCATTGACAGCTAAGGGAAGACTCGAGATATCGAGTTCGACACGCTCAAGCTAAAGCGAGACCACTTGGTCCGACCTTGGGTCTAACCGCTTGAGGCTTCTAAATTGTTGTCCGAAAACGAACGACAACAACTAATAACCTAGTGAAAAGGGTTCTTATTGACAACGGCAGTGCTGCCGACATAATTTTCAAAACCACCCTAGAGCGCATGAAGCTCGGGGGGCTACGCCCAACTCCGACCCAAACGCACTTATTTGGGTTCACTCGGAAGAGAGTCATGACCGAAGGCATCAACGATCTGCCGGTCACCTTCGGAACTCCCGGAGGCATTGAAGTCATTCACATGGTCCCATTCCTAGTGGTTGATATGGAGTCGCCATATAATGTCATCATTGCGCGACCTACGCTAAACCGACTGAGGGCCATTACTTCAACATACAACCTACTGGGGAAGCTCCCTGCTGAAGAGGGAATCCGCATCATGGTTGGAGATCAATCCCATGCAAGAATATGCTACATCAAGGAATCGATGGAAAAACCGCTAGAAAGACGGTTAACACGATCTCCCAACTTAAAGATAGCGTCGAGTCGACCAAGGTCCTCCGCGAAATCCACAAAGACATCTGCATGACACCCAAGTGCAAGGTGTCAGCGTCCTCATCCCAAACAGGGAAGGATCCTATAGAGTCCGCCTAATCATACATTACTGGACCTACTACATCGAATACACGGACGAGACCCCGATCTGTCACCCGTCGGATGCGGAACACTTGAGAAAGTACTACCAGTAGCTAGCGCTTCCCCCATTTTATTGCTTTTCTTTCCAACATTCAATAAGGCCTACGAGCCAATGTTTTAGGATTTCAAAATTTTGCAATATTAATAAAGTTCGAGGTTTTTCTTTCAAAATCCACTTTATCAATGTTTTTTGGTCATCAAGATGAAGCTTGTAAACCCAAAAACTTGGGAGGCTAATGACATAAGCAACAGTAACTACGCTCGAAATCCTCAAGAAAGTACGCCCCACCAAAAAAAAATGTTGTCGCACGAAAATGAACAACGATTGAATACCTCGGGCGGTTCGATCCAAGGCCGGACCAAGTGATCGCACCCAGACCAAAAGTGTGAACTCGAAAGTCTCGAGCTAGGTTTTCTCCGATCAACCCACCTCTCGGAAGAGGGAAGGGGTGAGGAGGAGGAGTGACCGTGCCTTTGTGTTGGCTGCCTACGTACCCGTGTGTAGGATCAGGTCAAAACGTAGTTCAGGGCATGTGTGATGCAGTGTAAGGCGTGGAGCCTTGATCGACGAAGCAGGCGGTGCACGGAGGAGTACTCGGCGGCGTCTCAGAACTTCAGAGATCGCGTACGCGTCTAGCGTGTTAGACGCGTAGGGTCTCTAGTTGAGAACCCTAGGAGCGTGCCTAGGCACTGGGGGGTGTTCGATCAGAGGGAGCGACGTCTGGGAGTTCCCGAGAGTGCTTCAGAACCTCTGAGAACGAGAGAGACTTGGAGAAGTGCTTCAGGCCAGAAGTGAGATCAAAAGAAGCAAAGGAGAGCGAGAATTCCAGCGTATTGATATGGGATTATTCGATGGCTTCCCCCTCAGTGAGAGGGGGTTTTATAGGTGTTTGAGGGCTTTGAGAAGGACCTTCATCGTCCATGTTTGACTAGAGGCGCGCATCTCTTCAAGTGGAGGCGCACAAGAAGTAGCGAAGCACCACTGCGCGCGGCGTGACCCTGCCCAGGCGTGGCGCGCGGCGCAGCGGGCGCGGCGCGCGCTGGGCTGCATCTTCGTGGGCTTTTCGCGACCGTCGTTCTACCGGGCTCATCAGGCCATCTTGGGCTTTGCATCTCGGGTTTGTGACACAAATGTACCTATTCGACGGGTGTGATTTGACTCAAGGCTCGACTCGAGGAACGAGGCTCGACTCGAGGAGCGAGGCTTGACTCGAGGAGACTGACTCAAGGCTCGACTCGAGGAGCGAGGCTTGACTCGAGGAGAGTTACTCAAGGCTCGACTCGAGGAGCGAGGCTCGACTCGAGGAGCGAGGCTCGACTCAAGGAGACTGACTCAAGGCTCGACTCGAGGAGACTGACTCAAAGCTCGACTCGAGGAGCGAAGCTCGACTCAAGGAGCTGACTCAAGTCTCAACTCGAGGGGCTAGGCTCGACTCAAGGAGTTGAAGATTTGGCGCGAGGGCTCGCCGGTTGACTCGTGAAGGAAGGCTCGCCGCTCTTCAGGACCTCCGGCTTGACCATCGGCCCTTTGAACGACGTGCCTTCTCGGCGTCTCGGGTTTTCCAAAAACGACCGACAACATTAGCCCCCTAAGTTCGTCGCTCACGAGGTCCATGGCGATGAACTTTCTGTCTTTTTGGTTGGGTGTTTGAGGAAAATATCCTTCAAAATCCCGTCACCCAGGGAAAGTTTTCCCTTTCCTTCTTTTGCTTTTTTTTTTGTGTAACCGAGCGGCGCGAGCCCTGGATGGCGCGGCGCGCGGTCTGTGTGTCGCGACCCGCGCGGCGCGCCCCGTGCACGGGGCTGGTGCGCTCGCGCGGGGAATTCGAATTTTTTGGAGGTTTTCCTCCGTTTTTCTCCTTGTGGGAGTAGGATTTGGACTCCTACCCCCCTAGGAGTCTATTAATAAGCCCCCCCCCCCCCCCCCCCCCCCCCACCTCTCCCTTATTCTTCCACTTTATTTTTTCTCTCTTTCTCTACACTTTTTTCTTTTCTACACGCTTGCGTCATGGATATTCCTTCCATTTTCTCATCTGAGGATCCCGAGATTGATTTCTCTCTCTTGTTTCAGGACTCTGAACATGTAGAGGATGACCTCTTTGCGGGATTGGGGGAAGTTCCTTTGCACATGGAAGAGAATCTAAAGGGAGTGGAGCAGTTGCTTGAAGAAGGCGAGACGGGCGCGACTGCACCCGTTCCTCAGCCTCGGGAGGAGCGCGTGCCGACTGGGCGTCGCACAGGTGGAGACGCCGACCCTCCTACGTCCGGGGAACCCGCACGTCGCCTCGTGATAAACTTCGTCGGCGAGGGGGCTAACGACAAGCCCCGTCCCGACGTGCCAAAGTCCGACTTGGATTCTCATGGCACGCCGAGAGACGTTGTGTGTGCAAACAGGATGACTCCGCTATAGTCGGTTCTTGACGAGATTGACTGCGTGGACAACTTTGGTCCCGAGTCAGAAGATCCCGGAGGTGATTCAGAGACATGTCCGGGGGCCGAGGGCCTCGCACCGGAGCGTCCTGAGGGGCCGCTGGCAACTGCTGCGGCCATGTTGGAGGGTGGATGCCCTTCCTTGGAGCCAGGGGGTACTCAGCCTGAGGCCCCCGACGCAAAGGCGATAGCGTCGGCGAGGTCGCTTGCTAGGACAGAGTGGTATCCTGAGGAAGGCTTTGCTGCTCCCGAGGGCTTCGATTGTTCGGGGGTCGATGCTTCGAGGTCGCTCACCTACCGGATATTCATCGGTCTCAGGGAGGCATTTTCCATTCCATCGTCTGTGGCGCTCCTCCGCCCCTTACAGGGTGATCGTCCCTTCTGCCCTCGCTGTGGATTCGCCGCAGTTTTTGTTGCGAGTCTCAACTGCGGGTTGCGACTGCCGTTCCAACCCATCATTCAACAGCTCCTCGCACGATTGGGGGTGCATGCCTGTCAGATTAGTCCGGCGTTCTATCGCATCATGGCAATGTGTCACATGGAGTGGCATTGTCAAGCCGAGCAGGCGATGACCGTGAGTGACTTCCGCAATCTCGTCGCGGTCTTTCCCGTGCTCGGGCAACCCAGTTTCTTCATAGCCCGCGATCGCCGGAACACTAAGCAGATCACGAACTCAGAGAAGCATAATCGGAGACCGTGGGTGTGGGTTTCGGCCGAGGGCTTTGGTGATGCACCACTTCGGTTCGGTCCCTTGACCGAGTTTTCTGCCGACGCGGGGGCCGATGATCTCGACTCCGTGAAGGAGATCCGGGGAATGTCGGAGGCTCGGAAGGCTATTGAGCGATTTCGTTCACCTGAGCTGATGGCTTCTACCGGGTGGTTCCCGCCTTTTCCTCCCGGCCGTGACGACAGTCAGCGGGCGGAGAGCGCCCCCAGCGTTGTGTCATCTTCCTCGAGCAGCGGTCTTCCAGGTATTTCGACCTTTGCTCTTTCTGTTTTTTTTTCTTTTAGTCTAGGGTTTTAACTTTGTTGCTTTTGTAGCTTCCTCGGCTAGGGCGAGGGCTCTGGCACGCTTAGCGAAGGCCTCTCGGGACCCGAAGTCGTTGGCAGCAATCCGTTCTCGGATAGCGGCACGGAACGGTCGGGAGAAGCCCGATACCGGTTATCCGACGGAGAGCGGCCCTCATGCTTCTTTGAAGCGACCCTCCTCCTCGGCTCTTCCAGACACGTCTTCGGACTCGAAGCGCGTAATTTTGATGGTTGACGTGGAGGCCGCGGAGGTTAGAGGGGAATGTTCCCTGGGCCTTGCTCAATCTTCGATGAAGATGTGGAAGAGTGTCGTGGCCAGCAGTGACGTGGAGTTCTTCCGGCACGGCGTCTCCGACGCATAGAGAGTAAGTTTCTCTTACCTTTATCCTCTTGCTTTGTCCCACTCGGGCCTTGTCTTTTGCTGACTTGTCTTTTCGCCTTCTCAGGTGCTTGCTCGAGAGACTCGAGGTGAGAAGATCCTTCACGACCTTATTCGACGGATGGGCCTTGCCCAAGAGGAGCTTGCTCAAGCGAAGTCTCAGCTGGCCCGTGCCGAGCGAGGTTCTCACTCAAAGGCAGAGTTCGCGAGTCTCCGCGAGCAGCTTCAAGAGGCACGCGTGGAGTTAGGGGTTACCTGCGGCAAGTGTGACCGGGCTCAATCGGCGTGGCGAAAGTGGCTGAGGAGCTAACGACGAAACGTCAAGCCCTCGAAGTGGGGACTCGATCGTCGGAGGTCTTCCGGAGTGAGGTGCGGGACCTTCAACGCCAGTTGGAGTCGCGTACAGAAGAAATGCCTCCATGGCCGACCCAGAGCCGGCCATTGCCTCCATGGCCGACCCTGAGCCGGCCCATGCCTCCATGGCCGACCCAGAGCCGGCAATTGCCTCCATGGCCGACCCAGAGCCGGCCATTGCCTCCATGGCCGACCCAGAGCCGACCCTTGCCTCCATGGCCGACCCAGAGCCGGCCCTTGCCTCCATGGCCGACCCAGAGCTGGCCATTGCCTCCATGGCCGACCCAGAGCCGGCCATTACCTCCATGGCCGACCCAGAGCCGGCCATTGCCTCCATCGCCGACCCAGAGCCTCTCCTCGGCCAAAGGGATGCCCAAAATTCCCCTTGGTCGCTTATGAATATCGGGGTCCCTCCCCTGGTCCAGGTAATCCATTTTTGAGTCCCGAAACGCTGTCGAACTCGTACTTCACTCGTTTCGCTCATCTTTGGCCTCTCACACTCTAAAACCTCTATACTCTACCTCAATCCTACTAATGTTGAGCGTCGCAGAGATAAACAGAGGCACTCCCTCTGTTTCCCCTTTGTAGTTCATCGTTTCCTTCTGTTGCAGGACCAACGACGGACGAGGCAAATACCATCCACAGCTAAGGGAAGACACGGGATACCGAGTCCGACACGCTCAAGCCCGAACGCGACCACTTGGTCCGGCCTTGGGTCGAACCGTTTGGGGCTCCTAAATCGTTGTCCGAAATATAGCGACGACAAGAGGAAAAAATAATGTGGAAGAATGAGGAGAAGGGGGGGGTCTATTTATAGACTCCTGGGAGGGTAGGAGTCGAAATCCTACTCCCACAAAGAGAAAAAACGGAGAAAAAACTCCGAAAAGTCGGGGTAGCGTTTGGTAGTTAACTCAAAAAGTTTTTTGTTTTCTGTTTTCTAAATTTTGGAGTTGTATTGAAAAACTGTTTTGTAATTGTTTTCAAAAAGCTGTTTGGTACAGTTTTCATTTTTATTTTTGAGAAACTGAAAAAACTGGAAAAACTGTTTGGTAAACTTTTCACTTTTTGTTTTTGAAAAACTCAAACGTGGAAACTGTTTGGTACAAGAAGAATTCCAAGATCCCTTAAATATATTTAAAATAACGAGAAATAATAATAATTTTCTCGGTTATTTTTCAAGATTATTTTTAAATTAATTAAGGACAGAATTGCGAAGTTTTATTTTAAAAGGACTTATATGCAAAATTTTGAGGGATGAGATTGAAAGAAAAAGAAGAGTTGGGGTCATTTTGAGAGAATTGTGGCAGAATGTGACTGGGCCACTTGTGCACGCGTGGCACGATGAGACGCAGACACCTACCCCTCCCTCTCTTTCTCTCGCTGCCACCTCATCACTCCCATCTCTCTCTCTTTCTCCTCACTCTCTCGGTCACGCTCTCTCTCTCTCCTCTATCTCCACTTCTTCTTCTTCTTCTTCTTCTTCCTCACTTCTCTCTCTCGGCCGAACAAGAGAACCAGGAGAAAAAAAAAAAAAACACGACCACGAGCCTCACCGAACCACGGTCACCGCCACCACCCTCGTTTCTTCTTCTTCTTCTTCTCCGCGCCGCGCCGTCGTCCTCACCGAGCCTCCACCGCGTGCGCTCCGGGCCGAGGAGATACAGCGCCGCCGAGCCTCCGACGTCGCCACCGCCACCTCCCACTCATCTCTTCTCTCTCTCGCCTTCGCGCGTCACCGATCGCTGAGCCACCGCGCGCGCGTAGACCGAGCGACACGCCGCCGCCGCGAGCTCGCCGTGACCGCCGCCGAGGAGAAAGACGCCGGGAACGAGCAATCGAGCAACGACAACTCTCCGGCGTCTCTTTCTCTCTATCTCTCTCTCTCTCTCTCTCTCTCTCTCTCTCTCTCTCTCTCGCTCGATCTCGCTGAAAAAAAAGGAAAAAAATTTCGGAAAACACTCCCCCCTTGTTTCCATTTTCCTTTACCATTTTTCAAAACTTTCCCAAAATTTTTCAAAAAAATTTTCCGAAAATTATTACCAAACGGCCCATTCAATTTTCCTTTCCTATTTTTTTCACTCAAAAAGTGAAAAACACTTTTTGAGTTACTAACCAAACACGGCCCGGATTTCCCCCGCGCACGGGGCGCGCCGCGCGCCAAGACCGCGCGCCGCGTGGGTCGCGCCACACAGGCCGCGCGCCGCGCGGCTACGCCAAAAAAAAAAAAAAGAAAGGGAAAATTTTCCTTGGGTGACGGGACTTGGAAAATGTTTTCCTCGAACACCCAACCGAAAAGATAAAAAGTTCATCGCCGGGAACCTCCTGAGCGACGAACTTGGGGGGCTAATGTTGTCGGTCGTTTTCGGAAAACCCGAGACACCCAGGAGACGCGTCGTTCAAAGGGCCGATGGTCAGGCCGGAGGTCCTGAAGAGCGACGAGCCTTCGAGCCCTTGCCCCAAACTCTTGACTCCATGAATCGAGCCTAGCCCCTCGAGTCGAGACTTGAGTCGGCTCCTCGAGTCGAGCCTCGCCCCTCGAGTTGAGACTGATTCAGTCTCCCCGAGTCGAGCCTTGCTCCTCGGGTCGAGCCTTGAGTCAGTCTCCTCGATTCGAGCTTCGCTCCTCGGGTTGAGTCTTGAGTCAGTCTCCTCGAGTCGAGCTTCACTCCTCGGGTTGAGCCTTGAGTCAATCTCCTCGAGTCGAGCTTCGCTCCTCGGGGTGAGCCTTGAGTCAATCTCCTCGAGTCGAGCTTCGCTCCTCGAGTCGAGTCTCGACTAGACTTCTATCCATCAAATAGATACATTCGTGTCACAAACCCGGGATGCGAAGCCCACAATGGCTCGATGGACCCGGAAGGACAACGGTCGCGAAAAGCCCACGAAGGGGCAGCCCAGCGCACGCCGCGCGGGCTGACCCGCGCGCCGCGCCAAAGCAGGGTCGCACCGCGAGCCAAGCAGCACGGTCAGCGCGCCACAAGATGCGCATCGCGGGTTGCGCGCCGCGCATGGTGCGCCGCTGCTCCTTGCGCGCCTCCAATCGAGGAGGCGCGCGTTCCTAGTCCTACATACCGCCAAAGGACCTTTTTCGGGTCCTCAAACACCTATGTAAACTCCCTCCTACTGAGGGGAAATCCATCTATTCATCTCCTATCGATACACTCGATTTCTCACTCTCCTCTGCTTCTTTTGATGCCATATCTGGCCTGAAGCATTCTCGCAAGCCTCTCTCGTTCTCAGAGGTTCCGAAGCACTCGCGGGGACTTCCCAGACATCGCTCCATCTCACCGAACGCCCCCCGGTGCTCAAAGCACGCCCCTAGGGTTCTCAACTAGAGTCCCTCTGGGCGTCTAAAATGCTAGACGCGTACGCGATCTCCGAAGTTCTGAGACACCGCCGAGGACTCCTCCGCGCCCCGTCTCCTTTGTTGAGCACGCTTCTCCACCAAGGCTCCACGCCTCATACTGCGCTACACACGCCTGAACTACGTTCTGACCTGATCCCACACACGGGTACGTATGGAGCCGACACCCAAGGCACGGTCACTCACCCTCCTCACCCCTTACCTCTCCTGAGAGGCTGGTTGATCGGAGAGGAACCTAGCTCGAGACTTTCGAGTTCATAATCTTGGCCCGGGTGCGATCACTTGGTCCGGCCTTGGATCGAACCGCCCGAGGTTTATAATAGTTGTTCATTTTCGTGCGACAACACCTTTGAACGGCGTGTTTTCTCGGCATCTCGGGTTTTCCGAAAACGACCGACTATAATTAATGCACAAAATTGGTTGTTATCGGCCCGTCTCGGACCGACGAGGACAACAGTGTCACTTCGACCCGCGCGACCGGCGCGAGGCCTCGGACAGCGAAACCTTGCCTCGGCCACTGGCCGGCCCAAGGCCGGCCCGAGGCCCAGCCAACCCATGGCCGGCCCAAGGCTCAGCCGGCTAATGGCCGGCCCAAGGCTCAGGTTCAGCCGGCCATGGCCAACCCAAGGGTCAGCCGGCAAATGGCCGAACGAAGGTCCAACTCCTTCACTCGGCCAATGGCCGAGTGAAACCTTCAGCCGGCCAGGCTGTTCACTCGGCCAATGGCCGAGTGAAACCTTTAGCCGGCCAGGCTGTTCACTCGGCCAATGGCTGAGTGAAACCTTCAGCCGGCCAGGCTGTTCACTCGGCCAATGGCCGAGTGAAACTCTCAGCCGGCCAGGCTGTTCACTCGGCCAATGGCCAAGTGAAATCCTCAGCCGGCCAGGCTGTTCACTCGGCCAATGGCCGAGTGAACCTTCCAGCAGTTCACTCGGCCATTGGCCGAGTGAACCTTCAACCGGCCATGCAGTTCACTTGGCCAATGGCTGAGTGAACCTCCAAAGCAGTTCACTCGGCCATTGGCCGAGTGGACCTCAGCCGGCCCCAAGCTATTCACTCGGCCAATGGCCGAGTGAACCTCACCACCATGTTCACTCGGCCAGTGGCCGACCCAACCATTCAGGGGGTCAATGGCCGACTCAAGCTTGCTCACTCGGCCAAGGGGTCTTCAAACCACCTCTTGGCCGCCTATAAATACAAGGGTCCCTCCCTTGACCCATGTAATCCATTTTTGAGTCTCGAAACGCTGTCGAACTCATACTTCACTCGTTTCGCTCATCTTTGGCCTTTCACCACCTCTAAAACCTCTATACTCCACCTCAATCCCACTAATGTTGAGCGTCGGAGAGGTAAACAGAGGCACCCCCTCTGTTTTCCCTTCCTAGTTCACCTATTTTTTCTTCCTTTTCATGTACTTGGACGAACTCAAGGGACATTCACAGCTAAGGGACGACTTGGGATACCAAGTCCGACACGCTCGAGCTGAAGTGAGACCACTTGGCCTGGCCTTGGGTCTAACCACTTTGGGCTCCTAAATGGTTGTCCGAAAAACAGCGACAACATTTTGGCGCTAGAATGAGGGGATCTCTCGACCTTGGCGACGCATCCCCTCTACCACTCTTCTTCATCCTTCAACGGCAAAACTCTCGATAGATGAGTCACTTGCCCGTCACCTCTGTCGCCGACCGAGCGACGAGCTCGAGATACGGCCTCCGAAGCCTCGCGCACCGTCTAGGAGGGCAAGACTCGGAGAATGACCCCGAGGCCGCGGTCCAAGAGGACGCGGCTCAAGGGCTCGTCGAGCTCCTAAACCGTCCCGGCGTCGATGGCGCACTCATCACCGATCTCCTCGACCGTGGCATCGAGGACGACGCCAATCACGACAAGAAGGACCACGACTATTTGGCAAAATCAGAAATCCACCACGCTATTCACGAAAGGGGACGCACGCGCACGCTTCCAAGGGGACACCCTCGGGCGACCGCGTTGAGACGTCAAGTTTCTAATGATCACGCGCACGCGCCCTCGAGGGGACACCCTCGGGCGACCACGTCAAGGCGTCAAGTGTCGAGCAATACTCGGGGACGCTCGACCTCTAGGTCCCGAAAGGGGCACTCCAAGCTCACCATCCGCGTCCAAAACCCCCGGGGAGATGACGACGTCAATGGCCATGGCGTCTATCGAGGACGTCACTCGAATGATGTCTCCTCGCCCAGAGTGATAGGGACGGCCACCGGAGACTTGAGAGATCGCCTCAATTCCCGAAGGGAATCTCATGGGAGCGACTTGAGAGAAAAACTCAACGCCCGACGCGGGATCGAGAGAGAAGTCGTCTTGGGACATCAACCACCCAACGTTGCTGACCGTGCATCCAACAAAAAGCGCGATGCCACACTCACGGCACCGGCCGCCGGTCCCGGCTCGCGAAAGAAGAGGCGCAGAAATGGTCAAGTCCTAATGACCACCCTTCTCCGGCCCCGAAGCAATCCTTCGTCCCTCTCAACGCGACACCCGATAGAATCCTGAGCTTACACAGAGAGAAGCTGGGATCCCCACCTCCGATGAAGAAGGACCCCGCAACGCGAGACAAGAACAAACGGTGCGAGTATCACCGTGATCATGGGCACGCGACAATTGAAGCGAATTGATTCCCTAATTCAAGGTGGGGACTTCAAGGAATTCGTCGCATCTGCTAGCAAGCCATGATTGTCGCAGCTTCGACCCTTAAACTCACACCCGAACTTACTCGACTTTGTAATCGCTTCATTTCAACTATGCAATTTTCTTTTTCCAAAGAAGGCCAAGTGCCATGACAACCTGTAACGACCCCCTTATTGCAATAAAGAGTTATCCTATACATGGCAACACACACTATTGTATACCTCCAACACGAGAGTTTCTTGGTCTTCGTCTCACAAACGCAAGAAACTCGGGGGGCTAACAGGGATCAACTAAACAACTCAAAAAGAAAAAAAAACAAAATAAAAATAAAAGCATAACAAAGTTTCAAAGGGCCGATGGTTAGGCCGGAGGTCCCAGAGAGAGAAGGTCTACACATTTCTCCTCGAGTTGAATTCACTCCTCGAGTTGAGTACCGAGTCCACGAGTCGACTAGCTACTCCTCGTGCCGACTCTACATTTCTCCTCGAGTTGAGTTCACTCCTCGAGTCGAGTACCGAGTCCACGAGTCGACTAGCTACTCCTCGTGCCGACTCTACATTTCTCCTCGAGTTGAGTTCACTCTTCGAGTCGAGTACCGAGTCCACGAGTTGACTAGCTACTCCTCGTGCCGACTCTACATTTCTCCTCGAGTTGAGTTCACTCCTCGAGTCGGGTACCGAGTCCACGAGTCGACTAGAAACTCCTCGTGCAGACTCTACATTTCTCCTCGAGTTGAGTTCATTCCTCGAGTCGAGTACCGAGTCCACGAGTCGACTAGCAACTCCTCGTGCCGACCCTACATTTCTCCTCGAGTTGAGTTCATTCCTCGAGTCGAGTACCGAGTCCACGAGTCGACTAGATACTCCTAGTGCCGACTCTACATTTCTCCTCGAGTTGAGTTCATTCCTCGAGTCGAGTACCGAGTCCACGAGTCGATTAGCAACTCCTCGTGCCGACTCTACATTTCTCCTCGAGTTGAGTTCATTCCTCGAGTCGAGTACCGAGTCCACGAGTCGACTAGATACTCCTCGTGCCGACTCTACATTTCTCCTCGAGTTGAGTTCACTCCTCGAGTCGAGTACCGAGTCCACGAGTCGACTAGCCACTCCTCGTGCCGACTCCACATTTCTCCTCGAGTTGAGTTCACTCCTCGAGTCGAGTACCGAGTCCGCGAGTTGACTAACTACTCCTCGTGCCAACTCTACATGACTCCTCGATCGAGTCAAGTTCACTCTTCGAGTTGAGTTTCGAGTCCGCGAGTCGACTAACTACTCCTCGTGCCGGCTCTACACGACTCCTCGAGTTGAGATCACTCCTCGAGGATAGGTCCGGGTCCACGAGTCGACTTATAAGTCTTCGTGCCAGCTCTACACCTCACTGGCCCTCGAGTCGACCTTACGTGTAACTCCTCGAGTCGAGTCTATTCCTCAAGTTGAGTCCCAAAACCCACGAATCAACTTGAAAGTCCTCGTGTCAAAAATCAACAACTTCCTGGGTCACCAGTCAACGATAGACTCACAAGATTCAATGATAAATCTAAACGCTCTCACACAAGCAACAAAAATCGCCCCTAAACGGTAAACCAAAATTCGCTCCACGACGCTCTCGTGAGAGAAAAAATGGGCCAACTGAGTCCCCAGGCGTGACGCGCGCGCCATGGCGTCGCATTCACAAGAGCACAAGAATCGACCCAAGAGACTCAACCTGAAAACGCGACCAGTGCACTAAGGTGCCACACTCGCCGGGGGATTGAGTCTACACCTAACCCCGCCTATCACACAACACACGCACCCAAGGGTGCCACGCTCGTGAGGTGGAATGGCCACACAAATGTGGCAGCGCTCGCCGCCCAGCTCGTGAGCCGAAAGGCAACGAGTCACAAATAGGTTTCAAAGGCTTGCGTCCGCCGGACGTATCTGGTCTAGCCAGCATCCGCGGGAAACCTGGCCACACAAATGTGGCAGCGCTCGCCGCCCAGCTCGTGAGCCGAAAGGCAGCGAGTCACAAATGGGTTTCAAAGGCTTGCGTCCGCCGGACGTATCTGGTCTAGCTAGCGTCCACGGGAAACCTGGTCACACGAACGTGACACCGGGGCCCCCCGAGGCCCGAGTCGCGCAAATCGATTACGCCTTCACTGGTAAGTCGAGAAAATAAGACACGCACCGACAAAACCGTGCGAATCGACTGCGATAGTATGTCGAGAACATAAGACACGCATAAAGCCATCCCTCGCGACGCAATAAGGCCGTCCCTCGTGACGCACAAAAGCCATCCCTCGCGACGCACAAAGGCCGTCCCTCGTGACGCACAAAAGCCGTCCCTCGCGACGCACAAAGGCCGTCCCTCGTGACGCACAAAAGCCGTCCCTCGCGACGCACAAAGGCCGTCCCTCGCCACGCACAGAGGCTTTCCCTCGCGATGCATTAAAAGCCCTTTTGCGGCACGCTCGCAAACCCGAGAGCGTTCGTCCCGCGTAAGCATTGAGTTTCAACTCGACCTACGCTCGACCGAAAACTCGGGGGGCTAATGTTATCGGCCCGTCTCGGACCGACGAGGACAAAGGTGTCACTTCAACCCACGCGACAGGCGCGAGGCCTCGGACGGCGAAACCTTGCCTCGGCCACTGGCCGGCCCAACCAACCCATGGCCGGACGGCCCGAGGCCCAGCCGACCCATGGCCGGACCAAGGCTCAGCCGGCCAATGGCCGGCCCAAGGGTCAGGTTCAGCCAGCCATGGCCGACCCAAGGGTCAGCCGGCAATGGCCGGCCGAAGGTCCAACTCCTTCACTCGGCCAATGCCCGAGTGAAACCTTCAGCCGGCCAGGCTGTTCACTCGGCCAATGGCCGAGTGAAACTTTCAGCCGGCCAGGCTGTTCACTCGGCCAATGGCCGAGTGAAACTCTCAGCCCGCCAGGCTGTTCACTCGGCCAATGGCCGAGTGAAACTCTCAGCCGGCCAGGCTGTTCACTCGGCCAATTGCCGAGTGAAACTCTCAGCCGCCCAGGCTGTTCATTCGGCCAATGGCCGAGTGAAACTCTCAGCCGGCCAGGCTGTTCACTCGGCCAATGGCCGAGTGAAATCCTTAGCCAGCCAGGCTGTTCACTAGGCCAATGGCCGAGTGAACATTCCAGCAGTTCACTCGGCCATTGGCCGAGTGAACCTTCAACCGGCCATGCAGTTCACTCGGCCAATGGCCGAGTGAACCTCCAAAGCAGTTCACTTGGCCATTGGCCGAGTGGACCCCAGCCGATCCAAAGCTATTCACTCGGCCAATGGCCGAGTGAACCTCACCACCATGTTCACTCGGCCATTGGCCGACCCAACCATTCAGGGGGTCAATGGTCGACTCAAGCTTGCTCACTCGGCCAAGGGGTCTTCAAACCACCTCTTGGGCGCCTATAAATACAAGGGTCCCTCCCTTGACCCAGGTAATCCATTTTTGAGTCCCGAAACGCTGTCGAACTCATACTTCACTCGTTTCGCTCATCTTTGGCCTCTCACCACCTCTAAAACCTCTATACTCCACCTCAATCCCACTAATGTTGAGCGTCGGAGAGGTAAACAGAGGCACCCCCTCTGTTTTCCCTTCCTAGTTCACCTGTTTTTTCTTCCTTTTCAGGTACTTGGACGAACTCAAGGGACATTCACAGCTAAGGGACGACTTGGGATACCAAGTCCGACACGCTCGAGCCGAAGTTAGACCACTTGGTCTGGCCTTGGGTCTAACCACTTTGGGCTCCTAAATGGTTGTCCGAAAAACAGCGACAACATTGGTCTCCTTTTTTCTCTTATTTGGACGGCCAAGACTCCTAGAAGGAGCTTCTAGAAATGAAAAATTTTCAAGTAAAATTCTATGAAATGAAATTAGTCCACAAGGCCCAAATAATTTAACTTGGCCGAGTGGGTTCAAGTCATCATATGGCCATGTCAAAAAATTTATTGACATTCATTTCATGCAATGTCCAAAAAGACAAAATTATCCTTTTGACTTGTCTTGTTCTTGTTTTGACTTAGCTTCTAGTTTAACTATTCCTACTCGATATGATTTGTGGCACTGACCTCATGGATCCAAATGAACAAAGCTTTAGATAAATACTTGGAATCAAAAGTTCACAAACCTTTTCCAAGTTTGGCTAAATGTCAACTGACTCCACTAAAGAGTTGACACTGAAAATCTCTCGGTTCAAATGAATTTATTTTCTACTCAAGAATTCAACCTAATTGTAATGAGTGGATCCACTGAATATTATCTATGTTTACCCTTCATGAATATCATCAGCTAGTCAGGATTTACAAAATTACCATTTTACCCTTCATGAATATCATCAGCTAGTCAGGATTTACAAAATTACCATTTTACCCTACATGAATATCATCAGCTAGTCAGGATTTACAAAATTACCATTTTACCCTTCTAGCTGTTATTTCCTCAACTCATTTGTCGCTTGTGAATAAGTTAGAAACAATGTATTGACGAGGAGCTAACAAGTCACATTGTTTCATCCAAAAGAGTCAAGACTCAATTTGGACACTGGCCAATTCATTTATTCACATTCCAAGGAACAAAGCATGAGATGATATATATTGCATTTCAGCAATCTTGTACATGAATTCCATATCTATGAGAACTTCACCAAGTTACTCCTGACATCTTCACAACTTAGTACTTCACCAATAGGTCATGTTCAGAATCACATAGTGAGTCCAAACTCTGACTTTCTCAAATGAGAATACGTAAGTTGTGAAATGGCATGTCTCATTTCAGAATTAAGGTAAGCATGATGCAATTCATACAGAGTGACTTCGAGACATAAGAGATTAAATGGTTTGTTCTTATCTTGTCTCTAGAAGTGCACTGGTCAATTCAGTACCTTCGGAAGATACCTAGAAGAACTATAGAGTTTCCAACTCGCAATGTCCCATAACCAGACATCATAGATTCTCCTAACAATCGTACTGAGATCAATAGTCCTTTGATCCTTATGTTGCGAATATATTGTTTTAAGGAAACCATGAAGAGTTTGTTCATGTAAATCTACATATGTCTCTTAATATGTTGTTAGGTTTGTTTATAGACTAAAGACTAAGGTTTTATCATAAAGCTTCAGACAAGGAAGAATGAATGAACATTTCAACTTTTATTAATAAATAAGCAATTACAAGCAAAAGTCTTCGTGAGACTTTATTACATTAAATGTAGATAAGTAAAGACTACAACTCTTCTTGTGGGCACCGTTGACAACAAACTCCCACTTGACTCAAAGAATATGTGTGTAGTCCTTCATGCATAATCCCTCTCGATGTTGGTCGAAGACCTTGTTCGCTAGGGCCTTGGTGAATGGATCTGCCAGGTTGTCTACCGTTGAGATCTTCTTCACTTCCACATCTCCGCGCTACACGATCTCTCGAATCAAATGGTATTTCCTCTCAATATGTTTAGAGCGCTTATGGCTTCGAGGTTCCTTTGAGTTAGCGACAGCCCCACTATTATCACAATAAAGGGTCATGGGCTCGTCGACGTTTGGAACAACGTCCAAATATTTAAGGAATTTTCTAAGCCATACACCCTCTTTGGATGCTTCACAAGCAGCCACATATTCTGCTTCCATTGTGGAGTCAACAATGCAAGATTGCTTATTACTCCTCCACACAACAGCTCCACCATTAAGGATGAACACAGATCCCGAAGTGGATTTCCTGGAATCCTTATCCGCTTGAAAATCAGAGTCGGTATAGTCCGTCATAGTCAGGTCAGTACCTGAATATGTAAGCATCAAGTTCCTAGTTCTTCGAAGATACTTGAGAACATGCTTAACAGCAATCCAGTGCTCGGGTCCAGGGTTGGATAAAAAACGGCTAACTACGCCAACCGCGAAACAGATATCAGTTCTAGTGTAAAGCATAGCATACATGAGACTTCCTACGGCTAAGGCGTAAGGAATTTTTCTCATGTCTTCAATCTCTTGTGCAGTCTTGGGAGACTGGTCCTTAGAGAGTGAGACTCCATGCCTAAAGGTTGTTTGGCCCTTCTTGGATTCTTGTATTGAGAAGCGATCCATAACCTTATCAATATAAGATGCTTGGGAGAGCGACAGGGTCCGATTTTTTTCATCTCGAAAGAGTTGGATCCCCAGAATGTACGCGACATCTCCTAGATCCTTCATATCGAATTGCTTTGCTAGCCAGACCTTAACCTCGGATAATTTACCCAGATCATTACCTATGAGTAATATATCATCAACATATAGTACCAGAAACACAACTTTGCCTTCGTGCATTAACTTGTAAACACAAGGCTCATCTATTGACTGTTCAAAGCCGAAGCTTTTTATAGTTTCATCGAATCTAATATTCCATGACCTAGATGCTTGCTTTAGTCCATAAATGGACTTAAGTAACTCACAAACCTTGGTCTCTTGCCCTTTATCCACGAACCCGTCTGGTTGAGCCATATAAATGCGGTCGTCAAGATTTCCATTCAGGCAGGCAGTCTTGACATCCATTAGCCAGATCTCATAGTCGAGAGTTGCAGCTATGGATAGAAGTATGCGGATGGATTTAAGCATCGCAACTGGCAAGAAGTTTTTTTCGTAGTCAATCCCGTCTTGTTGGGTATAACCCTTAGCCACAAGTCATGCTTTGAACGTCTCGACGTTCCCATCCGGACCCCTTTTCTTGTTGTATATCCACATACACCCTACGGGTTTAATCCCTTCGGGAAGGTATACAAGTTTCCAGACTTTGTTGACATACATCGAGTGCATTTCAACTTTCATGGCGTCAAGCCAAAGGTTTGATTCAGAACAAGCCATCGCTTGGCTATAGGAAACAGGGTCATCCATGCCAGAGACAGCTACAAGAGTGTCTCCATAGGACATGTACCTGTCAGGCTTTTGAGTAGCCCTCCCACTACGTCGAAGTACTACTTGACGAGATTCTGATGAGTTAGGTTGTGTTTCAGTCGGGGTAAGAATAGTTCTTACAGATGAGGTAGAAGCTTCCTCACCCAACTTTTCTTTAAGCACAATTTTGCTTCTAGGTTTCACATCTTTCATGAAGTCCTCCTCAAGGAAACGAGCATTCGTGCTAACGAAAGTCTTATCGTCCTCGGGACTATAGAAATTAAAACCTTTGGTTTCCTTTGGATATCCAACGATAAGACACAATTCTGACCTACTAGCCAACTTGCTAGTCTTTTGCCTCAGCACGTGTGCGGGGCAACCCCAAATTTTGATGCGGCCAAGATTTACTTTACGGCTAGTCCATCATTCATAAGGATGTTGGAATGGATCTAGGGTTAAGAAAAACTTTAACGCTTCGGGTAAGCGGCGCAATTTAAATTTTTTTTTAAAAACTAGTAAAATAATTTTACTAACCAAGACAAAGAACAAGTGTTGTCGGCCCGTCTCGGACCAACAAAGAAGAAGGCATCGCTTCGACCCGCGAGACCGGCGTGAGGCCTTTGACAGCGAGACCTTGCCTCAGTCATTGGCCGGCCCAAACCAATAGCCGGCCCAAGGGTCAGCCGGCCAATGGCCGGCCATATGCTCAGCCGGCCTACGGCCGGCCGAAAGGTCAGCCGGCCCACGGCCGGCCCACAGGTCATCTAGCCACGCAGTTAACTCGGCCAATGGCCGAGTGAATGCCTCATGCCGGCCTTGCTCCAGAGCCGGCCTTCCTCCAGGTCCGGCCTTCCTCCCGGGCCGGCCTTGCTCCAGAGCCGGCTTTCCTCCAGGGCCGGCCTTGCTCCAGAGCCGGCCTTCCTCCAGGGCCGGCCTTGCTCCAGAGCCGGCCTTCCTCCAGGGCCGGCCTTGCTCCAGAGCCGGCCTTCCTCCAGGGCCGGCCTTGCTCCAGAGCCGGCCTTCCTCTAGGGCCGGCCTTGCTCCACAGCCGGCCTTCCTCCAGGGCCGGCCTTGCTCCAGAGCCGGCCTTCCTCCAGGGCCGGCCTTGCTCCAGAGCCGGCCTTCCTCCAGGGCCGGCCTTGCTCCAGAGCCGGCCTTCCTCCTGGGCCGGCCTTGCTCCAGAGCCGGCCTTCCTCCAGGGCCGGCCTTGCTCCAGAGCCGGCCTTCCTCTAGGGCCGGCCTTGCTCCAGTGCCGGCCTTCCTCCAGGGCCGGCTTTGCTCCAGCCGGCCTTCCTCCAGGGCCAGCCTTGCTCCAGAGCCGGCCTTCCTCCAGGGCCGGCCTTGCTCCAGAGCCGGCCTTCGGCCAAGGGGATGCCCAAAATGCCCCTTGGTCGCCTATAAATACCAAGGCACCTCCCTTGGTCCAGGTAATCCATTTTTGAGTCCCGAAACGCTGCCGAACTCGTACTTCGCTCGTTTCGCTCATCTTTGGCCTCTCACCACCTCTAAACCCTCTATATCCACCTCAATCCTACTAATGTTGAGCGTCGGAGAGGTAAACAGAGGCCCCCCCTCTGTTCCCCTTTGTAGTTCACACCTTTTTGCATACTTTTCAGGTGCCTGGACGAGATTGACACCACCAACAGCTAAGGGACAGCTTGGGATACCAAGCCTGACACGCTCGAGTCAAGACGAGACAACTTGGTCCGGCCTTGGGTCTGACCGTCTGCGACTCCTAAATCGTTGTCCGAAAAACTGCGACAACATTTTGGCGCTAGAAGGAGGGGATCTCTCGACCTTGGCGACACAACCCCTCTACCAGTCTTCTTCTCACTTCTACGACTCTCGTGAGATGAGTCGTATCCCCGCCACCTCCGTGGGCTCCCGAGCGACTAGCTCGAGGCGCGACCTCCAAAGCTCTACGCACGGTCTCGAAGGGCAACCTCATGATAATGAGAGCCAGCCCCGAGACCCGACGAATGACCCCGAGGCCGCAGTCCGAGAGGACACGGCTCGAAGGCTCGCCGAGCTCCTAGATCGCCCCGGCGTCACCGGCGCGCTCATCACCGACCTCCTCGACTCCAATGACGTCGACGACATCACCCACGAGACCAACCTCGACCACGTTGTTCACGAAAGGGGACGCACGTGCACGCTTCCAAGGGGACACCCTCGGGCGACCGCGCCGAGACGTCAACTTTCTGATGAGCACGCGCACGCGCCCTCGAGGGGACACCCTCGGGCGACCACGTCAAGGCGTCAAAGCTCGCGCAATACCCGAGGACGCTCAGTCTCGAGGTCCCGAAAGGGACGCTCCGAGCTCACCATCCGAGTCCAAAACCCTTGTGAAGGTGACAACGTCGATGGTCGCGGCCTCTGCCAAAGGTGTCGCCTGAATGATACGCCCTTAACAAGGGTGATAGGGACGGCCTCCGGAGACTTGAGAGACCGCCTCAGCTCTCGAAGAGAGGCTCACGAGTTCGACTTGAGAGAAAAACTCGACGCACAACGTGAGACCGCGATCGTCTTGGAGCAGCAACCACCCAACATTGATCGAGCACCCAACCAGAAACGCGCGGCCGCGCTTGTGATACCGGTCGTTGTTCCCGAGTCACGAATGAAAAGGCACCGGAAGGGTCAAGTCTCTAATGACCGCCCTTCTCCAACCCCGAAGCAATCCTTTGTCTCGCTCAACACGACGCCCGACCGGATCCTGAGCTTACGCCGCGATGAGCTTGGAAGCCCCGCTCCTCTCACAAAGGACCCCGCGAAGCGAGATCGAAGTAGGTTCTACGACTATCACCAAGATCATGGACACGCAACCACTGAATGCTACCAACTTAGGAAGCAGATTGACTCCCTGATTCGAGGTGGGGATCTCAAGGAATTCGTCGCATCCGTTGGCAAGGTGACAACCCCGACCGAGCGCCCGACTCGTCAGATGGAATGAGGCGTCTCAAGGGGCCGATGGTTAGGCCGGAGGTCCCAAAGAGAGACAGGCGCCCACCACTCGCCGTGACGACTACCACGGCTTCCGCCATTAAACTCACGCCCGAACTCGATCGGCTTCGTAATCGCTTCATTTCAATTATGTAATTTTCTTTTTTCAAAGAAGGCCAAGTGCCATAACAACCTGTAACGACCTCCCTACTGCAATAAAAAGTTATTTTACACATATCAACGCACACTATTGTACACCTCCAACGCGAGAGTTTCTTGGTCCTCGTCTCACAAACACAAGAAACTCGGGGGGCTAATAGGGAGCAATAATAGGGAGCAATGAAACAACTCAAAAACAAAAACAACAAACAAAAACAAAAGTGTAGCAAAGTTTCAAGGGGCGGATGGTTAGGCCGGAGGTCCCAAGGAAAGACTTATCACGCAACTCCTCGTGCAGGCTCTACATGAGTCCTCGAGTTGAGTCTGAATCCACGAGTTGACTGATACTCCTCGAGCCGACTCTTCACGTGACTCCTCGAGATGAGTTCATTCCTCGAGTTGAGTCTGAATCCACGAGTCGACCGATACCTGTCGTGCCGACTCTTCGCATATCTCCTTGAGATGAGTACATTCCTCGAGTCGAGTTAGAGTCCACGAGTCGATCGATACCTGTTGTGCCGACTCTTCGCATATCTCCTCGAGATGAGTACATTCCTCGAGTCGAGTTAGAGTCCACGAGTCGATCGATACCTCTCGTGCCGACTCTTCACATATCTCCTCGAGATGAGTACATTCCTCGAGTCGAGTTAGAGTCCACGAGTCGACCGATACTTCTCGTGCCGACTCTTCACATATCTCCTCGAGATGTGTACATTCCTCGAGTCGAGTTAGAGTCCACGAGTCGACCGATACCTCTCGTGCCGACTTTTCACATATCTCCTCGAGACGAGCTCATTCCTCGAGTCAAGCTCTGAGTCCGCGAGTCGACCGATACTCCTCGCGCCGACTCTTCACGAAACTCCTCGTGCAGGCTACATAAGCCCTCGAGCTGAGTCCCGAGTCCACAAGTCAACAGATACTCCTCGTGCCGACTCCTCACATGTCTCCTCGAGATGAGTTCATTCCTTGAGTTGAGTCCCGAGTCCACAAGTCAACTAACTACTCCTCGTGCAAGCTCTACATGAGTCCTCGAGTTGAGTCTCGAGTTCACGCTCGCCGCCCAGCTCGTGAGCCGATAGGCAACGAGTTACAAATGGGTTCAAGGCTTGCGTCCGCCAGGGCGTATCTGGTCTAGCCAGCGTCCACGGGAAACCTGGCCACACAAATGTGGCGTCACGCTCGCCGCCCAGCTCGTGAGCCGATAGGCAACGAGTTACAAATGGGTTCAAGGCTTGCGTCCGCCAGGGCGTATCTGGTCTAGCCAGCGTCCACGGGAAACCTGGCCACACAAATGTGGCATCACGCTCGCCGCCCAGCTCGTGAGCCGATAGGCAACGAGTTACAAATGGGTTCAAGGCTTGCGTCTGCCAGGGCGTATCTGGTCTAGCCAGCGTCCACGGGAAACCTGGCCACACAAATATGGCATCGCGCTCGCCGCCCAGCTCGTGAGCCGATAGGCAACGAGTTACAAATGGGTTCAAGGCTTGCGTCCGCCAGGGCGTATCTGGTCTAGCCAGCGTCCACGGGAAACCTGGCCACACAAATGTGGCATCACGCTCGCCGCCCAGCTCGTGAGCCGATAGGCAACGAGTTACAAATGGGTTCAAGGCTTGCGTCCGCCAGGGCGTATCTGGTCTTGCCAGCGTCCACGGGAAACCTGGCCACACAAATGTGGCATCGCGCTCGCCGCCCAGCTCGTGAGCCGATAGGCAACGAGTTACAAATGGGTTCAAGGCTTGCGTCCGCCAGGGCGTATCAGGTCTAGCCAGCGTCCACGGGAAACCTGGCCACACAAATATGGCACTGCGCTCGCCGCCCAGCTCGTGCACCGATAGGCAGCGAGTTTCAAATGGGTTTCAAAGGCTTGCGTCCGCCGGGCATATCTGGTCTAGCAAGCGTCCACGGGAAGCCTCGCCACGCTAATGTGGCATCGCGCTCGCCGCCCAGCTCGTGAGCCGAAAGGCAACGAGTTTCAAATGGGTTTCAAAGGTCACGCCTTCATCGGTAGGTCGAGAAGATAAGCCACGCACGATTAACCCGGAGCAAAGGCCGAACCTCGCGACGCACAAAAGTTGTCCCTCGCAACACACAAAGGCCGTCCCTCGCGACGTACACAAGCCGTCCCTCACAACGCACTGAAAGCCCTTCTACGATGCGACCACAAACTCGAGAGCATTTGTCCCGGGTCCGCACGTCAGCCCAAGTATTGAGTTTCCGCTCGACCCACGCTCAACCAGAAACTCGGGGGGCTAATGTTGTCGGCCCGTCTCGGACCAACGAAGAAGAAGGCATCGCTTCGACCCGCGAGACCGGCGTGAGGCCTTTGACAGCGAGACCTTGCCTCAGTCATTGGCCGGCCCAAACCAATAGCCGGCCCAAGGGTCAGCCGGCCAATGGCCGGCCATATGCTCAGCCGGCCTACGGCCGGCCGAAAGGTCAGCCGGCCCACGGCCGGCCCACAGGTCATCTAGCCACGCAGTTAACTCGGCCAATGGCCGAGTGAATGCCTCATGCCGGCCTTGCTCCAGAGCCGGCCTTCCTCCAAGTCCGGCCTTCCTCCAGGGCCGGCCTTCCTCCAGGGCCGGCCTTGCTCCAGAGCCGGCTTTCCTCCAGGGCCGGCCTTGCTCCAAAGCCGGCCTTCCTCCAGGGCCGGCCTTGCTCCAGAGCCGGCCTTCCTCCAGGGCCGGCCTTGCTCCAGGGCCGGCCTTCCTCCAGGGCCGGCCTTGCTCCAGAGCCGGCTTTCCTCCAGGGCCGGCCTTGCTCCAGAGCCGGCCTTCCTCCAGGGCCGGCCTTGCTCCAGAGCCGGCCTTCCTCCAGGGCCGGCCTTGCTCCAGAGCCGGCCTTCCTCCAGGGCCGGCCTTGCTCCAGAGCCGGCCTTCCTCCTGGGCCGGCCTTGCTCCAGAGCCGGCCTTCCTCCAGGGCCGGCCTTGCTCCAGAGCCGGCCTTCCTCTAGGGCCGGCCTTGCTCCAGTGCCGGCCTTCCTCCAGGGCCGGCTTTGCTCTAGCCGGCCTTCCTCCAGGGCCGGCCTTGCTCCAGAGCCGGCCTTCCTCCAGGGCCGGCCTTGCTCCAGAGCCGGCCTTCGGCCAAGGGGATGCCCAAAATGCCCCTTGGTCGCCTATAAATACCAAGGCACCTCCCTTGGTCCAGGTAATCCATTTTTGAGTCCCGAAACGCTGCCGAACTCGTACTTCGCTCGTTTCGCTCATCTTTGGCCTCTCACCACCTCTAAACCCTCTATATCCACCTCAATCCTACTAATGTTGAGCGTCGGAGAGGTAAACAGAGGCCCCCCCTCTGTTCCCCTTTGTAGTTCACACCTTTTTGCATACTTTTCAGGTGCCTGGACGAGATTGACACCACCAACAGCTAAGGGACAGCTTGGGATACCAAGCCTGACACGCTCGAGTCAAGACGAGACAACTTGGTCCGGCCTTGGGTCTGACCGTCTGCGACTCCTAAATCGTTGTCCGAAAAACTGCGACAACAACAAGTACATGTAACTAAAAACTATTATGAGCATTAAATAATTTACTAACCTTTGAGAAGCTTGAACATTGATGAGCCTTCGGAATGTTGAAAACGTTCGTCTACCCTCACAACACGTCTCTCTTCTTTCCTCGGAAACTCGAGCAACCACGACAGTTTCTATCACAAGAATCACTCGAGAGAAAAGGAATTAGTGAGTGAGCACTTTTAAACACGACGACTCGAGAACAAGTCTCAAAGTCGAAGTGCTAAAAACGCTAGGTCAAATGAGGACCTAGGTGCCAAAATAAAAACGAAAGAAAACTAGAGAGAGAGAGAGAGAGGAGTTCGGCCAAGGTAGAGAGAGAAGCTCTCAATCTCTAAAACTTGGGATGAGAAAACAATGAGAATGAGGCCTCTATTTATAGGGGAGGGATTACCTTTATAAAGATAGTTTCATTTTCTATAGAATATCACATATTCATGAGGAAATATTGCCTCTTTCTCCTCATGAGTCACACGGCCAAAGCATTCCTTCTAGAAGCCTTGGATTTGTTTCCTCTTTTATTTTTCTACTCTCTTGCCTATAGTTGGACACCCACATGGTTTCCTTGTATAAGAAATTTGTTTCCTCTTTTTCTTTTGGTATCTTCATACATTTATGCACAAAATAAACTCTTTTTTTCTCTATTGGGTTGGACGAAATTTAGGCACTAGAACATGTTGTTGTCAATGGTGCCCACAAGAAGAGTTGTAGTCTTTATTTTGTACATTTGATGTAATAAAGTCTCACGAAGACTCTTGCTTGTAATTGCTTATTCATTAATAAAAAGTTGAAACGTTCATTCATTCTTCCTTGTCTGTTTGAAACTTTATTATAAAACATTAGTCTTTAGTCCATAAACAAACTTAACAACTTACGAAGAGACAAATGTAGATTTGTATGAACAAACTCTTCGTAGTTTGCTTAAAATGATATATCACAATCTAAGGGTCAAAGGACTATTGACCTCAGTACGATTGTTAGGAGAATCTATGATGTCTGGTTATGGGGCATTGAGAGTTGGAGACTCTATAGTTCTTCTAGGTCTCTTCCGAAGGTACTGAATTGACCAGTGCACTTCTAGAGACAAGATAAGAACAAACCATTTAACCTCTTATGTCTCGAAGTCACGACGTATGAATTGCATCGTGCTTACCTTAATCCTGAAAACAGCTTACGTATTCTCATTTGAGAAAGTCAGAGTTCGGACTCACTATGTGATTCAGAACAAGACCTATTGGTGAAGTACTAAGTTGTGAAAATGTCATGAGTAACTTTGTGAAGTTCTCATAGATATGGAATTCATGTACAAGATTGCTGAAATGCAATGTATATCACCTCATGCTTTGTTCCTTGGAATGTGAATAAATGAACTGGCCAGTGTCCAAATTGAGTCTTGACTCTTTTGGATGAAACAATGTGACTTGTTAGCTCCTCTTCAATACATTGTTTCTAACTTATTCACAAGCGACAAAGGACTTCAGCAAATAACAGCTAGAAGGGTAAAATGCTAATTTTGCAAATCCCGACTAGCTGATGATATTCCTGAAGGGTAAACATAAATAATATTTAGTGGATCCACTTATTACAATGAGGTTGAATTCTTGAGTAGAAAAGAAATTCATTTGAACCGAGAGATTTTCAGTGTCAACTCTTTAGTGGAGTCAGTTGGCATTAAGCTAAACTTGGAAAAAGTTTGTGAACTTTTGAGTCCAAGTATTTAGCTCAGGATTTGTTCATTTGGATCCATGAGGTCACTGTCACAAATCATATCGAGTAGGAATAGTTTAACTAGAAGCTAAGTGAAAACAAGAACGAGTCAAGTTTTTACGAAAATTGTCTATAGGGTATTTTTGTCTTTTTAGACATAGGACGAAATAAATGTCAATAAATTTTTTGACATTGTCATATGATGAAAAATGAAACTTAAAACACTCGGCCATGAAGAGTTTATTGGGCCTTGAGGATTAATTTCATTTCATGGAATTTTAATTGAAAATTCTTCATGGGCTTTTCTTATGTTGTCAATGAACAAGTGAAGAAACATCAAGAAACCTATTCTAGAAGCCTTGCACGTCCAACCCTAGGAAAAGGAGGCTAAATTTCGTGCAGCCCATAGTGTGAAAGAGAGTTTATTTTGTGCATTAATGTATGTAGATACTTTCCAAAAGAAAAGAGGAAACAAATTTCCTATCTGAGGAATGTATTTGGGCGGCCAAGGCAAGCAAAATAGGAAACAAATTTGCTTTTAGAAGCCAAGGCTTACACGCCCAAAATGAGAATGGGAAATAAGGATTTGGCTCATGAATATGTGATATTCTATAGAAGAGGAAACTACCTTATTGAAGGCAAAGCCTCTCCTATAAATAGGGGCCTTATTCTTCTCATTTCATTCATCCCAAGTTTTAGAGATTGAGAGCTTCTCTCTCTAGCTTGGCCGCCCATCCTTTCTCTCTCTCTCTCTCTCTCTCTCTCTCTCTCTCTCTCTCTCTCTCTCTCTGTCTCTCTCTCTCTCTCTCTCTCTCTCTCTCTCTCTAAGTTCTTTTCATTTTTGTTTTGGCACCTAGCTCCTCATTTGACCTAGCATTTTTAGCTCTTCGACTTTGAGACTTGTTCTCGAGTCGTCATGTTTAAAAGTGCCCACTCACTAATTCTTTTTCTCTCGAGTGATTCTTGTGATAGAAACTGTCGTGGTTGCTCGTGTTGACGATGAAAGAAGAGAGACGTGCTGCGAGGGGAGACGAACGTTGCAACTTTCCAAAAGCTTCTCAACGTTCAAGCTTCTAAAAAGTTTAGTAAATTTATAATGCTCATAATAGTTTTTATTTACATGTGCTTGCTCTTTGTCTAGGTTAGTAAAATTGTTTTACTTGTCAAAATAAATTTTTTAAAATTATGCCGCTTACCCGAAGCGTTAAACTTTTTCTTAAACCCTAGATCAATTCCAACAAATGGTATCATAGCTATGGTCAAAGATATGCATGTACATGTAATTAAAATTGTGAGCTTGAAAATCGTTTTCGAAAGTTTACTAATTTTGTGACAAGTTAGAATTGTTTTATTAGATTTTTTTTTAATTTAATGCTCTTGCCTTTAAATTAAAAATCATGCTGACTTTCTATGAGTTTGGGATGTTATTAAAACACATTAGAATCAGTTCTAAATTTTTTTAATTTTTTATATTAAAAAACGTTTTTTTTTTAAGTTTGAGAAATTTTTTTAAGTTTGAGAAAATTTCGAGTAAATTTTGTGACTAGTTTTCTTGTCTTACTAGTTTCTTTTATTTACTTGAATCGTTTTATGCTTGTTGTTATTTCTTTTATACCATGTTAATAAAACACAAATAAAAGCTTTAACAACTTCCTAAAACGTTCCGTTACACTCGATTCTTTTTACGCACTAAAAGACCGAACTTTAATTATTTCTGTTTTCTTTGAGCTGGAGTAAAACCTGCAGTAAAAGTGACATAACTCTCTGCTCAGAATTCTAAATTTAACGATTCTTGAATCACATAAAAGATCTGTCTGTCCTCTTTCCAATGCCACCGGTTTTGGGTCAAAAGGACATCGGAGCCGTCAGTTATGGCGATTATACTCCGAGGTGCGCGGCTGTTCCGAAAGTCCAGTTTTTTAGAAATCCGGATTTTCAGCCTACTACCATCAGTTATAGAACTCTAATGAGAAACTTTTCTTGAGCAAATTTTTTTTTATAAGATTATAAACATAATGTGAAAGATTAAAATGTTTTGATTTTTGAAAGTTTAATTGAAATTGAATCTTTACAAAACTAGTTTGAATTTTGAAAAACCGTTTTCATTTTCAAACTTGAAAATATTTTGTCATCCAAATCAAATAAGTTTTCAAAATGTTTTCAAAACTATATCTCTATATCACATATGTTCAAAATCTATGCTCTTGAAAATTTGAGTGGGAGGTCTCTTCGTAGACAAGCCGAAAAATAAAAAGATGTGTAATCTCAAACTTTCAAGTGTTCGAGTGAGTTGAAGTTCACACTTCCCTCATGCACTTTCCCCTAATAGAAAATAGGAAAAGATCCGAGTATGTACCTTGTGCCTTTATGCACTAACACTGTTGTCGGCCCGTCTCGGGTCGACAGCGCCCGTGGAGGCCCGAAGGAACCCCTCTCGGCCAACGGCCAGGCCATGGCCGAGAGGCCCAAGACCGGTCCACCCAGCCGGGGCTCGGCCTCCACTCGGCCAGCGCTCGGCCAGCGCCCGGGAGGTCGAGGCTCGCCCTCTCGGCCTCCACTCGGCCAGCGCCCGGGAGGCCGGGGAATGTAATTTTTGACTATTTTGACATGGTAATCAGATTACATTTTTGCATCGAAACCTTTATCCTGTTGCATTATAATTTCTAGTCTCATCTACGAGTACACAAGAAACTCGGGGGGCTAACAAGGAGCAATACTAAATCAAAACAAAAAAATATATATAACAAAGTCTCAAGTGGCCGATGGTTAGGCCGGAGGTCCCAAAGAGAGACAATCTACATCACTCCTCGAGTTGAGTTCCGAGTCCACGAGTCGACTAACTACTCCTCGTGCCGACTCTACATCACTCCTCGAGTAGAGTTCACTCCTCGAGTTGAGTTCCGAGTACACGAGTCGACTAACTACTCCCCGTGCCGACTCTACATCACTCCTCGAGTTGAGTTCCGAGACCACGAATCGGCTAACCACTCCTCGTGCCGACTCCGCGTGACTCCTCGAGTTGAGTTCACTCCTCGAGTCGAGTACCGAGTCCACGAGTCGACTAATTGCTCCTCGTGTCGACTCTACAATTGAGTTCATTCCTCGAGTCGAATACTGAATCCACGAGTTGGCTGATAAGCCCTCGTGCCGACTCTTCACGACTCCTCGAGTTGAGATCACTCCTCGAGTCAGGTACCGAGTCCACGAGTCGACTAACCACTCCTCCTGCCGACTCCACACGACTCCTCGAGTTGAGCTCGCTCCTCGAGACGAGTTCTGAGTCCACGAGTCGACTGATAAGTCCTCGTGCTGACTCTACACATGACTCATCGAGTTGAGGTCAATCCCCGAGATGAGTCCCTAGCCCGTGAGCCGGCTTACGAGTCCTCGTGTCAGACCTGCACAACCTCTTGGCTCACGAATCAACGATAAACTCACAAGTCTCGATGACAAATCTCCATGCTCTCCTAGAAGCGACATGAAAAATCATCCCTAACGATGTGCTTAAGTCGCCCCTAACGGCGCACCGAAATTTGATCTACGACGCCCTCGTGGGAGAAAGAATGGGCATATTGAGCCCCCAAAACGTGAAACACGCGGCGTGGTGCTGCACTCACGAGGGTACAAGACTCGACCCAAGAGACTTAACCCGAAAATTCGACCAGCGCACTAAGGTGCCACACTCGCCGGGGATCAAGTCTACACCTAACCCCGCATGTCACGTGACACGCGCGCCCAAGGGTGCCATGCCCATAAGATGGTATGGCCGCACAAATGTGGCACCACGCTCGCCGCCCAGCTCGTGCGCCAATAGGCAGCGAGTCACAAATGGGTTTCAAAGGCCTGCGTCCGCCAGACGTACCTGGTCTAGCCAGCGTCCATGGGAAACCTGGCCTCACAAATGTGGCACCGCGCTCGCCGCCCAACTCGTGCGCCGATAGGCAGTGAGTCACAAATGGGTTTCAAAGGCATGCGTCCGCCGGACGTAACTGGTCTAGCCAGCATCCACGGAAAACCTGGTCGTACAAATGCGGCACTACGCTCGCCGCCCAGCTCGTGCGCCGATGGGCAGCGAGTCACAAGTGGGTTTCAAAGGCGTACGCCCGCCGGACGTAACTGGTCTAGCCAGCGTCCACGGAAAACCAAATCACACAAATGTGACACTAAGCCCCCCCCCCCCGGGGGCCCAAGCCGTGCAAATCGATCACGCCTTCATGGGTGGGTCGAGAAAATAAGCCGCACACAAAGGCCGTCCCTCGTGACGCACAAAGGCCGTCCCTCGTGATGCACAAAAGCCACCCCTCGCGATGCATTAAAAGCCCATCTATGATGCGACCACAAACTCGAGAGCGTTTGTCTCGGATCCGCACGTCAGCTCAAGTACTGAGTTTCTGCTCGACCCACGCTCGACCAGAAACTCAGGGGGCTAATGTTGTCGGCCCGTCTCGGACAGACGAAGACAAAGGCGTCACTTCGACCCACGCGACCGGCACGAGGCCTCGGACGGCGAAACCTTGCCTCGGCCATTGGCCGGCCCAAGGTTGACTTACCCAAAGATTCAACCGGCCAATGGCCGGCCCAAGGGTCAGCCGGCCAATGGCCGGCCGAAGTTTCAGCCCCTTCACTCGGCCAATGGACGAGTGAACCTTCAGCCGGCCGTGCAATTCACTCGGCCAATGGCCGAGTGAACCTTCAGCCGGCCATGTAGTTCACTCGGCCAATGGCCGAGTGAACCTCCTAGGCAGTTCACTCGGCCAATGGCCGAGTGAACCTTCAACCGGCCGTGCAGTTCACTCGGCCAATGGCCGAGTGAACCTTCCAGGCAATTCACTCGGCCAATGGCCGAATGAACCTTCATCCGGCCGTTCAGTTCACTCGACCAATGGCCGAGTGAACCTTCAGCCGGCCAAGCATTTCACTCGGCCAATGGCCGACCCAAGAGACTCACTCGGCCAAGGGGTTCCCCAAACACCCCTTGGTCGCCTATAAATAGAGAGGTCTGCCCTCTCCCAAAGGTAATCCAATTTTGAGCCCCGAAACGCTGTCGAATTCATAACTCACTCGTTTCACTCATCTTTGGCCTCTAAACACCTAAACCCTCTATATCCACCTCAATCCTACTAATGTTGAGCGTCGGAGAGGTAAACAGAGGCAACCCCTCTGTTTCCCCTTTGTAGTTCACACATCTTTGCTTGCTTTTCAGGTGCTTGGACGAGATAGACACCACCGACAGCTAAGGAACGACTTGGAATACCAAGTCCGACACGCTCGAGCCGAACTGAGACCACTTGGTCCGGCCTTGGGTCTAACCACTTTGGGCTCCTAAATAGTTGTCCGAAAACGAGCGACAACATCTGGTTATTGGGCATTGAGAGTTGGAGACTCTATAGTTCTTCTAGGTATCATCCGAAAGTACTGAATTGACAAGTGCACTTCTAGAGACAAGATAAGAACAACCCATTTAACCTCTTATGTCCCGAAGTCACTATGTATGAATTGCATCGTGCTTACCTTAATCCTGAAATGAGACATGCCATTTCACAGCTTACGTATTCTCGTTTGAGACAGTCAGAGTTCGGACTCACTATGTGATTCTGAACAAGACCTATTGGTGAAGTACTAAGTTGTGAGAATGTCATGAGTAACTTTGTGAAGTTCTCATAGATATGGAATTCATGTACAAGATTGCTGAAATGCAATGTATATCACCTCATGCTTTGTTCCTTGGAATGTGAATAAATGAACTGGCCAGTGTCCAAATTGAGGTCCTAACTCTTTTGGATGAAACAATGTGACTTGTTATCTCCTCGTCAACACATTGTTTCTAACTTATTCACAAGCGACAAAGGAGTTGAGGAAATAACAGCTAGAAGGGTAAAATGGTAATTTTGTAAATCTCGACTAGCTGATGATATTCATGAAGGGTAAACATTGATAATATTTTGTGGATCCACTCATCACAATTAGGTTGAATTCTTGAGTAGAAAATAAATTCATTTGAACCGAGAGATTTTCAGTGTCAACTCTTTAGTGGAGTCAGTTGACATTAAGCTAATCTTGGAAAAGGTTTGTGAACTTTTGAGTCCAAGTATTTAGCTCAAGCTCTGTTCATTTGGATCCATGAGGTCACTGTCACAAATCATATCGAGTAGGAATAGTTAAACTAGAAGCTAAGTCAAAACAAGAACGAGACAAGTTTTACGAAAATTGTCTAAAGGGTTTTTTTGTCTTTAAGGACATAGGACGAAATGAATGCAAATAAATTTTTTGACATTATCATATGATGACAAATAATTTAAAAACCACTCGGCCATATTAAAGAATTTGGGCCTTAAGGATTAATTTCATTTCATGGAATTATATTGAAAATTCTTAATGGGCTTTTCTTATGTTGTCATGAACAAATGAAGAAACATCTAGAAGCATATTCTAGTGCCTAAATTTTGTCATACCCGATAGAGAAAAAGAGAGTTTATTTTGTGCATAAATTTATGAAGATACTTGCCAAAAGAAAAAGAGGAAACAAATTTCCTCTACAAGGAAACAAGGTGGGCGCCAACAAGGCAAGAAGAACAAAAGAGGAAACAAATCCAAGGCTTCTAGAAGCCTATGTTGGACGTGTGACTCTTAGGGAAAAAGGGAAATTTTGCTCATGAATATGAGATATTATATAGAAGAGGAAACTACCTTATTGAAGGTAATCTCTCCCCTATAAATAGAGGCCTCATTCTCACATTTTATTCATTCCACATAAGTTAGAGATCGAGAGCTTCTCTCTCTAGAACTTGTGGTTGCCGCCCCCTTCCTCTCTCTCTCTAGTTTCTTTTCGTTTTTGTTTTGGCACATAGGTCCACATTTGACCTAGTGTTTTAGCTCTTCGACTTTGAGACTTGTTCTCGAGTCGTCGTGTTTAAAAGTGCCCACACACTAATTCCTTTCTTTCTCGAGTGATTCTTGTGATAGAAACTTTCGTGGTGCTTGAGTTCCCGAGGAAAAAAGAGAGACGTGCTGCGAGGGGATACGAATGTTGCAACTTTCCAAAAGTTTCTCAACGTTCACGCTTCTAAAAAGGTTAGTAAATTTATAATGCTCATAATAGTTTTTATTTACGTGTACTTGCTCTTTGTCTAGGTTAGTAAAATCGTTTTACTTGTCAAAATAAATTTTTTAAAATTCCGCCGCTTACCCGAAGCGTTAAACTTTTTCTTAACCCTAGATCAATTCTAACAAATGGTATCAGAGCTATGGTCAAAGATTTGCATGTACATGTAATTAAAATTATGAGCTTGAAAATCGTTTTCGAAAGTTTACTGATTTTGTGACAAGTTAGAATTGTTTTCTTAGATTTTTTTAATTTTATTGTTCTTGCCTTTAAATTAAAAATCATGTTGTTTTTCTATGAGTTTGGGATGATATTAAAACACATTAGAATCAGTTCTAAAAATTTTTAATTTTTTATATTAAAAAACGTGTTTTTAAGTTTGAGAAAATTTGGAGTAAATTTTGTGACAAGTTTTCTTGTCTTACTAGTTTCTTTTATTTACTTGAATCGTTTTATATTTGTTGTTAGTTCTTTTATACCATGTTATTACCATGTTAATAAAACAAAAATAAAAGCTTTAACAACTTCCTAAAACGTTCCGTTACACTAGATTCCTTTTACGCACTAAAAGACCGAACTTTAATTATTTATGTTTTCTTCGAGCTGGAGTAAAACCCGCAGTAAAAGTGGCATAACTATTTTCCCAGAATTCTAAATTTAGTGATTCTTGAATGAAATTAAAGGTCTCTCTGTCCTCTTTGCAATGCCACCAGTTTTGGGTCAAAAGGACATGGGAGCCTCCAGTTATGGTAATTTTACTCCGAGGTGCGCGGCTGTTCCGAAAGTCCAGTTTTTTAGAAATCCGGATTTTCAGCCCCACTACCTTGAGAAAATTTTCTTGAGAAAAAATATTTTTTATAAGATTATAAGCATAATGTGAAAGATTAAAAAAATTTATTTTTGAAAGTTTAATTGAAATTGAATTTTACAAAACTAGTTTGATTTTTGAAAAACCATTTTCATTTTCAAACTTGAAAATATTTTGTCATCCAAATCAAATGAGTTTTCAAAATGTTTTCAAAACTATATCTATATCAAATATGTTAAAATCTATATGCTCTTGAAAATTTAAGTGGGAGGTCTCTTCGTAAACAAAGCCGAAAAATAAAAAGATGTGTAATCTCAAACTTTCAAGTGTTCGAGTGAGTTGAAGTTCACATTTCCCTCATGCACTTTCCCCGAATAGAAAATAGGAAAAGATCCGAGTATGTACCTTGTGCCTTTATGCACTAATACTGCTCTGAACATGAAGATCTAGGATCCTTTCTAGTTGTCCACTCTATCGCTCTATAACTAGGAAATCTGTTTCCGAACTTATAAGAGTCGATGCACCAACTCCAAAAACTAAGTGAGAGGGTTATACTCGTTGTTTGTAACCCACGATCCCCAACACTAGTGAAAAGAGTAATTTTCGCCAGACTAAGAGTCACCCTCGTGACCCTCTCTTAAATGAGAGTACTCAACGGTGCTTTGCTCTGATCATTGCTCAATGAGCTACGTGTTGTCGCTCGTTTTCGGACAACTATTTAGGAGCCCCAAACGGTTCGACCCAAGGCCGGACCAAGTGGTCGCGTTCGAGCTCGAGCGTATCGGACTCGGTATCCCGAGTCTTCCCTTAGCTGTGAATGGTATTTGCCTCGTTCATCGTTAGTCCTGCAAGAGAAGGAAACGATGAACTACAAAGGGGAAACATAGGGGGTGCCTTTGTTTACCTCTCCGACGCTCGACATTAGTGGGATTGAGGTTTTAGAGGGTGAGAGGCCAAAGATGAGCGAAACGAGTGAAGTATGAGTTCGACAGCGTTTCAGGACTCAAAAATGGATTACCTGGATCAAGGGAGGGACCCTTGTATTTATAGGCGGCCAAGGGGTGATTTGAATACCCCTTGGCCGAGTGGCGGACGAGTAAAGGTCGAGCCTCGGCCTCCTAAGCATCGGCCGAGCATTGGCCGAGTGGAAGACCCCCGACCTCCCGGGCACCGATCGAGCGTTGGCCGAGATGAGATCGAGTGAGGCGAGCCTGGACGTCCCGGGCACCGGTCGAGCAAGGAGTACTCGGCCTCCCGAGCGCCGGCCGAGCGCTGGTCGGGTGTTGGCCGAGCGTGGCGCCTTTGGCTTCCCGGGTGCTGGCCGAGCCCCGGCTGAGTGGACGGCCCTGGGCCTTTCGGCCATGGCCCGGCCATCGGCCCGGTAAGGTTCCCCCGGGCTTCTCCGGACGTGGTCGACCCAGGACGGGCCGACAACATTAGCCCCCCGAGTTTCTGGTCGTAGAGAGGCTTTAGTACATCACGAGAGACGGCTTTTGTGCGTCGCGAGTGACGGCTTTTGTGTGTCGCGATGGACATCTTTTGTGCGTCGCGAGGGACGGCTTTTGTGCGTCGCGATGGACGGCTTTTGTGCGTCACGAGGGACGGCTCTTGCGCGTCGAGAGGGACGGCTCTTGTGCGTCGCGATGGACGACTTTTGTGCATCACGAGGGACGGCTCTTGTGCGTCGAGAGGGACGGCTTTTGTGTGTCGCGAGGGACGGATTTTGTTGTCTTTCGTTTTATGTGTCTTATGTTCTCGATATATTATCATAATCGATTCGCACGGTTTTGTTGATGCACGTCTTATTTTCTCAACTTGTCGACGAAGGCGTAATCGATTTGCACATCTTGTCGGTGCGCGGCTTATTTTCTCGACTTACCAATGAAGGCGTAATCGATTCGCACGGCTTGGCGGTACGTGGCTTTTTTTCGACTTACCAATGAAGGCTTAATCGATTTGCACGGTTTTTTTGGTGGTGCGCGGCTTATTTTCTCGACTTACCAATGAGGGCGTAATCGATTTGCACGGCTTGGGGGTGCGTGGCTTATTTTCTCGACTTACCAATGAAGGCGTAATCGATTTGCATGGTTTTGTTGGTGGTGCGCGGCTTATTTTCTCGACTTACCAATGAGGGCGTAATCGATTTGCACGGCTTGGGCCTCGAGGGGCCTCGGTGCCACATTGCGTGACGAGGTTTTCCGTGGACGCTGGCTAGACCAGTTTCGTCCGGTAGGCGCGGGCCATTGAAACCCATATGTGACTCACTGCCTATCGGCGCATGAGCTGGGCGGCGAGCGTGACTATACCACCTCATGAGCGTGGCACCCTTGGGTCCGCGTGTCAAGTGATAGGCGGGGTTAGGTGTAGACTTGATCCCCCGGCGAGTGTGGCACCTTAGTGCACTGGTTGCGTTTTCGGGTTGAGTCTCTTGGGTCGAGTCTTGTGCCCTTGTGAGCGTGGCGCCACGGCGCGCGTGTCACGTTTGGGGACTTAATTGGCCCACTCTCTCTCTCGGGAGAGCATCGTGGAATGAATTTTGGTGCGCCGTTAGGGGCGACTTGAGCACGTCATTGGGGACGGTTTTTCATATTCCTCGTAGGAGAGTATGTAGATTTGTCATCAAGACTTGTGAGCCTATCGTTGATTGGTGATTCAAGAAGTCGTGTATGTTTGACATGACGACTTTCGAGTCAACTCGTGCGCTTGCGACGTGACTCGAGGAGTAAACTCAACTCGAGCAGTAACGCATAAAGTCGACGCAAGGACCTGACGGTCAGCTCACGAATCGATGCTCGACTAGAGGAGTGAACTCAACTCGAGGAGTCATGTGTAGAGTCGGCACGAGGATTTATCAGTCGACTCGTGGACTCGGAACTCAACTCAAGGGGTGACCTCAACTCGAGGAGTTATGCGTACAGTCGACACGAGGACTTGTCAGCCAATTCGTGGACTCGGTATTCCACTCGAACTCAACTCGAGGAGTTACGTGTCGCATCGATACGAGGACTCGTTAGTCGACTCGTGGACTCGAAACTCGACTCGAGGAGTGAACTCAACATGAGGAGTCATGTGTAGGGGCGGAACGAGGACTTATCAGTCGACTCATGGACTCGGAACTCAACTCGATGAGTGAACTCAGCTCGAGGTGTGATGTGTAGAGTCAAAACGAGGAGTCATCAGTCGACTCGTGGTCTCAGAACTCAACTCGAGGAGTGAACTCAACTCGAGGAGTTATGTGTAGAGTCGGCTCGAGGACTTATCAGTCGACTCGTGGACTCGGAACTCAACTCGAGGAGTGAACTCAACTCGAGGAGTTATGTGTCGAGTCGGCACAAGGACTTATCAGTCGACTCGTGGACTTGGAACTCAACTTGAGGAGTGACCTCAACTCGAGGAGTGAACTCAACTCGAGGAGTGACCTCAACTCGAGGAGTCATGTGTAGAGTCGACACGAGGACTTATCTGTCGACTCATGGACTCGGAACTCAACTTGAGGAGTGAACTCAACTCGAAAAGTCATGCGTAGAGATGACACGATGACTTATCAGTCGACTCGTGGACTCGTAACTCAACTCAAGGAGTGAACTCAACTCGAAGAGTCATGCGTAGAGTCGGCACGATGACTTATCAGTCGACTCGTGGACTCAGAAATCAACTCGAGGATGGAACTCAGCTCGAGGTGTGATGTGTAAAGTCAACACGAGGAGTCATCAGTCGACTCATGGTCTCGGAACTTAACTCGAGGAGTGAACTCAACTCGAGGAGTTATGTGTAGAGTCGGCACGAGGACTTATCAGTCGACTCGTGGACCTGGAACTCAATTCGAGGACTGAACTCAACTCGAGGAGTTATGTGTAGAGTCGGCACGAGGACTTATTAGTCGACTCGTGGACTCGGAACTCAACTCGAGGAGTCATGTGTAGAGTCGGCACGAGGACTTCTCAGTCAACTCGTGGACTTGGAACACAACTTGAGGAGTGAACTCAACTCGAGGACTCATGTGTAGAGTCGGCACGAGGACTTATCAGTCGACTCGTGGACTCGGAACTCAACTCGAGGAGTGAACTCCACTCGAAGAGTCATGCGTAGAGTCGGCACGAGGACTTATCAGTCGACTCGTGGACTCGGAACTCAACTCGAAGAGTCATGCGTAGAGTCGGCACGAGGAATTATCAGTCGACTCGTAGACTCGGAACTCAACTCAAGGAGTGAACTCAACTCGAGGAGTTATGTGTAGAGTCGGCACGAGGACTTATCAGTCGACTCGTGGACTCGGAACTCAACTCGAGGAGTTATGTGTAGAGTCGACACGAGGACTTATCAGTCGACTCGTGGACGCGGAACTCAACTCGAGGAGTGACCTCAACTCGAGGAGTGACCTCAACTCGAGGAGTCATGTGTAGAGTCGGCACGAGGACTTATCAGTCGACTCGTAGACTCGGAACTCAACTTGAGGAGTGAACTCTACTCGAAGAGTCATGCGTAGAGTCTACACGATCACTTCTCAGTCGACTCGTGGACTCGGAACTCTACTCGAGGAGTGACCTCAACTCGAGGAGTCATGTGTAGAGTTGGCACGAGGACTTCTCAGTCAACTTGTGGACTCGGAACTCAACTTGAGGAGTGTACTCAACTGGAGGAGTCATGTGTAGAGTCGGCACGAGGACTTATCCGTCGACTCGTGGACTCGGAACTCAACTCGAGGAGTGAACTCAACTCGAAGATTCATGCGTAGAGTCGGCACGAGGACTTATCAGTCGACTCGTGGACTCGGAACTCAACTCGAGGAGTGAACACAACTCGAAGAGTCATGCGTAGAGTCGGCACGAGGCCTTATCAGTACACTCGTGGACTCGTAACTCAACTCAAGGAGTGAACTCAACTCGAGGAGTTATGTGTATAGTCGGCACGAGGACTTACCAGTCGAATCGTGGACTCGAAACTCAACTCGAGGAGTGACCTCAACTCGAGGAGTGAACTTAACTCGAGGAGAGACCTTAACTCGAGGAATCGTGTGTAGAGTCGGCACGAGGACTTCTCATTCAACTCGTGAACTCGGAACTCAACTCGAGGAGTCATGTGTAGAGAAGGCACGAGGACTTACCAGTCGACTCGTGGACTCGGAACTCAACTCGAGGAGTGACCTCAACTCGAGGAGTGAACTCAACTCGAGGAGTGACTTCAACTCGAGGATTCATGTGTAGGTCGGCACGAGGACTTCTCAGTCAACTCGTGGACTCGGAACTCAACAAGAGGAGTTAACTCAACTCGAGGAGTCATGTGTAGAGTCGGCACGAGGACTTATCAGTCGACTCGTGGACTCGGAACTCAACTTGAGGAGTGATCTCAACTCGAAGAGTCATACGTAGAGTCGGCACGATGACTTATCAGTCGACTGGTGGACTCGGAACTTAACTCTAGGAGTGAACTCAGCTCGAGGTGTGATGTGTAGAGTCAACACGAGGAGTCATCAGTCGACTCGTGGTTTCGAAATTCAACTCGAGGATTGAACTCAACTTGAGGAGTTATTTGTCGACTCGGCACGAGGACATATCAGTCGACTTGTGGACTCGGAACTCAACTCGAGGAGTGAACTCAACTCGAGGAGTTATGTGTAGAGTCGACACGAGGACTTATCAGTCGACTCGTGGACTCGGAACTCAACTCGAGGAGTGACCTCAACTCGAGGAGTCATGTGTAGAGTCGGCACGAGGACTTCTCAGTCAACTCTTGGACTCGAAACTCAACTTGAGGAGTGAACTCAACTCGAGGAGTCATGTGTAGAGTCGGCACGAGGACTTATCAGTCGAGCGTAGACTCGGAACTTAACTCAAGGAGTGAACTCCACTCGAAGGGTCATGCGTAGAGTCGGCACGAGGACTTATCAGTCGACTCGTGGACTCGGAACTCAACTCGAGGAGTGAACTAAACTCGAAGAGTCATGCGTAGAGTCGGCACGAGGAGTTATTAGTCGACTCGTGGACTCGGAACTCAACTCAAGGAGTGAACTCAACTTGAGGAGTTATGTGTAGAGTCGGCACGAGGACTTACCAGTCGAATCGTGGACTCAAAACTCAACTCGAGGAGTGAACTCAACTCGAGGAGTTATGTGTAGAGTCGACACGAGGACTTATCAGTCGACTCGTGGACTCGGAACTCAACTCGAGGAGTGACATCAACTCGAGGAGTCATGTGTAGAGTCGGCACGAGGACTTCTCAGTCAACTCCTGGACTCGGAAATCAACTTGAGGAGTGAACTCAACTCGAGGAGTCATGTGTAGAGTAGACACGAGGACTTATCAGTCGACTCGTGGACTCGGAACTTAACTCGAGGAGTTAACTTCACTCGAAGGGTCATGCGTAGAGTCGGCACGAGGACTTATCAGTCGACTCGTGGACTTCGACCTCAACTCGAGGAGTGAACTCAACTCGAAGAGTCATGCGTAGAGTCGGCACGAGGAGTTATTAGTCGACTCGTGGACTCGGAACTCAACTCAAGGAGTAAACTCAACTTGAGGAGTTATGTGTAGAGTCGGCACAAGGACTTATCAGTCGACTCGTGGACTTGGAACTCAACTCGAGGAGTGACCTCAACTCGAGGAGTGAACTCAACTCGAGGAGTGACCTCAACTCGAGGAGTCATGTGTAGAGTCGGCACGAGGACTTATCAGTCAACTCGTGGACTCGGAACTCAACTTGAGGAGTGAACTCAACTCGAAAAGTCATGCGTAGAGTCTGCACGATGACTTATCAGTTGACTCGTGGACTCGGAACTCAACTCAATGGGTGAACTCAGCTCGAGGTTTGATGTGTAAAGTCAACACGAGGAGTCATCAGTCGACTCGTGGTCTCGAAACTCAACTCGAGGAGTGAACTCAATTCGAGGAGTTATGTGTAGAGTCGGCATGAGGACTTATCAGTCGACTCGTGGACTCGGAACTCAATTCGAGGAGTGAACTTAACTCCAGGAGTTATGTGTAGAGTCGGCACGAGGACTTATCAGTCGACTCGTGGACTCGAAACTCAACTCGAGGAGTCATGTGTAGAGTCGGCACGAGGACTTCTCAGTCAACTCGTGGACTCAGAACTCAACTTGAGGAGTGAACTCAACTCGAGGAGTCATGCGTAGAGTCGGCACGAGGACTTATCAGTCGACTCGTGGACTCGGAACTCAACTCGAGGAGTGAACTCAACTCGAAGAGTCATGCGTAGAGTCGGCACGAGGACTTATCAGTCGACTCGTGGACTCGGAACTCAACTCGAGGAGTGAACTCAACTCGAAGAGTCATGCATAGAGTTAGCACGAGGACTTATCAGTAGACTCGTGGACTCGAAACTTAACTCAATGAGTGAACTAAACTCGAGAAGTTATGTGTGGAGTCGGCACGAGGACTTATCAGTCGACTCGTGGACTCGGAACTCAACTTGAGGAGTGACCTCAACTCGAGCAGTGAACTCAACTCGAGGAGAGACCTTAACTCGAGGAGTCATGTGTAGAGTCGGCACGAGGACTTCTCAGTCAACTCGTGGACTCAGAACTCAACTCGAGGAGTCATGTGTAGAGTCGGCACGAGGACTTATCAGTCGACTCGTGGACTCGGAACTCAACTCTGATACGAACCTCGGCCGACTAAGCTCCGAGACCCGATACCCGAATAGCACAGCGGCGGATCGTCTACAATTTAGGAACGAAGGTGGATCGAATGACGCCACGAACGGTTGCGAAAGACCGTCTGATGAGTCGGGTTTGAACGCCACAAGACTAGTCTTGATATGTTCGATAAAAGTTCATAAGAACTCAAGAGAAGACTCTCATATTTTTTTTTATAAAAATCTGGATGCCCTTTCATTCAGCTTGAAACCTCCTTTAAATAGGAAAATACAAAGCAAATTCGGAGTACATTGTTGCCCTAGTTTAAATGGGCCTACAAAACATTATTTAGGCCTGATAACATTAGAATTAAAAGCCTAACTTAATACCTAACACATATAGGCTTCATTAAGCATAACTAAAGCCCAAAAACACTTTAAAAAGACTCTAACTTCATCTGTTATTTTAAACTACGAAAATAACAAATAAATAGCTCAAACTGCTTAAAATAACGTGAATAAGCTTTCCTTTATTTGTGCCGCCCTTAGCTTCGTGGTTGGGTTTTCTTCTTGCGTAGCTTTTGGCTCTAGCTTTATATTTCTTCCATTCAGCTTTGTTCAAACCATGAAACTCTTTGTTGAAGTCTTGTACTCTTGAATTAGGAATAGGCTCGATGAAGCGCCTTTGTTCCTTTGCACGTGGGATCACATCATTCTCTCTCTCTTGAAGAAGATTTGTCCTCAAATCTTGTACGTTGTTGAAATCAGAGATGGGAGAGAAAGTCTTGACCATCTTCGTTTGATACGAAATTACTTTGTCATCCATGTTCTTGTTATCCTCAAAATAAGGAACTGCCAAATTCGGGACTTCTAATTTTATGGGAATAGTCTCCTCGATTAGCGTAGTTACTAACTCCTCTTCCACAAGAATTTCCTTTTCTTCAACAACTTCCACATGTTGGGCATGTTTCTTCTTCTTTTGTTGGAAGGTCTAGTGTTCAAACCAGATACAAAATTTTTCTGTCAAAACATCTCATTTCTTGTCAAGGGCCTCTACCCTTTTCTTTCCAGCAACACTTTTGGATTGTTGATTTTCTTCAATTCGATCCAATCTCTTCATAATTTTTTTTGTTTCTTTCGAAATTATATCCTTTGCCACACTCAAAAAGTCATCAAAATCCATATTCTTCTTCTTCTTTTTTTTTTTTTCAGACCCCTTTTTTTTGGATCTGTATCTTTTTTTCGATTTTTTTTCTAGAAAAGGTACTTCAACAAAACAAAAAGGAATACAAATAAAATGAAAAAAAAAATAGAAAATTGGATAAGCAGACCTAAACGTAGAGCACAGCTCTGATACCACTTGATACGAACCTCGGCCGACTATGCTCCGAGACCCGATACCCCAATAGCACAGCGACGGATCGTTTACAATTTAGGAATGAGGGTGGATCGAATGACGCCACGGACGGATGCGAATGGCCACCTGATGAGTCGGTCTCGAACTCTTACACGCACCGCTTTGTAAGAAACCCGAGTAGTTCTAAACGAACCAAAGAGAGAATGAAATCCTCACAGAAAGGTGTTTAACTTGAAATCAGATTGTGTCTCTTCCATTCAGCCTAAAGGCTTAATTTATAGAGTTTACAAAGGCAAATTCGCAACTCCATGGGCCCCATAACCTAATAAGCCCATTTAGCCTTATTTAAGCACTAATAAACATAAAAACAAAGGACCAGCCCAATACAAACATATATGGGCATTTTAAATAACATGTCTTCGCCCAAATAACATAAACTGAAAAAATAGAAAAATAGGAATAGTCCGACTAATTCAATTCAGCCCAAATAACGTTCTTCATTAGTGTTTCTTGGCTTCCTTGAATCCTCTCCTTTGCGAGCTTGTTCCCTTCTTCATCTTGGAGCTTGATGATCAGATTGTTAAGCTCCTCCTTGAATCTCATCGCTCGAGCTCTCGTCACGGGTCCTTCCGGCACTTGGTATTTTGCTTGCGGCTCCTTTTGGGGCATGTCCTCATCAAATTCGAGGAGTGACCTCAACTCGAGGAGTGAACTCAACTCGAGGAGTGACCTCAACTTGAGGAGTCATGTGTAGAGTCGGCACGAGGACTTATCAGTCGACTCGTGGACTCGAAACTCGACTCGAGGAGTGAACTAAACTGGAGGAGTCATGATTATTTCTCTTTGGGACCTCCGGCCTAACCATCGGCCCCTTGAGACTTTGTTATGTTTTCGTTTTTGACTTTTGAGAGTTTCTTGTGTTTGTGAGACGAAGACCAAGAAACTCTCATGTTGGAGGTATACAATAGTACGTTACAATGGGTAGAACAACTTTTATTGCAATGAGGAGGTTTTTATAGCTTGCCTTGGTACTCGGCCTTTTTAGGAAAAAGAAAATTACATGTTAATAAAACGATCATGGAGTCGAGTAAGTTCAACCGTGAATTCAATAGCGAAAGCTGTGTTGGTCGTGGCCGCAAATGCCGGGAGTATGTTAGACAGTGCTCATCGTCTCATTGTCTTTGTGCTCGAGGATTCTCCCCTTTGACAAGTCGGGCGCTCAGTCGGGGTTGCCACCTCGCTAGCGAATGCAATGAACTCTTTGAGATTCCCGCCTCGAATTAGGGAATCAATCTGCTTCCTAAGCTGGTAGCATTCGGTTGTCACGTGTCCGTGGTCTTGGTGATATTCGCATTGTTTGCTCCTGTCCCGCATCGCAGGGTCCGTCTTCAATGGGGGCGGAGATCCCAGCTTTTCTCTGTATAAGCTCAGGATCCGGTCGGGTGTCGTGTTGAGAGGGACGAAGGATTGCTTCGGGGTCGGAGAAGGAAGGTCATTAGGGACCTGACCATTTCTACGCCTCTTCCTTCGTGAGTCGGGACCGACGGCCGGTGCCACGAGTGTGGCAACGCGTTTCTTGTTGGATGCTCGATTAGCAACGTTAAGTGGTTGGTGTCCCAAGACAGCCTCTCTCGCGATCTCGCGTCGGGCGTTGAGTTTCTCTCTCAAGTCGCACCCATGATTCTCCCTTTCGGAATTGAGGCGGTCTCTCAAGTCTCCGTTGGCCGTTCCTATCACCCTTGGCAAGGATATGTCATTCAAGCGACGTCCCCGACGGACGCCGCGACCATTGATGACGTCACCTCTCCGGGGGTTTTGGACGCAAATGGTGAGCTCGGAGCATCCCTTTCGAGACCCTGAGATTGAACGTCCTCGGGTATTGCACGATATTTGATGCCTTGATGTGGTCTCTCGAGGGTGTCCCCTCGAGGGCGCATGAGTATGTTCACCCGACGATTGATGTCTTGATGCGGTCGCCTGAGGGTGTCCACTTGAAGGCGTGCGTGTGCGCTCACTTTCGTGAATAGCGTGGTCGGGGTTAGTCTCATTGGTTTTTGATCTCGCCACGTAGTTGGGGTCTTTCTCATCGCAGTTGACATGGTCCTCGATGTGGTAGCCGAGGAGGTCGTCGATGAGTGTGCCATTCACCCCTGGCCGCTCGAGGAGTTCAGAGAGTCTCCGGGCCGTGTCTTCACGGAGAGCGTCATTGGCATCACCGGCCGGTTCATGGATGGCCGGGTCGAAGGGTAGGCTCTCGTTATCACAAGGCCTTTGATCCCCAATCCGTTGTGCCAAGCTTTCCAAGGTGTATCTCGAGCTAGTCGCTCAGTCGGCCGCGGAGGTGACGAACAATTGACTCATCTATCGAGAGTTTTGTCGTCGAAGGTAGAAGAAGAGTGGTAGAGGGAATGTGTCGCCAAGGTCGGGAGATCCCCTCCTTCTAGCGCCAAAATGTTGTCGCTCGTTTTCAGACAACTATTTAGGAGCCCCAAACGGTTCGACCCAAGGCCGGACCAAGTGGTCGCGTTCGGGCTCGAGCGTGTCGGACTCGGTATCCCGATTCTTCCTTTAGCTATGAATGATATTTGCCTCGTCCGTCGTTGGTCCTGCAAGAGAAGGAAACGATGAATTACAAAGGGGAAGCAGAGGGGGTGCCTCTCTTTACCTCTCCGACGCTCAACATTAGTGGGATTGAGGTGGAATATAGAGGTTTTAGAGGGTGAGAGGCCAAAGATGCTTCACAACTTAGTACTTCACCAATAGGCCCTGTTCAGAATCACATAGTGAGTCCGAACTCTGACTTTCTCAAATGAGAATACGTAAGTTGTGAAATGGCATGTCTCATTTCATGATTAAGGTAAGCACGATGCAATTCATACGTAGCGACTTCGAGACATAAGAGGTTAAATGGTTTGTTCTTATTTTGTCTCTAGAAGTGCACTGGTCAATTCAGTACCTTTAGAAGATACCTAGAAGAACTATAGAGTCTCCAACTCTCAATGTCCCATAACTAGACATCATAGATTCTCCTAACAATCGTACTGAGGTCAATAGTCCTTTGACCCTTAGATTGAAAATATATCGTTTTAAGCAAACTACGAAGAGTTTGTTCATGCAAATCTACATTTGTCTCTTCGTAAGTTGTTAAGTTTGTTTATGGACTAAAGACTAATGTTTTATCATAAAGCTTCAAACAGAGAAGGAAGAATGAATGAACGTTTCAACTTTTTATTAATGAATAAGCAATTACAAGCAAGAGTCTTCGTGAGACTTTATTACATCAAACGTACAAAATAAAGACTACAACTCTTCTTGTGGGCACTATTGACAACAATACCTTCTTCTTTAAGAAAGTCATCGAACTCTCCAGACATATACTCACCACCTCGATCGGATCGAAGGGTTTTGATCTGTTTGCCAGTTTGCTTTTCCACTAAAGCCCTAAAGACCTTAAATACGTTAAAGGTCTCGGATTTGTGTTTGAGCAAATAGACAAAACCGTATCTTGAGTAATCATCAGTGAAGGTAACGAAGTATTCGTATCCTCCACGTGCCTGTTGACTGAGCGGACCACATACATCAGAATGTACTATTTCCAGCAACTCAGTGGCTCTTCGACCCTTGGCTGAGAAAGGTCGCTTAGTCATTTTTCCTTCAATACAAGATTCACAAATAGGTAGTGAACCTATTGCAGAGGCTTGGAGTGGACCGTCCCTCACATGTCTCTTAATCCTGTCTAGACTGATATGACCAAGTCTTAAGTGCCAGAGATATGTGGATTTTATTAGATCGGAGGATTCAGAAAGTTTGATCCTCTTTGGCTCCCTAACTAGATCATTATCTATTTCGGTGTCTAACAGAGAAGGTTGAGTGGGATAGATGTAGAAAAGGAGTATTCTTCATACATGCATCAGTGACAAAAGAATTATCAGGAAACGAAATACGAATTCCATTCTTAATGAACTTTAAACAATAATCTTGCTCACGAAGACGAGCAACAGATATTAAGTTCTTCCCAAAGGAAGGAACAAAATAAACATTATTCAAGTTTAAAGTGCGGTCTTCAAAAGACAGCATCACGGATCCCACAGCCTTCGCAGACACCAGGCTCCCATGACCCCATTTGAAACAGAACTCGCCTTCCTCTAAGCTTTTGGTTCTCTTGAAACCAGTCAAGGAACAACAAATATGGTTAGTAGCAGCGGAGTCAAGAATCCACGTTGATACATTATCAGCTACTAAGCATGCTTCAGTAACTAGTACAATACTATGTTCCTTTGCTTTGAGAGGGGCATGACAGTTTTTCTTTTCGGCCTTGTGAGTTCTCTTCTTAGATCCAGAGGTGGAGGCTTTGTTCTCAGTAGCATGAGCCTCTCTTTGATTCCTCTTTCTCTTAGTGAGACCTTCAGCAGTGTGAACCTCCTTCATAAGCATGATAACAGTGTACTCTAGCTTATTCATGGAGTAGTTCAACTTGAAGGTATCAAAAGATTCGGGGAGAGTTTCCAAGATCATATCTATTTTGGTCTCCTCATCAATCTTAGATCCTAGGATTTCCATTATATTCAGGTAACTAATGATCATCATCATATGGTCCCTATTTTGCGTTGCTTGACGCTTTTGCCCTCCAAACATCTCAAGGAGATTGTAGAGCATGTCAGCGGCAGTCTCGATGTCACGATGTTGTTGTTGCAACACATTGTTCATCGATGTTAAGATATAGCACCTCACAATCTCATCGGATCGAAGCCAGGCCGCTAAGGCGTCTTTGTCCTCTTGAGTTGAATCATCATTCGTTTGAGGACAGGGGGTGGTGAGTGTTGTCGCAAGAAAATGAACAACTATTTAAAACCTCGGGCGGTTCGATCCAAGGCCGGACCAAGTGATCGCACCCGGGCCAAGAGTGGGAACTCGATAGTCTCGAGCTAGAATTTTCTCCGATCAACCCGCCTCTCGGGAGAGGTAGGGGGTGAGGAGGAGAAGTGACCGTGCCTTGGTTGTCGGCTGCCTACGTACCCGTGCGTGGGATCAGGTCAGAACGTAGTTCAAGCGTGTAGGACGCGGTATGAGGCGCGGAGCCTTGGCGGAGAGGCGTGCTCGACGAAGGAGACGGGGCGCGAGGAGTCCTCGGCAGCGTCTCAGAACTTCAGAGATCGCGTACGCGTCTAGCGAGTTAGACGCGCGTGGGGAACTCTAGTCGAGAACCCTAGGGGCGTGCTTGAGCACCGGAGAACGTTCGGTCAGAGGGAGCGACGTCCGAGAAGTCCCCGTGAGTGCTTCAGAACCTTTGAGAACGAAGGAGAGAGAAGAGAATCTGCTTCAGGCCAAATATGGCATCCAGAGAAGCAGAGGAGATGAAGAGAATTTTCTGAATTCAATAGGATTCAATGGGATTGCTTTCCCCTCAATGGGAGGGGTTTATATAGGTGTTTGGGGGCCTTAGAAGGTCCCTTTTTCGTCCATGTAGGACTAGGATCGCGCATGCCATCAAGTGGAGGCGCACGGCGCGCGCGACGCACAAAGCGCGGCGCAAGGGGCGCGGCGCAGGATGCGCGACGCGGGACGCGCGGCGCAGGATGCGCGGTGCATGCGCGGCGCGGGCACATTCTGGCGCGGCGCGCGCCTGCCTGGCGCGGCGCGCTGCCCGGTGCATGGCTGGCCGGCGTAGCGTGTTGTGCGCGCGGCGAACGGCTCGTCTTGCCGGGCTCTTGCGGGCCTTCGAATACCATTATTCCCACGTGAAATAGGAAGGTTTCCACTTGACGAGAGTGACTCGACTCGAGGAGCGGAGCTCGACTCGACGAGAGTGACTAGTGGCTTGACTCGAGGAGCGATTCGAGAATGACTCGAGGCTCGACTCGAGAATGACTCGAGGCTCGACTCGAGGAACAATTCAAGGCTCGACTCGAGGAGCGAAGCTCGACTCGAGGAGTCAAGAACTTGGGCGAGGGCTTGAAGATTTGCCGCTCTTCAGGACCTCCGGCCTGACCATTGGCCCTTTGAGCGATGTGCCTTCTTGGCGTTCGGGTTTTCCGAAAACGACCGACAACATTAGCCCCCCAAGTTCGTCGTTCGGGAGGCGTCCCAGCGATGAACTTTTTGTCCTTCTAGTTGGGTGTTTGAGGAAGACATTTCCCGTGCCTTGAGACCCCGAGGAAAAAAAAAATTTCTCTTCTTTTTCTTCTTTTTTTTTTTTAGGGGGTGGCCGCGCGGCGCGCGGTCTGTGCTGCGTGACCCGCGCGGCGCGCGGGATTGGCGCGCGGCGCGCCCCGTGCGCGGGGCTGGTTCGCCTTGCGCGGGAGAACTCCGACTTTTTGGAGTTTCTACTCCGAATTTGACCATTGTGGGAGTAGGATTTCGACTCCTACCCCCCTAGAAGTCTATAAATAGACCCCTCCTTCTCTTCTTTCCTCACTTTATTTTTTTCTCTCTTCTCTACGCTTGTTTCCTCTTTTACGCTTGCATTATGAGTGTCCATCCCCTTTTCTCAGCTGAGAGTCCCGAGATTGATTTCTCTCTCTTGTTTCAGGGTTCTGAACACGCAGAGGATGATCTCTTCGCGGGATTAAGGGAAGTTCCTCTGCACGTGGAAGAAAATCCGAGCGGAGTAGAGCAGTGGCTCGAGGAAGGCGAGCTGGGCGCGACTGCGCCTGCTGCTCAGCCTCAAGAAGAGTGCGCGCCCGCTGGGCACGATACAGGTGGGGAGTCCGATCATCCCACGTCCGGGGAACCTGCCCCTCGTCTCGTGATCAACTTGGTTGGCGAGGGGGTTCGCGGCAAAGCCTGCCCCGACGTGCCGCAGTCCGACTTGGACTCTCAAGGCGTGCCGGGAGATGCTACGGACGCGGATGCGGTGACTCTGCTAGAGTCGGTTCTCGACGAGATAGACTGCGTGGACGACTTTGGTCCCGAGTCTGAAGATCCTGGAGGTGAGTCAGAGACATGTCCGGGGGCCGAAGGCCTCGCATCGGAGCGTCCCGAGGTACCGCCGGCGGCTGCTGCGGTTGTGTCGGAGGGCACGAGCCCTTCCGTGGAGTCAGGGGGTCCTCAGCCCGGGACCCCTGACGCAGAGGCGTTGGTATCGGCGAGGTCGCTTGCTAGGACGGAGTGGTATCCCGAGGAGGGCCCTGCTGCTCCCGAGGACTTCGATTGTTCGGGGGTCGATGCTTCGAGCACGCTCACCTACCGGACATTCGTCGGTCTCTGGGAGGCTTTTGCCATTCCGTCGTCCGTGGCGCTTCTCCGTCCCTTAAAGGACGACCGTCCTTTCCGGCCTCGTCGTGGTTTTGCCGCAGTTTCAGTTGCGAGTCTTAACTGCGGGTTGCGGTTGCCGTTTCAACCCATCGTTCAGCAGCTTCTCGCCCGTCTGGGGGTGCACGCATGTCAGATGAGCCCGGCATTCTACCGCATAGTGGCGATGTGCCATATGGAGTGGCATTGCCAGACTGAGCGGGTGATGACCGTGAGTGATTTTCGCAATCTCATCGCGGTCTTCCCTGCGCCCGGGCAACCCAGTTTCTTTATGGCCCGCGATCGCCGGAATACTAAGCCGATCATCGATTCAGAGAAGTACAATCGACGACCATGGGTGTGGGTCTCGGCGGAGGCTTTTGGTGACGCGCCGCTCCGATTCGGCCCCTTGTCCGAGTTTCCCGCTAACGAGGGGGCCGACGACCTCGACTTTGTGAAGGAGATCCGGGGAATGTCGGAGGCTCGGAAAGCCGTCGAACGATTTCGTTCTCCTGAGCTGATGGCTTCCACTGGGTGGTTCCCGCCGTTTCCTCCTAGTCAGCGGACTGAGGGTGCCCCAAGTGCCGCATCATCTCTCTCGAGCGGCGATCCTCAAGGTATGTCGACGTTTCGTACTTCTTGCTTTTGTTTTTAGCTTAGGGTTTTGACTTTGTCGCTTTTGCAGTCTCTTCGGCTAGGGCGAGGGCTCGGGCTCGTCTAGCGAAGGCTTCCCGGGACCCGAAGTCGTTGGCGGCGGTTCGTCGTCGGATTGCTGCGCGGGATGGTCAGGAAAAACTCGATACCGATCATCGGGCGGAGAGCGGTCCTCGCGCTTCTTTGAAGCGACCTTCCTCCTCGGCTTTGCCAGACATGTCTTCGGACTCTAAGCGCGTGAACTCGATGGTCGACGTGGAGGCCGCGGAGGTTAGGGGGGAATGTTCCCTGGGCCTTGCTCAATCTTCGATGAAGATGTGGAAGAGCGTTGTGGCCAGCAGTGACGTGGAGTTCTTTCGTCACGGCGTTTCCGATGCACAGAGAGTGAGTTTCCCTTGCCTCGTTTGCGATGAATCTGTCTTTTGCTAAACTGTCTTTTTGCCTTCTCAGGTGGTTGCTCGAGCGACCCGGGGCGAGAAGATCCTTCACGACCTCATCAGGCGGATGAGTCGCGCCCAGGAGGAGCTTGCTCAAGCGAAGTCTCAGCTGGCCCACGCCGAGCGAGGTTCTCACTCAAAGGCGGAGTTTGCGAGTCTCCGCGAGCAGCTTCAGGAGGCTCGCGTGGAATTGGGAGTTACCCGCGGCAAGTGCGACCGTGCTCAGGCGGCGGTGGCGAAGATGGCTGAGGAGCTAACGACGGAACGTCAAGCCCTTGAAGTGGCGACTCGATCGACGGAGGTCTTCCGGAGCGAAGCGCGGGACCTTCGACGTCAGTTGGAATCGCGCACAGAAGAAGTTGGCATTCTTCAGGGCCAGCTTACATCGAGTGAGGCTGCCCGTGTTCGTGCGGAGCGTAAGCGCGACTCCTTGGCGGAGGAGGTGGTTCGGGTCACCGAGGAGAAAGCCGCGGCGGAGCAGCTTGCGTCCGACCTTTAAGACGACTTTGATGTCGAAGTCGAGGAGGCAAGGCACGCAGCGGCGGTGGAGTGTCGGGACGCCACAGCTACCGAGAATGTTTCTCGGGGGGTTACCTTCGACTTCTTCGACTCGCTATTCCCACCACTCGACGGGGCCGACCCTGTGGGCGACGATCCCGCCGAGTGACCATTTCCTTTCTTTATTTTTCCTGCGCAAGTGTTTTAGCGCGTGCTTTTTAGGTTTTTCCATTCAGCGCACTTGTCTTAGCGCTTGCTTACTAGGATATTTCCCTATAGCGCACTTGTCTTAGCGCATGCTTTCTCGGTTTTGAGGCAGTTGCCCCTTTCTTTTATGAGGAGTTATTCATTTATTTTTATGAATGTTTTCGAACATTCATCTTCTATGGCATGCATGGATGGTCACTTGTTTGTGTCAATGATTTTGTCCATCCTTTTACCTCGGCAGGATACTTTTTCAAACACGCCAGTCACTTGGATGGTTTGCGTTCTTAAGTATTTTCAACTGCGAGTCAGCCATGCTACGTAGGTGCCTTACGTGTGCCGGATTGTGCCACGTGGACGTCTCAAATCGCGCCATGTAGGCGTCTTGGGTTGCGCCATGTAGGCGTCTTACGTGCGCCATGTAGGCGTCTTACGGGCTGCGCCATGTAGTCGTCTTACGGGCTGCGCCTTTACGCGACTTACGTGCGCCATGTAGGCGTCTTAGGTTGCGCCATGTAGGTGTCTTACGGGCTGCGCCTTTACGCGACTTACGTGCGCCATGTAGGCGTCTTAGGTTGCGCCATGTAGGCGTCTTACGGGTTGCGCCTTTACGCGACTTACGTGCGCCATGTAGGCGTCTTAGGTTGCGCCATGTAGGCGTCTTACGGGCTGCGCCTTTACGCGACTTACGTGCGCCATGTAGGCGTCTTAGGTTGCGCCATGTAGGCGTCTTACGGGCTGCGCCTTTACGCGACTTACGTGCGCCATGTAGGTGTCTTGGGTTGCGCCATGTAGGCGTCTTACGGGCTGCGCCTTTACGCGACTTACGAGCGCCATGTAGGCGTCTTTGGTTGCGCCATGTAGGCGTCTTACGGGTTGCGCCTTTACGCGTCTTACGTGCGCCATGTAGGCGTCTTAGGTTGCGCCATGTAGGTGTCTTACGGGTTGCGCCTTTACGCATCTTACGTGCGCCATGTAGGTGTCTTAGGTTGCGCCATGTAGGCGTCTTACGGGTTACGCCTTTACGCGTCTTACGTGCGCCATGTAGGCGTCTTAGGTTGCGCCATGTAGGCGTCTTAGGTTGCGCCATGTAGGCGTCTTAAGTTGCGCCATGTAGGCGTCTTACGGGTTACGCCTTTACGCGTCTTACGTGCGCCATGTAGGCGTCTTAGGTTGCGCCATGTAGGCGTCTTACGGGTTGCGCCTTTACGCGTCTTACGTGCGCCATGTAGGCGTCTTAGGTTACGTCATGTAGGCGTCTTACGGGTTGCGCCTTTACGCGGCTTACGTTTTTTGGTGGAGCGTGTTCTTTTGAGAGTTTCCTTACCATAGCTAGCCCCCCCAAGTTTTTGGGTTATAAGTTAATTGTTCGATAACCAGAAAACTTGCATAAAACAAAATTTGGAACGGAAAACTTGAGTTTTATTACTTTTGCGAAAAAACTTGGGAGAAAATTTAAATCCTAAAACATTGGCTCGTAGGCCTTATTGAAAATGGGAAACAAAAGCGATAAAAAAGCGGGGGACGCTAGCTACTGATAGTACTGCCTCAAGTGCTCCGCGTTCCACGGGTGGCGAATCGGAGTTCCGTCCGTGTGCTCGATGTAGTATGTCCCGTCGTGAATGACTTTGCGGACTCTGTAAGGGCCTTCCCAGTTCGGGCCTAGGACGCCGGCGCCTTGGACTTGTGTGTTCTGGAACACTCGTCTGAGGACGAGGCTTCCGACGGCAAAGGTTCGCCTTTTGATCTTGGAGTTGTAGTATCTTTCGACCTTGCGCTTCTGTGCGGCGAGGCGTCTGAATGCTTCCGCTCTCTTTTCATCGATCAGGTCCAACTCAAGGCGCATGGCCTCGTCGTTGTCCGCTTCGTCGAATGTAACGACTCGGAACGTGGGTACCTCGGTTTCAATTGGAACCACGGCCTCGACCCCATATGCAAGGGAGAATGGCGTCTCACCGGTGGCGTTTCGCGCGGTTGTCCTATATGCCCATAGGACGAATGGCAATTCCTCGGCCCAGGCGCCTTTCTTGTCTTCGAGTTTCTTTTTCAGGTTGCTTTTGATAGTCTTGTTGACTGCCTCGACTTGGCCGTTGGCCTGAGGATGACGCGGCGAGGAGAAGGTCTTGCTGATCTTCAGTTGATCGCAGATATCTCTTACTCGCGCGTTGTCAAATTGTGCCCCGTTGTCGGTCACAATCGAGGCGGGGATACCGTGCCTGCATATGATGTTCTTCCAGATGAAGTTTGTCGTGTTTGCTTCAGTTATTCTGGCAAGCGGCTCGGCCTCTACCCACTTAGTGAAGTAGTCGATGGCGATAATGGCGTACTCGTATTGCCTTGGCGCTCTAGGGAGCTTGCCAATGATGTCCACGCCCCACTTAGCAAAGGGACGTGGGACAACGATGCTGCTTAACGGGGTCGGGGGCTGTCGCGGAATTTCCGCGAAGCGCTGGCATTTATCACAACGCCTTGCCCATTCGCAAGCATCTCGCTTCATGGTAGGCCAGAAATAGCCTTGCTTAAGCGCTTTGAGCGCAAGAGAAGTTCCCGCGGCGTGGTTTCCGCAGATGCCCTCATGGATTTCGCGGAGGACCTTGGTCGACTCAACGCTATTGAGGCATCGGAGCAGCGGTGTCGAGTAACCGCGCTTATAGAGTATGCCCTCACGGAGCGTGTATTTGGATGCTAAGGCCCTCAGTTTATCGGCTTCCTTGCGGTCTTCGGGGAGTTCCCCTCTTCGCAAAAACTCGACAATTGAGTCCATCCAAGTGGGCTGAGATGCCACCTCTATGGTCCCGACTTCGTCTCGGGAGACGGATGGTCGTGGGAGAGATTCAATGGGTACGGTCCCTAATCCGTCTTCGTCGATGCCAGATCCGAGGCGAGCAAGCGCGTCAGCCTCCGAATTTTGTTCTCTCAGGATTTGGTGAATCTCGAACCAAGAGAAGGCCTCGAGTTTGGAGTTTGTCTTAGCCAGGTACGCGATCATGTTGGGTTCCTTGGCGGTGTAATCTCCTCTAACCTGGTTTACGATCAACTGCGAGTCGCAGTGTATTCGCAGGTTATGGGAGCCGAGTTTCTGTGCCAGCTCTATCCCTACAATGAGCGCCTCGTATTCAGCTTCATTGTTGGAGGCTTGGAAGCCGTAGTGAAGGGCGTATCGCAGCTTTTCCCCGTCGGGATTAATCAGGATTATTCCGGCGCCAGTCCCCCGAGCATTAGATGCTCCGTCTACGTATAACTCCCAGATGGGACCCGTTGGGTCTACCTTCCTTTTCCGAGTTAGCGTATCGTCGCTAAGGTCGGCTTCCGCTCTTCCCATATCGGGAGCGTAGGAGAATTCTGCCACAAAGTCGGCTAAGGCCTGCCCCTTTATAGCCGTTCTTGGGTGGAACTCAATCCCGTACTCGCTCAATTCTTGGGACCAGATCGCCATGCGAGTCGATGTTCCCTTTTGAAGAGCTTTACCGATTGGATGCTCAGTTCGCACCGCAATTGGGTGAGCTTGGAAGTACGGTCGTAGCTTCTTAGCTGCCGTTACGAGAGCCAGAGAAAGTTTCTCAATCTCGGTGTAGCGCGTTTCCGCGTCGAGTAAGGCTTTGCTTACGTAGTAGATCGGCCACTGGACCTTGTTTTCCTCGCGGACAAGGACAGTGCTTACAGCTCTTTCAGAGACGGCGAGATACGCATATAGCGTCTCGCCCTCTCTCGGTTTAGAGAGGAATGGTGGGGACCCAAAGTAAGCCTTCATTTCTTGGAAGGCATTTTCGCATTCGTCTGTCCACTCAAAGCCGTCCGTCTTCTTCAGAGCTTTGAAGAACGGTTGACACTTGTCGGTGGCTTTAGACACGAAGCGTGTTAGAGCGGCAATCCGACCGGTCAGGCTTTGTACCTCTTTAACTCGTCTTGGCGACTTCATTTCAAGGAGTGCCTTGATTTTTTCCGGGTTCGCCTCTATGCCTCGTCGGCTGACGATATAACCGAGGAACTTTCCGGATTCAACCCCGAATACGCATTTATTGGGGTTGAGTTTCATTTTATATCGGCGGAGGATTGTGAACATCTCCCTTAGGTCGCGTACGTGATTGGTTGCCAGCAGGCTTTTAACGAGCATGTCATCCACGTACACTTCCATCGTCTTGCCGATTTGATCGGCGAAGATCCGATTTACCAAGCGTTGGTACGTTGCTCCCGCGTTCTTAAGGCCGAAAGGCATGACCTTGTAACAGTAGAGACCTCGATCGGTGACAAAGGTCGTCTTAATTTGATCGGGCTCGTGCATTCGAATTTGGTTGTAGCCGGAATAGGCGTCCATGAAGCTTAGAAGTTCATGGCTGGCCGTGGCGTCCACCAGTTGTTCGATGCGCGGGAGTGGAAAGCAGTCCTTAGGGCAAGCTTTGTTAAGATCTTTGTAGTCTATACAAATTCGCCACTTCCCGTTGGGCTTTTTTACCATTACCACGTTGGCGACCCACTTGGGGTACTTAGCCTCTCGAATGAAGTTTGCGGTGAGGAGTTTCTCGACCTCTTCATTTATGGCCAGGTATCGTTCTGGGTTGAACGTTCGTCTAGCCTGTACTTTTTCGGCGACTTTTGGGTCATCGTTCAGTCGGTGCACTATTACCTCGGGATCGATTCCGGGCATGTCCGCATGAGTCCATGCAAAAACATCCTTGAACTCCCTAAGGAAGGCGGTAAGCTGAGTTTTGATGGCGAGTGGAAGTCGGGTGCCGATTTTTACAACCTGATCAGGCTTCGACTCGTCCAGGACGATTGGCACAAGATCATCGGAGGTTTCCACCTTAAGTCTTTCGATTTCATCACGGGGGTCAAGTTCTCCGAACTTCCTTGCATCCCTTAGGTTGCATGGGTAATCGTCTTCCAGTTGGAAGATTGTGTTGACCGCTTTTCCCGCGGACTTGCCATCAACTCCTTGCACGTAGCATATTCTGGCTTGGGATTGGTCTCCAGCCATGATGCCAATTCCCCCTTCGGTAGGGAACTTCACCAGTAGGTGATACGTGGAAGTGATCGCCCTTAGCCGGTTCAACGTGGGTCGCCCGATGATTAAGTTGTAGGGCGACTCTTGATCGACCACTAGGAATGGGACCATGTGAACGGCTTCGATTCCTCCAGGGGTCCCAAAGGTGACCGGCAGGTCGATGATGCCCTCGGTCATAACCTTTTCCCCAGTGAACCCAAACAATGACGTTTGGGTCGGAGTCGGGCGCAGCCCCCCGAGCTTCATGCGCTCTAGGGTGGACTTGAAAATTATGTCGGCAGCGCTGCCGTTATCGATGAGAACCCTTTTCACCAAGTTATTGGCCACTTGGGCCTTGAGCACGATCGCGTCATTGTGCGGATGCACAACTCGCTTGGCCTCTTCATTGGTGAAATACATCGTCTCGTGAGGCACGGACGGAGGTTCTTCATATGTGAAGTTGACGTGCATAGCAGCGTCTTCCTGAGACACGGCCCTGAGGAATTTCTTCCGTTGTCGGGCCGAATCCCCATCTTGTGGACCTCCCAGTATGGTGGTTACCACGTGCAGTTGCGGGTTGGCGTTGGCAGTAGCCGTGGTTTGGTTGGCAGAAGCGGCTGCTCCTCCTCCTTGACCAGACTGTTGTATGTTCGCGGTGGGGCCCGCAGCGCCGATCATGCGCAACACGAACTCCTTCAGCTCGCCCCGTTGGATCAGAGCCTCGATTTGCCTTTTGAGGTTGTAGCATTCCGAGGTCAAATGACCATATTCCCGATGGAACTCACAATACCTGGACCGATCGCGAGTTGCGGGATCCTTCTTCATTGGAGCCGGGGGCGTGAACTTGTCACGTGCCAGAGCCAAGACCCTTTCCGGTGCCGTGTTCAGCGGCGTGAATGACGAGTACCCTTTGAAGTTTTCCGCAAGTCGCGGTTTCTGAGGTACAGGGGGTTGGTTGCTAGAAACCTGGTTCCCCTTGTTTCGCCTCTTACGAGGTTCGTTCTGCTCGCGGATAGGTTCTTCTCGACGGCGAGAGCTTTGATTAGTGCTCTTGCGGCCGTCGAGGTAATCTTCGACTCCCATGAAGGTCTTAGCTCGAGTCATTAAATCGGCCATGGTAGAAGGGACACGGCCGACAACAGACTTGAGGAAGTCACTTGTGCGCAAGCCTTCTATGATAGCGGCTATTGCGTCACTGTCGTCAAAGCGGTCGACCTTGTTTGACTCTTCAGTGAATCGGGCGAGGTATCGTCTAAGAGACTCGCCACTCTCTTGCCTGATTGACCACAGGTACATCTTGGTCTTCTTTTGGACCATAGACGTAGCGAACCGTGCTAGGAACATGTCCTTCAGGTCTTTGAACGAGTGGATGCTTCCTGGCCTTAAGTTTTTGAACCACTCAAAGCCGGGTCCGGCGAGGGTCAAACTAAAAGCTTGGCACATGGCGCCAGGAGAAACACCCTGCATCGTCATCCAGGTTTCATAGTGCTGGATGTGGTAAGCAGGATCTGCTTTTCCATCATAGAGAGCGAGGTTCGGGAGCTTGAAATTCCCCGTACAAACCTCAGCTAGTATTTGAGTAGTGAAAGGCGATGAATTCTCCTCAACGATCCCATAGGCACTTCCACCCATTCCGTATTCTCGGAGATCTCGTACCTCATTTCGAAGGTTGTGGATCATAGTGACCACATCGAGACCGGTCGTTGGAGTAACCCCTTGATCGGGAGGAGTCACCTGCAGCCTTTCGTTAGACCCCTGTCCTGCGCAGCGGTTCCCGTTAGTTGGGGCTGCCAGCGGGACATTGGGTCTAGAGCTTAGTCGCTCTCTCAGATCATGGCCACGCCCAATGCGTTGAGCAGTGAGGCGGTCCCTAAGGTCAGGGCTGGCCGTACGGAGACGCCGGCTTTGCTTGCGACGGTGCGCTCTCCGCGCGCCCTGACTTTCCGCAACATTCTCCCTCGGACCAAGTCGGTCGAGAGCTGAACGTCGGGAATTCCCCTCTTGAGAAGCTGCCGGCGCATCGCCTGTTCGGGGTAAGGGATTCGATGGACCGGCTTCAAACACGGCGGGGAGTTCCCCGTCCTTCGTGAGAGAAGTCTCGATATCCTCCGACTCACCAGTACCCTCGTAATCAGGGTCGCGGTCGCGGCTTTCCTCGTTGAGGTTCTCATGATCCCCGTTGGGGATTGTCGTGTCACGCATAGGTTGCTTCGCAGCCAGTCGGCTGTGATACCTAGCGTTCCTCGCCTTCAGTCGGCGGATACTCTCCTCTAACTCCACGATGCGGTTGTCCCTGCTATCAGGAGATGGAGATGGCGAGCGGGTCGAGCTCTCTTCGTGGAGCGACTCTTCGTCACCATGCGCTCGGGAGCGCAAGAAGTATTTCCTGGTCCCAGTGACGTTTTCGGGGTTGTTCACGCCCTCAGAACGTACGGGTGGTTGGCTACTCATCGTTTCTCAAGTTCGAGAAGGTTGAGTTCGCAGAAGAAAAGAAGAAGATGAATAGAAGGGATTTCGGGCTGAATAGGTCGGGAAGTCCCCTCCTTCTAGCGCCAAAATGTTGTCGCACGAAAATGAACAACTATTTAAAACCTCGGGCGGTTCGATCCAAGGCCGGACCAAGTGATCGCACCCGGGCCAAGAGTGGGAACTCGATAGTCTTGAGCTAGGGTTTTCTCCGATCAACCCGCCTCTCGGGAGAGGTAGGGGGTGAGGAGGAGGAGTGACCGTGCCTTGGTTGTCGGCTGCCTACGTACCCGTGCGTGGGATCAGGTCAGAACGTAGTTCAAGCGTGTAGGACGCGGTATGAGGCGCGGAGCCTTGGCGGAGAGGCGTGCTCGACGAAGGAGATGGGGCGCGAGGAGTCCTCGGCAGCGTCTCAGAACTTCGGAGATCGCGTACGCGTCTAGCGAGTTAGACGCGCGTGGGGAACTCTAGTCGAGAACCCTAGGGGCGTGCTTGAGCACCGGAGAATGTTCGGTCAGAGGGAGCGACGTCCGGGAAGTCCCCGTGAGTGCTTCAGAACCTCTGAGAACGAAGGAGAGAGAAGAGAATCTGCTTCAGGCCAAATATGGCATCCAGAGAAGCAGAGGAGATGAAGAGAATTTTATGAATTCAATAGGATTCAATGGGATTGCTTTCCCCTCAATGGGAGGGGTTTATATAGGTGTTTGGGGGCCTTAGAAGGTCCCTTTTTCGTCCATGTGGGACTAGGATCGCGCATGCCATCAAGTGGAGGCGCACGGCGCGCGCGACGCACAAAGCGCGGCGCACAACGCGCGGCGTAAGGGGCGCGGCGCGCGGGTCACCGGGTGCGGCGCGGGATGCGCGACGCGGGACGCGCGGCGCAGGATGCGCGGCGCGGGCACGTTCTGGCGCGGCGCGCGCCTGCCTGGCGCGGCGCGCTGCCCGGTGCATGGCTGGCCTGCGTAGCGTGTTGTGCGCGCGGCGAACGGCTCGTCTTGCCGGGCTCTTGCGGGCCTTCGAATACCATTATTCCCACGTGAAATAGGAAGGTTTCCACTTGACGAGAGTGACTCGACTCGAGGAGCGGAGCTCGACTCGACGAGAGTGACTAGTGGCTTGACTCGAGGAGCGATTCGAGAATGACTCGAGGCTCGACTCGAGAATGACTCGAGGCTCGACTCGAGGAACAATTCAAGGCTCGACTCGAGGAGCGAAGCTCGACTCGAGGAGTCAAGAACTTGGGCGAGGGCTTGAAGATTTTCCGTTCTTCAAGACCTCCGGCCTGACCATTGGCCCTTTGAGCGACGTGCCTTCTTGGCGTTCGGGTTTTCCGAAAACGACCGACAACAGTGAGTACCCATTTGTGCTTGTTAACGGTAAGGACGATGTCGAGGTTACATTGTAAATCTATGTAGTTTTCGTTTTCGAGTTTGTTCGAGGAAAGGATGAAAGATAGAGAGTTGGGAGACATTATGCTGTAAAGTTGAAACAAGTTTATGATTAGTCTTTGGTTTAGGGTTTAAGTTTCTTTAAGACTTGATAAAAACCCAAAGTTGTTATAAACCAAACGATAATTTGCTCCCTAAAGAGAAGGCCGCAAAAAATCTCCATTTATAAGTAAATGACACATCATTAATGCTTAGCCAAGATGTCAATACACCAATTTTGACTAGCCACCTTTTAAACTGGTTTGATCACTCACATCCTTTCGCAGTGCCTCGAGGGAGGATTACTAGGGATTGAGTCTAAGTGTGTAACCAACCACTTAGTCCAAGTGATCGACTTTGAAAAAAGCAATCCACCAAGGGGAGGCCTTGTCTCATTGTCTAACCCTCGGACGTAGTGTTGTCGGCCCGTCCCGGGTCGACCACTTCCGGAGAAGCCCAGGGGAATCTCACCCGGCCGATGGCCGGGCCATGGCCGAAAGGCCTAGGGCCGGTCCACTCAGCTGGGGCTCGGCCAGCACCCGGGAACCCAAAGGCGCCACGCTCGACCAACACCCGGCCAGCGCTCGGCCGGCCGAGTACTCCTCGCTCGGCCGGCGCCCGGGACGTCGAGGCTCGCCTAACTCGACCTCCTCTCGGCCAACGCTCGGCCGACGCTCGGGAGGTCAGGGGTCCTCCACTCGGCCAATGCTCAGCCGATGCTTGAGAGGCCGAGGCTCGACCTTCATTCGTCATCCTCCACTCGGCCGATGCTTGGGAGGCCAAGGCTCGACCTCTACTCGTCGTCTTCCACTCGGCCGATGCTTGGGAGGCCGAGGCTCGACCTCCACTCGTCGTCCTCCACTCGGCCAATGCTCGGTCGATGCTTGGGTGGCCGAGGCTCGACCTCCACTCGTCGTCCTCCACTCGGCCGATGCTTGGGAGGCCGAGGCTCGACCTCCACTCGTCGCCCTCCACCCGGCCAATGCTCGGCCGATGCTTGGGAGGCCGAGGCTCGACCTCCACTCATCGTCCTCCACTCGTCGGCCAATGCTTGAGAGTCCGAGGCTCGACCTCCACTCGTCGACCTCCACTCGTCGTCCTCCACTCGTCGGCCGATGCTTAGGAGGCCGAGGCTCGACCTCCACTCGTCGACCTCCATTCGTTGTCCTCCACTCGTCGGCCGATGCTTGGGAGGCCGAGGCTCGACCTCCACTCGTCGACCTCCACTCGTCGTCCTTTACTCGTCGGCCGATGCTTGGTAAGCCGAGGCTCGACCTCCACTCGTCGTCCTCCACTCGGCCAATGCTTGGGAGGCCGAGGCTCGACCTCCACTCGGCCAATGCTCGGCCAATGCTTGGGAGGCCGAGGCTCGACCTCCACTCGCCCTCCACTCGTCCTCCACTCCGCCAAGGGGTCTTCAAATCACCCCTTGGCCGCCTATAAATACAAGGGTCCATCCCTTGATCCAGGTAATCCATTTTTTAGTCCCGAAACGCTGTCGAACTCATACTTCACTCATGAGTAACTTTGTGAAGTTCTCATAGATATGGAATTCATGTACAAGATTGCTCAAATGCAATGTATATCACCTCATGCTTTGTTCCTTGGAATGTGAATAAATGAACTGGCCAGTGTCCAAATTGAGTCTTGACTCTTTTGGATGAAACAATGTTGACTTGTTAGCTCCTCGTCAATACATTGTTTCTAACTTATTCACAAGCGACAAAGGAGTTGAGGAAATAACAGCTAGAAGGGTAAAATGGTAATTTCGTAAATCTCGACTAGCTGATGATATTCATGAAGGGTAAACATAGATAATATTCAGTGGATCCGATCATCATAATTTGGTTGAATTCTTGAGTAGAAAATAAATTCATTTGAACCAAGAGATTTTCAGTGTCAACTCTTTAGTGGAGTCAGTTGACATTAAGCTAAACTTGGAAAAGGTTTGTGAACTTTTGAGTCCAAGTGTTTAGCTCAAGCTTTGTTAATTTGGATCCATGAGGTCACTGACACGAATCACATCGAGTAGGAATAGTTAAACTAGAAGCTAAGTAAAAAAAAACGATACAAGTTTTATGAAAATTGTCAAAAAGGTATTTTTGTCCTTTTGGACATATGATGAAATGAATGTCAATAAATTTTTTGACAAGGTCATTTGATGACATGCATCACTCGGCCAAAATTGGATTTATTGGGGCTTGTGGATTAATTTCATTTCATAAAAATTTTATTGAAAATTCTTAATGGGCCTTTTTCATGTTATCATGAATAAATGGAAAAGCTTCTAGAAGGCCTTTCTAGAACATGTTGGGCGCCTACTACCCAAGAGAAAGAGAGAATATTTTGTGCATGAATGTATCAAGATACTTGCCAAAAGAAAAAAAGGAAACAAATTTCCTATGCATGGCAATAGGAATTTCGGCCAAGAGGAGTCAAGGGAGAAGCAAATAAAAGAGGAAACAAATCCAAGGACTTGCTTGGCAAGTCTTGGCCGTGTGACTCTATGAAGGAAAAGGGAAATTGGCTCATGAATATGTGATATTCTATAGAAGAGGAAACTACCTTATTGAAGGTGAGACCTCTCCTATAAATAAGAGCCTCATTCCACACATTTCATTCATCCAAGTTTTAGAGATTTGAGAGCTTCTCTCTCTAGACTTGGCCGACTCCTCTCTCTCTCTCTATTTAATTTCGTTTTTGGTTTTGGCACCTAGGTCCTCATTTGACCTAGTGTTTTAGCTCTTCGACTTCAAGACTTGTTCTTAAGTCGTAGTGTTTAAAAGTGCCCACACACTAAGGAAAGAAAGAGAGACGTGCTGCGAAGGAGGAGACGAACGTTGCAACTTTCCAAAAGCTTCTCAACGTTCAAGCTTCCAAAAGGTTAGTAATCTTTTATGCTCATTATAGTTTTTATTTACATGTGCTTGCTCTTTGTCTAGGTTAGTAAAAACGTTTTACTTGAAAAAGAAAATTTTTAAAATTACGCCGCTTACCGAAGCGTTAAACTTTTTCTTAAACCCTAGATCAATTCCAACATGGTAAAGATCTTCAAAAAAAGGGAAGTCATCTTGCAAAGCGATCTGGTCCCAAGAATTAAGTGACATAGGATGAAATGAATGTCAATAAATTTTTTGACATGGTCATATGATGACTTATATCACTCGGCCATGATGAGTTCATTGGGCCTTGTGGATTAATTTCATTTCATAGAATTTTACTTGAAAATTCTTAATAGGTTTTTCTTATGTTGTCATGAACTAGTGAAGAAAATCTAGAAATACCTTCTAGAAGACCTTCTTGGCCGCCCAACCCAAGGAGAAAAAGAGAGAGTTTTTGTGCATTAATGCATGAAGATACTTGCCAAAAGAAAAAGAGGAAACAAATTTCCACTACAAGGCAAGAGGGAATTTGGCCAAGGCAAGGGAGGGAACAAAAGAGGAAACAAATCCAAGGGCTTCTAGAAGCTCTCTTGGCCGTGTGGAATAAAGGGAAGGAGAGCAAATTTTGCTCATGAATATGTGATATTCTATAGAAGAGGAAACTACCTTATTGAAGGTAAAACCTCTCCTATAATTAGAGCTCTCATTCTTCACATTTCATTCATTCCACATAAGTTAGAGATTGAGAGCTTCTCTCTCTAAACCTTGTGGCCGCCCCCTCTTCCTATCTCTCTCTCTCTAGTTTTCTTTTCGTTTTTGTTTTGGCACCTAGGTCCAAAATTGACCTAGTGTTTTAGCTCTTCGACTCTATGACTTGTTCTTGAGTCGTCGTGTTTAAAAGTGTCCACACACTAATTTCTTTCTTTCTCGAGTGATTCTTGTGATAGAAATTTTCGTGGTAGCTCGAGTTCCCGAGGAAAGAAGAGAGACGTGCTGCGAGGGGAGAAGAACGTTTCAACCTTCCAAAGGCTTCTCAACGTTTAAGCTTCTAAAAAGGTTAGTAAATTATTTAATGCTCATTATAGTTTTTATTTACATGTACTTGCTCTTTGTCTAGGTAAGTAAAATCGTTTTACTTGTTTGAAAGAAAATTTTTAAATTCCGCCGCTTGCTCGAAGCGTTAAACTTTTTCTTAACCCTAGATCAATCCCAACAGTCGCTTGGCCGGCCACGAAGGTAGCAGGCAAGTGACTCATCTATCGAGAGTTTTGCCGTCGAAGGTAGAAAGTGAGTGTGGTGAGGGAACGAGCTGCCAAATAGGGAAGTCTCTTCCTTCTAGCGCCAAAATGTTGTCGCAGTTTTTCGAACAAATATTTAAGAGCCCCAAACGGTTCGACCCAAGGCCGGACCAAGTGGTCGCGTGCAGGCTCGAGCGTCCTGCCATTGGCCGTTTATAGATGAAGTGGGGAAGCCTTTGAAGAGGGAGAAGGCCGCCTTTTGACAAACCAACCGGCCATTGGCCGTTTGGTCCTTGGGCTAACCACCCGGCCAGTGGCCGTTTGGTCATTTGACCAACCACCCGACCACTGGCCGGTTGGTCACTTGGCTAGCCACCCGGCCCATGGCCAGCTAGTTGTCCAGCTGTCCGGCCACGGCTTGTTAATGCTTGCCCAGCCGTCCGGCTATGTCCAGGAGGTCTCGTGGTGCGCCGTCTGACTATGTCTGGACGGATCCGTGTCCGTTTGCCTGGTCGCGACCGATCGGTATGACCCGCGGGCACCTGGCCGGCTGTAGAGCCTGGGGTGAAGGCATGGCGCGTCTTTGCCTAGTCGGAATCGAATCCACATCGGGAAGGCAAGGGAATGAGGATGGCATTGACGGATCCCATGGAGAGTCGGCTAAGCAGAAGGAAAAAAAAAACGATTTCAGGGGTATGTATGTAATTTACCCATAAATAAAATAAATAAAAACGTGGTAAGCCAATTACGAAACGGTCCATCGCGCGTCACTTTATTCAGGCCATGTTCGTTCGCGCCAGAGGACCAGAGCTACAACAACAATGGAGTTGAGTTTGAGCGGGAACGCACTCAAGACATTATCTCGCTCAGTCACGTGCCTCGCGCGTGTCGGGAACGACCTCGCTCTCCAAGCTTATCCATCTCAGGTTCCTCACAAAATTCCTCCAATTTCGCTCTCGTACCCATAAAAAACCACCCGGAAATCGAATTAGTTAGGGTTTTGTATCCGTGTGTTAGTTTGGGAATACCTTTAACATGATTTCGGTGCTGAAAAACTTTACACGACAAAGCGATCAAGATTTGGCTCTAAAGATTGGTGTCGCACTTAAGTGTTCAAAACGCTTGATTTCGTTTTCGAATTTCCTTCTGTGCAGCTTGCATTTCACACACTAAATTCGTCACGGACTGCATTTCAGTCGATTACATTCAAACCAGATTTCTTCGATGTCTACACTATTTCTGGCAACCAAGTGGAATGTAGAGTGCTCCTAAAGGTGTTTTGAATATGATTTTACCTTCCTTTTCTTTTCGTTGACAGTTAAATTGGTTGTCACTACTTGAAATTACCGTACTGATTTTCATTTCAGGCTGTTTGTGCAGTATTCAGGACTCCGATAGCAAGTATAGACCATTTGAGCATTAAATTGCCTGAACCTGATTCAACGAAATTGCAATGGGCGTTGGAATGCTTTAATGGTATGGTTATAAAATGCAATTTATCTTGTCTTAATTATTCATGCAATTTTTTTTTTTTTTTTTTTTTTAATCAGAGTGTGCTGTGATTATTTGCATTAGTCGCTGATTGATGATGCATTAGTTGAAAGAATTATGGTCAACGGTTTTTCTGTGAATTATGCTAGTTTCTCGTTTTGCCATTAGTATAGCTTGGGTCTCTGATATGAGATCATTTTGTTCCATCCCTCATTTTCCTTCAAGCGTTTCATTGTTTGTTATTTACTTCGACATTAAATATTTCTATCGTAATCACTTTTGATTGGTTTGAAGTAGAACAGAGTACATAGAATACACTATCCACACGTGCAGGAAATATAATTACAATGAAGAAAAATAATATCGTCATAATGCGTAGCGTTCTCACCTGACCAATGTTAGAAGTATTAAATAGTATATATTTTTAGGCTCCTTAAGATATTACCCTTTTTATCTCATGGCGCATAAACTAATGGAGTTTCTACCTTGATGTGGATACCTTGGTTTCTTTATTTTGACACATAAATGCTATTTCAATGGAGGATATAAATCATATTACTTTCAATTGCATCTTATTGTTACCATTCTCATATGAAATACAACTCGTGAAATATGCAGGAATTAGAAAATCGTACTGGATTAACTGCAATGTTGAACCAAACATAGAACATCTGTCTCTTGACAGATTGCGGTTTCCGAGCAACTTTGTTGTGAGGCCTCGAGATTTAAACAAATTGCTGGCTAGCAACTTTGTATCATCGCTTCAAGAGATCACAATCATAGCAACGGAACCAAATTCTTTGTCATCAGATGTAGCAAGTGAGATTGGAGGGAAAGCAGTTGAACTTAGAAGTTATAAAGACCCGACCAAAGGTAGTATGCATATTATTGTCTGGTGCTTGAATTTGAAAGACCAGGTGGTTTATCCTTGAGTTGTTTACTGTAGATAATGACTCATCTCTACATACTCAACTATGGATAGACCCAATGGAAGAGTTTCTTCACTACACTCACACTGGGGACCCTGTAGATGTGACTTTTGGCGTTAAGGAGTTAAAGGTTTTACTAAAACTCAATGCCTGATCATTTTAATTATATATTTTCTAACTGGAAGCGAATTTATTGGATAAGCCATGTCAAATGATAGAATTTTTTCAGGGCCGTCGAGAATTACTCCTTCGTTGTTCTGTGATAGTTGGGACTTAATACATTTAGGACTCTTTATATCACTTTCCAGATTTTGTTATTCACGTTTGGTGAGTGGATAGTTAGACTTGACTTGATTTGAAATTGTGCTCTTATTTTCCAATTTCAGGCTTTTCTTTCGTTCTGTGAAAGCTGTGAAGTTGACATTCACCTATACTTTGACAAAGCTGGCGAGTAAGGAAGATCTTCATTATGCATGTTTTTATTGTCTTTATCTCATGTTCTAATCCCATCGATTACCAATAGAATCGTTCACCAAGTCAATTGATTGGTACATGATATTCATCAACCAGCCATGTACACGCTTCCATCAGGATCATTTCAAAATCATAATTTTAGGTCAAATATAGACAGGTCTTGGAGAAAGAGAGATTGAGATAAAACCACCTCAGGTCTGTTTGTGTTTCATTGAATTTTAACCGAATGAATCGTACATCATTTTGCCTTATTACTACAGGCTTAAATACAAAAAAGACCCTCTGTTAGGACTCAAGGGTTAGTATCGTAAATAGATATTAAGTGTTAGTCGAGTCTTTTAGTTTGTATAAATAGGAGAAAGGGAAATGAAACGGGGGAAAAATATAGAGTAAAGAATTGGGATTGTTTTTTGGGAGAGAACGAGCCTCTCGAAAGCTCGTAACACCTTGTAATTTTCCTATTTTCGAGTAGTCAAATATTTAGTTCGTATCACCCTCTAACTAACTAATCTAATCACTCAATTATATGAGCTGAGTGAGCTGCCAACAGTGTATCCGTTGTGGACTTTCTAAGCTGCGTGCTGGAGGTTTTTCAATGCCAAGCTTGTCTTTGAGCTTGAGAAAGTGACTCACTGAAAGTTCTTAGGTCAATACATCTGATGTCTGATCCACTGCGGGCACGTATCTTATTTCAAACTCTCTTTAAACAACCATATCTCTCACGAAGTAGAGAATGATCTCAACATGCTTTGTACGATCATTAAAGACCGAATTTGCCGCCATAGTTGCCGCGCCTAGGTTGTCACACCAAATGATGGGTGTCTTGTAGCTTGACATGTAGTTCTCTAAGCAACGGCGTGATCAACTAAATCTCAGCCGACACATGTGCCAGCGCTATGTACTCAGCTTCAATGCTGGAACGTCAACGACCTGCTGTTTTCTTGAGCTCCAAGAAATCAAGCATCTAGCCAGTCTTATACACAGTATGCGCTTGAAGACCTTCTATCATCTACAGTACTTGCCCAATCAGCATCCACAAAGCTAGTGAGCATGAGATGAATGGTCAGCTTGAAGGTGAGTCCATGAGATATCACATAACTTGCTTGCACGCTAGCCAGTGAGCAGTAGTAGCAAAACATCAGACATGGAAGTAGCAAAACATACAGGTATGAACATTATTGGTTTTGGACTCGGGACTAGACTAAGTTTTTGTTTTAGAAGAAACTCAATTAAAATAAAGGATCAAGCGGTTAAATGGCCAAATAGAACTTAAGGATTTGCAAAATAGCCAAAGTTTATCAAGTATAAGCAAAATAGCCAAGCTGCGATTAATCCAGGCAGGATTAATTTAATTCAGGAATTTTATTCAGCCCTAAAATTTAATCATCGACCTTCTTCGACCTCCTCCTTCTCCAACCTCCTTCCAGTCACCGCAATCGCACAGATCTTACCTCCCGTCGGACTCTCCGTCACGGCGGCGAAGGCGAGGAGATCGACGGAGATTTGGGACTCCGTCACGCTACGGCGATGAGGAGGGCCACCAGGTCGGAGATGCTGCGGAAGTGCGCGGCGTAGCTGGCCGACGCGGGGGTGGAGGATCTGGTGAGGAAGGTCGGCGACGACGTGCCGGAGGCAGGCGGCGGTGAGGAAGGTCGGGAGGCTCGTTGATCGGTATCTTCAGGTGGTGGCCATGGATGTGAACATGCCTGTTTCCAAGTTCGTGACTTTGGCTGAGTGTGTAGTGTCTGATCTGGGAGACTGGCTATTTTCCATAGTTTGAATTGACTAGTTGATGCCATTTATCGTAAAATAAAAAGGGAAAAGAAAGCTTTTACTATGAAAAAGCAAGATACATGCTAAAGGGCACTAGGCCAATCTCTAGAAAGAGAAGCTAGGCTATAGGAACGAAATTCGGGCTCAAGGGTAGCAGGCCAAAAACCAATATTGCGGAAAAGACTATCCCAAAGGCTATCGAAACAGGGAGGGTCGTCGTCGAAAATACACTTGTTCCAGAGCTTCCAAATAGCCCAGCAGGCTGCAAGAAAGACAACCATGACAGCTGAGCGAATCTTCTAACTTCTTCCAGAGGAACCGAACCAGAGGCTGAAGTCAGAGAAGGGGCAATCGGCAGGAGGCAGAACATCGACGGGAAGGCGCACGAACAGGAGGCTCCAAACTTTGGAAGCGAAAGAGCAAGTCCGAAACAAATGATCTCTGTTGTCGGCGGCTCGGTGGCACAAAGGGCAGCAAGACGGGCAACCGGAGATTGAAGGAAAACGGCATTGAAGAACATCGTCGGTGCTGAGCTTGTTCGAGACGAGGAGCCAACCGAAGAACTGCACTTTAGAAGGCACTTTAGCTTTCCAGATCAGATCGACAAAGGGACAAGCCGAAGGGAGGGAGACCGAAGACAAGCTTCCCGTCATAGACTTCACTGAGAAATCCTTCGTGTCATCTAACCAAACCCGACGATCAACCATGCCGCTCCAAATCTTGATATCTTCCAGCTTCGCCAAGAGAGCGGAAACCTCGTCGATTTCTCTCAAGGAAAGGTTCCTAGAGAGTTTGAGGTCCCAAAAAACTCGACCGATTTCAGACGGGTCCGGGGAAGCAAAAATGCCGATCTTTTCGTTCTTCTCGGGACAGATCCTCACCACGCCCGGAAACTTATCCTCGAGAGGACTATCGGAAAGCCACGAGTCCTTCCAAAAGCGAACGATCGAGCCGTCATGCACCTTCCAGCTCACCCGGGAAAAGAAAAGGTCGCTGATCGAAATGACCGACTTCCAGGGGCTACGGAAAGTAGAGGCGGGGGCGAGGTCAGGGTCGAAATCATTGGCCCAAACTCCGTGGATGGCCCTAATCGTCTTGTGCCACAGAGAGTCGACCTCCTTCGGGAAACGCCACAGCCATTTCGCAAGGAGACTTGTGTTTTTATCTTCGATCCTCCCGATACCCAGCCCCCCTTTATCCTTCGGGAGGCAGCAAGTGGCCCAAGCGACCGAGTGGACCCCTTTAGCATCCTCGAACCCGTCCCAGAGGAAAGGAGTGAAACGATCTGGAGGCGCAGTCACGCATAATCCGAGAGAGCACATCCGCGACCAAAGTGAAGAGGAAAGGAGACAACGGATCTCCTTGACGAAGACCTCTCGAGCACACGATCTTCTCACAAGGCCGACCATTCACGAGGACCGAGATCGAGGAGGAGGAGAGACAGCCCGAAATCCACTTCCTCCACCGCTAGTCGAAGCCCTTTTCAGCGAGCACGAAGTCTAAAAAGACCAAGACAAGATCAGGTTTGTTCACCTCCCACATATCTTGGTAGAAAGCTATGGAAAACCCGTCCGGCCCCGGGGACTTATCACGAGCCAAGCTAAATAAAGCCTTTTTAATTTCCGCCTCGGAAAAAGGAACGACTAACTCTCTGCTGCTTTCGGAGGAGATAGGGTCCCACCGTAAACCCTCCCCGTCGAGCAAACTCACAGGTTCCTCCCGGAACAAGGAAGAGCAAAAGTCGTTGATCTCCCTAATGATATCCTCGGGGTCATCGGAGATCGAGCCGTCTCTTCTCTCGAGTTTCCAGATTCCGTTCGCTTTTCTAGAATTCATGAGCGAATGGAAGAATCTAGAATTAACGTCCCCTTCTTTAGCCCATGAGATCTTGGAAGAGAGGTGAAGTTTCCTGTTCTCGTCGATGGCGATCGCTTTCAACCTGCCGAGAACCTCGTAGCGCTCACATCGAAGGGCCTCGGACCACTCGGTGCCTCCTTCTAGCCGATCAAGTTCCATGAGACGAGTCTCCGACGCGTGTTTCCTCTACTCCTTGTTTGTTGCTGCCCAGGAACGGATGTGCCCCTTCAGAGACCTCAATTTTTGCATAAAACCGTGACCTTCCCATCCTAAGAAACGAAGGTTGGAATCCGACCACCGAGATTTAACTAGCTCACGGAACGAGCTGTCTTCCAGCCATCGGTTGTTAAAACGGAAAGGGGCAGGACCCCACCTCGGCGATGAAGTGTTGAAACAGATAGCCGAGTGGTCAGAAACGCGGCGGAGGGCTTCTTGTTCGCTGTAGGGGAAAAGAGATTCCCATCCAACTCCGAGAAGGAAGCGATCGAGACGACAGCAAGTGGGGGAATCGCGAAAAGAAGACCAAGTAAAGGCAGCATTATTGAGAGGGGAATCGTCGAGACACAAATCAATGATAAGGTCGTTGAATTCTTTCATGCCTCTCCTCGTAAGAGAAGGCCACGAACGTTCTTGTTGGAATCTAGTGATGTTAAAGTCACCCGCAACGCACCAAAAATCTCCACAAATAGAGAACAACCCCGAAACCTCATCCCAAAAACGGCGTCTATCCGAGTTCGTACAAGGGCCGTAAACTCCGGTAACCCACCAGAGTCCGAGAACTCACCAACGAGATTTTCGGAAACCTTCAGCCTCCGGGAATCCCAGATTACTAGAATACCGCCGGCCGCTCCGATAGCCGGTAAGAGAATCCATTCCTTGAAACGAGAACTCCAAATACTTCCGATAAAACCTCTATTCACCGACTCTCGTTTCACTTCTTGAAGCACAACGAGATCCGGTGTTTCTTTACCGATAAGCGCTTTGATAGCACTGCGCTTATCCGGGGATCGAGAACCCCGAATATTCCAGGAAAGGATCTTCATTTAGGTGCTGCAGAACCCTTTTGGAAATCGGAACTGAACACCATGTTGATTTCGAGGTTACGAATTTCTCTGTTGAACCTGTTCGCGGTCTGAGACGAAGGAAGAGGAGTTCCGGGAACGGGGTCTGCGTGGTTTTCGAGGAGGCGTGCCACACTTCCGAGAGCGGAATCGGAGCTGATCGATTCATCGGAACTGGAAGAGAAGTGGTCTTCGTTGGAAGAATTCTCCTCCCTAGAAGAATCACCTTCAAAAAGCTCAAGAGGATCCTCGTCGGAAGAATCCTCGTCGGGGAGGCCGAACAAAAGAGGCGTCTTTTCTGACCCAAGCTCTTCTCGAATTCCTGAGAATCGCAAAGTTTCCGGCAACTCGACGGCCGAAATCAGGCTCAGGATCACTCGCGATGCCCTGAGATTCTATGGGGGGGGTTTTGTTGGACTTACAAAAGTCGTCCCATTTGTCGATCATGCTGATGTATCTCAAATCGATAAACACAATAAAACGCAGCGAAGGATATGCCGACGGGAATCCACAAATCGTAAACCCCGTTAATAATAATTTAATAGAAATCAACAAACAAAGTCTCGTTCGAACCTTCGAGAACACGGACAATGTTCTCCAGAGTCTCGACGGCTAAACCAAGCAAATCAAAACTGAAAACCCTCCTAAGCATAATAGGAGCAACCTATAGGTCAGTTTTAGACCTACGGGCTTTATTTTATGGGCTTATTCATAATTAATAATTAAAAGGCCTAAACAGATGATTAAAGGCTTTATTGTAGTTGCTGAAATAATTAAATAAAGCATAAAAAGGCTTAATATTAATTAAGCCCGCTCGGCCCGATTCCTTCTCCGATACACCAGGCCTGCGACTCTATCACATGCTTATGGAGAAGGCTTCGCGCTTTTTGGGGCGTCGGGACAGTCTGCTGGAGGACGTGGCTCGCTTGCCCTGAGACCTCGACCGGGGCTTCTTAGAATCAGCATTCGGGTCACTAGGCGACACGTAGAACTGAGAAGGGGAGATATCATCGCTGGTTGAAGACAGAGACAAATCTCTGGGCCCAGCAGGAGGAGAAAAGGATCCAGGAGAAGACTGAGACAAGGAGGTGGGGCAAGAGGCGGCTGCTGAAGGGCCCTGGGAAGTCGACGGCCCAGGAGAGACAGAAGGCTTTGGAGAAACCTTCTCAGCAGAAGCCTGAGGAGAAGCCAAACAGTGGGGCCCACTCCCACTTGACCTAGAGGAATATGGGTCCTGCGAAGGCCCAACTAAATCCTGCCCCAGAGAGTTGCTTACGTCACCAGGAAAGAAGTGGGGCCCACCTTCATTAGGCCTTAGGAAAGTAGACGTATCTAAAGACCTACGAGAAGGAGAAACCTCATGATTAGAAAGCGCAGGTGGGATAACTTCGGGAACACGGCGGTTAGACAAACTTAGAGCACCTAACAAACTTCTCCACCCGCACATAACCGCTCCTTCGGGAATGAGGAGGGCCCGACTGTCACCCCCAGCTATTTTGAGGATACGGAGACAACGACCACGGCGGTTAGACAGAATGTCGATGATGATACTGTATCTGTTCCCCTTGAATTTCCTGCGAAAACCGGCAGAAGGACGGGAAGCTAGCAAAGAAGCCAGAATGTCACAGGTCCAAGAAGCAGCTTCCCGGAAAAGGAAGAGGCTATAGGACCTTGGTCCCATTCTCTCCTCAATGCGAACTAGTTTACCATCGGTCCCTATGTCCATAGAGAAGGACTTAGAGTCGACGGAGAAACCAGCAGCCGAGGGAGAATCCTGTGAAAAAACCATCGTGAGGATGTTTTCTAGGACTGAGGAGAGAGAGCAGAGAAAAATCTAGGAGAGAGAAAAATCATTTTTTGGAGCTCAGGACTAGACTAAGTTAGTACGGACAGTGAAGAGGTAACAAAGACAGACCCGAAAGAAGGGGCTTGACTTGGAGCTAATAGCAAGTATAAGCCATTCACAAGCATTCCTTGAAGAAGAGCCTGCCTTGTGTACTTTTCCTTCACCACACAATTATCAGAGTGAAACTCAACGTACTCAGCATTATCAGATATAAGTTTTGAACTACCGACTATACTTTTTTGATTTGTGGTATTCTAAACACACTATTTAGTTTGAGATTTTTGGTTATGGTGTATCCTAAGAAAGTGGAACTAGTATGAGTGATGTTCAGAGATTTTCCATTTTCCAACTATGAGTTTCTCATGGCCTGAGTATTCAGAATTGATCTACAGCTTCACCAAGTCAGCTGTGACTTGATCCGTAGCACCGGAATCAGCATACCACGAGGGATCCATACCGTCTCAGGTCTGACGAAGAAGGCAGCCTTGAACATCAACTTTGCTTTGAGCATTTTATTGATCGATCGTGAGAGACACATTGCAAGGACTTCTTGCACAGTGAGATTTGTGCTTTGTTCTCCACTGTTTTGAAGCCTGTTCCTAACCATGGCGACAATCATGTCATATTCCGATGGTAGATCCATTAGGATCGCTGAGACTATGTCATCGTCCATGATTTTTCTTCCAGCTATGAAAATGGCATCTGCCATTGTCTTCATCTTTTGCGAAGAAATTGGAGATCAAGAGATTTCCTTTCTTCATCGTTTGGAGTTGAATCCTCAGTGGCATGGATTTCGATCGAACCGTAAAACGCCGTTCGAGAGCAATCAACGGACCGTGAGCCGTACGAACACGCGTGATGGATCGGAGAATGGTAGTGCAGAGTGATGAGAGAAGCTAGCTGAGAATAAGTTGATCTTCTCTGTTCCACTGATTGAAATCGGAGTTGCGAGTTTTAACGATCATACCTTCGGCGTTGAAGATCTCAGTGAACTTCGATGGACAGACTTTTGTTTCGAACACCATAGCCTGAAGGTCGAGTAGTTGTCTCTGTCTAGTTTGACAGAGGTGGCATAATTCAGCATCAGAGCGAGTGAGGGATCGGAACCTGTTGCAGGATCTGAGATGGCTAGGAAGAAGAATCTTCAGTCACCATCGAAGACGCTCTAATACCAAGATAAGCTTTGGAGAAGTGAGATTCGGAGAGAAAACCTTATCAGATCTGTTTCAGTTTCATTGGTACTCAACCGAATGAATCGTTACATCATTTTGCCTTATTGATACAGGCTTGAATACAAAACAGTTAGAATTGATAGTGATGTAACAATCCTCTAACTAATATATGAGTTGAGTCAGCTGCCAGCGGTGTATCTGACATGGACTTTCACAAAGCTCTCACAAATATACTTCACTAAAACACATTGTTCAGTAGATAAGTTTTGGAGAAGTAAGATTCTGAGAGAAAACCTTATCAGATCTGTTTGCGTTTCATTGGTACTCAACCGAATGAATCGTTACATCATTTTGCCTTATTGATGCAGGCTTGAATACAAAACAGTCAGACTTGATAGTGACGTCTAACAATCCTCTAACTAATATATGAGTTGAGTCAGCTGCCAGTGGTGTATCTGACATGGACTTTCTCAAAGCTCTCACAAATATACTTCACTAAAACACATTGTTCAGTAGACTGGGCACTTGAGATGCATGAGAGCATTAACAGATATGTAATGACATTGTTAACAATTAAAGTAAAAGTGTCTATTGCTCTTGAGGATTGCGATAATATTTAAAGTTAATGTTATAATTAATTATTTGTAGATTAATACCATTGAGAATCACTTTGTTTATAGTATATAGGAGACCACATGTTAATGGTCTAGACGAGCGCCAGTATTATACTTCGTAGATTCTTAATAAGTAATTTTGGGAGTCCAAGTGTAGTCAAATTTTAGTTATGTTTATTATTCAACTTTAAATAAATGTCTTTGTCGATCTTACTTATCAGATATTGAATGATCAGGCCTATCCTTATGGCGCCTAAATTTGGCCTAGACATTGGATTCAACTCAAACTTCGATGCCACACTTGTTCTTGCAACCATGCTTCAATCACAGCTCAGTGAACATATCCCCCCTGAAGCCCCTACCCCAGCAAATATACAGGCTGAAAATGAAGGAGGCTCACATGCCCAAGGGAAAAAATCGGGGGCGAATGTTTCCGACAATCCATCTGACACAAGAGTTTGGTCTGATCTTTCAGGTGAACACTTTCTTTGATATTGCAACAGGAACAACATGCTCTTACTCACAACTCATCAAAACATATGACTTTTGTAGCAAGTGCCAACAAAAATGGAAATGCCGCTGAAGTAAGGCAGGCCCAAGAAGAACGAAACTTAAATGGCAATGAACAGAGAGTAACTGCAATGATTAATTCTGTGGATTTCTGTGATAATGCTCCAGAAACGAGAAACGAACCCGTGAATCCTAATGCGTATCCTGTACTGTTAGCTAGCTTAAAACACATAACGTTATGCTTGATTGTTATAAATTTTGCTGGAACTATGATGTATTCCATTCTTGCTTAATAGCTTATTTTTATACAGCCAACCACGTTGAAGCTTGGTTTTTATTGTGCTCTATTGTTGAATTATTGGCTTATTTTATTACTTGTTAGTTTCTTGACTGGTCACACTAGATATTATGCGGGAGATGATCACGTAGAAGTACCTCAAGGTAAGTGAGATTGCATTGGGTTAACATTCTCCTAATTAAACAATGACTAAACCCTGCAATTTGGTTCTTTTCGTACAGACAGATCAGAAATGAATCGCCAAGAACCTTCGCAACGCCATCGCAGTAACTGGGTTGATGACAATGAAGATGATGAAGAGGACGGTGATGCCGATGGAGAGAACGGGCTTTATGTGCAGTCAACACCGCCATACCATTAATGCTTTAGGCTCGCATTTCTTCTGTAAGTTCATCTGATTGAACGCCATTATATGTGATTTGAGATCTATGTTTGTTCTCGTTAGAAATACCAGCAACTCTGGTGATATAGCATTGTTTGTTAAACTAGTGTGATTTGCTTATGAATGCGTTTATACGATATGGACATGGGGTATTTCAGAAAAAAGGGCATCGATTCAAGTTGCTTCTCAATGGTAAAGAAATAGCATAAATGTGATTACAGTGCAGTAATTTTCTAAAGCCTTGATCATTAACACTTTTCGCTCTTTTTTCCTCTTCTAAATGAAATGGAGGTGGAGACTTTTTTTCCCCACATTTGTAAGCGAGCATCTTTGTCTACCATTTAGTAATATATATATATATATATATATATATATATATATATATATATATATATATATATATATATATATCAAATAATGCCAGTAGTGATTATGTTAGGACCTAAGAGTTTGAGGATATTATAATAATTAGTTGATAAGTTAGGGGTTGATATAGAATATTTAGTAATATATCCTATAAATCTTTTTTAAAAAAAGTAATATATCCTATAAATAAGGGAGACTAAGACGGAAAGTGAGGGGAAAATGATGAAAACAGTGTGAAAAATACTTTGTAGGGAAGAAATTACGATTCGGAGAACATGGACCTGTCGAATGTTTGATATCACTCATTGTATTTCCTTTAATACATAGTCCGATTCGTACTCGGGGCTTATGAGGACACTAGTAAATCAATGAATTTTGCGATTAAGTTTCTTCTAAAATATTTTTTTTGGTTGCACAGTTCATTCCGTTTTAACGATTGGAGTAAAACTATTCAAGTACACATATGATGATATAGACCTGAGACAAAATCTTGAAATTTATAGACTAACCTCATCTTCTGCGAGTCTGAACCCTTCTATCTTTGTATTTTCGGGAACAATAATCAAATACACATCAAAATCCTATAAACTCTATTTGGATGATTAAATCCGACTGTCGTTATCTTATATTAGTTGAGTATGTGTTTTGGGCAGCTTAGCTAAGTAGTCATTTTGAAACGTTGTAATTTCAATATGGCGTAGTAAAACCGAGAGAAATTGATTGATCGAACTAATTAAATTCGTTATTTTTTTAACTCAATTACATATGTCCTATAATTTAGGAATTTAAATATCAATTCATTTCTTTTAATTATTTTTAGAAATTAAACTGATTATCTAATTAAAAAAGGTATATTTGGTATATAATATTTGTCTTTATTTGTCACGTTATCAAATTGGCTAATATATAATTGACATGTTTTCGTGGCTTAATCAGTCACAATTCTCAAAATAATACTAGTCTCATTGAGATTGTCGATTCAGATTCAAAATTAAGTAATTAGAAAAAAGCTCATTGTAAATGGTCGGAATAGTTTGACCTTCTGTTCTATATGTGTTCAAACACGCACATCCAAATTCTCTAAACTCTGTCTAGATGATTAAATTTGACTAGCATTATCTTATATTAGTTGAACATGTGTTTTTATCACAGTAGCCGACGACCTTGGATGGAAAAATAATAGTAGTCTTTTTAGGGTCAACGATATTCATTCATCTATGGAAACTTGTTAATTGAAAAAAAAAAAAAAAAAAAAAAAAAAAAAAAAAAAAAACGAGGATCAGTATGTTAATTTCTTTTTTGTTTTGACTAATTTAGTTGTGAAATGAGAGCGTATTTCATAAACATTACTTTCACATCTCACTTATTGATGATGTTTGCTTATGGATCTTTTATTATTATGTATGTTCGAGAGAGAAATCTTTTAGTTCTTAAAAATGACAATTCGGCTTGTTCTGATTTTCTTTTGCGTGAAAGCAAATCGCTCCTAGTCTCCCCTTAATTATTGATGTGAGTGGTCATATTCAGAAGGTCAAAGAGATATTCGGAGAGACAAAAATATAGTTGAGAAGTCCTCGTACGGTTAGCTGGGCGGTTTGGGAACGTTGGAAACAAGGGTATTTCTGTCCTTATGGGAGAATGTCTTTTATTGCTCCTATAAAATAGAAACAAAAATTAAATGGGGGTTAAATGAAGATAGATGTTTCTTGAGTCTTGACTCTTGAGGAAAGAGAGGGTGCGTTAGACGGAGAGTTGTTTTTAATTTATTTAATAATTTTTTTAAAGTTGTTAGAAAAATAATTAATTAATGATAAAGTATTTGGTTTGGGGATATTATGGTAAGAGCCAGCTGGAATATGAAGGCGGAATTGGTATGGGAAACGCGCAAACACCGCACAGCGATCCGTGGTAGGCCCACCACCTGACGTGCAACACTTATTCTTTCTCTTCCCTATTTTTCCTAGCCGTTGTATAGTCCTTTTCAAATTACTAGAGCTAAACTAATGACGATGTAACTAAATCAAAATTATAAATTTACAAAATAATCAAAATTTGTCTTAATTGAGTGAAATAGTCAATATGCTTTTATCTGTTTGAAAACGTATATTTGTCTATTTTGTTGAAAAGTTGAAATTTTGATTATTTTGCTAATCAATAAGTTTCAAATTGATATTTTATACAATTTTTCTTTAAAAAGTTGAAATTTTGATTATTTTGCTAATCAATAAGTTTCAAATTGATATTTTATACAATTTTTCTTTAAAAAAATTTATTATTTAAAAGAAAATTTTCATTTTGTAGATCTTAAGAGTGGAAAAATATCAAAGGTAAATTCTTTAATTGAAAAATGTCTAAAATTTGACTCAAAATTAAAAAAAAAATGCCCTTCAAATTAAATAAATTCATCTCAACTATCTCTTTCCATGTTACTCTCACTCTCTCTCCTCTCAATTTCTCACTCAGTCTCTCTCACATCCGATTCCGACAATCTACGGTGGACAAGTTTTGCATAAATTTGACCTTCATCATTCAAAATGCCCAAAAAAAAACTATTAATTTCATCGTAAATCATAAAAAATTATCGTATATTATCAATACAAAATAAAAATAAAAAACTTTGAGTGACAAATATTTCTATCGATCAAAGTCATTTTTTGTCGCGCAAACTCTTCACCACTCAAATTGTCCAATAACTATGAAATTCATCATAAATCATCCTAATCATCAGAAATCATAGAAAATTATCGTAAATTATCTTAATTCAACATGAAGTTCATAAAAAAAAAATTGTTAAATTTTACCATAATCTACCGCATTTCATCGTAAATTACATGAAATTATAGATTTTTCACTAACTTATAAAGAAATATATCATCACTAAATCTAAATCCACCATTATTCAAGGAAATCCACTAATAATGGGAAGATTAGAAGATCCTTTGAGATTGAGAGAGAGAGAGAGAGAGAGAGAGAGAGAGAGAGAAAGAATTGAGGAAATGAGGAAAACTAAAGAGAGAAAGAGAGAAAGAGAGAAAGAGAGAAATAAGGTTAAATAGGCTTAAAAGACATTTTGTCCGATTTTAGGTCAAAAATTAAGTTTCAAATATTTTTCAAACTAACGAGTGTAGTCTTGTTTTTTTTTTTTCATTTTTGAGGTCCACAAAATAAAATTTCTCATTTTGAACATAATTTTTTTTATTATTATTCGACGTCATATAAATTTATTTACTCATTTGGAGAGTGTGCTTAAAATTTAAATGCGAGAATTCGTTGTAACAACAATTTGCTTATGCACAAGGTCAATGAACTAGGAACCTTCATATAGAATAAACCAAGATTACATGCATATAATCTGCCTATTTGACATTTTTTTTTAAGAAACCTATTTGACATGTTATTATTCACTGTCAATTTTATTAAAATAAATAGATTATATTCTTTTTTCGAACATTAAATACATATTAACTAATATTTCGCTCGTTCTTTCAGCTACATTAGATAGCAAAATTAAACTATCAATCAATTAAAACGTATTAGTTAGTATATATTTAATATTACTCATATAAGCAAATACGATCTAGCTAATTTGCCAACTTAAAATCTAGAAAATTATAAAATAGTTAATGTTTTGTATACATTGCAAAGTAGATATAAATCATTATAAACGATTTTGTAAGAAAACTATTACCGTTCAATAAATAAACATGATCAAATATAAAAATATATATATATATATATATATATATATATATATATATAATATTTACAATAGCACGCAAGAGACTCATAAAAAAATCGTGATTTATACTGTATGCGTATAATAAAAGGTATTTAGGTTTGTTTATAATGATTTATAAACCGTCTGTTTATAATAATTAGTATTGTTTATAATGATTTATATTAGTTTATAATGCTCCTTATTTTTATTAAATAAATCAAGTCGAAATCTTAACCATAACTAACTGGAACTCATCAAGTAGAAGATTGACTCCGAAACAACACTATTACAAAAATAGCTTTTAGAAGTGACGCCGATTTTTAGAAGACATATTTGTCAATTATAAGCGACTAGTCGCTTCAATACTATTCCACAGAAATACAAGCATTTTGCCTTGAAAAAATCATACTTTTGATATTAGAAGCGACATTTCGCTTCTAAAATTTTCCCGCAAAAAATAAGCGACATGTCGCTTCTAATCTCTCAAAATTTAATTTTCTTGTCATCTCCGCCAAAACTTTCAAATGTTAACAAAAACGACGATATTTTGTGGTATGTTAAATTTAGAAGCGACAAGTCGCTTCTAAACTTTTGAAATTTTTGGCTCGTTGTTTTCTCCGCCATCTTTTTTAATTTTTTTTTACAAAACAACATCGTTTAATTTGACGGAGAAATTAGAAGTGACTAGTCGCGCCTAATGTGGCTTCTAATTTAGGTCAGACATATTAAATCGCGATTTCTTTCTTCTTCTCCTTCATCATTCTCTCTATGCCTCTCTCTGTCTCTTCTCTGACCGAGCCACCACAACCATCACGACGTCCTCTCTCTCCGACCACGCTGAGTGTCCAACGACCACCACCACCACCACTTCTCCGGTTGAGCCACTACTCTGACGCCATCTCCTTACTCCGACCACCGCTGCCACCCTCTCTCTCCGCGACCACCACTGACGCTACCCATTCTCTCCGGCGCCATCTTCTCTCTCCGACCACCACCGGTGAGTTCATCCTTCTCTTTTTTTTTCCTTTTTTCAACCAACTCCGACTCCCTCTGCCCCTCACTCACCTTCTCATTTTCTCAGTTCTGCCTCGCCTTCACCTAGCCTCGGCCTTGCCTCGTCGACAGCCTGGTGAAAGCCCCGCAGCCCAGTGACCGCCCCGTGGACAGCTCTGTCGCAGCCTGGTAAGAACCATGTGGACAGCCTCGTCGCAGCCCCGTGAGCTCGACCGATAGCCCCGTCTTTTCCACTCCGTGTCGCGTCAAGCTCCGTGTGTTCACTCCGCGTTGTAGCTTCGTGTCGCATTGCAGCCCCATACCAGCACCTCGACATCCCCGCCTCGCAGCCCGCCTCGTCTCGTCGTAGCCGTGCAAGGTTAGTTGTTATATATGTTAATTAATTTAATTTATCAATACGAGTTAGTTAGATTAATAAAAATAAGTTAATTTGTTAAATAAATTTGTTAAAGAATTAGATTAATATTTAGTAGTTCATATGTTAATTTCATTTGATTAATATTTAGTGATATAACTCGTTTGTTTATTGTTTTGTTAAGTAGTTAGATTGTTAGTTTTGTTTGCTAAGTACAATTAGATTATTAATGTGTTAGTTTTAATAACAAATATACTAAGTAAATTAGTTGATTAATTAATAATGTGTTATGTTAATTAGTTAATAATATGTTAGTTTGTTGATGTGAAATAATTAGACTTGAAATTGAATTTGTTAGAACCGAGCCACTGATGCTTAGTTTTGGGTTTAGTTGATCAAAGAAGTGTGCAAAGAAGAGCATATTGAGGATATCTTTACCGAGTTGAGAGCAGAGTTATACCCTGGTTGCAAGGAGTTTTCATCTTTGTCGTTGTTGGTTTCGTTGTGCACATAAAAGTCACAAACCACTGGACAAACAAGTCGTTCACTGAATTCTTGTAGCTTTTGGGGAAGTTGCATCCTGTTGGAAACATAATTCCAGAGAAGCACTACGAGGCGAAGGAAAAGTTAAAGCGATTTGGCATGGGCTACGAGATGATCGATGTGTGCACGAATGATTGCGTCTTGTTTTGGAAGGGATTGAAAACTGTTGACGTTTGCCCCGCCTGCGACGAAAGTAGATGGGTAGTTTGGAAGAAAGTACCTAGCAAAGTTTTGCGGTACTTCCCGATGAAAGATCGGCTCAAGCGGTTGTACGCATCTTGATACACGTCTCTCGAAATACAGTGGCACGGGAAGGAACAAGTGACTGAGGAAGGCGTTCTATGACATCATCCCGATGGGAAGGCGTGGAAGAACTTGGACGAGAAGGAATGAGTGACTGAGGAAGGCGGACTTTGCTGCGGAGCCAAGGAACGTTCGAGTTCGACTTGCTGCTGATGGTTTCAACTCTTTCGAGGAAATGAGTTTTTCATATAGCATGTGGTCGGTGGTGTTGACCGCGTAAAATTTGCCACCACTGTTTTGCATGAAGTCCGAGTACTTGATGTTGACGCTTCTGAATCCGAGCCCGAAGTTGCCTGGAAAAGACATTGATATGTTCTTGCAGCCACTTATTGAGGAACTGAAAGAGTTGTGGACAATAGGCGTCCGATTGCGAGATGGGGCCGATAACAATGAAGTCTTTCAATTGCGGGTCGCACTCCTTTGGAAGATCAATGATTTTTCGGCACGAGATAGTTTATTAGGATGGAGTGGACTAGAGTATCTTGCATGCCCCACTTGAGCCACAGACATGCCATCATTGCCTATCAGAAATAGAGTCGTGTATTACTACCATCGTCGGTACTTGCCAGATTCTCACCGGATGAGAAAGTGCAACGGTCACTACAAAATACGCGTCGAAAAAAAGAGGTCTCCAAAGAGGTTGACTGTGGGTCAGATAATCGAACATCTGAACAATTTTCCTAATATGACACCAGGCAAGCACTCTCGAGGTCCTAAACGAGCGAGGCGAGAGCGAACTAATTTGGAACAAGAAAAACATCTTCTATGAGTTTCCATACTGGTCAGAGTTGACATTGAAGCACAACTTGGATGTGATGCACATAGAGAAGAATGTGTGCAAAAATTTACTCGGGACATTGCTCAGCATTGACGGGAAGGATAAGGACACCGAGAAAGAGAGATGGGATTTGGAGGGACTTGAAAATCAAGTCGACTTTATAGCTGGAGAAGCGTGAGAATAGGTGGTTCAAACCGCAAGCTTCATACGTTCTAACACCAAGGTAGAGGAAGGAATTTACTCAAGCGAGACAAGTCTTCTACTTGAACAACCCTCGTAATGTTGATGGGGAATGGAATGTCGTTGAAGATTGTAATCATCGATTTGTGTGAGATTTTCCTGAAATCACCGCCTCGTCTTTGGCTATATTTCCATTATCAGTACAACAAACTAACTTCGAACTACTATCTGATCCTCACAAAAATTGTGAAGCAACTCTTATGAGTGACGATAGTGAACATGAAACAGTTGATTTTATAGGTTTCTCCTCAAGCTTCTGAAACAGGTTCACCTTCTTTCTCTCATCTTTCTCTCCAATCTTTGAACTCCAATCTGATCTCCGAGATATCTCTAAATCTCTTGGATCTCATTAGATGACACCGTAGTCTTCCGAAACGTAATCTCCAAACGAACAAGAATACAGTGTGGGCACACTCTATTAATCTCACAAGATCTGATTATGAAGTTTCAGTTCTACTCTTAGTTTAACAAAATTCCGAGTAAGAGAGAGAGAAGCAAGGGAGACGAAAAATTGCTCTTGCTTTTGTGATTTTTGCTTTCTCTTAGACCCCTAATTATAGTGGTAGAAATGATATATTCTAGAAAGCTCCTAGAGATATTTGATTCTCCTTTATTCTTTCCTATTTTGTAGTTAAGCATGAACCGTTGGATCAGAATCTAGGATATTATATTTCCTTATTTTTTATATTTAAGGAATCTAGATATTTGAGAATTATGATGACAATATTTTATTTCCTTATTTAATGGAGATAATATATCTACCATTATTATTATCCTAGATATTAGGAAATTAATTATGAGATAAAATAAAGGACAATATCTTATTTCCTTATTTGATAGAGAGAGAGAGAGTATCTCAACTAGTATTATTCTCTCTCTTATTTAATTAGTTACCTGGTTTCTTTTTCACAAATCTAACAACTAATTAAAGAGATAATATTGGGTAATTAATACCCATCCATAGTAGGCGCCCAACTTCATGGTCATGGGCCAAGGAATTTTGACTTTTACAGTTTCCATAAGGCCCAACATAAAATTCGATTAATTATTTACTTGATCTAACAATAAATAATTAATTACACTATAAATATTTAATTCGAAAATAGATTAATTTCTGAATGAATGCTACTCAATAATTTACAGCTGCGAGATTGTTATAATAATAAATAATCTTTATATTTATTATTACTAGAGAGTTCTTGTCCACCTATCAGAGCCGAATTGGGGACTATGGCTAGTAACAGAAGCTCATACAAATCCGATTAAAAAGACAAAATAGTCCTTTCTCTTTTCAATTGATTCGTTCAATCTTGTTTAGTACTCCACAAAATAATCCAAGACCGCATTCTCCTTATTTCTAGATTTATATTTACACATAGTGACGAGTGTCCTCTGATCTAGTCAGTTCGAGATCAAGATCCTCCAGGTCCAACCCGTATCGAGTAAGGTCAATTATTCTGTTTCTCGATACATATATACCCTAAGCATCGCTGTTTTCGCAGCGAAATATTCTTCTATACGTTACTTACTACGAAAGTGCTAGCAATCTATCAGTTCTGGAATAACCCCTTAGGGCATGTTTGGTAGAAAATAAAAATGAGAATGGAATGTGAATGAGAATAAGAGTGGTAATAGTAATGGAATGCTAAATACTTTTCATCTATTTGGTTTGTTTTTCTTAATCCCAAAACTTTAGAATGGAATGAATGAAATTTTACCAAAATAACCTCATTTATCATCTTCTTCATATTATTAAAAAAGCACTCAAACTAAATTTCGAAAATTATGTGCTGAGTCTGATAAACAATTGGATCTAGTCATTCCTATCTTGATGAACACACACACACACACATATATATATATATATATATATATATATATATATATATACATACATACATATAAAATAAAATAAAATATATTTATGAACCAAACAGAAACTGATATACAGAGGTGCCAATACTTCTAGAAAAACAGTGATGGTGTTCTTCAAATCAAGAACAAACATTCATCCATCATAAATTATAATAAAAAATAAAAAACGCACTGAATGGTCTGCTTACGAACGAAGGCCATGAAAAAAAAGCCTGAGAGTTGGAGAGAACATCGACAATACCTATTTTACCCAAAACGATTCAGAACAAAAAAAACATAAAAATGAAAGACATTCTGAATCGTACTCCTGAACCAGGGAGTGTGATTGATTCTTTGGTTAAGCGAAAGTGTTCTTATGTTGTTTTCACGTTATCGTCGACGAGTTTGTTGATGGACCTCGCCGGCCAGCAATTCACTGAAACTGTTAACGGTGGGAGCAATTTGATGAGAGAAGTGTGGGTGTAGGAGGGTTTCGGGTCTCTCCACGAGAGTCCGTCGCGGCGGCGACGAAGCGACGGAGGATTAGGTTTTTTTATTTTGGTTTTCCTTCGTCTGATGTTTTTTTTTAAGAACAAATATAAGCTTAGTTATCGAAAAGGTCAATTTGGGAAAAAATACTTCATTTTCAGTTGGAATGGTTCATTCATCCCATTTTACAAAGAATCAAATTAGTGTAATGATGATTCCATATAATGATGATTACTTCTTTTAAAAATGAACCAAACAAAGTAATAATGAATTTCGAGGATTCATTCCATTCCATTCCTTTAAAAATGGGCCAACCAAACATGCCCTTAGGTGAGTGAACATTGACCTTCTTTCAGGAAGGTTGGATTCTATATCTGTCAACCACATTCTTCTCAGATGACATTCCGGATTCACAAGACATAAGTATCACAGCGTCTCACTAGCCTTTAACGAATGAGTCAAAGAACCCGACGATATGACCTAGAAGTCCATGATCACTTCAGGATTTAGATCAAGTCTCACTGTGACCATCATAGCGAACCTGATTAGTGTGTCATAACGGTACTTAAACGACACATCAACAACCAAAGTCTGTCCAGGCTGTACAATTACCACAAATGCGGAATGCTCCCACAAAGTGATCGGCTTTCACTTGTGTTCCACATATATGATTTTAGCCAAAGTTTTAGTGATTTCGATGTTTTTGTCTTTGTCTTTCAAATCGTTTTGAAGTTTTTAACAAGGGTATTTTGGACGTCTTACCTACCCAAAAGCTTAGTTTTCCTAAAGCATAGTTCAACATTGACCTTGACGTTCAAATGTGAGGTAACTCTATGATTGGTTGCTCAAGTTTCCCTAACGATATCCACTCTCATGACAGTGAGATACATATTAAACATGTATATTACAACAACAACAACAACAACAACAACAACAACAACAACAACAACAATAATAACAATAACAAAAGTAAAAATAATAAATTTTTGTATAAAATAGTTCAAATCATATCTACGTCTTTATAATATAACGCATGCGTCTTGTTTAGCTTTGTGCTATTTTTTTTATATTTTTAGTCATATATGACCAACTCTCCCTAATAATAATATAGTAATTAGTTTTAGTTTAAAAATATTACGGAAGAGTTGTTCTGCACCACTAAGTAACAAGTGTATGACTTGGTAAAACATCTCAAGTTTCTTTCTAAAAAAATCTCAAGTTTCAAACTCAAAGAAACAAGTCTTAACCATATTTATTCAAATCAAAATTTTCACATGACTAAAACGTCTATAATTCATATATTAATTCTTAAACAAAATATTATTTTTTCAGAAAATAACTCAATATATTATCGTAAACCACAAAACCAATCACGTAAAACTTTTTTTTTAAAAAAATAACGTCGCACAAAATTATGCTATATGATCAAACAAAACAGTAAAAATATCCTAAATAAATTAACAAAATATTTTACATTGACGTTACAAAGTTTTTTTTTTTTTTTTTTTTGTGTAATGTTTTGTTTATACATCAAAGTCAATCCATAAAATGACATCTAGGTATTAGGTGAACCATTTTCTATTTATCTGCCTACTCTTTTCAGCAAACCCCTAACTTAGTCGCATCCCACGAAGAAGTGAGTGGTAGAACTGTAAATAAAACGAATACCCGTGGCGTTTCTTCAAACACTCCCACTTATAAACACTGGACCAAAGTTATTATTATTATCGTCTCTTTTCCCCTTTCTTTCCTCTCTGTCCGAAGAAAGAGAAAAAAGGTCCGATTCATTCATTCCTCTCACACGTCACAACCCTCATCGACGACAATGGCGAGGCTCTTGATCCTCGTCCTCGCGATCTGCGCGGGGATCTCGGCCGCGACGGCGTTCTCCGGCACCGGAGAAGAGCATCTCGGGATTTTCCTCTCGAAGCGTGGCTGCAACGGCTCGACCGTTGGCGATTGTCTGGCAGAAGAGGACGAGTTTGAGATGAGCTCGGAGATCAGCCGGCGTATCTTAGCAACGAAGAAGTACATCAGCTACGGTGCGCTTCAGAGGAACACTGTGCCGTGCTCTCGCCGCGGCGCGTCGTACTATAACTGCAAGCCTGGCGCCCAGGCCAATCCCTACAACCGCGGATGCTCCTCCATTTCGAGGTGCAGGAGTTGATTTTATTTTTACTTGTTTTGTTTTGTTTCATTTTTTTTTTAAATATGTGGGTTTGATTGTTGTTAATATTATCTTATTAACAATTGTGTACCCATTTGTGGTTATATTATTGTTCCATGGGAAAAAAACAAAATTCTATCTCGTCTATTGGTCTATATAAACAAATTGTCTTGTAATTGGTTATTATTTTTATTTTTACGTTTCCTATGGGTTTTTTTTTTAAATTTATTTTATTGTAGATTTAATTTCGTACTGGGAAAGATCTGAGATTTAGGTCCGTGATGACGATGAGACTGTTTTTTGTTAGAAAATAAAAAAAAATGAATGAAATAAAAATGAGAGATCATAGTTCTAGTACATGCATGATATTGGTGAGATTTACACTGATCTTTTGTTTATGGTTTAATTGGTGTTCCTGTTTATCTTATTTTTTCCTATTTTCATATGTTTGTTTTTTATTATTAGCAAGCTAATAATTGAGTGATATATGAATTTTGGCATGAATTGGTAAATGTAAGTATGTGATCTGAGTTGTGATTTGAACCAGAAAACAACGTTACTTGCTTTGCGGCTGATGGACATTACTAATTGGCAAAAAAAAATTGTAAAATCTATTTTTGTGTAAAAATGACTTTTTGAAAATCATATTCGAACTTAAAATATTACACGTGAAAAAGTGTGATGATTCGTTTTTGAAATTTGAACAAGTTGAAAAGGAATATGCCAAACTTAAATCGAATTGGGTTGGGCTTGGGTGTTATGTCATGATCACCGCTTCACAAACTTAAAACAGGTCAGTTAAGACATAAAGACAATTTTTTGGGTGACCAAGTCCTAAAAATTAATAAAAAATACACGAACACGTCTTTGCTACCTAACATCAACCTGGAATGCCAGCCAATAGCTATGGACAATGACCCCTCTGAACACTCTGGATCCTCGATCTGGATCTGGCGGTGAGTCCACTCGGAATGCGGCATCAGCTGCACAGACGGACTGAACTCTTCCTCCAGATGTCCAACTAGACTTTATTGAGATTCAGGTCTCCCGAGGATTAGACCAGACCCCGTGTCCGAGCTTCCAGCTCGGCGGGACTTCAGATGAGGCTGTCCCATAGGCTCGAAATGATCTGATCGGGCTGCCCCCGCCCCCGCCGGCACGAGCACCCTTCGTGGCCTTCCCAGCGAACTACGGACCTCGTCCCTCTGTTACCTCGCAAACATTCGCCGCCCAAATCCTGGACGAACTGAATCAGACCACAACAACTCCGGTCGAAGTCACAACCATCACACCACTGCGCACGGTTGTTCGTTGTTCTCAGAGTGACGAACCCAACATGACTGAATTTGAAAAATTTAAAGAGTCTATGGCAGCCGAACTGAGGGCTATCCATTCAAAGTTCCATAGTGCCACCAGTTCGGCCCCTGAAATAGACCGACTCGTCACCGAAACAGAAAGAACTGCGTTCACTAAAAACATTACTTTCACATCTCACTTATTGATGGTGTTTGCTTATGGATCTTTTATTATTATGTATGTTCGAGAGAGAAATCTTTTAGTTCTTAAAAATGGCAATTCGGCTTGTTCTGATTTTCTTTTGCGTGAAAGCAAATCGCTCCTAGTCTCCCCTTAATTATTGATGTGAGTGGTCATATTCAGAAGGTCAAAGAGATATTCGGAGAGACAAAAATATAGTTGAGAAGTCCTAGTACGGTTAGCTGGGCGGTTTGAGAACGTTGGAAACAAGGGTATTTCTGTCCTTATGGGAGAATGTCTTTTATTACTCCTATAAAATAGAAACAAAAATTAAATGGGGGTTAAATGAAGATAGATGTTTCTTAAGTCTTGACTCTTGAGGAAAGAGAGGGTGTGTTAGACATAGAGTTGTTTTTAATTTATTTCATAATTTTTTTAAAGTTGTTAGAAAAATAATTAATTAATGATAAAGTATTTGGTTTTGGGATATTATGGTAAGAGCCAGCTGGAATGTGAAGGCGGAATTGGTATGGGAAACGCGCAAACACCGCACAACGATCCGTGGTAGGCCCACCACCTGACGTGCAGCACTTATTCTTTCTCTTCCCTATTTTTCATAGCCGTTGTATAGTCCTTTTCAAATTACTAGAGCTAAACTAATGACGATGTAACTAAATCAAAATTATAAATTTACAAAATAATCAAAATTTGTATTAATTGAGTGAAATAGTCAATATGCTTTTATCTGTTTGAAAACGTATATTTGTCTATTTTGTTGAAAAGTTGAAATTTTGATTATTTTGCTAATCAATAAGTTTCAAATTGATATTTTATACAATTTTTCTTTAAAAAAATTTATTATTTAAAAGAAAATTTTCACTTTGTAGATCTTAAGAGTGGAAAAATATCAAAGGTAAATTCTTTAATTGAAAAATGTCTAAAATTTGACTCAAAATTAAAAAAAAATGCCCTTCAAATTAAATAAATTCATCTCAACTCTCTCTTTCCATGTTACTCTCAGTCTCTCTCCTCTCAATTTCTCACTCAGTCTCTCTCACATCCGATTCCGACAATCTACGTTGGACAAGTTTTGCATAAATTTGACCTTCATCATTCAAAATGCCCAAAAAAAAACTATTAATTTCATCGTAAATCATAAAAAATTATCGTATATTATCAATACAAAATAAAAATAAAAAACTTTGAGTGACAAATATTTCTATCGATCAAAGTCATTTTTTGTCGCGCAAACTCTTCACCACTCAAATTGTCCAATAACTATGAAATTCATCATAAATCATCCTAATCATCAGAAATCATAGAAAATTATCGTAAATTATCTTAATTCAACATGAAGTTCATAAAAAAAAAATTGTTAAATTTTACCATAATCTACCGCATTTCATCGTAAATTACATGAAATTATAGATTTTTCACTAACTTATAAAGAAATATATCATCACTAAATCTAAATCCACCATTATTCAAGGAAATCCACTAATAATGGGAAGATTAGAAGATCCTTTGAGAGAGAGAGAGAGAGAGAGAGAGAGAGAGAGAGAGAGAGAGAGAGAGAGAGAGAGAGAGAGAATTGAGGAAATGAAGAAAACTAAAGAGAGAAAGAGAGAAATAAGGTTAAATAGGCTTAAAAGACATTTTGTCCGATTTAGGTCAAAAATTAAGTTTCAAATATTTTTCAACTAAAGAGTATAGTCTTTTTTTTTTTTTTTTTTTTTTTTTTTTTCATTTTTGAGGTCCACAAAATGAAATTTCTCATTTTGAACATAATTTTTTTATTATTATTCGACGTCATATAAATTTATTTACTCATTTGGAAAGTGTGCTTAAAATTTAAATTTATTTCCATCTTACTCTCAGTCTCTCTCCTCTCAATTTCTCACTCAGTCTCTCTCACATCCGATTCCGACAATCTACGGTGGACAAGTTTTGCATAAATTTGACCTTCATCATTCAAAATGCCAAAAAAAAAACTATTATGTTACCGGTCCATCTCGGCCCGGTAGAGCAGCGACGGCCGCGATAGCAACCCCCCGGGACTCCCCCGCCCGCGGCCGACTCAGAGCCGGCGCCCGCCCAAGGCCGGCTCAAAGCCGGCGCTCGTCCAAGGCCGACTCAGAGCCGGCGCTCGTCCAAGGCCGGCTCAGAGCCGGCCCTCGTCCAAGGCCGCCTCAGAGCCGGCGCTCGTCCAAGGCCGGCTCAGAGCCGGCGCCCGTCCAAGGCCGGCTCAGAGTCGGCGCTCGTCCAAGGCCGCCTAAGAGCCGGCGCCCGTCCAAGGCCGCCTCAGAGCCGGCGCTCGTCCAAGGCCGCCTCAGAGCCGGCGCTCATCCAAGTCCGGCTTAGAGCCGGTGCTCGTCCAAGGCCACCTTAGAGTCGGCGCTCGTCCAAGGCCGCCTCAGAGCCGTACTTCCTCTCCAAGGCTGCCTCAGAGCCGTCCTTCCTCTCCAAGGCCGCCTCAGAGCCGTCCCTCCTCTCCAAGGCCGCCTCAGAGCCGTCCTTCCTCTCCAAGGCCGCCTCAGAGCCGTCCCTCCTCTCCAAGGGGACGCCCAAAGCACTCCTTGGTCGCCTATAAATACCAGGGCCCCTCCCCTGGTCCAGGTAATCCAATTTTGAGTCCCGAAACGCTGTCGAACTCGTACTTCACTCATTTCGCTCATCTTTGGCCTCTCACCACGTCTAAAACCTCTATACTCCACCTCAATCCCACTAATGTTGAGCGTCGGAGAGGTAAACAGAGGCACCCCCTCTGTTTTCCCTTCCTAGTTCACCTGTTCTTTACTCCTTTTCAGGTACTCAGACGAACTCAATGGACATTCACAGCTAAGGGACGGCTTGGGATACCAAGCCCGACACGCTCGAGTCAAGGCGAGACCACTTGGTCCGGCCTTGGGTCTAACCGCCTTTGACTCCTAAATCGTTGTCCGAAAATCAGCGACAACATTTTGGCGCTAGAAGTAGGGGATCTCTCGACCTTGGCGACACTGTTGTCAATGGTGCCCACAAGAAGAGTAGTAGTGTCTATTTGTGTACATTTGATGTAATATAGTCTCATGAAGACTCTTGCTTGTAATTGCCTATCTATTCATTAATAAAGTTGAAACGTTCATTCATTCTTTCTTTGTTTGAAGCTTTATGATAAAACCTTAGTCTTTTAGTCCATAAACAAACTTAACAACTTACGAAGAGACAAATGTAGATTTGCATGAACAAACTCTTCGTAGTTTGCTTAAAACGATATATTCGCAATCTTAGGGTCAAAGAACTATTGACCTCAGTATGATTGTTAGAAGAATCTATGATGTCTGGTTATGAGGCATTGAGAGTTGGGGACTCTATAGTTCTTCTAGGTATCTTCCGAAGGTACTGAATTGACCAGTGCACTTCTAGAGACAATATAAGAACAAACCATTTAACCTCTTATGTCTCGAAGTCACTATGTATGAATTGCATCATGCTTACCTTAATCCTGAAATGAGACATGCCATTTCACACCTTAGTATTCTCATTTGAGAAAGTCAAAGTTCGGACTCACTATGTGATTCCGAACAAGGCCTATTGGTGAAGTACTAAGTTGTGAGTCTGTCATGAGTAACTTTGTGAAGTTCTCATAGATACGGAATTCATGTACAAGATTGCTGAAATGCAATGTATGTCACCTCATACTTTGTTCCTTGGAGTGTGAATAAATGAACTGGCCAGTGTCCAAATTGAGTCCTGACTCTTTTGGATGAAACAATGTGACTTGTTAGCTCCTCGTCAATACATTGTTTCTAACTTATTCACAAGCGACAAAGGAGTTGAGGAAATAACAGCTAGAAGGGTAAAATGGTAATTTAGTAAATCCCGACTAGCTGATGACATTCATGAAGGGTAAACATAGATAATATTCAGTGGATCCGCTCATCGTAATTAAGTCGAATTCTTGAGTAGAAAATAAATTCATTTGAACCGAGAGATTTTCAGTGTCAGCTCTTTAGTGGAGTCAGTTGGCATTAAGCTAAACTTGGAAAAGGTTTGTGAACTTTTGAGTCCAAGTGTTTAGCTCAAGCTTTGTTCATTTGGGTCCATGAGGTCACTGTCACGAATCACATCGATTGGAATAGTTAAACTGGAAGCTAAGTCAAAACAAGAACGAAAATAGTCAAAAGGGTATTTTTGTCTTTTGAGACAAAGGACGAAATGAATGTCAATAATTTTTTTGACAAGTTCATTTGATGTCTTAAAGTCACTCGGCCATGACTTGATCATTGGGCCTTGTGAATTAATTTCATTTCATAAGAATTTTATTGAAAATTCTAAATGGGCTTTTTCTTATGTTGTTTTGAACAAGTGAAGAAAATTCTAGAAGCCTTTCTAGAAGCCATAGGCGCCCAATATACCCAAAGAGAGAGAAAATATTTTGTGCATAAATGTATGAAGATACTTGCCAAAAGAAAAAGAGGAAACAAATTTGCATAATGATGCTTAAGGGAATTCGGCCATAGAAGAGAAAACAAATTAGGAAACAAATCCCTTAAAGGAATTAAGAGACTTGGGCGCATATGGAGAGAATGGGCAATAAGAGATTGCTCATGAATGCTTGAAAGAAAGAGGAAACTCCTATTTTCTAAGGCAAACCCCTCTCCTATAAATAGGGCCCTCATTCTCATTGTTTTCTCATCCCACACAAGTTAGAGATTGAGAGACTCTCTCTCTAGACATTGTGGCCGCCCCTTCCTATCTCTCTCTCTAGTTTATATTTTCGATTTTTCATGTCTTGGCACCTAGGTCCTCACTCGACCTAGTGTTTAGCTCTGCGACTTTGAGACTCGTTCTTAAGTCGTAGTGTTTAAAAGTGCCCACTCACTAATTCCTTCTTTTCGAGTGATTTAGTGATAGAAACTTTCGTGGTTGCTCGAGGTGCCGAGGAAAGAAAGAGAGACGTGCTGCGAGGGGAGACGAGCGTTGCAAACTTTCCACAAGCTTCTTCAAAGTTCAAGCTTCAAGAAAGGTTAGTAAGCTTCTAGCTCATATTGGTTTTTATTTACATGTACTTGCACTTGTCTAGGTTAGTAAAAACTGTTTTACTTGTAAAAGAAAATTTTTAAAATTCCGCCGCTTACCGAAGCGTTAATTATTTTCTCAAACCCTAGATCGATTCCAACAGACACATCCCCTCTACCAGTCTTCTTCTCACTTCTACGACTCTCGAGAGATGAGTCATGGCCCCGCCACCGCCGTGGGCGCCCGAGCAACGAGCTCGAGGTGCGGCCTTCGAAGCCCCGTGCGTCGTCTCGGAGGGCAACCTCGTGATAACGAGAGCCAGCCCCGAGACCCGGCGAATGACCTCGGCCGCAGTCCGAGAGGACACGGCTCGAAGGCTCGCCGAACTCCTAGACCGCCCCGGCGTCACCGTCGCGCTCATCGCCGACCTCCTCGACTCCAACAACGTCGACGACATCAACCACGAGACCAACCTCGACCGCGCTATTCACGAAAGTGGGCGCACGCGCACGCTTCCAAGGGGACACCCTCGGGCGACCGCGTCGAGACGTCAACTTTCTGATGAGCACCCGCACGCGAAAGGGACGCTCCATGCTCATCAACCACTGGGGCACTCAACCCCTAGGCCCCGAAAGGGACGCTCCAAGCTCATCATACGCGTCCACAACCCCCGGGGAGATGACGACGACAATGGCCGTGTCGTCCGTCGAGAACGTCACTCAAATGACGCATCCTCGCCTAAAGTGATAGGTACGGCCGCCAGAGACTTAAGAGATTGCCTCAACTCCCGAAAGGAGTCTCATGAGAGCGACTTGAGAGGAAAGCTCAACGCCCAACGCGAGATCGCGAGCAAGGTCGTCTTGGGACGTCAACCACCTGACGCTGCTAACTGCGCACCCAACAAGAAACGCGCCTCCGCACTCGCCGCATCGGTCGTCGCTCCCGACTCGCGAAGGAAGAGGCGCAGAAAGGGTCGAGTCCCTAATAACCTTCCTTCTCCGACCCCGAAGCAATCCTTCATCCCTCTCAACACAACGCCCGACCGGATCCTGAGCTTACACAAGGAAAAGCTAGGGTCCCCGGCCCCGCTAAAGACGGACCCCGCAACGCGGGACAGAAGCAAGCAATGCGACTATCACTGAGATCACGGACACGCAACAACTGAATGCTACCAACTTAGGAAGCAAATTGATTCCCTGGTTCGAGGTGGGGATCTCAGGGAATTCGTCGCATCCGTTAACAAGGTGACAACCCCGATCGAGCGCCCGACTCGTCAAATGGAATGAAGCGTCTCAAGGGGCCGATGGTTAGGCCGGAGGTCCCAAAGAGAGACGAGCACCCACCACTCGCCGTGACGACTACCACGGCTTCCGCCATTAAGCTCACGACCGAACTCAATCGGCTTCGTGATCACTTTACTTCAAAAATGTAATTTTCTTTTTTCCTTTTTCAAAGAAGGCCAAGTGCCATGACAAAATGTAGCGACCCCCTTATTGCAATAAAGAGTTGTTCCACACATGACAAAAATGTAACGCACACTATTGTATACCTCCAACACGAGAGTTTCTTGGCCTTCGTCTCACAAACGCAAGAAACTCGGGGGGCTAACAGGGATCAACGCTCCATCAAAAACAACTCAGCAACAACTCAAAAAAAAATATAATAATAATAATAAAGTCTCAAGGGGCCGATGGTTAGGCCGGAGGTCCCAAAGAAAGACTTTTCACGTAACTCCTCGTGCAGGCTCTACATGAGTCCTCGAGTCGAGTTCGAGTCCACGAGTCGACAGATACTCCTCGTCCCGACTCTTCACGTAACTCCTCGAGACGAGTTCATTCCTTGAGTTGAGTCCGAGTCCACGAGTCAACAGATACTCCTCGTGCCGACTCTTCATGTAACTCCTTGAGACGAGTTCATTCCTCGAGTTGAGTCCGAGTCCACGAGTCGACTGAGACTCCTCGTGCCGACTCTTCACGTAACTCCTCGTGAGGCTCTACATGAGTCCTCGAGTCGAGTTCGAGTCCACAAGTCGACTGATACTCCCCGTGCCGACTCTTCACGTACCTCATCGAGTTGAGTTCATTCCTCGAGTCGAGTTCGAGTCCACGAGTCGACTAATACTCCTCGTGCCGACTCTTAACGTACTTCCTCGAGTTGAGTTCATTCCTCGAGTCGAGTTCGAGTCCACGAGTCGACCGATATTCCTCGTGCTGACTCTTCACGTACCTCCTCGAGTTGAGTTCACTCCTCGAGTCGAATATCGGGTCCACGAGTCGATAGATACTCCTCGTGCCGACTCTTCACGTACCTCCTCGAGTTGAGTTCATTCCTCGAGTCGAGTTCGAGTCCACGAGTCGGCTGATACTCCTCGTACCGACTCTTCACGTACTTCCTCGAGTTGAGTTCACTCCTCGAGTCGAGTTCGAGTCCACGAGTCGACTGATACTCCTCGTGCCGACTCTTCACGTACCTCCTCGAGTTGAGTTCATTCCTCGAGTCGAGTTCGAGTCCACGAGTCGACTGATACTCCTCGTGCCGACTCTTCACGTACCTCCTCAAGTTGAGTTCATTCCTCGAGTCGAGTTCAAGTCCACGAGTCGACTGATACTCCTCGTGCCGACTCTTCACATACTTCCTCGAGTTGAGTTCATTCCTCGAGTCGAGTTCGAGTCCACGAGTCGACTGATACTCCTCGTGCCGACTCTTCACGTACTTCCTCGAGTTGAGTTCACTCCTCGAGTCGAGTTCGAGTCCACGAGTCGACTGATACTCCTCGTGCCGACTCTTCACGTACCTCCTCGAGTTGAGTTCATTCCTCGAGTCGAGTTCGAGTCCACGAGTCGACTAATACTCCTCGTGCCGACTCTTCACGTGACTCCTCGAGATGAATTCACTCCTCGAGTTGAGTCCAAGTCCACGAGTCGACTGATACTCCTCGTGCCGACTCTTCACGTAACTCCTCGTGCAGGCTCTACATGAGTCCTCGAGTTGAGTCCCAAGTCCACGAGTTGACTGATACTACTCGTGCCGACTCTACATGTCTCTTCGGGATGAGTTCATTCCTCGAGTCGAGTTAAAGTCCACGAGTCGACTGATACTCCTCGTGCCGACTCTTCACGTAACTCATCGTGCAGGCTCTACATGAGTCCTCGAGTTGAGTCCCGACTCCACAAGTCGACTGATACACCTCGTGCAGGCTCTACATGAGTCCTCGAGTTGAGTCCCGAGTCCGCGCTCGCCGCCCAGCTCGTGAGCCGAAAGGCAGCGAGTTTCAAATGGGTTTCAAAGGCTTGCGTCCGCCGGACGTACCTGGTCTAGCCAGCATCCACGGAAAACCCGGTCACACAAACGTGACACCAAGGCACCCCGAGGCCCAAGTCGTGCAAATCGATCACGCCTTCGTTGGTAGGTCGAGAAAATAAGCCACGCACAATAAAGTCGTGCAAATCAATCACGCCTTCATTGGTAGGTCGAGAAAATAAGCCACGCACAATAAAGTCGTGCTAATCGATCACGCCTTCATTGGCAGGTCGAGAAAATAAGCCACGCACAATAAAGTCGTGCTAATCGATCACGCCTTCATTGGTAGGTCGAGAAAATAAGCCACGCACAATAAAGTCATGCAAATCGATCACGCCTTCATTGGTAGGTCGAGAAAATAAGCCACGCACAATAAAGTCGTGCAAATCGATCACGCCTTCATTGGTAGGTCGAGAAAATAAGCCACGCACAATAAAGTCGTGCTAATCGATCACGCCTTCATTGGCAGGTCGAGAAAATAAGCCACGCCCAATAAAGTCGTGCTAATCGATCACGCCTTCATTGGTAGGTCGAGAAAATAAGCCACGCACAATAAAGTCGTGCTAATCGATCACGCCTTCATTGGCAGGTCGAGAAAATAAGCCACGCACAATAAAGTCGTGCTAATCGATCACGCCTTCATTGGTAGGTCGAGAAAATAAGCCGCGCACAGTAAAGCCGTGCGAATCGATCACGCCTTCATTGGTAGGTCGAGAAAATAAGCCACGCACAATCAACTCGGAACAAAAGTCGTCCCTCGCGACGAACAAAAGTCGTCCCTCGCGACGAACAAAAGCCGTCCCTCGCGACGCACAAAGGCCGTCCCTCGCGACGCACAAAGGCCGTCCCTCGTGACGCACGAAGGCCGTCCCTCGCGACGCGCAAAGGCCGTCTCCCATGACGCAAACCCGAGAGCGTTCGTCCCGCATCGGCATGAAAGCGTAGATTTTGAGTTTCCACTCGACCTACGCTCGACCGGAAACTAGGGGGGCTAATGTTACCGGTCCATCTCGGCCCGGTAGAGCAGCGACGGCCGCGATAGCAACCCCCCGGGACTCCCCCGCCCGCGGCCGACTCAGAGCCGACGCCCGTCCAAGGCCGGCTCAGAGCCGGCGCTCGTCCAAGACCGACTCAGAGCCGGCGCTCGTCCAAGGCTGGCTCAGAGCCGGCGCTCGTCCAAGGCCGCCTCAGAGCCGGTGCCCGTCCAAGGCCGGCTCAGAGCCGGCGCTCGTCCAAGGCCGCCTCAGAGCCGTCCTTCCTCTCCAAGGCTGCCTCAAAGCTGTCCTTCCTCTCCAAGGCCACCTCAGAGCCGTCCCTCCTCTCCAAGGCCGCCTCAGAGCCGTCCTTCCTCTCCAAGGCCGCCTCAGAGCCGTCCCTCCTCTCCAAGGCCGCCTCAGAGCCGTCCTTCCTCTCCAAGGCCGCCTCAGAGCCGTCCCTCCTCTCCAAGGGGACGCCCAAAGCACTCCTTGGTCGCCTATAAATACCAGGGCCCCTCCCCTGGTCCAGGTAATCCAATTTTGAGTCCCGAAACGCTGTCGAACTCGTACTTCACTCGTTTCACTCATCTTTGGCCTCTCACCACCTCTAAAACCTCTATACTCCACCTCAATCCCACTAATGTTGAGCGTCGGAGAGGTAAACAGAGGCACCCCCTCTGTTTTCCCTTCCTAGTTCACCTATTCTTTACTCCTTTTCAGGTACTCAGACGAACTCAAGGGACATTCACAGCTAAGGGACGGCTTGGGATACCAAGCCCGACACGCTCGAGTCAAGGCGAGACCACTTGGTCCGGCCTTGGGTCTAACCGCCTTTGACTCCTAAATCGTTGTCCGAGAATAAGCGACAACATATTAATTTCATCGTAAATCATAAAAAATTATCGTATGTTAATTAGTTAATAATATGTTAGTTTGTTGATGTGAAATAATTAGACTTGAAATTGAATTTGTTAGAACCGAGCCACTGATGCTTAGTTTTGGGTTTAGTTGATCAAAGAAGTGTGCAAAGAAGAGCAGATTGAGGATATCTTTACCGAGTTGAGAGCAGAGTAATACCCTGGTTGCAAGGAGTTTTCATCTTTATCGTTGTTGGTTTCGTTGATGCACATAAAAGTCACGAACCACTGGACAAACAAGTCGTTCACTGAATTCTTGTAGCTTTTGGGGAAGTTGCATCCTGTTGGAAACATAATTCCAGAGAAGCACTACGAGGCGAAGGAAGAGTTAAAGCGATTCGGCATGGGCTACGAGATGATCGATGTGTGCACGAATGATTGCGTCTTGTTTTGGAAGGGATTGAAAACCGTTGACGTTTTCCCCGCCTGCGACGAAAGTAGATGGGTAGTTTGGAAGAAAGTACCTAGCAAAGTTTTGCGGTACTTCCCAATGAAAGATCGGCTCAAGCGGTTGTACGCATCTTGATACACGTCTCTCGAAATACAGTGGCACGGGAAGGAACAAGTGACTGAGGAAGGCGTTCTATGACATCATCCCGATGGGAAGGCGTGGAAGAACTTGGACGAGAAGGAATGAGTGACTGAGGAAGGCGGACTTTGCTGCGGAGCCAAGGAACGTTCGAGTTCGACTTGCTGCTGATGGTTTCAACTCTTTCGAGGAAATGAGTTTTTCATATAGCATGTGGTCGGTGGTGTTGACCGCGTAAAATTTGCCACCACTGTTTTGCATGAAGTCCGAGTACTTGATGTTGACGCTTCTGAATCCGAGCCCGAAGTTGCCTGGAAAAGACATTGATATGTTCTTGCAGCCACTTATTGAGGAACTGAAAGAGTTGTGGACAATAGGCGTCCGATTGCGAGATGGGGCCGATAACAATGAAGTCTTTCAATTGCGGGTCGCACTCCTTTGGAAGATCAATGATTTTTCGGCACGAGATAGTTTATTAGGATGGAGTGGACTAGAGTATCTTGCATGCCCCACTTGAGCCACAGACATGCCATCATTGCCTATCAGAAATAGAGTCGTGTATTACTACCATCGTCGGTACTTGCCAGATTCTCACCGGATGAGAAAGTGCAACGGTCACTACAAAATACGCGTCGAAAAAAAGAGGTCTCCAAAGAGGTTGACTGTGGGTCAGATAATCGAACATCTGAACAATTTTCCTAATATGAAACCAGGCAAGCACTCTCGAGGTCCTAAACGAGCGAGGCGAGAGTGAACTAAACTGGAACAAGAAAAACATCTTCTATGAGTTTCCATACTGGTCAGAGTTGACATTGAAGCACAACTTGGATGTGATGCACATAGAGAAGAATGTGTGCAAAAATTTACTCGGGACATTGCTTAGCATTGACGGGAAGGATAAGGACACGGAGAAAGAGAGATGGAATTTGGAGGGACTTGAAAATCAAGTCGACTTTACAGCTGGAGAAGCGTGAGAATAGGTGGTTCAAACCGCAAGCTTCATACGTTCTGACACCAAGGTAGAGGAAGGAATTTACTCAAGTGAGACAAGTCTTCTACTTGAACAACCCTCGTAATGTTGATGGGGGATGGAATGTCGTTGAAGATTGTAATCATCGATTTGTGTGAGATTTTCCTGAAATCGACGCCTCGTCTTTGGCTATAATTCCATTATCAGTACAACAAACTAACATCGAACTACTATCTGATCCTCACAAAAATTGTGAAGCAACTCTTATGAGTGACGATAGTGAACATGAAACAGTTGATTTTGCAGGTTTCTCCTCAAGCTTCTGAAACAGGTTCACCTTCTTTCTCTCATCTTTCTCTCCAATCTTTGAACTCCAATCTGATCTCCGAGATATCTCTAAATCTCTTGGATCTCCTTCCATGACAACGTAGTCTTCCGAAACGTAATCTCCAAGCGACCAAGAATACAATGTGGGCACACTCTATTAATCTCACAAGATCTGATTATGAAGTTTCAGTTCTACTCTTATTTTAACAAAATACTGAGTAAGAGAGAGAGAAGCAAGAGGGACGAAAAATTGCTCTTGCTTTTGTGATTTTTGCTTTCTCTTAGACCCCTATTTATAGTGGTAGAAATGATATATTCTAGAAAGCTCCTAGAGATATTTGATTCTCCTTTATTCTTTCCTATTTTGTAGTTAAGCATGAACCGTTGGATCTTGACTACAAATCCTACTTTTTTTTCTCATCCATTAGATCAGAATCTAGGATATTATATTTCCTTATTTTTTATATTTAAGGAATCTAGATATTTGAGAATTATGATGACAATATTTTATTTCTTTATTTAATGGAGATAATATATCTACCATTATTATTATCCTAGATATTAGGAAATTAATTATGAGATAAAATTAAGGACAATATCTTATTTCCTTATTTGATAGAGAGAGAGAGTATCTCAACTATTATTATTCTCTCTCTTATTTAATTAGTTACCTGGTTTCTTTTTCACAAATCTAACAACTAATTAAAGAGATAATATTGAGTAATTAATACCCATCCATAGTAGGCGCCCAACGTCATGGTCATGGGCCAAGGAATTTTGACTTTTACAGTTTCCATAAGGCCCAACATAAAATTCGATTAATTATTTACTTGATCTAACAATAAATAATTAATTCCACTATAAATATTTAATTCGAAAAATAGACTAATTTTTGAATGAATGCTGCTCAACAATTTACAGCTGCGAGATTGTTATAATAATAAATAATCTTTATTTTTATTATTACTGGAGAGTTCTTGTCCGCCTATCAGAGCCGAATCGGGGACTATGGCTAGTAACAAAAGCTCATACAAATCCGATTAAAAAGACGAAATAGTCCTTTCTCTTTTCAATTGATTTGTTCAATCTTGTTTAGTACTCCACAAAATAATCCAAGACCGCACTCTCCTTATTTCTAGATTTATATTTACTCATAGTGACGAGTGTCCACTGATCTAGTCAGTTCGTGATCAAGATCCTTCAGGTCTAACCCGTATCGAGTAAGGTCTATTATTCTGTTTCTCGATACATATATACCCTAAGCATCGTTGTTTTCGCAGCGAAATATTCTTCTGTACGTTACTTACTACGAAAGTGCTAGCAATCTATCAGTTCTGGAATCAACCCTTTTAGGTGAGTGAACATTGACCTTCTTTCAGGAATGTTGGATTCTATATCTGTCAACCACATTCTTCTCAGATCACATTCCGGATTCACAAGACATAAGTATCACAGCGTCTCACTAGCCTTTAACGAATGAGTCAAAGAACCCGACGATATGACCTAGAAGTCCATGATCACTTCAGGATTTAGATCAAGTCTCACTGTGACCATCATAGCGAACTTGATTAGTGTGTCATAACGGTACTTAAACGACACATCAACAACCAAAGTCTGTCCAGGCTGTACACTTACCACAAATGCAGAATGCTCCCACAAAGTGATCGGCTTTCACTTGTGTTCCACATATATGATTTTAGCCAAAGTTTTAGTGATTTCGATGTTTTTGTCTTTGTCTTTCAAATCGTTTTGAAGTTTTTAACAAGGGTATTTTGGACGTCTTACCTACCCAAAAGCTTAGTTTTCCTAAAGCATAGTTCAACATTGACCTTGACGTTCAAATGTGAGGTAACTCTATGATTGGTTGCTCAAGTTTCCCTAACGATATCAACTCTCATGACAGTGAGATACATATTAAACATGTATATTACAACAACAACACCAACAACAACAACAACAACAACAACAACAACAATAATAACAATAACAAAAGTAAAAATAATAAATTTTTGTATAAATAGTTCAAATCATATCTACGTATTTATAATATAACGCATGCGTCTTGTTTAGCTTTGTGCTATTTTTTATATTTTTAGACTATATATGACTAACTCTCCCTAATAATAATATAGTAATTAGTTTTAGTTTAAAAATATTATGGAAGAGTTGTTCTGCACCACTAAGTAACAAATGTATGACTTGGTAAAACATCTCAAGTTTCTTTCTAAAAAAAATCTCAAGTTTCTTTTTAAAAAAAATCTCAAGTTTCAAACTCAAAGCAACAAGTCTTAACCATATTCATTCAAATCAAAATTTTCACATGACTAAAAAGTCTATAATTCATATATTAATTCTTAAACAAAATATTATTTTTTCAGAAAATAACTCAATATATTATCGTAAACCACAAAACCAATCACGTAATTTTTTTTTTTAAAAAAACGTCGCACAAAATTATGCTATAAAATCAAACAAAACAGTAAAAATATCCTAAATAAATTAACAAAATATTTTACATTGACGTTACAAAGTTTTTTTTTTTTTTTTTTTTTTTTTTTTTTGTGTAATGTTTTGTTTATACATATTCAATGTAATTTACATTGATTATGTATTTTTATATATCTTTAACATACTATAAAAGAGCGTATGTATTTACGTTTCGTAAGTTTTTTTACGTTTCCTTGTGCCACGTCACTACTGTTTTTTATTAAGTTTTTATACAGTTTTTGTTCTCGTTTTTTCACTTAAAAAATAGACTCAGACCACAGACCGAGAGACGACGAATTAAGAGGACGACCGAGAGCAAGAACGCCAGATAAAGAGGGGAGCCAGAGTAAGGAAGAAGAAGGAGGGAAGGGAAAGAAAGAGGACGAACTTTGAAATACATAAAGAGGTATACAAAATTCGTGTTCTTCATAAATTTCGTTCATTGTTTACGGTACTATTCTTTAGTCAGAGGGCTTTTTGGTGATTTTTCTTGGATTTGCTTTCACTAAAATAGGTTTCCTGAGATTCTTGTACATTAAGCTTGGAATTTGTGAATTTCAATCACTTAGTTTAAAACTCAAATTTAACTTGTTCATGAACGCTCACGAGGTGTTTGATAAAATGTGTACACAGTTGTCAGATTTTTTTCCCTGACAAGTTTTGGTCTTGAAATCTATTTTTATGTGTGTAACTCTAGGATATTAGGAAGGGCATACAAGTGAGGCTACGCCCAAAGGTACAATTGACACAAGGGATGCTCAGGTACTTGGTAAATTTTGATGTCTACTTTTTTTTAAGCTTTACCACTGAGACTTAAATCATACCCTGCATTGTTGTTGTAGATGACTAAGGTAGATAACATAGTTCAGGTTATTAATAATTTTATTTTTTAGCCAACTCCTTCTGTTAATAATCTATTCGCCAACTATATTACTTCAGTTAAAAACTCATGTTCCCATGATTTAAATGACATTCATAACATTTAACTTCAATTTCAACTGGGGTCTTTGATAGTTATGCTAGAAATCCAATTAACAACGAATCAATACCGATATATATTGTAGATTATGTATTTGAAAGGTATGTTCGCCTAAGCTTTGAAAAATTCTTTGTTATTTATAATGTAAAAGTGTACCATATTTACTTTTATGTTATTGCTAGAAAAGAATATTTAGGTATAACTCTCAAGTATGATTTAGTCGTTCATGCAGTTATGGAACGAGATCAATCATGGCGGTAACTGCTCATCATATTCATGAATATAGGTTTGCTTCTAAAAATGATATCCCAGTTCGATGGGTTGTCACACCAGATGAAAAAACTTTATGACCCAAAGCTTTTCGAATGAATGCGTAGTTGTAAATTCTTCGAGTTCAATATCTGAACTTGATATTGATAGCTTGTCTAGCAAAGATGCTACCTCCAAAATAATTGAATGGGCTGTGATAACTGGATAAGGAAAGAAATAGGTAATTTTTACATATATAAGTTTTACAATTTATAAATTATGCGATTAATACGTTTAGAATAAACAAGTATTATTCTTACATGGCTCAAACTCTACAATGCTTTTCAAGGATAAAGAACGCTAACACAATTATAACTATTTCAAAAGGAAAAAAAACAAAAAAATAAGTCTTGCTTATTTCACCGCCGGCTTAAATTTAGTACACAATTCTGTATTAATATGTTGGTTTTGTAGTATGAAATTTGATTATGTTTTAATTTCACTATAGATATCCATGATAGGTTCAGTTAATGGAAGATGCTCCTTTGAATACTACAGCTTTGATCAAACAATCGAAAAGATGGATCAGCCTTTTTCATAAGATTTCCTTAATACCTTGGTTCCTAACGGAATCCCTCCTCACGAGTTGGTATTAAAAAAGAACTGCCCCATCATTTTATTGCGAAATATCAATTCTGCAGAAGGTTTGTGCAATGGTACAAGATTAATTTGTAAACAGTTTGATTGAAACGTCATACACGCTAAGATATTTGTGGGGGAACATACTGGGAAAAAAGTATTTCTTCCAAGAATCCCATTCATCCCTCTTGCAACTGACAATTGTCCTATTCCTTTTAAAAGAACACAATTCCCAGTTCGATCTTGCTTTGCCATGACGATAAACAAATCACAAGGCCAAACGCTGGACTTTGTAGGCTTATACTTACCAGAGCCTGTTTTCTCACACAGGCAATTATATGTCGCTTTATCTCGAGCTTGATCATCTGAGCGTACAAAGTTCTTTTAAAACCTGATTCAAATAATCAGTTGCTTTGTCGCACCAGAAATGTTGTTTATGATGAAGTTCTACTGTTGGCTAATCAGTTATAAGCAAATATCAATTCATCCTTATGATCAAGGTAAGATTATTTATGCTAATTAAATTATGCAGCTTAGACCAAACATGAGCATATATTTTTATAAGCTGTTACAAAAAACTTATCCCCTCAAATTTAAACTTGTGCTTCAAGTGTTACAACAACAATAACATATATAAAGAACAGATTAATAAACATATTATTGACTTCATATTTTGATGACTTTTTCCCCATTGTATATCGGTCACTACAAGGTAGTAACAAATCTTGCCTCTGACAGTGGGATCACTACGACATATCGTATTATCAGACTTACAACGACTTCTACACGACTCATACCACCGAGTTGATCACGAGGTGAGATCGGCTAACTCAGTTAACTTAAGCTACACTCTTTATAGAAGAGAATGTCTTGTACATATGTACGACGAGATCAGGTTTTGTTTTTTGACGGGGCAGAAACAGAGGGAAAGAAAAATATGAACTACTTATGCGACATTTGCTTTAAACTGGTTCTTCAGCTTCAGCCTTATTTGGTATTTTTCCGGATGCGGGTCACGGTTTACGATGGATTCTGAATGAGGCTAGCCTCGGAACCTCCACTACTGGAACATGAATAATAGTATCATGTCAGAATGCTCTGTTGATAGAGAATTATAATGCATTGTTTTCTTTTTCTGTTGATAGATACAAAATATAAGTAAAATCAATGTCATGCGGGGCATGGCACAACAACTAGTACATATAAAAAGATTGAAAATTTTCTCGTAAATAAACCATATCAAAGTCAATCCATAAAATGACATCTAGGTATTAGGTGAACCATTTTCTATTTATCTGCCTAATTATTTCAGCAAACCCCTAACTTAGTCGCATCCCACGAAGAAGTGAGTGGTAGAACTGTAAATAAAACGAATACCCGTGGCGTTTCTTCAAACACTCCCACTTATAAACACTGGACCAAAGTTATTATTTTTATCGTCTCTTTTCCCCTCTCTTTCCTCTCTGTCCGAAGAAAGAGAAAAAAGGTCCGATTCATTCATTCCTCTCACACGTCACAACCCTCATCGACGACAATGGCGAGGCTCTTGATCCTCGTCCTCGCGATCTGCGCGGGGATCTCGGCCGCGACGGCGTTCTCCGGCACCGGAGAAGAGCATCTCGGGATTTTCCTCGCGAAGCGTGGCTGCAACGGCTCGACCGTTGGCGATTGTCTGGCAGAAGAGGACGAGTTTGAGATGAGCTCGGAGATCAGCCGGCGTATCTTAGCAACGAAGAAGTACATCAGCTACGGTGCGCTTCAGAGGAACACTGTGCCGTGCTCTCGCCGCGGCGCGTCGTACTATAACTGCAAGCCTGGCGCCCAGGCCAATCCCTACAACCGCGGATGCTCCTCCATTTCGAGGTGCAGGAGTTGATTTTATTTTTACTTGTTTTGTTTTGTTTCATTTTTTTTTTAAATATGTGGGTTTGATTGTTGTTAATATTATCTTATTAACAATTGTGTACCCATTTGTGGTTATATTATTGTTCCATGGGAAAAAAACAAAATTCTATCTCGTCTATTGGTCTATATAAACAAATTGTCTTGTAATTGGTTATTATTTTTATTTTTACGTTTCCTATGGGTTTTTTTTTTTAAATTTATTTTATTGTAGATTTAATTTCGTACTGGGAAAGATCTGAGATTTAGGTCCGTGATGACGATGAGACTGTTTTTTGTTAGAAAATAAAAAAAATGAATGAAATAAAAATGAGAGATCATAGTTCTAGTACATGCATGATATTGGTGAGATTTACACTGATCTTTTGTTTATGGTTTAATTGGTGTTCCTGTTTATCTTATTTTTTCCTATTTTCATATGTTTGTTTTTTATTATTAGCAAGCTAATAATTGAGTGATATATGAATTTTGGCATGAATTGGTAAATGTAAGTATGTGATCTGAGTTGTGATTTGAACCAGAAAACAACGTTACTTGCTTTGCGGCTGATGGACATTACTAATTGGCAAAAAAAAATTGTAAAATCTATTTTTGTGTAAAAATGACTTTTTGAAAATCATATTCGAACTTAAAATATTACACGTGAAAAAGTGTGATGATTCGTTTTTGAAATTTGAACAAGTTGAAAAGGAATATGCCAAACTTAAATCGAATTGGGTTGGGCTTGGGTGTTATGTCATGATCACCGCTTCACAAACTTAAAACAGGTCAGAGTTAAGACATAAAGACAATTTTTTGGGTGACCAAGTCCTAAAAATTAATAAAAAATACACGAACACGTCTTTGCTACCTAACATCAACCTGGAATGCCAGCCAATAGCTATGGACAATGACCCCTCTGAACACTCTGGATCCTCGATCTGGATCTGGCGGTGAGTCCATTCGGAATGCGGCATCAGCTGCACAGACGGACTGAACTCTTCCTCCAGATGTCCAACTAGACTTTATTGAGATTCAGGTCTCCCGAGGGTTAGACCAGACCCCGTGTCCGAGCTTCCAGCTCGGCGGGACTTCAGATGAGGCTGTCCCATAGGCTCGAAATGATCTGATCGGGCTGCCCCCGCCCCCGCCGGCACGAGCACCCTTCGTGGCCTTCCCAGCGAACTACGGACCTCGTCCCTCTGTTACCTCGCAAACATTCGCCGCCCAAATCCTGGACGAACTGAATCAGACCACAACAACTCCGGTCGAAGTCACAACCATCACACCACTGCGCACGGTTGTTCGTTGTTCTCAGAGTGACGAACCCAACATGACTGAATTTGAAAAATTTAAAGAGTCTATGGCAGCCGAACTGAGGGCTGTCCATTCAAAGTTCCATAGTGCCACCAGTTCGGCCCCTGAAATAGACCGACTCGTCACCGAAACAGAAAGAACTGCGTTCACTAAAAACATTACTTTCACATCTCACTTATTGATGGTGTTTGCTTATGGATCTTTTATTATTATGTATGTTCGAGAGAGAAATCTTTTAGTTCTTAAAAATGGCAATTCGGCTTGTTATGATTTTCTTTTGCGTGAAAGCAAATCGCTCCTAGTCTCCCCTTAATTATTGATGTGAGTGGTCATATTCAGAAGGTCAAAGAGATATTCGGAGAGACAAAAATATAGTTGAGAAGTCCTAGTACGGTTAGCTGGGCGGTTTGAGAACGTTGGAAACAAGGGTATTTCTGTCCTTATGGGAGAATGTCTTTTATTACTCCTATAAAATAGAAACAAAAATTAAATGGGGGTTAAATGAAGATAGATGTTTCTTGAGTCTTGACTCTTGAGGAAAGAGAGGGTGCGTTAGACGGAGAGTTGTTTTTAATTTATTTCATAATTTTTTTAAAGTTGTTAGAAAAATAATTAATTAATGATAAAGTATTTGGTTTGGGGATATTATGGTAAGAGCCAGCTGGAATGTGAAGGCGGAATTGGTTTGGGAAACGCGCAAACACCGCACATCGATCCGTGGTAGGCCCACCACCTGACGTGTAGCACTTATTCTTTCTCTTCCCTATTTTTCCTAGCCGTTGTATAGTCCTTTTCAAATTACTGGAGCTAAACTAATGACGATGTAACTAAATCAAAATTATAAATTTACAAAATAATCAAAATTTGTCTTAATTGAGTGAAATAGTCAATATGCTTTTATCTGTTTGAAAACGTATATTTGTCTATTTTGTTGAAAAGTTGAAATTTTGATTATTTTGCTAATCAATAAGTTTCAAATTGATATTTTATACAATTTTTCTTTAAAAAATTTTATTATTTAAAAGAAAATTTTCATTTTGTAGATCTTAAGAGTGGAAAAATATCAAAGGTAAATTCTTTAATTGAAAAATGTCTAAAATTTGAATCAAAATTGAAAAAAAATGCCCTTCAAATTAAATAAATTCATCTCAACTCTCTCTTTCCATGTTACTCTCACTCTCTCTCCTCTCAATTTCTCACTCAGTCTCTCTCACATCCGATTCCGACAATCTACGGTGGACAAGTTTTGCATAAATTTGACCTTCATTATTCAAAATGCCCAAAAAAAACTATTAATTTCATCGTAAATCATAAAAAATTATCGTATATTATCAATACAAAATAAAAATAAAAAACTTTGAGTGACAAATATTTCTATCGATCAAAGTCATTTTTTGTCGCGCAAACTCTTCACCACTCAAAATGTCCAATAACTATGAAATTCATCATAAATCATCCTAATCATCAGAAATCATAGAAAATTATCGTAAATTATCTTAATTCAACATGAAGTTCATAAAAAAAATTGTTAAATTTTACCATAATCTACCGCATTTCATCGTAAATTACATGAAATTATAGATTTTTCACTAACTTATAAAGAAATATATCATCACTAAATCTAAATCCACCATTATTCAAGGAAATCCACTAATAATGGGAAGATTAGAAGATCCTTTGAGAGAGAGAGAGAGAGAGAGAGAGAGAGAATTGAGGAAATGAGGAAAACTAAAGAGAGAAAGAGAGAAATAAGGTTAAATAGGCTTAAAAGACATTTTGTCCGATTTAGGTCAAAAATTAAGTTTCAAATATTTTTCAACTAACGAGTATAGTCTTGTTTTTTTTTTTTTTTTTTTTTTTTTTTTTTTTTTTTCATTTTTGAGGTCCACAAAATGAAATTTCTCATTTTGAACATAATTTTTTTTATTATTATTCGACGTCATATAAATTTATTTACTCATTTGGAAAGTGTGCTTAAAATTTAAATGCGAGAATTCGTTGTAACAACAATTTGCTTATGCACAAGGTCAATAAACTAGGAACCTTCATATTGAATAAACCAAGATTACATGCATATAATCTGCCTATTTGACATTTTTTTTAAAGAAACCTATTTGACATGTTATTATTCACTGTCAATTTTATTAAAATAAATAGATTACATTTGTTTTTCAAACATTAAATACATATTAACTAATATTTCGCTCGTTCTTTCGGCTACATTAGATAGCAAAATTAAACTATCAATCAATTAAAACGTATTAGTTAGTATATATTTAATATTACTCATATAAGCAAATACGATCTAGCTAATTTGCCAACTTAAAATCTAGAAAATTATAAAATAGTTAATGTTTTGTATACATTGCAAAGTAGATATAAATCATTATAAACGATTTTGTAAGAAAACTATTACCGTTCAATAAATAAACATGATCAAATATAAATATAAATATATATATATATATATATATATATATATATATATATATAATATTTATAATAGCACGCAAGAGACTCATAAAACAATCGTGATTTATACTGTATGCGTATAATAAAAGGTATTTAGGTTTGTTTATAATGATTTATAAACCGTCTGTTTATAATAATTAGTCTTTTATTGTTTATAATGATTTATATTAGTTTATAATGCTCCTTATTTTTATTAAATAAATCAAGTCGAAATCTTAACCATAACTAACTGAAACTCATCAAGTAGAAGATTGACTCCGAAACAACACTATTACAAAAATAGCTTTTAGAAGTGACGCCGATTTTTAGAAGACATATTTGTCAATTATAAGCGACTAGTCGCTTCAATACTATTCCACAGAAATACAAGCATTTTGCCTTGAAAAAATCATACTTTTGATATTAGAAGCGACATTTCGCTTCTAAAATTTCCCGCAAAAAATAAGCGACATGTCGCTTCTAATCTCTCAAAATTTAATTTTCTTGTCATCTCCGCAAAAACTTTCAAATGTTAACAAAAACGACGATATTTTGTGGTATGTTAAATTTAGAAGCGACAAGTCGCTTCTAAACTTTTGAAATTTTTGGCTCGTTGTTTTCTCCGCCATCTTTTTTAATTTTTTTTTTACAAAACAACATCGTTAATTTGACCTAGAAATTAGAAGTGACTAGTCGCGCCTAATGTGGCTTCTAATTTAGGTCAGACATATTAAATCGCGATTTCTTTCTTCTTCTCCTTCATCATTCTCTCTATGCCTCTCTCCGTCTCTTCTCTGACCGAGCCACCACAACCATCACGCCGTCCTCTCTCTCCGACGACCACCACCACCACGTTATCCTCTCTCTCCGACCACGCTGAGTGTCCGACGACCACCACCACTACCATCACCCCCACAATCTCCGACGACCACCACCACCACCACTTCTCCGGTTGAGCCACTACTCTGACGCCATCTCCTTACTCCGACCACCGCTGCCACCCTCTCTCTCCGCGACCACCACTGACGCTACCCATTCTCTCCGGCGCCATCTTCTCTCTCCGACCACCTCCGGTGAGTTCAACCTTCTCTTTTTTTTTTTTCCTTTTTTCAACCAACTCCGACTCCCTCCGCCCCTCACTCACCTTCTCATTTTCTCAGTTCTGCCTAGCCTCGGCCTTGCCTCGTCGACAGCCTGGTGAAAGCCCCGCAGCCCAGTGACCACCCCGTGGACAGCTCTGTCGCAGCCTGGTGAGAACCATGTGGACAGCCTCGTTGCAGCCCCGTGAGCTCGACCGATAGCCCCGTCTTTTCCACTCCGTGTCGCGTCAAGCTCCGTGTGTTCACTCCGCGTTGTAGCTTCGTGTCGCATTGCAGCCCCATACCAGCACCTCGACATCCCCGCCTCGCAGCCAGCCTCGTCTCGTCGTCGCCTGGTCTCGTAGCCGTGCAAGGTTAGTTGTTATATATGTTAATTAATTTAATTTATCAATATGAGTTAGTTAGATTAATAAAAATAAGTTAATTTGTTAAATAAATTTATTAAAGAATTAGATTAATATTTAGTAGTTCATATGTTAATTTCATTTGATTAATATTTAGTGATATAACTCGTTTGTTTATTGTTTTGTTAAGTAGTTAGATTGTTAGTTTTGTTTGCTAAGTACAATTAGATTATTAATGTGTTAGTTTTAATAACAAATATACTAAGTAAATTAGTTGATTAATTAATAATGTGTTATGTTAATTAGTTAATAATATGTTAGTTTGTTGATGTGAAATAATTAGACTTGAAATTGAATTTGTTAGAACCGAGCCACTGATGCTTAGTTTTGGGTTTAGTTGATCAAAGAAGTGTGCAAAGAAGAGCAGATTGAGGATATCTTTACCGAGTTGAGAGCAGAGTTATACCCTGGTTGCAAGGAGTTTTCATCTTTGTCGTTGTTGGTTTCATTGATGCACATAAAAGTCACGAACCACTGGACAAACAAGTCGTTCACTGAATTCTTGTAGCTTTTGGGGAAGTTGCATCCTGTTGGAAACATAATTCTAGAGAAGCACTACGAGGCGAAGGAAAAGTTAAAGCGATTCGGCATGGGCTACGAGATGATCGATGTGTGCACGAATGATTGCGTCTTGTTTTGGAAGGGAATGAAAACCGTTGACGTTTGCCCCGCCTGCGACGAAAGTAGATGGGTAGTTTGGAAGAAAGTACCTAGCAAAGTTTTGCGGTACTTCCCGATGAAAGATCGGCTCAAGCGGTTGTACGCATCTTGATACACGTCTCTCGAAATACAGTGGCACGGGAAGGAACAAGTGACTGAGGAAGGCGTTCTATGACATCATCCCGATGGGAAGGCGTGGAAGAACTTGGACGAGAAGGAATGAGTGACTGAGGAAGGCGGACTTTGCTGCGGAGCCAAGGAACGTTCGAGTTGGACTTGCTGCTGATGGTTTCAACTCTTTCGAGGAAATGAGTTTTTCATATAGCATGTGGTCGGTGGTGTTGACCGCGTAAAATTTGCAACCACTGTTTTGCATGAAGTCCAAGTACTTGATGTTGACGCTTCTGAATCCGAGCCCGAAGTTGCCTGGAAAAGACATTGATATGTTCTTGCAGCCACTTATTGAGGAACTGAAAGAGTTGTGGACAATAGGCGTCCGATTGCGAGATGGGGCCGATAACAATGAAGTCTTTCAATTGCGGGTCGCACTCCTTTGGAAGATCAATGATTTTCCGGCACGGGATAGTTTATCAGGATGGAGTGGACTAGGGTATCTTGCGTGCCCCACTTGAGCCATAGACATGCCAGCATTGCCTATCAGAAATAGAGTCGTGTATTACTACCATCGCCGGTACATGCCAGATTCTCACCGGATGAGAAAGTGCAACGGTCACTACAAAATACGCGTCGAAAAAAAGAGGTCTCCAAAGAGGTTGACTGTGGGTCAGATAATTGAACATCTGAACAATTTTCCTAATATGAAACCACGCAAGCACTCTCGAGGTCCTAAACGAGCGAGGCGAGAGCGAACTAAACTGGAACAAGAAAAACATCTTCTATGAGTTTCCATACTGGTCAGAGTTGACATTGAAGCACAACTTGGATGTGATGCACATAGAGAAGAATGTGTGCAAAAATTTACTCGGGACATTGCTCAGCATTGACGGGAAGGATAAGGACACCGAGAAAGAGAGATGGAATTTGGAGGGACTTGAAAATAAAGTCGACTTTACAGCTGGAGAAGCGTGAGAATAGGTGGTTCAAACCGCAAGCTTCATACGTTCTGACACCAAGGTAGAGGAAGGAATTTACTCAAGTGAGACAAGTCTTCTACTTGAACAACCCTCGTAATGTTGATGGGGGATGGAATGTCGTTGAAGATTGTAATCATCGATTTATGTGAGATTTTCCTGAAATCGATGCCTCGTCTTTGGCTATATTTCCATTATCAGTACAACAAACTAACATCGAACTACTATCTGATCCTCACAAAAATTGTGAAGCAACTCTTATGAGTGACGATAGTGAACATGAAACAGTTGATTTTGCAGGTTTCTCCTCAAGCTTCTGAAACAGGTTCACCTTCTTTCTCTCATCTTTCTCTCCAATCTTTGAACTCCAATATGATCTCCGAGATATCTCTAAATCTCTTGGATCTCCTTAGATGACACCGTAGTCTTCCGAAACGTAATATCCAAATGAACAAGAATACAATGTGTGCACACTCTATTAATCTCACAAGATTTGATTATGAAGTTTCAGTTCTACTCTTATTTTGACAAAATACCGAGTAAGAGAGAGAGAAGCAAGAGGGACGAAAAATTGCTCTTACTTTTGTGATTTTTGCTTTCTCTTAGACCCCTATTTATAGTGGTAGAAATGATATATTCTAGAAAGCTCCTAGAGATATTTGATTCTCCTTTATTCTTTCCTATTTTGTAGTTAAGCATGAACTGTTGGATCTTGACTACAAATCCTACTTTTTTTTTCTCATCCATTAGATCAGAATCTAGGATATTATTGTTGTCGCACGAAAAAGAACAACGATTAGATACCTCGGGCGGTTCGATCCAAGGCCGGACCAAGTGACCGCGCCCGGGCCAAAAGTGGGAGCTCATAGACCGAGCTGCACCCTCCAGACCCTGAGGTGTGTTTTGGGGGATGTGACCGTGCCAAAGGTTGGCTGCCTACGTACCCTTTAGTCGGGATCAGGTCAGAACGTAGTTTATCTTGGGCTCGGAGGCTTGAGAATCCAAGGCTTTAGAGTAGGACCCGGCTCGTAGCTTCTAGTGAAGACTTTAGAGGGGTCGCTTGCCTCGTAGCTCGGAGTTCTAGCTCAATGGCCAAGAAACTGGAGAGCAGCGTGGGCTGCTGAAGCTCGGGTCGCAGAAAAGGAGCGCGCTCCCTCTCGTGGAGGGGGGTCCTTGTATTTCTGAGCCGACGGAGGAGGAGCGCGCGCTCTTGGAATGTCACAAGAGCACGGGAGAGGAGAGAATTCTCGAGAGAGAGAGAAGTAGAGATGTGTTGGAATGAACTAGGATGATTTTTCCTTCCCCAAGGGGGGGGGGTATTTATAGTATTTGGAGTAGGCCTTGGGCCGGCCCCTTGAGGCCCATCGGGCGGCCGGGAGCGGGGCGCGCGAGGCATCACGTCCAGGAGGGCGCAGGGCGCGCGGGACGTGTCGCCTGGACGGGCGCGTGGCGCACCGGGCGCGGGACTTGGCCGGGCGCGGCGTGCCCGGCAGAGGCGTGCCCGGCCGAGGCGGCAAGGATGCTCGGCTGGGGCAGCAGGGCCACCCGGCCGAGGCGGCAGGGACACCCGGCCGAGGCGGTAGGGACACCCGGCCGAGGCGACACGGGCACTCGGCCGGGGCAGCAGGGGCACCCGGTCGAGGCAGCAGGGGCACCCGGCCGAGGCAGCAGGGGCACCCGGTCGAGGTGGCAGGGACACCCGGCCGAGGCAGCAGGGGCGCTTGGCCGGGGCAGCAGGGATGCTCGGCCGGGGCAGCAGGGGCACCCGGCCGAGGCGGCAGGGGCGCTCGGCCGGGGTGCTGGGGCGCGCGCGGGCCGGGACGGCAGGGGCGCAGGGTGCGCTCGCGCCAGGCGCGTTAGGGCGCGCCGACGCCCATTGGGCCGGGGGCGCTGGAGCGCGCGCGGGTCGGGAGGCCGTTGCGCGGGGGCGCGCGGGGGCCGGGACGGCCGGGGCGCAGGGTGCACGCGAGCGAGGTGCGCTAGGGCGTGCTGAGGCCAATTGGGCCGGGGGCCCCAGGAGCGTTAGGGCGCGCCGAGGCCCATTGGGCCGAGGGCGCATGAGCGCACGCGGGCCGGGACGGCCGGGGCGCAGGGTGCGCGCGAGCCAGGCGCGTTAGGGCGCGCTGAGGCCCATTGGGCCGGGGGCGCAGGGTGCGCGCGAGCCAGGCGCGCTAGGGCGCGCCATAAGACATCCCAGAGATGTAGGCAAAGACGCCTCCGCGGAGCGCCATAAGACATCCCTGAGATGCAGGCTTAAGATGCCTCCGCGGCGCGCCATAAGACATCCCAGAGATGCAGGCTCAAGACGCCTCCGCGGTGCGCCATAAGACATCCTAGAGATGCAGGCTGAAGATGCCTCCGCGGCGCACCGTACGACATCTCAGAGATGCAGGCTAAAGTCGTCCCTCGTGACACGCTTAAGACGCCTACATGGCGCACCTAAGCCGCCTACATGGCGCACCTAAGACGCCTACATGGCGCACGTAAGACTCCTACATGGCGCAACCAAGTCGTCCCTCGCGACACACCTAAGACGCCTACATGGCACACCGAAGACGCCTACATGGCGCACCTAAGACGCCTACATGGCGCGCTTAAGATGCCTACATGGCGCACGTAAGACGCCTACATGGCGCAACCAAGTCGTCCCTCGCGACGCACCCAAGTCGTCCCTCGCGACGCACCTAAGACGCCTACATGGCGCACCGAAGACGCCTACATGGCGCACCTAAGACCCCTACATGGTGCGCTTAAGACGCCTACATGGCGCAACCAAGTCGTCCCTCGAGACGCACCTAAGAAGCCTGCATGGCACATCTCGGCCATCCCTCGCAACGTGCCTAAGATGCCTAAACGATGCATAGAACCGTCTCTAACGACGTGAGTCTGTCATGAGTAACTTTGTGAGTCTGTCATGAGTAACTTTGTGAGTCTGTCATGAGTAACTTTGTGAGTCTGTCATGAGTAACTTTGTGAAGTTCTCATAGATATGGAATTCATGTACAAGATTGCTGAAATGCAATGTATGTCACCTCATGGTTTGTTCCTTGGAGTGTGAATAAATGAACTGGCCAGTGTCCAAATTGAGTCATGACTCTTTTGGATGAAACAATGTGACTTGTTAGCTCCTCGTCAATACATTGTTTCTAACTTATTCGAATACAAGCGACAAAGGAGTTGAGGAAATAACAGCTAGAAGGGTAAAATGGTAATTTAGTAAATCCCGACTAGCTGATGAAATTCATGAAGGGTAAACATAGATAATATTCAGTGGATCCGCTCATCATAATTAGGTCGAATTCTTGAGTAGAAAATAAATTCATTTGAACCGAGAGATTTTCAGTGTCAGCTCTTTAGTGGAGTCAGTTGGCATTAAGCTAAACTTGGAAAAGGTTTGTGAACTTTTGAGTCCAAGTGTTTAGCTCAAGCTTTGTTCATTTGGGTCCATGAGGTCACTGTCACGAATCACATCGATAGGAATAGTTAAACTGGAAGCTAAGTCAAAACAAGAACGAAAATAGTCAAAAGGGTATTTTTGTCTTTTGAGACATATGATGAAATGAATGTCAATAAATTTTTTGACAAGTTCATTTGATGACTTAATGTCACTCGGCCATAACTTGATTATTGGGCCTTGTGAATTAATTTCGTTTCATAAGAATTTTATTGAAAATTCTTAATTTGCTTTTCTCATGTTGTCATGAAAAAATGAAGAAGCTTCTAGAAGCTCCTTCTAGATGAGAATAGGCGCCCATAATACCCAAGGAAAGAGAGTTTATTTTGTGCATAAATGTATTTAGATACTTGCCAAAAGAAAAAGAGGAAACAAATTTGCATGTAGATGCACAAGGAATTTCGGCCAAGAGAGTAATGGGCAAGGCAAGGAACAAAAAAAGAAACAAATCCAAGCCTCTAGGAGGCAGCCTTGGGCGCCCAACATGGAATGGGAAATAAGGGATTTTTGCTCATGAATATGTGATATTCTATAGAAGAGGAAAGTACCTTATTGAAGGTAAAACCTCTCCTATAAATAGGAGCCCCATTCCTCACATTTCATTCATCCAAAGTTTTAGAGATTGAGAGCTTCTCTCTCTAGACTTGGCCGCCCCTTCCTCTCTCTCTCTCTAGTTTATATTTTCGATTTTTCTTGTCTTGGCACCTAGGTCCTCACTCGACCTAGTCTTTAGCTCTGCGACTTTGAGACTCGTTCTTAAGTCGTAGCGTTTAAAAGTGCCCACTCACTGATTCCTTCTTTTCGAGTGATTTAGTTATAGAAACTTTCGTGGTTGCTCGAGGTGCCGAGGAAAGGAAGAGAGACGTGCTGCGAGGGGAGACGAGCGTTGAAAACTTTCCACAAGCTTCTTCAAAGTTCAAGCTTCAAGAAAGGTTAGTAAACTTCTAGCTCATATTGGTTTTTAATTACATGTACTTGCACTTGTCTAGGTTAGTAAAAACTGTTTTACTTGTAAAATAAAATTTTTAAAATTCCGCCGCTTACCGAAGCGTTAATTATTTTCTCAAACCCTAGATCGATTCCAACAAATGGTATCAGAGCTATGGTCAAAGATTAGCATGTACATGTTTTTAAAATTATGAGCTTGAAAATCGTTTTCGAAAGTTTACTAATTTTGTGACAAGTTAGAATTGTAATCTTAGATTTTTTTTTTAATTTAATGCTCTTGTCTTTAAATTAAAAAGCATGTTGATTTTCTATGAGTTTGGGATGTTTTTAAAACACATTAGAATCAGTTCTAAAAGTTTTTAATTTTTTATATTGAAAAACGTGTTTTAAAGGTTTGAGAAATTTCGAGTAAAATTTTGTGACTAGTTTTGATATCTTGCTAGTTTCTTATTTTTACTTGAATCGTTTTATGCTTGTTGTTATTTCTTTTATTCTATGTTATTACCCTGCTAATAAAACACAAATAAAAGCTTTAAACAACATCTTAAAACGTTCTGTTACACTCGATTCTTTTTCGCACCTAAAAAGGACCAAGCTTTAATTTATTTCTTTTTCTTCGAGCTGGAGTAAACCTGCATTAAAAGTGGCATAACTCTCTGCTCCGAAATCTAAATTTAATGATTCTTGAATCAAATTAAAGCTCTGTCTGTCCTCTGTCCAATGCCACCGGTTTCGGCTAAAAAGGACATTGGAGCCGCTAGATATGGCGATTTTACTCCGAGGTGCGCGGCTGTCTGAAACTCCTGTTTTTTTTTAGAAATCCGGATTTTCAAACCCCACTACCATGAGTTATAGAACTCTAATGAGAAAACTTTCTTGAGCAAAAATGTTTTTCATATGATTATAAACATGATGTGTAAGATTAAAAGTTTTGATTTTTGAAAGATTAATTGAAATTGAATTTTTACAAAACTAGTTTGAATTTTGAAAAACCGTTTTCACTTTCAAACTTGAAAATATTTTGTCATCCAAATCAAATAAATTTTCAAAATGTTTTCAAAACTATATCTATATCACATATGTTCAAAATCTATATGCTCTTGAAAATTTGAGTGGGAGGTCTCCTTGTAGACAAGCCGAAAAATAAAAAGATGTGTAATCTCAAACTTTCAAGTGTTCGAGTGAGTTGAAGTTCACACTTCCCTCACGCACTTTCCCGAAATAGAAAATAGGAAAAGATCGAGTATGTACCTTGTGCCTTTATGCACTAATACTGCTCTGAACATGTCGATCTAGGATTCTCTTCTAGTTGTCCGCTCTGTCGCTCTCTAACTAGGAAATTTGTTTCCGAACTTATAAGAGTCGATGAACCAACTCCAAAAACTAAGTGGGAGGGTTATATTCGTTGTTTGTAACCCACGATCCCCAACACTAATGAAAGATGCAATAACGTGGGACTAAGAGCCGCTCTTGCGACCCTCACTTAAATGTGAGTACTCCAAGGCGTTATTGCTTCGATCATTGCTCAATGAGCTACGTCCGAGAGTGATGCAATGATGACAAGGCCTCCCCTTGGGGGATTGTTTTTCAAAGCTGATCTTTTGGACTAAGTGGTTGGTTGCACACTTAGGCTCAATCCCTAGTAATCCTCCCTTGAGGCTCTGCGAAAGGATGTGAGTGATCAAACCAATTTAAAAGGTGGCTAGTCAAAATAGATGTATTGACATCTTGGCTTAGCATTAATGATGTGTCATTTACTTATAAAAGGAGATTTTTTGCGGCCTTCTCTTGAGGGAGTAAATTATCGTTTGGTTTATAACACCTTTGGATTTTATAAAAGTCTTAATAAAACTTAAATCCTAAACCAAAGACTATTCATAAACTTGTTTCAACTTTTATAGGCAATATGTCTCTCAACCCTCTCTCAACCTTTCTTTCCTCGAATAAACTCGAAAACGAAAACTACGTAGATTCGAAACGTAACCTCGACATAATACCTACCGTTAACAAGCACAAATGGGTACTCACCACCCCGTGTCCTCCTCTGACGAATGATGATTCAACTCAAGAGGACAATGACGCCTTAGCGGTCTGGCTTCGATCCGATGAGATTGTGAGGTGCTATATATTGGCATCTATGAACAATATGCTGAAAGAGCAACATCGTAACATCGAGACTGCCGCTGACATGCTCTACAATCTCCTTGAGATGTTTGGAGGGCAAAGGCGTCAAACAAGGCTACAAGCAGTCCGACAGTTTATGAACTGTCATATGCAGGCTAGGACTCCTGTTGGAGACTTCATGATACTGATCATTAGTTTTCTGAATAAAATGGAAATCCTAGGATCTGAGATTGATGGGAAGAACATCATAGATATGATCTTAGAAACTCTCCCCGCATCTCTTGATACCTCCAAGATGAACTACTTCATAAACAAGCTAGAGTACACTGTTACCAAGCTTATGAAGGAACTTCACACTGCTGTAGGTCTCACTAAGAGAAAGAGGAATCAAGGAGAGGCACATGCTATTGAGCAAAAAGCCTCCGCCTCTGGAACTAAGAACAGACCTCACAAAGCCGATAAAAAGAACTGTCCTGCCTATCTCAAAGCAAAGGAACATAGTATTGTACTAGTTACCGAAGCATGCTTAGTAGCTGATAATGTATCAACGTGGATTCTTGACTCCGCTGCTACTAACTATATTTGTTGTTCCTTGAATGGTTTTGAGAAAACCAAAAGCTTAGAGGAAGGCGAGTTCTGTTTCAAATGGGGTGATGGGAGCCTGGTGTCTGCGAAGGCTGTGGGATCCGTGACGCTGTCTTTTGAAGACCGCACTTTAAACTTGAATAATGTTTATTTTGTTCCTACCTTTGGGAAGAACTTAATATTCATTGCTCGACTTCTTGAGCAAGATTATTGTTTAAAGTTCATTAAGAATGGAATTCGTATTTCGTTTCCTGATAATTCTTTTGTAACTGATGCATGTATGAAGAATGCTCTTTTCTACATCTATCCCACTCAATCTTCTCTTTTAGACACCGAAATAGATAATGATCTAATTAGGGAGCCAAAGAGGATCAAACTTTCTGAATCCTCCGATCTAACAAAATCAACACACCTATGGCACTTAAGACTTGGTCATATCAGTCTAGAAAGGATTAAGAGACTTGTGAGGGATGGTCCACTCCAAGCCTCTGCAATAGGTTCACTACCTACTTGTGAATCCTGCATAGAAGGAAAAATGACTAAGCAACCTTTCTCTGATAAAGGTCGAAGAGCCACTGAGTTGCTGGAACTAATACATTCTGATGTATGTGGTCCGCTCAGCCAACAGGCACGTGGAAGATACGAATATTTCGTTACCTTCATTGATGATTACTCACGATATGGGTTTGTCTATTTGCTCAAACACAAATCCGAGACCTTTAACGTATTTAAGGTCTTCAGGGCTTTAGTGGAAAAGCAAACTGGCAAAGTGATCAAAACCCTTCGATCCGATCGAGGTGGAGAGTATATGTCTGGAGAGTTCGATGACTTTCTTAAAGAAGAAGGTATCGCTTCTCAGCTTACCGCACCTGGCACACCTCAACAAAACGGAGTGTCAGAGAGAAGAAACCGAACTCTTATGGAGATGGTTAGATCAATGATGAGTTACTCATCACTCCCGCTTTCCTTTTGGGGATATGCCCTCGAAACAGCCGCCTACATTCTGAACCAAGTTCCGTCCAAAACGGTTCCTGGTACTCCTTATGAACGATGGACTGGCCGTAAAGTGAATCTTGGCCGCATCCGAATTTGGGGTTGCCCTGCACACGTGCTGAGGCAAAAGACTAGCAAGTTGGCTAGTAGGTCAGAATTGTGCCTGTTTGTAGGATATCCGAAGGAAACCAAAGGTTTTACTTTCTATAGTCCCGAGGACGATAAGACTTTCGTTAGCACGAATGCTCGTTTCCTTGAAGAGGACTTTATGAAGGATGCGAAACCTAGAAGCAAAATTGTGCTTGAAGAAAAGTTGGGTGAGGAAGCTTCTACCTCATCTGTAAGAATTGTTCTTACCCCAACTGTAACACAACCTAACTCATCAGAATCTCGTCAAGTAGTACTTAGACGTAGTGGGAGGGCTACTCAAAAGCCTGACAGGTACATGTCTTATGCAGACTCTCTTGTAGCCGTCTCTGACATGGATGATCCTGTTTCCTATAGCCAAGCGATGGCTTGTTCTGAATCAAACCTTTGGCTTGACGCCATGAAAGTTGAAATGCACTCGATGTATGTCAACAATGTCTGGAAACTTGTAGACCTTCCTGAAGGGATTAAACCCGTAGGGTGTAAGTGGATATACAAGAAGAAAAAGGGGTCCTGATGGGAACGTCGAGACGTTCAAAGCACGACTTGTGGCGAAGGGTTATACCCAACAAGAAGGGATTGACTATGAAGAAACCTTCTCGCCAGTCGCGATGCTTAAATCCATCCGCATACTCCTATCCATAGCTACAGCTCTCGACTATGAGATCTGGAAAATGGATGTCAAGACAGCCTTTCTGAATGGCAATCTTGACGAGCACATTTACATGGCTCAACCAGACGGTTTCGTGGAAGAAGGTCAAGAGACCAAGGTTTGTGAGTTGCTTAAGTCCATTTATGGATTAAAGCAAGCATCTAGGTCATGGAATATTAGATTCGTTGAAACTGTAAAGAGCTTTGGCTTTGAACAGTCAATAGATGAGCCTTGTGTTTACAAGTTAATACACGAAGGCAAAGTTGTGTTTCTGGTACTATATGTCGATGATATACTACTCATTGGTAATGACATGGGTAAGTTATTTGAGGTTAAGGTCTGGCTGGCAAAGCAATTCGATATGAAGGATCTAGGAGAAGCCGCGTACATTCTGGGGATCCAAATCTTTCGAGATAGGAAAAACCGGACCCTGTCGCTCTCTCAAGCAGCTTATATTGATAAGGTGATGGATCGCTTCTCGGTGCAAGACTCCAAGAAGGGTTAAACACCCTTTAGGCATGGAGTTTCACTCTCTAAGGACCAGTCTCCCAAGACTGCACAAGAGAGTGAAGACATGACGAATATTCCTTACGCCTCTGCCGTAGGAAGCCTTATGTATGCTATGCTTTGCACTAGACCTGACATCTGTTTCGCCGTTGGCGTAGTTAGCCGTTTCCAATGCAACCCTGGACCCGAGCACTGGATTGCTGTTAAGCATGTTCTTAAGTATCTTCGAAGAACTATGAACTTGATGCTTACATACTTAGGTACTGACCTGACTATGACGGGATATACCGACTCCGATTTTCAAGCGGATAAGGATTCCAGGAAATCCACTTCGGGATCTGTGTTCATCCTTAATGGTGGAGCTGTTGTGTGGAGAAGTATTAAGCAATCTTGCATTGCTGAATCCACAATGGAAGCAGAATATGTGGCTGCTTCTGAAGCATCCAAAGAGGCTGTATGGCTTAGAAAATTCCTTAAGTATTTGGAAGTTGTTCCAAACGTCGACGAGCCCATGACCCTTTATTGTGATAATAGTGGGGCTGTCGCTAACTCAAAGGAACCTCGAAGCCATAAGCGCTCTAAGCATATTGAGAGGAAATACCATTTGATTCGAGAGATCGCGCAACGCGGAGACGTGGAGGTGAAGTAGATCTCTGGCTAATCTATTCACCAAGGCCCTAGCGAACATGGTCTTCGACCAACTTCGAGAGGGATAAGGCATGAAAGACTACACACATCTTGTTTGAGTCAAGTGGGAGTTTGTTGTCAATGGTGCCCACAAGAAGAGTTGTAATCTTTATTTTGTACATTTGATGTAATAAAGTCTCATGAAGACTCTTGCTTGTAATTGCCTATTCATTCATTAATAAAGTTGAAACGTTCATTCATTCTTTCTTTGTTTGAAGCTTTATGATAAAACCTTAGTCTTTTAGTCCATAAACAAACTTAACAACTTACAAAGAGACAAATGTAGATTTGCATGAACAAACTCTTCGTAGTTTGCTTAAAACGATATATTCGCAATCTTAGGGTCAAAGGACTATTGACCTCAGTATGATTGTTAGAAGAATCTATGATGTCTGGTTATGAGGCATTGAGAGTTGGGGACTCTATAGTTCTTCTAGGTATCTTCCGAAGATACTGAAATGACCAGTGCACTTCTAGAGACAATATAAGAACAAACCATTTAACCTCTTATGTCTCGAAGTCACTATGTATGAATTGCATCATGCTTACCTTAATCCTGAAATGAGACATGCCATTTCACACCTTACTATTCTCATTTGAGAAAGTCAAAGTTCGGACTCACTATGTGATTCCGAACAAGGCCTATTGGTGAAGTACTAAGTTGTGAGTCTGTCATGAGTAACTTTGTGAAGTTCTCATAGATATGGAATTCATGTACAAGATTGCTGAAATGCAATGTATGTCACCTCATGCTTTGTTCCTTGGAGTGTGAATAAATGAACTGGCCAGTGTCCAAATTGAGTCCTGACTCTTTTGGATGAAACAATGTGACTTGTTAGCTCCTCGTCAATACATTGTTTCTAACTTATTCACAAGCGACAAAGGAGTTGAGGAAATAACAGCTAGAAGGGTAAAATGGTAATTTAGTAAATCCCGACTAGCTGATGACATTCATGAAGGGTAAACATAGATAATATTCAGTGGATCCGCTCATCATAATTAGGTCGAATTCTTGAGTAGAAAATAAATTCATTTGAACTGAGAGATTTTCAGTGTCAGCTCTTTAGTGGAGTCAGTTGGCATTAAGCTAAACTTGGAAAAGGTTTGTGAACTTTTGAGTCCAAGTGTTTAGCTCAAGCTTTGTTCATTTGGGTCCATGAGGTCACTGTCACGAATCACATCGATAGGAATAGTTAAACTGGAAGCTAAGTCAAAACAAGAACGAAAATAGTCAAAATGGTATTTTTGTCTTTTGAGACATATGATGAAATGAATGTCAATAAATTTTTTGACAAGTTCATTTGATGACTTAATGTCACTCGACCATAACTTGATTATTGGGCCTTGTGAATTAATTTCGTTTCATAAGAATTTTATTGAAAATTCTTAATGGGCTTTTCTCATGTTGTCATGAACAAATGAAGAAGCTTCTAGAAGCTCCTTCTAGATGAGAATAGGCGCCCATAATACCCAAGGAAAGAGAGTTTATTTTGTGCATAAATGTATTTAGATACTTGCCAAAAGAAAAAGAGTAAACAAATTTGCATGTAGATGCACAAGGAATTTCGGCCAAGAGAGTAATGGGCAAGGCAAGGAACAAAAAAGGAAACAAATCCAAGCCTCTAGGAGGCAGCCTTGGGCGCCCAACATGGAATGGGAAATAAGGGATTTTTGCTCATGAATATGTGATATTCTATAGAAGAGGAAAGTACCTTATTGAAGGTAAAACCTCTCCTATAAATAGGAGCCCCATTCCTCACATTTCATTCATCCAAAGTTTTAGAGATTGAGAGCTTCTCTCTCTAGACTTGGCCGCCCCTTCCTCTCTCTCTCTCTAGTTTATATTTTCGATTTTTCTTGTCTTGGCACCTAGGTCCTCACTCGACCTAGTCTTTAGCTCTGCGACTTTGAGACTCGTTCTTAAGTCATAGCGTTTAAAAGTGCCCACTCACTGATTCCTTCTTTTCGAGTGATTTAGTTATAGAAACTTTCGTGGTTGCTCGAGGTGCCGAGGAAAGGAAGAGAGACGTGCTGCGAGGGGAAACGAGCGTTGCAAACTTTCCACAAGCTTCTTCAAAGTTCAAGCTTCAAGAAAGGTTAGTAAACTTCTAGCTCATATTGGTTTTTAATTACATGTACTTGCACTTGTCTAGGTTAGTAAAAACTGTTTTACTTGTAAAAGAAAATTTTTAAAATTCCGCCGCTTACCGAAGCGTTAATTATTTTCTCAAACCCTAGATCGATTCCAACAGCGCGCCGCATCGGGCAGGCCACGCGCCGCGCCAGGCAGACCGCGCCCATGCGCCGCGCATCCCGCGCCGCGCCCCCTGCGCCGCGCGCCGCACTTTGCGCGTCGTGCGTGCCGTACGCCTCCACTTGACGGCGCACGCGCCCCTAGTCCCACATGGACGAAAAAGGGACCTTCTATGGCCCTCAAACACCTACAAATACCCCTGTCATTGAGGGGAAAGCGATCCCATTCATTCTCAAGGAACTTGAGACTTCTCTCCGCTTCTCTGGATGCCATCCTTGGCCTGAAGCGGATTCTCCTCGATTTCTCATTCTTGGAGATTCTGTAGCGCTTTCCGGGCACTCCCGAGTGCCGCTTCTCTTGATCGAATGATTAATATTGAGCCCACGAGTGCTCTAACGGTTTTCGACTGAAAATCGCCTACGCGTCTAGCACCCTAGACGCGTCCACCATTTTCGACTAGAAATCGCCTACGCGTCCGGAATCTCCGCCACAACAAGGAACTCTTGACTTAGAGTCTTCCACGTCTCCAAAAGAGAGAAAACACACATTCTCTCTCGGATCACTCGATCCCCGCGATCTCCGAAGTTCTAAGACGTCGCCGAGCACTCTTCCGCGCTCCGTCTCCTTCGTCGAGTACGCTTCTCCACCAAGGCTCCGCGCCTCACACTGCGTAACATACGCCCTGAACTACGTTCTGACCTCATCCCACACACGAGTACGTAGGCAGCCGACACCCAAGGCACGGTCACTCCTCCTCTTCACCCCTTTCCTCTTCCGAGAGGCGGGTTGATCGGAGAAAGCCTAGCTCGAGACTTTCGAGTTCACACTCTTCGCCCGGGTGCTAGCACTTGGTCCGGCCTTGGATCGAATCGCCCGAGGTATTCAATAGTTGTTCATTTTCGTGCGACAACAGTCCTCTCCTTCCAGCGCCAAAAGGTTGTCGCTAGTTTTCGGACAATGATTTAGGAACCGGAAACGGTCAGACCCAAGGCCGGACCAAGTGGTCTCGTTTCGGTTCGAGCGTGTCGGACTTGGTATCCCAAGTCTTCCATTAGCTGCTGATGATGCCTATCTCGCCCAAAAACCTGAAAAGTAGGAAAAATGAGTGTGAACCACAAAGGGGAAACAGAGGGGGTGCCTCTGTTTACCTCTCCGACGCTCAACATTAGTAGGATTGAAGTAGGTAAAAGAGGTTAGGTGTTCAGAGAGCCGAGACTTGAGAGAAACGAGTGAGTTATGAATTCAGCAGCGTTTCAGTACTCAAATTTGGATGACCTGTCTCAAGGAGTCGAGCCTCGTATTTATAGGCGACCGAGGGACGTTTTGAAGGCCCCTTGGCCGAGTGAAGTCGAGTCGGCCATCGGCCGGGTGAGACTCGATCGGCCGATGGCCGAGTGAAATGTTGGACGCTGGATGAGGATCACTCGGCCATTGGCCGAATAAAGTGTTGGACACCGGATGAGGTTTACTCTGCCATTGGCCGAGTGAAAAGCCTGAGCTGAGAGAGGATTCACTCGGCCATTGGCCGAGTGAACTGTTGGGCCGGCAGAGGATTCACTCGGCCATTGGCCGAGTGAAATGATGGGCCGGGTGAGATTCACTCGGCCATTGGCCGAGAGAACTGCTTGGGCCAGCCAAAGGCCGAGTGAATTGGGCCGGCAATTGGTCGGGTGAGCTCGTCCGGCCGCCCGAAAGGTCGATCGCGTCGTCGGACTTCGTCAGGCCGATAATAGCTTCATTTTTTTACCGGAGGAGGATTAGGAACATCTCCCTTAGGTTGTCTACGTGATTGGTAGCCAGTAGGCTTTTAACGAGCATGTCGTCCATGTATACTTCCATAGTCTTGCCGATTAGGTCGGCGAAGATCCGGTTTACCAATCGTTGGTAAGTAGCTCCTGCGTTTTTAAGGCCAAAAGGCATGACCATGTAGCAGTAGAGGCCACGATCAGTAACGAGTGTTGTCTTGATCTGATCGGGCTCGTGCATTCCTATCTGGTTATAGCCCGAATAGGCGTCCATGAAACTTAGCAGCTCATGTCCTGCCGTGGCGTCGACCAGTTGTTCGATGCGTGGGAGTGGAAAGCAATCTTTTGTGTAGGCTTTGTTAAGATCTTTGTAATCTATACAAATGTGCCACTTCCCATTAGGCTTTTTAACCATGACCACGTTGGCCACCCACTTGGGGTACTTGGCTTCTCCGATGAAGCCAGCGGAGAGAAGCTTTTTGACTTCTTCATTTATCGCTAGGTATGGTTCAGGGTTGAATGCTCGTCTAGCTTGTACCTTCTCAGCGATGTCTTTATCGTCATTCAATCGGTGCACAATCACATCGGGGTCTATACCAGGCATTTCTGCATGTGTCCACGCAAAGACATCCTTAACCTCCCGAAGGAAGGACGCGAGTTGAGTTTTGATGGCGAGAGGGAGTTCTGCACTGATCTACACCACCTGGTCAGGCTTAGCTTCGTCGAGAATGATTGAAGTGATATAATCGGGGGTGTCAACTTTCAACCTCTCGATTTCGTCTCGGGGTTCTAGTTCCCCGAGCTGCCGTGCGTCATTTTTATCACACGGGTAGTCATCTTCTAGCTGGTAGATCGTGTTAACCCTTTTTCAGCGGGCTTGCCATCCACGCCTTGGACGTAGCATATCCTCGCTTGAGTTTGATCGCCAACCATTACACTAATTCCCTCATCGGTGGGGAATTTCACCAGTAGGTGATATGTGTAGGTGATGGCCCTTAGTCTATTCAACGTGGGTCGCCCAATGATAACATTGTAGGGCAACTCCTTGTCGACCATAAGAAAGGGGACCATGTGAACGACTTCGATACCTCTTGTAGTTCCGAAGGCGACCGGTAAATGTTCCTGCGTTTCCGATATGAAGTCTCATTCGAAGCTTTAGACAAAGGCGCTATTGAGATATTGGGCCCTTATGGTATCTCGTACACATTCCGACGATTGGCCAAGCGAATAAGATCAATGATTCCTTCGGTCATCACCTTTTCTCCCATGAACCCAAACAGAGGTGTCTGGGTCGGGAAGGGACGTAGCCCCCTGAGCTTCATGCGCTCTAGGGTGGTCTTAAAGATTATATCGGCTGCGCTGTCGTTATCAATAAGAACTCTTTTCACCAGGTTGTTGGCCACTTGGGCTTTAAGAACTATAGCGTCATTATGCGGGTGCACAACTCGCTTGGCCTCTTCATTGGTGAATTGTATTGTCTCGTGCGGTACGGACGGAGGTTCCTCATAGGTGAGGTTAACCTGCCCGGCAAGGCCTTCTTGAGAGGCAGCCCTGAGAAGCTTTTTTCTTTGCCGGGCTGAATCCCCTTCTTGCAACCCACCCAGTATGGTGGTGACGACGTGGAGTTGCGCATCGGCCGTAGCTGCGACTGCGGTGCGGTCGGTGTTAGTGTTGGTTCCTCCACCCTTCTCAGGCTGTGGCTTGTTGTTGGCGGGGACCGCATCACCTATCATGCGAAGGACAAACTCTTTGAGTTCGCCCTTTTGGATTAATGTCTCAATTTGCCTCTTGAGTTGGAAACATTGAGCGGTCATGTGACCATAATCCCGGTGGAACTCGCAATAACGGGACCGGTCGCGAGATGCGGGGTCGCCTTTCATTAGAGTTGGAGCGGTGAACTTGTCACGCGCCACAGCGTAGATTTGCTCTACCGGGGCGTTCAAAGGGGTGTAATATGAATAGTCTCGGAAGTTGCTCGCAAGACGCGGCTTTTGAGACGTATGGGGTCGGCTTTCGGAAGCTTGACCTCCCTTATTCACTCTTTTGCAGGGGTTGCCTGGCTCGTTGCCGGACTCGTCCCGACGGCGGAGCTTTGGTTGTTGCTCCTGCGGCCGTCGAGGTAATCTTCTACCCCCATGAAGGTTTTGGCTCGGTTCATTAACTCAGCCATCGTAGAAGGGACTCTGCCGACGACGGACTTTAGGAAGTCCCCAGTGCGCAAGCCCTCAATGATGGTTGTAATTGCGTCACTGTCGTCAAAAGCGGTCAACCTTGTTTGATTCTGCGGTGAATCGGGTGAGATACTGTCTCAAGGACTCATTATTCTCTTGCCTGATTGACCATAAGTACATCTTGGTCTTCTTTTGGACCATCAACGTAGCAAATCGCGCTGGGAACATGTCCTTCAGGTCTTTGAACGACTAGACGCTCCCTGGTCCGGTGAGGGTAAGACTAAAAGCCTGGCACAGAGCCCCAGGTGAGACGCCCTGCATCGTCATCCAAGTTTGAAGTTTCCCGTTCACACCTCAGCAAGGATTTGGGCAGTGAAGGGCGAGGAATGTTCTTCTACAACCCCGTATGTGTGACCTGCCAAACCGCCTTCACATAGATCACATACTTCATTACGAAAGTTGTGAATCATGGTGACGACATTGAGGCCAGTGTTGGGGGTCACTCCCTATTCAGGAGGAGTCACATGGCGCCTTTCATTCGACCCTTGAGCCATGCGAGGGTCCCCATTGATTGGGGCCGCAGGGTTGTGACCCTTGCGAGCACTTAGCCTCTCTTGGAGGTCCTCTCCACGATCGTTCCGTTGGGTGGTAAACCGATCTCAAAGATCTGGCCCGGTGGTATGGGGGCGTGAGCTGTTATCGGCCCGTCTCGGACCGACAATGACAAAGGAATCGCCTCGACCCTCACGACCGGCGTGAGGCGGCGAAACCTTGCCTCGGCCACCCCATGGCCGGCCCAAGGCTCAGCCAACCTGTGGCCAGCCCAAGGCTCAGCTGGCCATGGCCGGCCCAAGGGTCAGGATCGGCCGGCCATGGCCGACCCAAGGGTCTGCTGGCCAATGGCCGGCTGAAGGTTCAGCACCTTCACTCGGCCAATGGCCGAGTGAAACCTTCAGCCGGCTAGGATGTTCGCTCGGCCAATGGTAGAGTGAACCTTCAGCCGACCACGCAGGTTCACTCAGCCAATGGCGGAGAGAAACCTTCAGCCGGCCAGGCTGTTCACTCGGCCAATGGCCGAGTGAACCTTCAGCCGGCCAGGCAGGTTCACTCGGCCAATGGCCGAGTGAAACCTTCAGCCGGCCAGGCTGTTCACTCGGCCAATGGCCGAGTGAACCTTCAACCGGCCAGGCAGGTTCACTCGGCCAATGGCCAAGAGAAATCTTCAAATGTTCAACCGGCCATTGGCCGGCCCAAGCTTTCAGCCGGCCAATGGCCGACCCAAAATGTTCACTCGGCCAATGGGTTCCCCAAACACCCTTTGGCCGCCTATAAATACAAGGGTCCCTCCCTTGACCCAGGTAATCCGAATTTGAGTACTGAAACGCTGTCAAACTTGTACCTCGCTCGTTTCTCTCAAGTCTCGGCCTCTAAACACCTAAACCCTCTACATTCTACCTCAACCCTACTAATGTTGGGCGTCGGAGAGGTAAACAGGGGCAACCCTCAGTTTCCCCTTTGTAGTTCACCTGCTCTTTCTTCCTTTTTAGGTACTTGGACGAACTCAAGGGCTATTCACAGCTAAGGGACGACTTGAGATACCAAGTCCGGCACGCTCGAGCCCGAACGCGACCAATTGGTCTGGCCTTGAGTCAAACCGTTTGGGGCTCCTAAATCGTTGTCCAAAAATGAGCGACAACATTTGGGCGCTAGAAGGAAGGGACCTCCCTGTTAGGAATATTGCCCACTTGAAGATAATAAATAAATGATTACTAAATTCGATAATAAGATTACTTTATTAGCATTATATGATTAGTGGGTTGAGTTCTAAACAATTAGAATCAATAACAACTATCTTCCATAGCCTCCGTATCTAACTGAGTCACGTGCTGGGCACCTGAGTTCGGGCGGTGTGCTAAAACATGGTCGATGACTGATATATGCCTGGAAAGCTATATCTAAAGTCATATATGTGGAACACATAGGTGAAGGCTGATCACTATGTGGGAGCATTCTACACTTGTGGTAAGTGTACGACCTGGACAGGTCTTGGTGTAGATGTGTCGTTTAAGGACCGTTACGACACACTAACCGAGGTCACTATGATGGTCACAGTGAAACTTGATCTAAATCCTGAAGTGATCATGGACACCGGGTTATGTTACTGGGCTCTTTGACTCATTCGCTAAAAGTCTATTCATGCTAATCACAGCTTATGTCTTGGGAGTTTTCTCAGAGCATAATTCGAGTGGGAAGTGATTTACAGATACAGAATCCAGCCTTCCTGAAAGAAGGTTAATGTTCACTCACCTAAGGGTTGATTCCAGAACCGATAGATTGCTAGCACTTTCGAAGTAAGTAATGTTCGAAAGAATCTTTCGCTGGGGAAGCAACAATGCTTAGGGCTGATATGTATCAAGAGAAGTATAACGGAAAAATTGACTTCTCTTGACACGGGTTGAACCTGGAGGATCTTGATCACGAACTGACTATATCAGTGGACACTCGTCACGATGAGTAAATATAATTCTAGTATAAAGGAGAGTTCAGTCTTGGCTTACAAGGAAGAGTATTTGACCAAGATTAGACGAATCGATGGACAAAAGAGAAAGGACTATTTCGTCTTTTTCATCGGATTTGTTAAGCTTCTATTACTAGGTCCATAGTCCCCGATTCGGCTCTGATAAAGGCGGATAAGAACTTTCTTACAATAATGTTTATCATTATTAATCTCACTTGCTGTAATTGTGATTGACAGCATTAATTCTGGAAAACGGGTATTCGCAGAATTAAATAAATATTTATGGTAGAATTGTTTATTTATTGTTTGATCAAGTAAATAAACAATTATTAATTATTTGTTTATTGTTGGACCAAGTAAATAAATAATTAATTGGGTTTTAAGCAATTGGGCCTTGCACAAATATGAAAGTCGGATTTAGGGTTTTGGCACTAGGGTTTGCGCAAATCCCCTTGGCCGTGTGCCTAAAAACCGATTTTTATAATATTGGTATTTACCAATATTTTCTCTTTAGTTGTTTAAATAAAGGAGAGAGAATAATATAAGATATTTTCCTATATTTTCTCCTTATTTAAAGGAGAGTATTTAGGAGAATATTTAGGAGAATATTTAGGAGAAAATTTAGGAGAATAATATATTCTCCTTTATTATCTCACTAAATAAATTATTCTCTATTTAAATATCCCATAGATATTGATATGATGGATGAGAGAAAAAGTAGGATTCACTTGTTGAGATCCAAGGGCCTAGATTAAATCCTCTAGTGTGAACACAATAAAAGGAAATAAAATATTCTGGAATATTCCATGAATATCTCCTTTTTACTACTATAAATAGGGGTTCATGAGAAGGCAAAAATTAAGGATTTTGACCTGAAAATTTCGTGGCCCTCCCTCTTGGCCGTGTGAAATTTGCTGCTTCTCCCCCTCGGAAATTTGTTTCCATTCTTAGTAAAATAAGAGCGAGATCTCGAAACACCTAGTTTCGTGATCTGGTGAGATAAAGACTGTGCCCACTCATCTTTCTTATTCGCCTCGGAGATTACGTTTCGGAAGACTAAGGTGTCATCCTCGAGTCCTTCATCAAGACGTTCAAGACGAAGACGGATTGTGAAAGCTTTCAGTACGTGAGCCAAAAACTGTAAGTATTCGTTTTCGCTCTATATCGGTTGCTTGACTCATATGCTCTCGTGAATTAAATTAATTAAACATAACTAGATCTTGTTAATTATAACCATAATTTAATTAGCTTATGATCAACGTAATTAATTATTTTTCCGCATTAATATGGTTATATGGTGGAATCATCTCAAAAGAGGCGCGTCGGAGCGATCGTTCGTGTCCGATGCGCGCTCGATCCACCAACAAGTGGTCTAGCTACTCCTCGTGCCGACTCTACATGTCTCCTCGAGTCAGGTTCACTCCTCGAGTCGAGTACTGAGTAAGAATGGGCCACCTGAGTCCCCAAACATGGCCACACAAATGTGGCACCATACTCGCCGCCCAGCTCGTGCGCCGATAGGCAGCGAGTCACAAATGGGTTTCAAAGGCTTGCGTCCGCCGGACGTACCTGGTCTAGCCAGCGTCCACGGGAAACCTGGCCACACAGATGTGGCATCCCGCTCGCCGCCCAGCTCGTGCGCCGATAGGCAGCGAGTCACAAATGGGTTTCAAAGGCTTGCGTCTGTCGGACGTACCTGGTCTAGCCAGCTTCCACGGGAAACTTGGCCACACAGATGTGGCACCACGCTCGCCGCCCAGCTCCTGCACCGATAGGTAGCGAGTCACAAATGGGTTTTGTTGTCGTAGTTTTTCGGACAACGATTTAGGAGTCGGAGACGGTTAGACCCAAGGCCGGACCAAGTGGTCTCGCCTCGACTCGAGCATGTCGGACTCGATATCCTGAGTTGTCCCTTAGCTGTGAATGTCCCTTAAGTTCGTCCAAACACCTCCAAATGAGGAATCTGGATGGTGAATGGGGGTGTGACCGCGCCAAAGGTTGGCTGCCTACGTACCCTTTAGTCGGGATCAGGTCATGACGTAGTTCAGGGCGATTGTCATGGCTGGATGGCGAGTGCCGGGTCGGCTGGATCTGCAGCGTCGGTTGAGATGAAAGCTTCGGCGAGCACCAGAGTCGGCTTGCGCGCGCTGGGGCCGAACGGGTTTGCAGCGCCGGCGAGAGTTGAGGCTTCGGCGGGCGTCGAGGCTGGATCGCGAGGGCCGGGTCGACTGGATCTGCAGCGTCGATTGAGATGAAAGCTTCAGCGAGCACCAGAGTTGGCTTGCGCGCGCTGGGGCCGAACGGGTCTGCAGCGCCGGCGGGAGTTGAGGCTTCGGCGGGCTTCGAGGTCGGATCGCGAGCGCCGGGCCGCCTGCGTTCGTGGCTTCGGAATCTCTGAGAATGAGAAATCGGGGAGAATTCACTTCAGGCCAAGGATGGCATCAAGAGAAGCAGAGAGAAGTCTCAAGTTTCTTCTCAGAACGAATGGGCTTATCTTTCCCCTCAATGAGAGGGGGTATTTATAGTAGTTGGAGGTTGCGTGTTGAGGGATTTCGTAGGGCCCAGCCGAGATGGCTTCAAGAATGATGAAGAAAATGCTCTTGGTGGGGAAGGATTGGTGTTGGGATGGTATTATGGTTTATTGGCGGGTCCCAGAAAACAAATAAGCTGAGCTCATTGGTGTGTGGCCGTGCCTTTTGGTATGTGGGGGCTGCTATACCCTTTTTGAGTTGTGGGAAATTATGGGCTGGTACTTTTCCTTTTTGGTCCTTGGCATCGCAGGGATTTTTCCTTTTCGGCCCTTGGCATGGCTGGGATTGCCTTCACAATCTCTTGGTTGGACTCCCTCCTGGAGGTCGAGCTCATGAGGCCGAGGTCGAGCTCGTGGGGCCGAGGTCGAGCTCGTGAGGCCGACGTCGAGCTCGTGAGGCCGAGGTCGAGCTCGTGAGGCCGAGGACGAGGTCGGGCTGATGAGGACGAGGACGAGGTCGCGAGGCCGAGGTCGAGGTCGCGAGGCCGAGGTCGAGCTCGTGGGGCGGAGGTCGATCTGATGAGGCCGAGGTCGAGCTCGTGAGGCCGAGGCCGAGCTCTTGAGGCCGAGGCCGAGCTCGTGAGGCCGAGGTCGAGCTCGTGAGGCCGAAGTCGAGCTCGTGAGGCCGAGGTCGAGCTGATGAGGCCGAGGTCGAGCTCGGGAGGCCGAGGTCGAGCTCGGGAGGCCGAGGTCGAGCTCGTGCGGCCGAGGTCGAGCTCGTGAGGCCGAGCTCGAGCTCGAGAGGCCGAGGTCGAACTCGTGAGGCCGAGGTCGAGCTCGTGAGGCGGAGGCCGAGCTCGTGAGGCCGAAGTCGAGCTCGTGAGGCCGAGGTCGAGCTGATGAGGCCGAGGCCGAGCCCGTGAGGCTGAAGTCGAGCTCGTGAGGCCGAGGTCGAGCTCGTGAGGCCGAGGTCGAGCTGATGAGGCCTGTTGTCGGTCGTTTTCAGAAAACCCGAGACGCCAAGAAGACACGCCATTCAAAGGGCCGATGGTCAGGCCGGAGGTCCTAAAGAGCGGCGAGCCTTCTCTCACGAGTCGACTGACAAGTCCTCGTGCCGAATCCTCATGCCCCTCGAGTCGAGCCCCGAGTCGTTCCTCGAGTCGAGCCTTGGGTTGTTCCTCGAGTCGAGCCTCGGGTCGGTCTCCTCGAGTCGAGCTTCACTCCTCGAGTCGAGCCTCGAGTCGCTCCTCGAATTGAGTCACTCTCGCCAAGTAGAAACCTTCATATTTCATGTGGCAAGAATGGTATTCGAAGGCCCGCAAGAGCCCGACAAGGCGGGCCATGCGCCGCGCGCGCAGCCGCGACGGCCAACCAAGCACAGCAGCCCGCGCGCCGCGCCAGACAGGCCGCGCGCCGCGCCAAGCAGACCGCGCGTCGCGCGATGACACGCCCGCGCCGCACATCCAGCGCCGCGCATCGCGTGCCGCGCCTGGTGACCCGCGCGCCGCGCCCCCTGCACCGCGCGCCGCGCGCCGCGCGTTGTGCGCCGCACTTTGTGCGCCGCGCGCGCCGTGCGCCTCCACTTGATGCCACATGCGTTCCTAGTCCCACATGGACGAAAAAGGAGCCTCCTAAGGCCCCCAAACACCTATAAATACCCCCTCCCATTGAGGGGAAAGCCATCCCATTCTTTCTCAAGGAACTTGAGACTTCTCTCCGCTTCTCTAGATGCCATCCTTGGCCTGAAGCGGATTCTCCACGATTTCTCGCTCTCGGAGATTCTGAAGCGCTTTCCGGGGACTCCCGAGTGCCGCCTCTCTTGATCAAGCGATTAATCTTGAGCCCACGAGTGCTCTAACGGTTTTCTACTGAAAATCGCCTACGCGTCTAGCCCCCTAGACGCGTCCGCCATTTCTGACAAGAAATCGCCTACGCGTCCGGCATTTCCGACTAGGAATCGCCTACGCGTCCGGAATCTCCGCCACAACAAGGAACTCTTGACTTAGAGTCTCCCACGTCTCCAAAAGAGAGAAAACACACATTCTCTCTCGCATACGCGATCTCCGAAGTCCTGAGACGCCGCCGAGGACTCCTCGAGCCCCGTCTCCTTCGTCGAGTACGCTTCTCCATCAAGGCTCCGCGCCTCATACAGCGTCACACACGCTTGAACTACGTTCTGACCTGATCCCACGCACGGGTACGTAGGCAGCCGACAACCAAGGCACGGTCACTCATCCTCCTCACCCCCTACCTCTCCCGAGAGGCGGGTTGATCGGAGAGAACCCTAGCTCGAGACTATCGAGTTCACACTCTTGGCCCGGGTGCGATCACTTGGTCCGGCCTTGGATCGAACCGCCCGAGGTTTTAAATAGTTGTTCATTTTCGTGCGACAACATTTTGGCGCTAGAAGGAGGGGACTTCCCGACCTGTTCAGCCCGAAATCCCTTCTGTTCATCTTCTTCTTTTCTTCTGCAAACTCAACTTTCTCGAACTTGAGAAAAGATGAGTACTCAACCACCCGTACGTTCTGAGGGCGTGAACAACCCCGAAAACGTCACTGGGACCAAGAAATACTTCTTGCGCTCCCGAGCGCATGGTGACGAAGAGTCGCTCCATGAAGAGAGCTCGACCCGCTCACCATCTCCATCTCCAGATAGCAGGGACCACCGCATCATGGAGTTAGAGGAGAACGTCCGCCAACTAAAGGCAAAGAACGCGAGGTACCACAGCCGACTGGCTGCGAAGCAACCCGCGCATAACGCAATGACCCCCAACGGGGATCCTGAGAACCTCAACGAGGAAAGCCGTGACCGCGACCCTAATTACGAGGGTACTGGCGATTCGGAGGGTATCGAGACTTCTCTCACGAAGGACGGAGGACTCCCCGCCATGTTTGAAGCCGGTCCTTCGAATCCCCTACCCCGGAAAGGCGACGCACCGGCTGCTTCTCAAGAGGGAAACTCCCGACGCTCGGCCTTCGACCGACTAGGTCAAAGGGAGAATGTTACGGAGAGTCAGGGCACGCGGAGAGCGCGCCGTCGCAGACGAAGCCCGCGTCTCCGTATGTCCAGCCCTGATCTTAGGGACCATCTCACTGCTCAGCACATCGAGCGTGGCGATGACCTAAGAGAGTGACTAAGCTCTCGGCCAAACATCCCCGCAGCAGCCCCAACTAACGGGAACCGCCGAACGGGTCAAGGGTCAAATGAAAGACGACAGGTGACTCCTCCCGAACAGGGAGTTACTCCGACTACCGGTCTCGATGTGATCACAATGATCCACAATCTTCGAAATGAAGTACGAGATCTCCGAGAACACAGAATAGGCGGAAGTGCCTATGGGGTCGTTGAGGAGAAGTCCTCGCCTTTCACGGCTCAGATATTGGCCGAGGTATGTACGGGAAATTTCAAACTCCCGAACCTCGCTCCATATAATGGAAAAGCAGATCCTGCTTACCACATCCAGCACTATGAAACCTGGATGACGATGCAGGGTGTCACTCCCGGCGCTATGTGCCAAGCTTTTAGTCTTACCCTCGCCGGACCCGGCTTCGAGTGGTTCAAGAACTTAAGGCCGGGAAGCATCCGCTCGTTCAAAGACCTGAAGGACATGTTCCTAGCACGGTTCGCTACGTCTATGGTCCAAAAGAAGACCAAGATGTACCTGTGGTCAATCAGGCAAGAGGATGGCGAGTCTCTTAGACGATACCTCGCCCGATTCACTGAAGAATCGAATAAGGTCGATCGCTTTGACGACAAAGACGCAATCACCGCCATCACTGAAGGCTTGCGCACAAGTGACTTCCTTAAGTCCATCGTCGGCCGTGTCCCTTCTACCATGGCCGAGTTAATGACTCGAGCCAAGACCTTCATGGGAGTCGAAGATTACCTCGATGGTCGCAAGGGCAATGATCAAAGCCCTCACCACCGAGACGAGCCTAGCGACGAGCAAGGAAACTCCCGTAAAAGGCGAAACAGAGGAGGTCAGACTTTTAATAGACGACGTCCGATGCCCCAGAAGCCGCGACTTGCGGAAGACTTTAAGGGCTACTCGTCGTTCACACCGTTGAACACAACGCCGGAGCAAATCCTAGCTTTAGCGCGTGACAAGTTCACTCCCCCGGCTCCAATGAACAAAGATCCCGCGACTCGCGATAGATCTAAATATTGCGAGTTCCATCAGGAATACGGTCACTCGACCTCTGAATGCTATAGTCTTAAAAGGCAGATCGAGGCATTGATCCAACGGGGTGAGCTAAAAGAGTTCGTGTTACGCATGATTAGCGCTGCGGGCCCCACCCCGAACAGACCACAGTCTGGCAGGGGAGGAGGAACAGCCGCTTCTGCCGACCGAACCACGGCTACTGTTGTTGGCCCGTCTAGGGCCAACGGGAACAAGGTCATCTCTTCGACCCACATGGCTGGTATGAGATCTTGGGCGGCGAAACCCTGACTCAACCAGGAGCCGGCCCAAACCAATGGCCAAGTCAAAACCCAGCCATGGGCCGAGTCAATGGCTCACCCGGCCATTGGCTGGGTCAAATGGCTCACTCGGCCATTGGACAGTTCACTCGGCCAATGGCCGAGTGAACCCCTCAGCCACCAAGGCAGTTCACTCGGCCATTGGCCGAGTGAACCTTCCAGCAGTTCACTCGGCCAATGGCCGAGTGAACCCTTCAGCCACCAAGGCAGTTCACTCGGCCATTGGCCGAGTGAACCTTCCAGCAGTTCACTCGGCCAATGGCCGAGTGAACCCTTCAGCCACCAAGGCAGTTCACTCGGCCATTGGCCGAGTGAACCTTCCAGCTGTTCACTCGGCCAATGGCCGAGTGAACCTTCCAGCCGCCAAGACAGTTCACTCGGCCATTGGCCGAGTGAACCTTCCAGCAGTTCACTCGGCCAATGGCCGAGTGAACCTCAGCCGGCCCAAGACCTTCACTCGGCCAATGGCCGAGTGAACCTCACCACCATGTTCACTCGGCCATTGGCCGACCCAGCCTCCTCCAAGGCCGACCCAAGCATTCTCACTCGGCCAAGGGGTCTTCAAACCACCCCTTGGCTGCCTATAAATACCAAGGCACCCCCCTTGGTCCAGGTAATCCATTCTTGAGCACTGAAACGCTGCCAAACTCGTACCTCGCTCGTTTCTCTCAAGCTTTGGCCTCTAAACACCCCTAAAACCTCTATACTCCACCTCAATCTCACTAATGTTGAGGGTCGGAGAGGTAAACAGGGGCACCCCCCCTGTTTCCCCTTTGTAGTTCACGTGTTTTCTACTCCTTTTTAGGTACTCTGACGAACTCAAGGGACATCCATAGCTAAGGGACGACTCGGGATACCGGGTCCGACACGCTCGAGTCAAGACGAGACCACTTGGTCCGGCCTTGGGTCTAACCGTCTTTGGCTCCTAAATAGTTGTCCGAAAAACTGCGACAACATTTTGGCGCTAGAAGGAGGGGACCACCGACCTTAGCACGCTCTCCCTTCCATTCCACACTTTCACCGCCCCTACGACTCTCGTGAGATGAGTCACCTACCCACTACCTCCGCGGGTACCCGAGCGACGAGCTCGAGGTACGGTCTCCGACTCCTCGCGCACCGTCTTGAAGGGCAACCTCGCGATAGCGAGAGCCAGCCCCAAGACCCGGTGAACGACCCTGAGGCCGAGCTCCGAGAGGACACGGCCCGGCGGCTCGCGGAGCTCCTCGACCGTCCCGGCGTTGACAGCAACCTCATCGCCGGTCTCCTCGGCTACGACGTCGAGGATCGATCTGCTCAAGATTACTCCGACCCCGAATACGTGGAGGAGTCGAGGACCGACGAGGCCACCCCTAGCCTCGCTCAAGCGCGACCCGAGAGGGCCAACGGTGCGTTGGCCGATCCTTTGTACCCGGCGCGACAACAGGCACGATCACAGTCCCGGGGACTCGCCCCTTCGGTTTCAAGAGGTGGCCGGACACGGCCCCTCACCGAAGAGAGAGCGACTCTGGTCGACGATGGAGCCGATAGCCGAAGCGCTCGCCGGACGACCCGACCAAGGGCGACCTCGCCTCGTCGTGCGCCAAGCGTGGACCTTAGAGAGCGCTTGACGGCGCAGAGAAACTCCCGAGGGGAGGATCTCCGCCAAAGGCTAAATTCTCGAAGGGACGCGCTCCTCGCCGCAACTCTTGGCCGACCTCAGGCCAATGTCATGGACCAAGCATCCAACGAACGCCAACCGGTGACTCCCGTGGCCCCGACGGTCGGCCCTGCTAACGGGCTTGACGTGGTCACGATGATTCAGAGCCTCCAGAATCAAATCATCGAGATGAGGGAGTCTGGGAGGCAAAGGCCGTACGAAGGGATCGAGGAATCATACTCTCCCTTCGCCGCACAGGTCCTCGCGCAGCCATGCGTGGGAAACTTTAAGTTACCGTCCATTCCCCCCTATGATGGACGTACGGACCCCCACTTCCACGTCCAACACTATGAGACGTGGATGACGATGCAAGGGCAGACGGACGCCACCCTCTGCCAAGCCTTCAGCCTGACCCTCACAGGGTCGGGCTTTGAGTGGTTCCAAAGTTTGAGGCCTGGAAGCATCCCGTCCTTCAGGGCCTTGCGAGAGGCTTTCCTCACTCGCTTTGCCACGCTTGTGGCACAAAAGAAATCGAAGACCCACCTCCTCTCCATTCGACAGGGGAGAGATGAGACATTGAGACAATACCTCGCTCGCTTCACCGAGGAGTCTCACAAAGTCGAGGGCTTCGACGACAAGGACGCCATCACGGCGATCACCGAGGGAGTTTGCACGGGCGACTTCCTCAAGTCCATTGTCGGGCAAGTCCCGCGAGACATGGCAGAGCTGATGACGAGAGCCCGCACACATATGGGAATCGAGGACTATCTCGATGGCCGCGATGGCCGAAAGTCAGGAGGACAAGGTAGTCGCCACCGCGAAGAACGGGACGAAGATCGCCTCGACCCTCAAAGCAAGAGGAGCAAGGGAGGCCGGGCCCCTAACGGTCGCCCCCTCTCCGGTCCAAGATCGTCGCACGTTGATAGCTTCCGAGCGTCATCAACATACACCCCTCTGAACACTCCGCAAGAGCGGATCCTAGCCCTGCACCGCGACAAGCTAGGAAGTCCGGCTCCTCTAGCGAAGGATCCCGCGAAGAGGGATCGGAACAAGTTCTGTGAGTACCACCAGGATCACGGGCATCTGACGTCCGAGTGCTATCATCTTAGGCGTCAGATCGAGGCCCTGATTCAAGTCGGGAAATTAAAAGAGTATGTCCTGAGAACGGTCGGGGCGGCCACGGTGCACGAAGGCCGTCCACGGCAGGGAAGGAAGGGTCCGGCGACGGTGACTGTCATGAACCAGGCAGCGATTGAAGAACCGGAGAGCTCACAGCTGCATGTCGTGGGCTAAGCCCGTCCCCTGTTCTCATTATGTCATTTTATTTTAAGACAATCTCGAATTTCAATAAGGCCAATGGCCCAGGGATGTAATTTTTGACTATTTGTGCATGATAATTGTATCACATTTCACCTCGAAGTCTTTATCTTGCTGCATTATAATTTCTAGTCTCCTCTACGAGTACACGAGAAACTCGGGGGGCTAATGGGAAACAATGCTCAACGAAGAACAGTGCTCGACGAAACTAGAGTTCGCTCGCTCAACAAAAAAAAAAAAAAAAAGAAACAAAAAAGACGTGCAAATCGATTATGCCTTCGTTGGCGAGTCGAGAAAAGTAAGACGCGCACAAAACGACAAAGACGTGCAAATCGATTATGCCTTCGCTGGCGAGTCGAGAAAAGTAAGACGCGCACAAAACGACAAAGACGTGCAAATCGATCATGCCTTCGCTGGCGAGTCGAGAAAAGTAAGACGCGCATAATACAACAAAGACGTGCAAATCGATTATGCCTTCGTTGGCAAGTCGAGAAAAGTAAGACGCGCACAAAACGACAAAGACGTGCAAATCGATTATGCCTTCGCTGGCGAGTCGAGAAAAGTAAGACGCGCACAAAACGACAAAGACGTGCAAATCGATTATGCCTTCGCTGGCGAGTCGAGAAAAGTAAGACGCGCACAAAACGACAAAGACGTGCAAATCGATTACGCCTTCGTTGGCAGGTCGAGAACATAAGACGCGCACCATACGACAAAGACGTGCAAATCGATTATGCCTTCGTTGGCAGGTCGAGAACATAAGACGCGCACCAAACGACAGAGACGTGCAAATCGATTATGCCTTCGTTGGCAGGTCGAGAACATAAGACGCGCACCAAACGATAGAGACGCGCAAATCGATTATGCCTTCGTTGGCAAATCGAGAAAACAAGACGCGCACAAAACAAAGAAGACGCGCAAATCGATTATGCCTTTGTTGACAAGTCGAGAAAAGTAAGACGCGCACGATACAACAAAGACGTGCAAATCGATTATGCCTTCGTTGGCGAGTCGAGAAAAGTAAGACGCGCACCACACAAAGAAGACGCGCAAATCGATTATGCCTTCGTTGGCAAATCGAGAAAACAAGACGCGCACAAAACAAAGAAGACGCGCAAATCGATTATGCCCTCATTGGCAAGTCGAGAAAACAAGACGCGCACAACACAATAAAGCCGTGCTAACCGATCACGCCCTAATTGGTAGATCGAGAAAATGAGCCACGCACGATCAACCCGAAACAAAAAGTCGTCCCTCGCGACGCACAAAGGCCGTCCCTCGCGACGCGCGAAGGCCATTCCTCATGGCACGGACCCGAGAGCGTTCATCCCGCATCCGTATAAAGGCGTAGATTTTGAGTTTCCACTCGATCTACGCTCGACCGGAAACTCGGGGGGCTAATGTTGTTGGCCCGTCTAGGGCCAACGGGAACAAGGTCATCTCTTCGACCCACATGGCTGGTATGAGATCTTGGGCGGCGAAACCTTGACTCAACCAGGAGCCGGCCCAAACCAATGGCCAAGTCAAAACCCAGCCATGGGCCGAGTCAATGGCTCACCCGGCCATTGGCTGGGTCAAATGGCTCACTCGGCCATTGGACAGTTCACTCGGCCAATGGCCGAGTGAACCCCTCAGCCACCAAGGCAGTTCACTCGGCCATTGGCCGAGTGAACCTTCCAGCAGTTCACTCGGCCAATGGCCGAGTGAACCCTTCAGCCACCAAGGCAGTTCACTCGGCCATTGGCCGAGTGAACCTTCCAGCAGTTCACTCGGCCAATGGCCGAGTGAACCCTTCAGCCACCAAGGCAGTTCACTCGGCCATTGGCCGAGTGAACCTTCCAGCTGTTCACTCGGCCAATGGCCGAGTGAACCTTCCAGCCGCCAAGACAGTTCACTCGGCCATTGGCCGAGTGAACCTTCCAGCAGTTCACTCGGCCAATGGCCGAGTGAACCTCCCTGCTGCCTCAGCAGTTCACTCGGCCATTGGCCGAGTGAACCTTCCAGCAGTTCACTCGGCCAATGGCCGAGTGAACCTCAGCCGGCCCAAGACCTTCACTCGGCCAATGGCCGAGTGAACCTCACCACCATGTTCACTCGGCCATTGGCCGACCCAGCCTCCTCCAAGGCCGACCCAAGCATTCTCACTCGGCCAAGGGGTCTTCAAACCACCCCTTGGCTGCCTATAAATACCAAGGCACCCCCCTTGGTCCAGGTAATCCATTCTTGAGCACTGAAACGCTGCCGAACTCGTACCTCGCTCGTTTCTCTCAAGCTTTGGCCTCTAAACACCCCTAAAACCTCTATACTCCACCTCAATCTCACTAATGTTGAGCGTCGGAGAGGTAAACAGGGGCACCCCCCCTGTTTCCCCTTTGTAGTTCACGTGTTTTCTACTCCTTTTCAGGTACTCTGACGAACTCAAGGGACATCCATAGCTAAGGGACGACTCGGGATACCGGGTCCGACACGCTCGAGTCAAGACGAGACCACTTGGTCCGGCCTTGGGTCTAACCGTCTTTGGCTCCTAAATAGTTGTCCGAAAAACTGCGACAACAGCTACTGCCAATGCCAATCCACAACTCCACGTTGTGACCACCATATTGGGAGGTCCACAAGATGGAGATTCGGCCCGACAACGGAAAAAATTCCTAAAGGCCGTGGCTCAAGAAGACGCTGCTATGCACGTCAACCTCACGTATGAAGAACCTTCGTCCGTGCCTCACGAGACGATGCATTTCACCAACAAAGAGGCCAAGCGAGTTGTGCATCCGCACAATGACGCAATTGTGCTCAAAGCCCAAGTAGCTAATAACTTGGTGAAAAGAGTTCTCATCGACAACGGCAGTGCTGCCGACATAATTTTCAAGTCCACCCTAGAGCGCATGAAGCTCGGGGGGCTACGCCCAACTCCGACCCAAACGCCTCTATTCGGGTTCACTGGGAAGAGAGTCATGACTAAAGGCGTCATCGATATGCCGGTCACCTTCGGAACTCCCGGAGGCATTGAAGTCGTTCACCTGATCCCATTCCTAGTGGTTGATCAGGAGTCGCCATATAATGTCATCATTGGGCGACCCACGCCGAACCGACTAAGGGCTATTACTTCTACATACCACCTACTGGTGAAGTTCCCTACCGAGGATGGAATCGGCATCATGGCTGGAGATCAATCCCAAGCCAGAATATGCTACATCCAGGGAATCGATGGAAAAACTGCTAGAAAGACGGTTAACACAATCTCCCAGCTCAGAGATAGCGTCGAGTCGACCAAGGTCCTCCGCAAAGTCCATAAAGACACCTACATGACACCTAAGTGCAAGGTAACGGCGTCCTCATCAGGGACCCCACACAGTCTACCAGGTCATACATGGACGAGACACCGATCTATCGCCTGTGGAATGCGGAACACTTGAAGAGAGTACTACCACTAGCCAGCGCTCCCCCTATTTATTTATTTGCTTTCTAAACAACAAGGCCTACGAGCCAACGTTTTAGGATTTCAAATTTTTTGCAATGTTAATAAAGTTCGATGTTTTTCTTTTAAAATCCACTTTATCAAAGATTTTTAATCATCAAGATTACACTTGTAAACCCAGAACTCGGGGGGCTAGCGCTATAGGCAATGGTATGTACACTAAAAATCCTCTAGAAAGTACGCTCCGCAAAAAGAAAGCACGCTCCATCCAAACAAAACACCCGAACATAAAACGGGAACAAGCGTGCATGAAAGACGCCCCCGCGGCGCGCCCACGAGACATCCCCGAGATGCAGGCTAAAGACGCCCCCGCGGCGCGCCCACGAGACATCCCCGAGATGCAGGCTAAAGACGCCTCCGCGGCGCGCCCACGAGACATCCACGAGATGCAGGCTAAAGACGCCCCCGCGGCGCGCCCAAGAGACATCCCTGAGATGCAGGCTAAAGCCGTCCCTCGCGACGCACCAAAGACGCCTACATGGCGCACGTAAGACGCGTAAAGGCGCAGCCCGTAAGACGCCTACATGCTGCAACCTAAGACGCCTACATGGCGCACGTAAGACGCGTAAAGGCGCAGCCTGTAAGACACCTACATGGCGCAACCTAAGACGCCTACATGGCGCAACCTAAGACGCCTACATGGCGCACGTAAGACGCGTAAAGGCGCAGCCCGTAAGACGCCTACATGGCGCAACCTAAGACGCCTACATGGCGCACTTAAGACGCCTACATGGCGCACGTAAGACGCCTACATGGCGCAACCTAAGACGCCTACATGGCGCACTTAAGACGCCTACATTGCGCAGCCTAAGACACCTAAACGACGCACAAAACCGTCTCTCACAACGCGCTCTGAGTCGCCACGAGGTGTTGCATATGATGACTAAATCGCAACGCACCTGAACTGCCGTACGAGGCGCAGTTCATGCCATCTTCGCCATCGCCAACTAAACACGATCACCGTGGGAGAATCCCCGTTCCATGCGAGTTAATTGAAGCTGCTCGCAAAAAACTCGCGAGCCCCGCCTCTGAGCAAGAACCTCGCTCAGCCTGAACTAGCTAAGACTTCGCTCCTCGAGTCGAGTCATGCTCCTCGAGTCAAGTCACTCTCCTCGAGTCGAGCTTCGCTCCCTGAGTCAAGTAATTCCCTTTGAGTCGAGCCTCGCTCCTTGAGTTGAGTCATTCTCCTCGAGTCGAGCCTTGCTCCTCAAATCGCACCATTCTCCTCGAGTCGAACTTCGCTCCTCGAGTCGAGTCATTCTCCTCGAGTCAAGCTTCGCTCCTCGAGTCGAGTCATTCCCCTTGAGTCGAGCCTCGCTCCCCGAGTCGAGTCACTCTCCTCGAGTCGAGCCTTGCTCCTCAAATCGAACCATTCTCCTCGAGTCGAACTTCGCTGCTCGAGTTGAGCCATTCTCCTCGAGTCGAGCTCTGCTCCTCGAGACGAGTCATCCTCCTCGAGTCGAGCTTCGCTCCTCGAGTTGAGCCATTCTCCTCGAGTCGAGCTCTGCTCCTCGAGACGAGTCATCCTCCTCGAGTCGAGCTTCGCTCCTTGAGTTGAGCCATTCTCCTTGAATCGAGCATCGCTCCTTAAAGTCGAGCCGCTCTCCTTGAATCGAGCCTTGCTCCTCGAGTCAGGACATCCTCCTCAAGTCGAGTCACGCCCTCCTCGAGTCGAGCCATGCTCCTCGAGTCGAGTCACTCTCCTCGAGTCATCCCCCTCGAGTCGAGCATCGCCCCTCTCATCAAGTCATTCTCCCCGAGTTGAGTCTTGCTCCTCGAATTGAGTCATACACCTCGAGTCGAGCATCGCTCCTCGAGTAGAGTCATATTCCTTAATGTCCAGCCAGTCTCCTTGAGTCGAGTCTAGCCCCTCGAGTTGAGACTTGAGTCGGCTCCCCGAGTCGAGCCTAGCCCCTCGAGTTGAGACTCGAGTCGGCTCCCCGAGTTGAGCTTCGCTCCTTGAGTTGAGACTTGATTCAGTCTCCTCAAGTCGAGCTTCGCTCCTCGAGTCGAGCCTTGAGTCAGTCTCCTCGAGTCGAGCTTCGCTCCTCGAATCGAGCCTTGAGTCAGTCTCCTCGAGTCGAGTCCCACTCCTCGAACAAACGCCTGGAGCGACCTGAAGAACAGGTCAGCCAAGGTAGAGACCCGCGGTCGCGCCTGGGGAATAAGGGCCGATCTTCCGAACGCAGACGAAGAAGCGTCACCAAGGCGGGAATGGCGGATGCCCCGTGAGGCCGACTTATGCTTGATGCGTGGTCAAACTTTTAGCGTTTATCCCCGAGCAGTCGAAGCCCTCCGGTGCGGCAGAGCCTTCCGCCAGGTGCCGCTCCGTCTTCTCGAAGCATCAGCCCGCAGCATCAACCTCCGTCTTCGAGACCTCGGAATGAGCACGCCTTTGCAAAATGCAAAAGTGCAGTCGCCTTCCAAGCTGGCCGAGACGGAAGCCATGATCTTCCCCTAATAGGTCACGATTACACAATCGTCACCCTGCTAGTCACCGTCGAGTCCCATGGACTCCGGATTGATGATATTATCAAACAAAACGCCATCGAAGGTTAACTCGGGCGTAACATTGCCAAAAGATCAATAAGCCGCGACGCGCCGGCACACCTCTACACAAATGCACGCCCTACTTGCGCATGCATATCCCATTTGCTCCGGGGCTAGAGCGACGAACGCAAGCGCGTTCGCCTCGCCCACGTTGAGCTACGCCTCCTATCCGCTTGGATCCTCCTCCACGTGTACATCACACACTCGTGTCGAGAGAGACGGAAAAGCGAGAGAGAGCACTAGCAATTGTGAGAGTATTCTTTATAATCACAAAGGCTTCGCAACAGTGAAGCTCTGGAAAGTCTATTTTCCTCAAACACCCGGCGGAAACAACTAAAAGTTCACCGCCCGGGGCCTCCCGAGCAATGAACTTGGGGGGCTAATGTTGTCGGTCGTTTTCAGAAAACCCGAGACGCCAAGAAGACACGCCATTCAAAGGGCCGATGGTCAGGTCGGAGGTCCTAAAGAGCGGCGAGCCTTCTCTCACGAGTCGACTGACAAGTCCTCGTGCCGAATCCTCATGCCCCTCGAGTCGAGCCCCGAGTCGTTCCTCGAGTCGAGCCTTGGGTTGTTCCTCGAGTCGAGCCTCGGGTCGGTCTCCTCGAGTCGAGCTTCACTCCTCGAGTCGAGCCTCGAGTCGCTCCTCGAATCGAGTCACTCTCGCCAAGTAGAAACCTTCATATTTCATGTGGCAAGAATGGTATTCGAAGGCCCGCAAGAGCCCGACGAGGCGGGCCATGCACCGCGCACGCAGCCGCGCCGGCCAACCAAGCACAGCAGGCCGCGCGCCGCGCCAAGCAGACCGCGCGCCGCGCGATGACACGCCCGCGCCGCACATCCAGCGCCGCGCATCACGCGCCGCGCCTGGTGACCCGCGCGCTGCGCCCCCTGCGCCGCGCGCCGCGCGCCGCGCGTTGTGCGCCGCACTTTGTGCGCCGCGCGCGCCGTGCGCCTCCACTTGATGCCACATGCGTTCCTAGTCCCACATGGACGAAAAAGGAGCCTCCTAAGGCCCCCAAACACCTATAAATACCCCCTCCCATTGAGGGGAAAGCCATCCCATTCTTTCTCAAGGAACTTGAGACTTCTCTCCGCTTCTCTAGATGCCATCCTTGGCCTGAAGCGGATTCTCCACGATTTCTCGCTCTCGGAGATTCTGAAGCGCTTTCTGGGGACTCCCGAGTGCCGCCTCTCTTGATCAAGTGATTAATCTTGAGCCCACGAGTGCTCTAACGGTTTTCTACTGAAAATCGCCTACGCGTCTAGCCCCCCTAGACGCGTCCGCCATTTCTGACAAGAAATCGCCTACGCGTCCGGCATTTCCGACTAGGAATCGCCTACGCGTCCGGAATCTCCGCCACAACAAGGAACTCTTGACTTAGAGTCTCCCACGTCTCCAAAAGAGAGAAAACACACATTTTCTCTCGCATACGCGATCTCCGAAGTCCTGAGACGCCGCCGAGGACTCCTCGAGCCCCGTCTCCTTCGTCGAGTACGCTTCTCCATCAAGGCTCCGCGCCTCATACAGCGTCACACACGCTTGAACTACGTTCTGACCTGATCCCACGCACGGGTACGTAGGCAGCCGACAACCAAGGCACGGTCACTCATCCTAGTCAACCCCTACCTCTCCCGAGAGGCGGGTTGATCGGAGAGAACCCTAGCTCGAGACTATCGAGTTCACACTCTTGGCCCAGGTGCGATCACTTGGTCCGGCCTTGGATCGAACCACCCGAGGTTTTAAATAGTTGTTCATTTTCGTGCGACAACAAGGCCGAGGTCGAGCTCGGGAGGCCGAGGTCGAGCTCGGGAGGCCGAGGTCAAGTTCGCGAGGCCGAGGTTGAGCTCGTGAGGCCGAGGTCGAGCTCGTGAGGCCGAGGCCGAGCTCGTTTGGCCGAGGTCGAGCTCGGGAGGCCGAGGTCGAGCTCGGGAAGCTGAGGTCGAGCTCGGGAGGCTGAGGTCAAGCTCGTGAGGCCGAGGTCGAGCTCGTTTGGCCGAGGTCGAGCTCGCGAGGCCGACGTCGAGCTCGTGAGGCCGAGGTCGAGCTCGTGAGGCCGAGGTCAAGCTGATGAGGCCGAGGTCGAGCTCGTGAGGCCGAGGTCGAGCTCGTTAGGCCGAGGTCGAGCAGATGAAGCCGAGGTCAAGCTCGTGAGGCCGAGGCCGAGCTCGTTAGGCCGAGGTCGAGCTGATGAGGCCGAGGTCGAGCTCGTGAGGCCGAGGTCGAGCTCGTTAGGCCGAGGTCGAGCTCGTGAGGCCGAGTTCGAGCTCGTGAGGCTGAGGTCGAGCTGATGAGGCCGAGGTCGAGCTCGGGATGTCGAGGTCGAGCTCGTGAGGCCGAGGTCGAGCTCGTGAGGCCGAGTTCGAGCTCGTGAGGCCGAGGTCGAGCTTGGAGGCCGAGGTTGAGCTCGTGAGGCCAAGCTCGAGCTCGTGAGGCCGAGGTCGAGCTGATGAGGCCGAGGTCGAGCTCGTGAGGCCGAGGTCGAGCTGATGAGGCCGAGGTCGAGTTCGTGAGGCCGAGGTCGAGCTCGTTAGGCCGAGGTCGAGCTGATGAGGCCGAGGTCGAGCTCGTGAGTCCGAGGTCGAGCTCATGAGGCCAAAGGTTGGCTGCCTACGTACCCTTCAGTCGGGATCAGGTTATGACGTAGTTCAGGGCGAGTGTAGTGGCTGGATGGCGAGTGCCGGGTCGGCTGGATCTGCAACGTCGGTTGAGATGAAAGCTTCGGCGAGCACCAGAGTCGGCTTGCGCGCGCTGGGGCCGAACGGGTTTGCAGCGCCGGCGGGAGTTGAGGCTTCGCCGGGCGTCGAGGCTGGATCGCGAGGGCCAGGTCGGCTGGATCTGCAGCGTCGATTGAGATGAAAGCTTCAGCGAGCACCAGAGTCGGCTTGCGTGCGCTGGGGCCGAACGGGTCTGCAGCGCCGGCGGGAGTTGAAGCTTCGGCGAGCGTCGAGGCCGGATCACGAGCGCCGGGTCGCCTGCGTTCGTGGCTTTGGAATCTCCGAGAATGAGAAATCGGGGAGAATTCACTTCAGGCCAAGGATGGCATCAAGAGAAGCAGAGAGAAGTCTCAAGTTTCTTTTCAGAACGAATGAAGAAAATGCTCATGGAGGGGAAGGATTGGTGTTGGGATGGTATTATGGTTTATTGGCGGGTCCCAGAAAACAAATAAGCTGAGCTCATTGGTGTGTGGCCGTGCCTTTTGGTATGTGGGGGCTGCTATACCCTTTTTGAGTTGTGGGAAATTATGGGCTGGTACTTTTCCTTTTTGGTCCTTGGCATCGCAGGGATTTTTCCTTTTCGGCCCTTGGCATGGCTGGGATTGCCTTCACAATCTCTTGGTTGGACTCCCTCCTGGAGGTCGAGCACGTGAGGCTGAGGTCGAGCTCGTGGGGCCGAGGTCGAGCTCGTGAGGCCGACGTCGAGCTCGTGAGGCCGAGGTCGAGCTCGTGAGGCCGAGGACGAGGTCGAGCTGATGAGGACGAGGTCGAGGTCGCGAGGCCGAGGTCGAGGTCGCGAGGCCGAGGTCGAGCTCGTGGGGCGGAGGTCGATCTGATGAGGCCGAGGTCGAGCTCGTGAGGCCGAGGCCGAGCTCTTGAGGCCGAGGCCGAGCTCGTGAGGCCGAAGTCGAGCTCGTGAGGCCGAGGTCGAGCTCGTGAGGCCGAGGTCGAGCTCGTGGGGCCGAGGTCGAGCTCGTGTGGCCGAGGTCGAGCTCGTGAGGCCGAGGTCGAGCTAGTGGGGCCGAGGTCGAGTTCGTGAGGCCGAGGTCGAGCTCGTGAGGCCGACGTCGAGCTCGTGAGGCCGAGGTCGAGTTCGTGAGGCCGAGGTCGAGCTCGTGAGGCCGAGGCCGAGCTCGTGAGGGCGAGGTCGAGCTCGTGAGGCCGAGGTCGAGCTCGTTTGGCCGAGGTCGAGCTCGCTTTGCCGAGGTCGAGCTCGGGAGGCCGAGGTCGAGCTCGGGAGGCCGAGGTCGAGCTCGTGTGGCCGAGGTCGAGCTCGTGAGGCCGAGGTCGAGGTCACGAGGCCGAGGTCGAGCTCGTGAGGCCGAGGTCGAGCTCGTGAGGCCGAAGTCGAGCTCGTGAGGCCGAGGTCGAGCTCGTGAGGCCGAGGTCGAGCTAGTGGGGCCGAGGTCGAGCTCGTGTGGCCGAGGTCGAGCTCGTGAGGCCGAGGTCGAGCTAGTGGGGCCGAGGTCGAGCTCGTGAGGCCGAGGTCGAGCTCGTGAGGCCGACGTCGAGCTCGTGAGGCCGAGGTCGAGTTCGTGAGGCCGAGGTCGAGCTCGTGAGGCCGAGGCCGAGCTCGTGAGGGCGAGGTCGAGCTCGTGAGGGCGAGGTCGAGCTCGTTTGGCCGAGGTCGAGCTCGCTTTGCCGAAGTCGAGCTCGGGAGGCCGAGGTCGAGCTCGGGAGGCCGAGGTCGAGCTCGTGTGGCCGAGGTCGAGCTCGTGAGGCCGAGGTCGAGGTCACGAGGCCGAGGTCGAGCTCGTGGGGCCGAGGTCAATCTGATGAAGCCGAGGTCGAGCTCGTGAAGCCGAGGTCGAGCTCGTTAGGCCGAGGCCGAACTCGTGAGGCCGAGGTCGAGCTCGTGAGGCCGAGGCCAAGCTCGTAAGGCCGAAGTCGAGCTTGTGAGGCCGAGGTCGAGCTCGTGAGGCCGAGGCAAAGCTCGTGAGGCCGAAGTCGAGCTCGTGAGGCCGAGGTCGAGCTCGGGAGGCCGAGGTCGAGCTCATGAGGCCGAGGTCGAGCTCCTGAGGCCGAGGTCGAGCTGATGAGGCCGAGGTCGTGCTCGTGAGGCCCAAGCCGAGCTCGTGAGGCCGAGGCCGAGCTCGTGAGGCCGAGGTCGAGCTAATGATGTCGAGGTCGAGCTCGTGAGGCCGAGGCCGAGCTCGTGAGGCCGAAGTCGAGCTCGTGAGGCCGAGGTCGAGCTCGTTTGGCCGAGGTCGAGCTCGCTTGGCCGAGGTCGAGCTCGTGAGGCCGAGGTCGAGCGAGCTCGTGAGGCCGAGGTCGAGCTCGTTTGGCCGAGGTCGAGCTCGTGAGGCGGAGGGCGAGCTCGTAAGGCCGAAGTCGAGCTCGTGAGGTCGAGGTCGAGCTAATGAGGCCGAGGTCGAGCTCGTGAGGCCGAGGTCGAGCACGTGAGGCGGATGTCGAGCTCGTGAGGCCGAGGTCGAGCTGATGAGGCCGAGGTCGAGCTCGTGAGGCCGAGGTCGAGCTCGTTTGGCCGAGGTCGAGCTCGTTTGGCTGAGGTCGAGCTCGCGAGGCCGAGGTCGAGCTCGTGAGGCCGAGGTCGAGCTGATGAGGCCGAGGTCGAGCTCGTGAGGCCGAGGTCGAGCTCGTTAGGCCGAGGTCGAGCTCGGGATGCCGAGGTCGAGCTCGTGAGGCCGAGGTCGAGCTCGTGAGGCCGAGTTCGAGCTCGTGAGGCCGAGGTCGAGCTTGGAGGCCGAGGTCGAGCTCTTGAGGCCGAGGTCGAGCTCGTGAGGCCGATGTCGAGCTCGTGAGGCCGAGGTCGAGATGATGAGGCCGAGGTCGATATCGTGAGGCCGAGGTCGAGCTTGTTAGGCCGAAGTCGAGCTGATGAGGCCGAGGTCAAGCTCGTGAGGCCGAGGTCGAGCTCATGAGGCCAAAGGTTGGCTGCCTACGTACCCTTCAGTCGGGATCAGGTTATGACGTAGTTCAGGGCGAGTGTCGTGGCTGGATGGCGAGTGCCGGGTCAGCTGGATCTGCAACATCGGTTGAGATGAAAGCTTCGGCGAGGACCAGAGTCGGCTTGCGCGCGCTGGGGCTGAACGGGTTTGCAGCGCCGGCGGGAGTTGAGGCTTCGGCGGGCGTCGAGGCAGGATCGCGAGGGCCGGGTCGGCTGGATCTGCAGCGTCGATTGAGATGAAAGCTTCAGCGAGCACCAGAGTCGGCTTGCGCGCGCTGGGGCCGAACGGAGCTGCAGCGCCGGCGGGAGTTGAGGCTTCGGCGGGCTTCGAGGCCGGATCGCGAGCGCCGGGTCGCCTGCGTTCGTGGCTTCGGAATCTCTGAGAATGAGAAATCGGGGAGAATTCACTTCAGGCCAAGGATGGCATCAAGAGAAGCAGAGAGAAGTCTCAAGTTTCTATTCAGAACGAATGAAGAAAATGCTCTTGGTGGGGAAGGATTGGTGTTGGGATGGTATTATGGTTTATTGGCGGGTCCCAGAAAACAAATAAGCTGAGCTCATTGGTGTGTGGCCGTGCCTTTTGGTATGTGGGGGCTGCTATACCCTTTTTGAGTTGTGGGAAATTATGGGCTGGTACTTTCCCTTTTTGGCCCTTGGCATGGCAGGGATTTTTCCTTTTCGGCCCTTGGCATGGCTGGGATTGCCTTCACAATCTCTTGGTTGGACTCCCTCCTGGAGGTCGAGCTCGTGAGGCCGAGGTCGAGCTCGTGGGGCCGAGGTCGAGCTCGTGAGGCCGAGGTCGAGCTCGTGAGGCCGAGGACGAGGTCGAGCTCGTGAGGCCGAGGACGAGGTCGAGCTGATGAGGACGAGGTCGAGGTCGCGAGGCCGAGGTCGAGGTCGCGAGGCCGAGGTCGAGCTCGTGGGGCCGAGGTCGATCTGATGAGGCCGAGGTCGAGCTCGTGAGGCCGAGGCCGAGGTCGAGCTCGTGAGGCCGAAGTCGAGCTCGTGAGTCCGAGGTCGAGCTCGTGAGGCCGAGGCCGAGCTCGTAAGGCCGAAGCCGAGCTCGTGAGGCCGAGGTCGAGCTCGGGAGGCCGAGGTCGAGCTCGCGAGGCCGAGGTCGTGCTCGTGAGGCCGAGGTCGTGCTCGTGAGGCAGAGGTCGAGCTCGTGAGGCCGAGGTCGTGCTCGTGAGGCCGAGGTCGAGCTCGTGAGGCCGAGGCCGAGCTCGTGAGGCCGAAGTCGAGCTCGTGAGGCCGAGGTCGAGCTAATGAGGCCGAGGTCGAGCTCGTGAGGCCGAGGTCGAGCTCGTGAGGCCGAGGCCGAGCTCGTGAGGGCGAGGTCGAGCTCGTGAGGCCGAGGTCTAGCTCGTTTGGCCGAGGTCGAGCTCGCTTTGCCGAGGTCGAGCTCGGGAGGCCGAGGTCGAGCTCGGGAGGCCGAGGTCGAGCTCGTGTGGCCGAGGTCGAGCTCGTGAGGCCGAGGCCGAGCTCGTGAGGCCGAAGTCGAGCTCGTGAGGCCGAGGTCGAGCTAATAAGGCCGAGGTCGAGCTCGTGAGGCCGAGGCCGAGCTCGTGAGGCCGAGGCCGAGCTCGTGAGGCCGAGGTCGAGCTTGTTTGGCCGAGGTCGAGCTCGCTTGGCCGAGGTCGAGCTCGTGAGGCCGGGGTCGAGCTCATGAGGCCGAGGCCGAGCTCGTGAGGCCGAAGTCGAGCTCGTGAGGCCGAGGTCCAGCTCGTTTGGCCGAGGTCGAGCTCGCTTGGCCGAGGTCGATCTCGTGAGGCCGAGGTCGAGCTCGTGAGGCCGAGGTCAAGCTGATGAGGCCGAGGTTGAGCTCGTGTGGCCGAGGTCGAGCTCGTGAGGCCGAGGCCGAGCTTGTGAGGCCGAAGTCGAGCTCGTGAGGCCGAGGTCGAGCTAATGAGGCCGAGGTCGAGCTCGTGAGGCCGAGGTCGAGATCGTGAGGCCGATGTCGAGCTCGTGAGGCCGAGGTCGAGCTGATGAGGCTAAGGTCGAGCTCGGGAGGCCGAGGTCGAGCTTGTGAGGCCGAGGTCGAGCTCGTTTGGCCGAGGTCGAGCTCGTTTGGCCGAGGTCAAGCTCGCGAGGCCGAGGTCGAGCTCGTGAGGCCGAGGTCGAGCTCGTGAGGCCGAGGTCAAGCTGATGAGGCCGAGGTCGAGCTCGTGAGGCCGAGGTCGAGCTCGTGTGGCCGAGGTTGAGCTCGTGTGGCCGAGGTCGAGCTGATGAAGCCGAGGTCGAGCTCGTGAGGCCGAGGCCGAGCTCGTTAGGCCGAGGTCGAGCTGATGAGGCCGAGGTCGAGCTCGCGAGGTCGAGGTCGAGCTCGTGAGGCCGAGGTCGAGCTGATGAGGCCGAGGTTGAGCTCGTGAGGCCGAGGTCGAGCTCGTGAGGCCGAGGTCGAGCTCGTGAGGCCGAGGTCGAGCTGATGAGGCCGAGGTCGAGCTCGTGAGGCCGAGGTCGAGCTCGTTAGGCCGAGGTCGAGCTGATGAGGCCGAGGTCGAGCTCGTGAGGCCGAAGAGATGCTTTGTCCTCGTTGAAGAAATGCTTTGTCCTCGCTTGAGTTGGGCCTAAAATGTTTTTTTATATGGGCAAAATCTCTCATAACATTAGCCCCCCAGTTTTTTGGAGGACTCTGTCGTTCAAGAAACTACGTGTCTTCGGGGCGGATCGTTGCCTGTCAGGGCGTTACCCTGACCGTTCTTGGTTTCCTAGCTTGAGTTTGTCGACGGCGAGCGCTCTCCACACGCCTTCGCTCGTTGTTGGGTTGCTCGTACAACATTGTTTGCTTTAGTTAAAGCTTTTCTCGTTTGTTACGCTTCTGATTTGCCCGACTTGCTGTGCTTAGCACGATCGATTAGCGCGATGTGATTGGTGCGCGTCTTACGGGCCCGGCTTACTATGCTTAGCGTAACCGGTTTGCACGGCTTAGTGCCGCACCTGGCGGCGAAGTTTCCCGCGGACGCTGGCTAGACCAGTTTCGTCCGGCGGGTGGGACTCTTTTCCATCCATTCGTGACTCGTTGCCTATCGGCGTGTGTGAGCTGGGTGGCCGTCGCGCCCATCTTCCGACGAGTACGCTACCTATCGGCGTGCGTGTTATGCATCGGGGTGGGCTTGATGCGAGCGCAGTTCCCAGTGAGCGTGGTACTTGTCGGTACGCGTGTCACGTTGTGGGTTTTGACTGCCGGGATCGGGGATCCGGTGCGCGGACGTGATCCGTTGACGCCTTATTGCCTATCGGTGTGCAAGGCGCGACATCGCGTGAGAGTGTCGCAGGGAGAGACGTGCGAGGTCGGAGGTCCGGTGCGCGGATCCAACTCGTCGACGTTTCGGGATTGACGATCCGGTGCGCGGACGTGATCCGTCGACGCCTTACTGCCTATCGGTGTGCAAGGCGCGACATTGCGCGAGAGTGTCGCAGCGAAAGACGTGCGAGGTCGGAGGTCCGGTGCGCGGATCCAACTCGTCGACGTTTTGGGATCTACGATCCGGTGCGCGGACGTGATCCATCGACGCCTTACTGCCTATCGGTGTGCAAGGCGCGACATTGCGCGAGAGTGTCGCAGCGAAAGACGTGCGAGGTCGGAGGTCCGGTGCGCGGATCCAACTCGTCGACGTTTCGGGATCGACGATCCGGTGCGCGGACGTGATCCGTCGACGCCTTACTGCCTATCGGTGTGCAAGGTGCGACATTGCGCGAGAGTGTCGCAGCGAAAGACGTGCGAGGTTGGAGGTCCGGTGCGCGGATCCAACTCGTCGACGTTTCGGGATCGATGATCCGGTGCGCGGACGTGATCCGTCGAGGCCTTACTGCCTATCGGTGTGCAAGGCGCGACATTGCGCGAGAGTGTCGCAGCAAAACACGTGCGAGGTCGGAGGTCCGGTTCGCGGATCCAACTCGTCGACGTTTCGGGATCGACGATCCGGTGCGCGGACGTGATCCGTCGACGCCTTACTGCCTATCGGTGTGCAAGGCGCGACATTGCGCAAGAGTGTCGCAGCGAAAGAGGTGCGAGGTCGGAGGTCCGGTGCGCGGATCCAACTCGTCGACGTTTCGGGATCGACGATCCGGTGCGCGGACTTGATTCGTCGACGCCTTACTGCCTATCGGTGTGCAAGGCGCGACATTGCGCGAGAGTGTCGCAGCGAAAGGCGTGCGAGGTCGGAGGTCCGGTGCGCGGATCCGACTTGTTGACGCTTCGCTACCTTTCGGCGCGTAAAACGTGTCGTTGCGCGAGCGCGTCGCGCGAAAAAAGAGCCTGTTATCCTCATTTCTTGTGTACTCGTAGAGGAGACTAGAAATTATAATACAACAGGGTGGAGGTTTCGGAGTGAAATGTAATTAGATTATCACGTGGAAATAGTAAAAAAATTACATTCCCAGGCCGTTGGCCGTACTTGAAATTTAAAATTGTCTTTGCAAAAATTGAAAATAAAATCAAAACAACAAAACATAGAGTAAGCGGGAACGGGCATCTATTGGTAGTATTGTCGAAGGTGCTCTGCGTTCCACGGGTGCATGAATACGAGTCCTTCCAGGTTCTCGAGCTCGTACGTGCCGTTGTGGATGGCTCGGCGTACACGGTACGGACCTTCCCAGGTGGGACCCAGAACTCCCACGCCTTGCACCTTGGTGTTTTGGAACACCCTTCTAAGGACGAGGCTTCCGTCGGCGAACTTCCGCAGCTTGATCTTGGAGTTGTAGTACTTTTCGACCTTCCTCTTCTGTGCAGCAAGGCGGGTGAGTGCGTCCGCCCTCTTCTCATCTATGAGATCTAGCTCGAGCCTGATTGCGTCGTCGTTGGCGACTTCTTCGTATTCCTCGATGCGCAGGGTCGGTAGCTTGGTCTCGACAGGTACCACAGCCTCGACGCCGAACGCGAGAGCGAAAGGGCTTTCGCCGGTCGTGTTTCGAGCGGTGGTTTGGTACGCCCACAAGACCATAGGAAGCTCGTCGGCCCAAGCCCCCTTTCTTTCTTCCAGCTTCTTCTTTAGGTTCTCCTTGATTGTTTTGTTGACCGCCTCGACTTGACCGTTGGCTTGTGGATGGCGGGGAGAAGAGAAAGTCTTGCTAATGCCCAAATGCTCGCACATTTCTCGGAGGCGCGCGTTGTCAAATTGCTTTCCGTTATCGGTCACAATCGATGCGGGGATCCCGAAGCGGCAGACAATGTTCTTCCAGATGAAGTTCGTCGTGTTCGCCTCGGTGATCTTCGCTAGCGGCTCGGCCTCTACCCACTTCGTGAAATAGTCGATTGCCACGATCGCGTGCTTGTATTGCCTCGGGGCCGTGGGTAGCTCACCGATGAGGTCGACTCCCCATTTCGTGAAGGGTCGCGGCACGATGATCAGGCATAAAGGGGCCGGCGCTCGGCGCGGGATGTGGGCGAACCTTTGGCACTTGTCGCATTTTTTGGCCCACTCGTGGGAGTCCTTTTTCAAGGTTGGCCAAAAATATCCGAGTTTCAGTAGCTTTAACGCCAAAGATTGTCCGGCGGCGTGGTTTCCGCACACCCCCTCATGCACCTCATGGAGTGCTTTCTTCGCCTCGACTTCGGTCAAGCAACGGAGGAGCGGCATGGAGTAGCTTCTCTTGAACAAGACGTCTTCCCTCATCGTGTACTTCGGTGCCAAGCTTCTCAGCTTTTTGGCCTCTTCTTTGTCTTCGGGGACGACTCCTCGCTTAAGGAATTCCACGAGCGGAGTCATCCATGTGGGAGGCGGAGTTTCGTCAACTACCCCTACGTCGCTCCTCGAGACGTAGGGTCGGGTCAATACTTCGATCGGGACGCTGCCTTCGCCCTCCTCGTCTATCCCGCACGCGAGGCGAGCCAGGGCGTCAGCGTCGATGTTCGCTTCTCGAGGAACTTGGACGATCTCGAACCACGACAGGGCTTCTAGGTTCTTTTGGGTTTTGGACAAGTACGTGATCATGTTCGGCTCTTTAGCGGCATAGTCGCCCTTAACCTGGTTCACGATCAACTGCGAGTCGCAGTGGATGCGCAGGTTTCGGACGCCTAGCCTGTTTGCCAGCTCCAAGCCAACGATCAGAGCCTCGTACTCTGCCTCGTTGTTGGAAGCCTTGAACTCGAACTGCATGGCGTATTTTAGTCTTTCCCTATCAGGATTTGTGAGTACGATGCCGGCGCCAGCCCCCCGGGCGTTTGACGCGCCATCTACGTGCAAGTCCCAGATCGGCCCTATCGGGCTGTTAGTTCTCTTCTTCGATGACTCGATGCGGTCGTTCTCCTTGTCTTCCTTGTTCTCATTATCCTTGTCTCCTTCGTCAATCGAGGGTGTGCTTGTGAATTCTGCTATGAAGTCGGCGAGGGCTTGGCCTTTGATGGCGGTTCTCGGCTGAAACTCGACCCCGTACTCGCCCAACTCTTGGGACCATATGGCCATTCGAGAGGAGGTCCCTTATTGAAGCGCCTTCTCGATGGGATGTCCCGTGCGCACCACGACGGGGTGCGCTTGGAAGTAGGGTCGTAGCTTTCTCGCGCTCATGACGAGGGCGAGGGACAATCTCTCGATTTCTGGGTATCGGGTCTCGGCGTCGAGGAGCGCCTTGCTAGCGTAATAGACCGGCCATTGCACCTTGTCTTCTTCGCATATGAGGACCGCGCTCACGGCCCTATCGGAAATCGCGAGGTAGAGGTACATGGTTTCGCCATTCTTTGGCTTCGCGAGGAACGGGGGGGAGGTGAAATAGGCTTTAATTCTGCGGAACGCTTCCTCGCACTCCTCCGTCCATACGAACCCGTCGGTCTTCTTCAGTGCCTTGAAGAACAGTTGCACCTATCGGTGGCTTTGGAAACGAATCGCGTCAGGGCGGCGATTCTTCCCGTCAAACTTTGCACTTCTTTCACTTTTCGCGGCGACCTCATCTCTAAGATTGCCCTAATCTTTTCAGGGTTAGCCTCGATCCCGCGGCGGCTAACCATGTAGCCCAAGAATTTTCCGGACTCGACCCCAAAGGCGCACTTGTTGGGGTTGAGCTTCATCTTGTAACATCGCAAGATCGCGAACATCTCTCTTAGGTCTCGAACGTGGTCATGGGTCTTGAGGCTTTTGACGAGCATATCGTCCACGTAGACCTCCATAGTTTTGCCGATTTGATCGGCGAACATTCGGTTCACCAACCTTTGATACGTCGCCCCTGCTTTTCTGAGGCCAAAGGGCATGACCTTGTAACAATAGAGCCCGCGGTTTGTAACAAAGGTGGTCTTGATCTGATCCGGCTCGTGCATGCGGATCTGATTGTAGCCTGAGTAGGCGTCCATGAAGCTTAATAACTCGTGGCCCGCCGTGGCGTCCACGAGTTGCTCGATCCTCGGGAGAGGGAAGCTGTCCTTCGGGCAGGCTTTGTTGAGATCTTTGTAGTCGATACAGATCCGCCACTTCCCGTTTGGCTTTTTGACCATCACCACGTTGGACACCCACTTGGGGTGTTCCGCCTCCCTGATGAAGTCGGCGGCGAGAAGTTTGTCAACCTCTTCACCAATGGCCTGGTACCTCTCTCCACTGAACGTCCGTCGTGGTTCAACGTGCTCAGCCACTCTCTTGTCGTCGTTGAGACGGTGAACCATTATCTCGGGGTCGATCCCCGACATGTCGGCGTGTGTCCATGCGAAGACGTCTTTGTGCTCGCGAAGGAAGGTGGCGAGCTGGGCTCGAACTTCGGACGGGAGTTGGGCGCCTACCTTGACTACTTGGTCAGGCTTGGCGTCGTCCAACACGACGGGAACGAGGTCGTCCGGTTTCTCCACCTTTCGACGCTCGACATCGTCCCTTTGGTCCAGTTCTCCGAAGGTGCCTCCTTCCTCTATCTCGCACGGGAACTTGTCCCCGAGCTGGAAGACGGTGCTCACCATCACAACTTTCCCCTTTCCGTCCACGCCATGGATGTAGCACATCCTCGACATTGATTGGTCTCCCAACATTATGGCGATCCCCTTCTCGGTCGGGAACTTCATCATCAGATGGTATGTGGACGTTATGGCCTTTAACCGATTGAGAGTTGGGCGGCCGACGATGATGTTGTATGCCGAGGGCTGGTCCACGACCAGGAACGACACGATGTGGGTCACCTCGAGCCCCCCGGTATACCGAAGGTAACCGGGAGGTCGATAGTTCCCTCCGTCATGACCTTTTCCCCGGAGAAGCCGAAGAGCGGGGTCGATATCGGGGTCGGTCTCATCCCGGATAGCTTCATCTTGTCCAACGCTGACTTGAAGATTATATCGGCAGAGCTCCCATTGTCGATTAGGATTCTCCGGACGAGGTTGTTGGCGACCGGGGCCGAGACGACTATCGCGTCGTTATGTGGGTGGAGGACTCGCGCCACCTCTTGGCCAGTGAAGAACATGGACTCGAACGGGGCCGGGGGAGGAGCCTCGTACGTGTGGTTGATGTACTGCGCTATTTTCCCTTGGGAAACTTCGCACACGTATTTCTTCCTTTACGTGGCCGAGTCTCCAAATTCCGAGCCTCCTAGGATCGCGCCCACGATGTGCAGTTGCGAGCTTTCTGGTTCTTCAATGGCTGCTCGGTCCGTGACGGTCACCGTCGCCGGACCGTTCCTTTCTTGCCGCGGGCGCTCATCGTGTGCCGCGACCGTCTCGATCGTTCTAAGGACGTATTCCTTCAGTTTCCCGTCTTGGATCAGGGCCTCGATCTGACGTTTGAGTTGATAGCATTCGGACGTTAGATGCCCGTGATCTTGGTGGTAATCACAGAACTTGTTTCGATCCCTCTTGGCGGGATCCCTCATGAGAGGGGTCGGACTCCCTAGCTTGTCACGGTGCAGAACCAGGATTCGCTCGGGTGGAGTGCTCAGGGGGGTAAATGTCGAGAACTTCCAGAAGCTATCGACATGCGGTGATGTCGGCCCGGGAAGGGAGCGACCGTTAGGGGCCTGGCCTTCCTTGTTCCTTCTCTTTCGGGGGTCGTGGCGATCTCCGTCTTGATCGTCGCGGCGGCGACTACCCTGTCCCCCCGACTTTCGGCCATCTCGGCCATTGAGATAGTCCTCGATTCCCATGTACGCACGGGCTCTCGCCATTAGCTCCGCCATGTCTCGCGGGACCTTTCCAACAATAGACTTGAGGAAGTCACTCGTGCGGACTCCCTCGGTGATCGCCGTGATGGCGTCCCTATCGTCGAACCCTTCGACCTTGTGAGACTCCTCGACAAAGCGAGCGAGGTACTGCCTCAACGTCTCGTCATTCCCTTGCCGGATGGAGAGGAGATGGGCCTTTGGTTTCTTCTGTGCCACGAGGGTGGCGAATTGAGCAAGGAACGCCTCCCGCAAGGCCCGGAAAGACGAGATGCTTCCGGGTCTCAGGCTTCGGAACCACTCAAATCCCGACTCTGTAAGGGTCAGGCTGAAGGCCTGACAGAGGGCGGCGTCCGTCTGCCCTTGCATCGTCATCCACGTCTCGTAGTGTTGGATGTGGAAGTTGGGGTCCGTCCGTCCATCATAGGAGGGAATGGACGGCAATTTGAAGTTCCCCACGCAAGGTTGCGCGAGGATTTGAGCGGCGAAGGGAGAGTATGATTCCTCGATCCCTCCGTACGGCCTTTACCTTCTCGATTCCTTCATCTCGATGATTTGGTTTTGGAGGCTCTGAATCATCGTGACCATGTCAAGCCCGCTAGCAGGGCTGACTGCCGGGGCTACGGGAGTCGCCGGTTGGCGCTCATTGGACGCTTGGTCCACGACATTGGCCTGAGGCCGGCCGAGAGTTGCGACGGGGAGCGCGTCCCTCCAAGAGTCAAGCCTTTTGCGGAGATCCTCCCCTCGGGAGTTTCTCTGCGCCGTCAAGCGCTCTCTAAGGTCCACACTCGGAGCGTAGCGGGGCGAGACCGCCCTTGGTCGTACCGTCCGGCGAGCGCTTCGGCTATCGGCCCCATCATCTACCATAGTCGTTCTCTCCTCGGCGAGGGGCCGTGTCCGGCCGCCTCTTGAAACCGAGGGGGCGAGTCCCCGGGAGTGGGACCGTGCCTGTTGTCGCGCTAGGTGCGACGTCCTGACCAAAGCACCGTTAGACCTCTCAGGCCGTGAAGGGGCAAGGTTGGGGGTTGCCTCATCGGTCCTCGACTCCTCCACGTAGTCGGGGTCGGAGTCGTCTCGGGCGGACCTATCTTCGAAATCATAGCCAAGGAGGTTGGCGACGAGCGTACCGTCGACGCCGGGACGGTCAAGACGCTCCGCAAGCCGCCGGGCCGTGTCCTCTCGGAGCTCGGCCTCGGGGTCATTCACCGGATCTCGGGGCTGGCTATCGCTATCGCGGGGTCGCCCTTCAAGACGATGTGCAAGGCGTCGGAGACCGTACCTCGAACTAGTCGCTCGGGCGCCCACGATGGCGGCAGGGACATGACTCATCTCTCGAGAGTCGAAGAAGTGAGAAGAAGAGTGGTAGAGGGAGTCTAGTGATGGTCCCGCGGAGGGAGATGGATTTACCGGTGGAGAACTCGCGGCTGTTTTCGAGTACCCCTCCTTCTAGCGCCAAAATGTTGTCGCAGTTTTTCGGACAACGATTTAGGAGTCGGAGACGGTTAGACCCAAGGCCGGACCAAGTGGTCTCGCCTCGACTGGAGCGTGTCGGACTCGATATCCCAAGTCGTCCCTTAGCTGTGAATGTCCCTTGAGTTCGTCCAAACACCTCCAAATGAGGAATCTGGAGGGTGAATGGGGGTGTGATCGCGCCAAAGGTTGGCTGCCTACGTACCCTTTATTCGGGATCAGGTCATGACGTAGTTCAGGGCGAGTGTCGTGGCTGGATGGCGAGGGCGAGGTCGAGCTCGTGAGGCCGAGGCCGAGGTCGAGCTCGTGAGGCCGAGGTCGAGCTCGTGGGACCGAGGTCGATCTGATGAGGCTGAGGTCGAGCTCGTGAGGCCGAGGTCGAGCTCGGGAGGCCGAGTTCGAGCTCGTGAGGCCGAGGTCGAGCTCGTGAGGCCGAGGTCGACCTCGTTTGGCCGAGGTCGAGCTCGCGAGGCCGAGGTCGAGCTCTTGAGGCCGAGGTCGAGCTGATGAGGCCGAGGTCGGGCTCATGAGGCCGAGGCCGAGCTCGTGAGGCCGAAGTCAAGCTCGTGAGGCCGAGGTCGAGCTGCTGAGGCTGAGGTCGAACTCGTGAGGCCGAGGTCGAGCTCTTGAGGCCGAAGTCGAGCTGATGAGGCCGAGGTTGAGCTTGGGAGGCCGAGGTCAAGCTCGTGAGGCCGAGGTCGAGCTCGTTTGGCCGAGGTCGAGCTCGCGAGGCCGAGGTCGAGCTCGTGAGGCCGAGGTCGAGCTCGTGAGGCCGACGTCGAGCTCGCGAGGCCGAGGTCGAGCTCGTGAGGCCGAGGTCGAGCTCGTGAGGCCGACGTCGAGCTCGTGAGGCCGAGGTCGAGCTCGTTAGGCCGAGGTCGAGCTGATGAGGCCGAGGTCGAGCTCGTGAGGCCGAGGCCGAGCTGATGAGGCCGAGGTCGAGCTTGCGAGGCCGAGGTCGAGCTCATGAGGCCGAGGTCAAGCTCGTTAGGCCGAGGTCGAGCTCGTGAGGCCGAGGTCGATCTTGTGAGGCCAAGGTCGAGCTGATGAGGCCGAGGTCGAGCTCGGGAGACCGAGGTCGAGCTCGTGAGGCCGAGGTCGAGCTCGTGAGGCCGAGGTCTAGCTCGTGTGGCCGAGGTCGAGCTCGTGAGGCCGAGGTCGAGCTCGTGAGGCCGAGGTCGAGCTCGTGAGGCCGAGGTCGAGCTGATGAGGCTGAGGTCGAGCTCGTTAGGCCGAGGTCGAGTTGATGAGGCCGAGGTCGATCTCGTGAGGCCGAGGTTGAGCTCGTGAGGCCGAAGAGATGCTTTGTCCTCGTTGAAGAGATGCTTTGTCCTCGTTTGAGTTGGGCCTAAATTTTTTTTTTTTTATATGGGCAAAATCTCTCATAACAAGTTTCAAAGGCTTGCGTCCGCCGGACGTACCTGGTCTAGCCAACGTCCACGAGAAACCTGGCCACACAAATGTGGCACCGCACTCGCCGCCCAGCTCGTGCGCCAATAGGCAGCGAGTCACAAGTGAGTTTCAAAGGCTTACGTCCGCCGGACATACCTGGTCTAGCCAGCTTCCACGGGAAATATGGTCAAACAAATGTGACACCACGCTCGCCGCCCAGCTCGTGGGCCAATGGGCAACGAGTCGCAAATGGGTTTCAAAGGCCTGCGCCTGCCCGACGTAACTGGTCTAGCCAGCGTCCACGGAAAACCCAGTCACACAATTGTGAGGCCAAGGCGCCCTGAGGCCCAAGCCGTGCAAATCGATCACGCCTTCAGTGGTAGGTTGAGAAAATAAGCCGCGCTCAATAAAGTCGTGCAAATCGATCACGCCTTCATTGGTGGGTCGAGAAAATAAGCCACGCACCATCAAGACATGCAAATCGATCACGCCTTCATTGGTAAGTCGAGAAAATAAGCCACGCATTGCCAAGCCGCGCAACTCGATTACGCCCTCGTCGGCAAATCGAGAAAATAAGACGCTCACCGACAAAACCGTGCGAGTCGACTACCATAGTATGTCGAGAACATAAGACACGCAAAACAAAAGACGCACAAAAGCCATCCCTCGCGACGCACAAAAGCCGTCCCTCGCGGTGTACCAAAAGCCCTTTTTGCGGCACGCTCACAACCCGAGAGTGTTCGCCCCATGTCCACACGTCAGCGTAAGTACTGAGTTTCCGCTCGACCTACGCTCGACCGAAAACTCGGAGGGCTAATGTTACCGGCCCATCTCGGACCGACAAGGACAAAGGAATCGCCTCGACCCGCACGGCCGGCCCAAGGCTCGGCCACCCCATCGGCCGGCCCAAGGCTCGGCCACCCCATGGCCGGCCCAAGGCTCAGCCGACCATGGCCGGCCCAAGGCTCAGCCAACCTGTGGTCAGCCCAAGGCTCAGCCGGCCATGGCCGGCCCAAGGCTCAGCCGGCCAATGGCCGGCCCAAGGGACAGGCACGGCCGGCCATGGCCGACCCAAGGGCCAGCCGGCCAATGGCCGGCTGAAGGTTCAGCACCTTCACTCGGCCAATGGCCGAGTGAACCTTCAGCTGACCAGGCAGGTTCACTCGGCCAATGGCCGAGAGAAACCTTCAGCCGGCCAGGCTGTTCACTCGGCAATTGGCTGAGTGAAACCTTCAGCCGGCCAGGCTGTTCACTCGGCCAGGCTGTTCACTCGGCCAATGGCCGAGTGAAACCTTCAGCCGACCAGGCTGTTCACTCGGCCAATGGACGAGTGAACCTTCAGCCGGCCAGGCAGGTTCACTCGGCCAATGGCCGAGTGAAATCTTCAAATGTTCAACCGGCATTGGCCGGCCCAAGCTTTCTGCCAACAAATGGCCGACCCAAAATGTTCACTTGGCCAAGGGGTTCTGTTACCTGTCCGTCTCGGCCCGGTAGGACGACGACGGCCACGATAGCGGCTTCCCCGAGTCTCTCCCGGCGCACGACCACCTCAGAGCCGGCCCTCGTCGCCGTGGCCGCCTCAGAGGCGTCCAAGGCCGAGTCAGAGCCGTCCATGGCCGGGTTAGAGGCGTCCAAGGCCGAGTCAGAGCCGTCCATGGCCTCCATGGCCGGGTCAGAGGCGTCCATGGCCGGGTCAGAGACGTCCATGGCCGAGTCAGAGCCGTCCATGGCCGAGTCAGAGTCGTCCATGGCCGAGTCAGAGCCATCCATGGACTCCGTGGCCGAGTCAGAGGCGTCCATGGCCGAGTCAGAGCCGTCCATGGCCTCCATGGCCGAGTCAGAGCCGTCCATGGTCTCCATGGCCAGGTCAGAGGCGTCCATCGGCGGGTCAGAGCCGTCCATGGCCGAGTCAGAGCCGTCCATGGCCGAGTCAGAGCCATCCATGGCCGAGTCAGAGCCGTCCATGGCCGAGTCAGAGCCGTCCATGGCCTCCATGTCTGAGTCAGAGCCGTCCATGGCCGAGTCAGAGCCGTCCATGGTCTCCATGGCCGGGTCAGAGGCGTCCATGGCCGAGTCAGAGCCGTCCATTGCCGAGTCAGAGCCGTCCATGGCCGAGTCAGAGCCGTCCATGGCCTCCATGGCCGAGTCAGAGGCAGCCCTCGGCCAAGGGGTTGTTCATAATGCCCCTTGGTCGCCTATAAATACAGGGGTCTCTCCTCTAATCCAGGTAATCCGTTCTTGAGTACTCAAACGCTGCCGAACTCATACCTCGCTCGTTTCTCTCAAGTCTCCACCTCTAAACACTTAAACCCTCTACAAACCACCTCAATGCTGCTAATGTTGAGCGTCAGAGAGGTAAACAGGGGCAACCCCCCTGTTTTCCCTTTGTAGTTCACGCCTCTTTGCTTGCTTTTCAGGTGCTTGGACGAGATAGACAACACCTACAGCTAAGGGACGGCTTGGGATACCAAGCCCGACACGCTCGAGTCAAGACGAGACCACTTGGTCCGGCTTTGGGTCTGACCGTCTTTGATTCCTAAATAGTTGTCCGAAAAATTGCGACAACATTTTGGCGCTAGAAGGAGGGGATCTCTCGACCTTGGCGACGCATTCCCTCTACCACTTTCACTCGCACTACTCTCACGACTCTTGAGCGATGAGTCACACTCCTACTACCTCCGCGGGTACTCGAGCGACGAGCTCGAGGTACGGTCTCTGACGCCTCGTGCACCGTCTTGAAGGGCAACCTCGCGATAGCGAGAGCCAGCCCCAAGACCCGGTGAATGACCCCGAGACCGAACTCCGAGAGGACACGGCCTGGCGCCTTGCGGAGCTCCTTGACCGTCCCGGCGTCGACGGCTCGCTCATCGCCCGTCTCCTCGGCTACGACGTCGAGGATCGATCCGCTCGAGACGACTCCGACCCCGACTACGTTGGGGACTCAAGGACCGATGAGGCGACTCCTAGCCTCACCCATTCACGGCCCGAGAGGTCTAATGGTGCATTGGCCGATGCTCCGCACCCAGCGCGACGACAAGCACGGTCACATTCTCGGGGACTCGCCCCCTCGCTTTCAAGAGGCGGCCGAACACGGCCCCTCGCCGAGGAGAGAGCGACTCTGGTGGATGATGGGGCCGATAGCTGAAGCGCTCACCGGACGGTCCGACCAAGGGCGACCTCGCCTCGCCACGCACCGAGCGTAGACCTTAGAGAGCGCTTGACGGCGCAGAGAAACTCCCGAGGGGAGGATCTCCGCCAACGGCTCAACTCTCGGAGCGACGCGCTTCCCGCTGCAACTCTTGGCCGGCCTCAGGCCAATGTCGTGGTCCAAGCGTCCAACGAGCGCCAACCGGCGACTCCCGCGGCCCCGGCGATCGGCACTGCTAACGGGCTTGACATGGTCACGATGATTCAGAGCCTCCAAAACCAAATCATCGAGATGAGAGAATCAGGGAGGCAAAGGCCGTACGGAGGGATCGAGGAATCGTACTCTCCCTTCGCCGATCAAATCCTCACGCATCCTTGCGTGGGGAACTTCAAACTGCCGTCCATTCCTCCCTATGACGGACTGACGGACCCGAACATCCACATCTAACACTATGAGACGTGGATGACGATGCAGGGACAGTCAGACGCCACCCTGTGTCAAGCCTTCAGCCTGACCCTCACAGGGTCAGGATTTGAGTGGTTTCGAAGTCTGAGGCCGGGGAGCGTCTCGTCCTTCCAGGGCTTGCGAGAGGCCTTCCTTGCCCGCTTCGCCACTCTCGTGGCGCAAAAGAAGTCGAAGACCTACCTCCTGTCGATCCGGCAGGGGAGAGACGAGACGTCGAGACAATACCTCGCTCGCTTCACCGAGGAGTCTCATAAGGTCGAAGGGTTCGACGACAAGGACGCCATCACGACGATCACCAAGGGAGCTCGCACGGGCGACTTCCTCAAGTCTATTGTTGGAATAGTCCCGCGAGACATGGCGGAGCTAATGTCAAGGCGGTCGCCGCTGCGACGATCAAGACGAAGATCTTCCTGACCCTCGAAAGAGGAGGCACAAGGGAGGCCAGACCCCTAACGGTCACTCCCTCCCTGGGCCTAGATCCCCGTATGTCGATAGCTTCCGAAAGCTTTCGGCGTTTACCCCTCTGAACACTTCGCGAGAGCGGATCCTAGCTTTGCACCGCGACGAGCTAGAAAGCCCCGCTCCACTCACAAAGGATCCCGCGAAGCGTGACAGAAGCAAGTTCTGCGAATACCACCAAGACCATGGGCACCTGACGTCCGAGTGTTACCAGCTCAAACGCCAGATCGAAGCCCTCATTCAGGATGGGAAGCTGAAAGAGTACGTCCTTAGAAAAATCGGGACGGCCGCGGCGCACAGGGGACGCCCACGGCAAGAGAGGAAAGGTCCGACGACGGTAACCGTTAAGGACCAAGTGGCGAACCAAGGACCGGAGAGCTCACAACTGCACGTCGTGGGCTCAATCATGGGCGGCCCAGAGTTCCGAGACTCGAGCACGCAAAGGAAGAAATACGTGCGCGAAGTTTCCCAAGGGAAAATAGCGCACTACATCAACCACACGCACGAGGCTCCTCCTCCGACCCCGCTCGAGTCCATGTTCTTCACCGGCCAAGAGGCGGCGCGTGTGCTCCACCCGCACAATGACGCGATAGTCGTCTCGGCCCCGGTCACCAACAACCTCGTCCGGAGAATCCTAATCGACAATGGGAGCTCCGCCGATATAATCTTCAAATCGGTGCTGGACAGGATGAAGCTATCCGGGATGAGACCGACCCCGATCTCGACCCCGCTCTTCGGCTTCTCTAGGGAGAGGGTCATGACAGAGGGAACCATCGACCTCCCGGTCACCTTCGGAACGCCGGGGGGGGGGGCTCGAGGTCACTCGCATCGTATCCTTCCTAGTTATGGACCAACCCTCGGCGTACAACATCATCATCGGCCGCCCGACTCTCAACCGGCTGAAGGCCATAACGTCCACCTATCACCTGATGATGAAGTTCCCGACTGAGAAGGGGATTGCCATCATGTTTGGAGACCAGCCGATGGCGAGGATGTGCTACATCCAAGGCGTGGACGGGAAAGGGAAGTAAAAGATGGTGAGCACCATCCTCTAGCTCGGTCAAGCTGCGGAAGCTGGTACTACAGTAGAAGCCCGCTCCCGTTCTAATTATGTCATTTTATCCCCGGTTTTAAGACAATTTCAAATTTCAATAAGGCCAATGGCCTGGGAATGTAATTTTTGACTATTTCGACATGGTAATTAGATTGCATTTCGCCTCGAAGCCTTTATCTTGTTGCATTATAATTTCTAGTCTCCTTTACGAGTACACGAGAAACTCGGGGGGCTAATGGGTAACAATGCTCAACGAAACTAAAACTCACTCACTCAACAAAAAAAAACAACAAACAAAAACAAAAGTGTAGCGAAGTCTCAAGGGGCCGATGGTCAGGCCGGAGGTCCCAAAGAGAAACACACCCTATACATATCTCCTCGAGTTGAGTGCACTCCTCGAGTCGAGTTTCGAGTCCACGAGTCGATTGATACTCCTCGCGCCGACTCTACATATCTCCTCGAGTTGAGTTCACTCCTCGAGTCGAGTTCCGAGTCCGCGAGTCGATTGATACTCCTCGCGCCGACTCTACGTATCTCCTCGAGTTGAGTTCACTCCTCGAGTCGAGTTCCGAGTCCGCGAGTCGATTGATACTCCTCGCGCCGACTCTACGTATCTCCTCGAGTTACGTTCACTCATCGAGTCGAGTTCCGAGTCCGCGAGTCGATTGATACTCCTCGCGCCGACTCTACGTATCTCCTCGAGTTGAGTCCACTCCTCGAGTCGAGTTCCGAGTCCGTGAGTCGATTGATACACCTCGCGCCGACTCTACGTATCTCCTCGAATTGAGTCCATTCCTCGAGTCGAGTTCCGAGTCCGCGAGTCGACTGATACTCCTCGCGCCGACTCTATGTATCTCCTCGAGAATTGAGTCCCGAGTCCATGAGTCGGCTAATAAAGTCCTCGTGCCGACTCTATGCATGGCCCCGCGAGTCGGGTGCACTCCTCGAGTCACGTCACAAACCCCGAGTCGACTTACGAATCCTCGTGTCAAACATACACGACTTCTTGACTCATCGACCGACGATAGACTCACAAGTCTCGATGACAAATCTACATGCTCTCCTACAAGCAACAGGAAAAAAAATCGTCCCTAATAATGTGCTTAAGTCGCCCCTAACGGCGCACCAAAATTCTCTCTACGACGCTCTCATGAGAGAAAGAATAGGCCAATTGAGTCCCCAAACGTGACACGCGCGCCATGGCGCCACGCTCACGAGGGCACGAGACTCGACCCGAGAGACTCAACCCGAAAACGCGACCAGTGCACTAAGGTGCCACACTCGCCCGGGGATCAAGTCCGCACCTAACCTTGCCTGTCACGTGACGTACGCGCCCAATGGTGCAATGTTCATGAGATGGTATGGCCACACAAATGTGGCACCACGCTCGCCGCCCAGCTCGTGAGCCGAAAGGCAGCGAGTCACAAATGGGTTTCAAAGGCTTGCGTCCGCCAGCGTATCTGGTCTAGCCAGCGTCCACGGGAAACCTGGCCACACAAATGTGGCACCGCGCTCGCCGCCCAGCTCGTGAGCCGAAAGGCAGCGAGTTACAAATGGGTTTCAAAGGCTTACGTCCGCCGGACGTATCTTGTCTAGCCTGCGTCCACGGGAAACCTGGCCACACAAATGTGGCACCGCGCTTGCCGCCGAGCTCGTGACCCGAAAGGCAGCAAGTTACAAATGGGTTTCAAAGGCTTGCGTCCGCCGGGCGTACCTGGTCTAGCCAGCGTCCGCGGGAAACCCGGCCAAACAAATGTGGCACCGCGCTCGCCGCCCGGCTCGTGAGCCAAAAGGCAGCGAGTCACAAATGGGTTTCAAAGGCTTGCGTCCGCCGGACGTATCTGGTCTAGCCAGCGTCCACGGGAAACCTGGCCACACAAATGTGGCACCGCGCTCGCCGCCCAGCTCGTGAGCCGAAAGGCAGCGAGTTACAAATGGGTTTCAAAGGCTTGCGTCCGTCGGGCGTACCTGGTCTAGCCTGCGTCCGCGGGAAACTCGCCCACACAAATGTGGCACCGTGCTCGCCGCCCAGCTCGTGAGCCGAAAGGCAGCGAGTCACAAATGGGTTTCAAAGGCTTGCGTCCGCCGGGCGTACCTGGTCTAGCCAGCGTCCACGGGAAACCTGGCCACACAAATGTGGCACCACGCTCGCCGCCCAGCTCGTGAGCCAAAAGGCAGCGAGTCACAAATGGGTTTCAAAGGCTTGCATCCGTCGGACGTATCTGGTCTAGCCAGCGTCAATGGGAAACCCGGCCACACAAACGTGGCACCGCGCTCGCCGCCCAGCTCATGAGCCGAAAGGCAGCGAGTCACAAATGGGTTTCAAAGGCTTGCGTCCGCCGGACGTATCTGGTCTAGGCAGCGTCCGCGGGAAACTCGCCCACACGAACGTGACACCGAGGCCCCCCGAGGCCCAAGCTGTGCAAATCTATCACGCCTTCATTGGTAGGTAGGGAAAATAAGCTACGCACAATAAAATCGTGCTAATCGATCACGCCTTCATTGGTAGGTCGAGAAAATAAGCCACACACAGTAAAGCCGTGCAAATTATCACGCCTTCATTGGTAGGTCGAGAAAATAAGCCACGCACGATCAACCCGGAACAAAAGTCATCCCTGGTGACGCACAAAGGCCGTCCCTCGTGACGCACAAAAGTCGTCCCTCGCGACGCACAAAGGCCGTCCCTCGTGACGCACAAAGTCCGTCCCTCGTGACGCACAAAGTCCGTCCCTCGTGACGTACAAAAGCCGTCCCTCACGACGCACAAAGGCCGTCCCTCGCGACGCACAAAGGCCGTCCCTCGCGACGCGCGAAGGCCGTCCCCCATGACGTAAACCCGAGAGCGTTCATCCCACATCCGCATGAAAGCGTAGATTTTGAGTTTCCACTCGACCTACGCTCGACCGGAAACTCGGGGGGCTAATATTATCGGTCCGTCCCGGCCCGATAGGATGACGACGGCCACGATAACGGCTTCCCCGAGTCTCTCCCGGTGCACGACCACCTTAGAGCTGGCCCTCGTCGCCGTGGCCGCCTCAGAGGCATCCAAGGCCGAGTCAGAGCCGTCCATGGCCAGGTCAGAGGCGTCCACGGCCGACTCAGAGACATCCATGGCCTCCATGGCCGGGTCAGAGGCGTCCATGGCCGGGTCAGAGGCATCCATGGCCGAGTCAGAGGCGTCCATGGCCGAGTCAGAGCCGTCCATGGCCGAGTCAGAGCCGTCCATGGCGTCCATGGCCGAGTCAGAGCCGTCCATGGCCGAGTCAGAGCCGTCCATGGCCGAGTCAGAGCCGTCCATGGTCTCCATGGCCGGGTCAGAGGCGTCCATGGCCGGGTCAGAGGCGTCCATGGCCGAGTCAGAGCCGTCCATGGCCTTAATGGCCGAGTCAGAGGCAGCCCTCGGCCAAGGGGTTGTTCATAACGCCCCTTGGTCGCCTATAAATACAGGGGTCTCTCCCCTAATCCAGGTAATCCGTTCTTGAGTACTCAAACGCTGCCGAACTCATACCTCGCTCGTTTCTCTCAAGTCTCGACCTCTAAACACTTAAACCCTCTACAAACCACCTCAATCTTGCTGATATTAAGCGTCGGAGAGGTAAACAGGGGCAATCCCCCTGTTTTCCCTTTGTAGATCACGCCTCTTTGCTTTCTTTTCAAGTGCTTGGACGAGATAGACAACACCTACAGCTAAGGGACGGCTTGGGATACCAAGCCCGACACGCTCGAGTCAAGACGAGACCACTTGGTCCGGCCTTGGGTCTGACCGTCTTTGATTCCTAAATAGTTTTCCGAAAAACTGCGACAACAGGTTCCCCAAACTCCCCTTGGCCGCCTATAAATACGAGGGTCCCTCCCTTGACCCAGGTAATCTGAATTTGAGTACTGAAATGCTATCGAACTCGTACCTCGCTCGTTTCTCCCAAGTCTCGGCCTCTAAACACCTAAACCCTCTACATTCTACCTCAACCCTACTAATGTTGGGCGTCGGAGAGGTAAACAGGGGCAACCCCTCTGTTTCCCCTTTGTAGTTCACCCGCTCTTTCTTCCTTTTCCGGTACTTGGACGAACTCAAGGGATATTCACAGCTAAGGGACGACTTGGGATACCAAGTTCGGCACACTCGAGCCCGGACGCAACCACTTGGTTTGGCCTTGGGTCGAACCGTTTGGTGCTCCTAAATCATTGTAAAAAAACAAGCGACAACATGAGCTTCGAGCCGCACGCCTCACTCGCCGAGCCGTTGGACCCTCCCTTACATTTCCTCTTTGACCAAGTCAGTCATGGGCTCATCGTCGGGTGGTTTCCTCTTGAGAGGAAATTGGTATTGCCTTTGTCTTAGGCAGTGGGTTCGATGGATCGGCGTCAATCTCAATGGGGAGTTTCCCGTCTTTGGTGAGAGAAGTCTTGACGTCCGCCGAAATCTCCAAGCCTTCATAGTCGGGGTCATTGTCATATCCCTCGTCCATGAGGTCTTCGGATTCCCCGTTGGGGACGCCTTGCAGAGGCACCTTGCCCGCCTGTTGGTGGTGGTACCTTGCATTGACTATCTTTAGTTGGCGGATCTTCTCCTCTATCTAGAGGATGCGGTCGTCCCGACTGTCATGAGGTGGATGGGGCGAGGGAGTATGGCTCTTGTCGTTGAGAGACTCTTCATCGCCTTGCGCTCAAGAGCGCAAGAAGTATTTCTTCACTCCAGTTGCGTTTTCAGGGTTATTCACGCCCTCAGAACGAACAGGTGGTTGACCACTCATGTCTTTCTCAAGTCGAGGAAGAAGGAGTCGAGCTGTAGAAGGGATTTCGGGCTGTATAAGTCGGGAAGTCCCCTCCTTCTAGCGCCAAAATGTTGTCGCACGAAAATGAACAACGATTAATTACCTCGGGCGGTTCGATCCCCGGGCCAAAAATGTTAACTCGTGGACCGAGTTGCACCCTCCAGACCCTGAGGTGTGTTTTGGAGGATGTGACTGTGCAAAGGTTGGCTGCCTACGTACCCGTTAGTTGGAATCAGGTCAGAACGTAGTTCAAGGAGAGTGTGAGGGTTATCTTGGGCACGGAGGCTGCGAATCCAAGGCTCTAGCTCAAGGGCCAAGAAGCGAGATAACAATGTGTACACTGCAGAGACTCGGGTCGCAGAAGAGGAGCACGCTCCCTCTCGTGAATGGGGGTGCTTGAATTTCTGGGCCGAGGGAGGAGGAGCGCTCGCTCTTGGAATGTCTCAAGAGCACGAGAGAGGAGAGAGTTCTTGAGTGAGAGAGTGTTGTGTTGGAGAAAGATGTCTGAAGAAATGGATTGCCTTTTCCTCCCCCAAGGGGGGGGTATTTATAGCTTTGAAGGAGGCCTTGGACCGGCCCCCTCAAGGCCCGCCGGATGGCCGGGAGCGGGGCGCGTGAGGTACAACGCCCAGACGGGCGCAGGGCGCGTGGAGCGTGTTGTTTGGACGAGCGCGGGGTGCGCATGACGAGAGTCTTGGACGGGCGCGGGGTGCCCGGCCGAGGCAACATGAGTGCTCGGGGGAGGCAGCAGGAGTGCTCGGCCGGGGCAGCAGGAGCGCTCGGCCGATGCAGCAGGGGCACTCGGCCAGGGCAGCAGGGACACCCGGCCGAGGCAGCAGGAGCACCCGGCCGAGGCAGCAGGGGCACTCGGTTGGGGCAGCAGGGACACCCGACCGAGGCAGTAGGAGCACCTGGCCGTAGCAGCAGGGGCACTCGGCCGGTGCAGCAGGGACACTCGGCCGGGGCAGCAAGGATCCTCGGCCTGCGCGCGCACGGGCCGAACGACCGGGGCGCGTGAGCGCACTCGGTCCGGGACGTTTAAGGGGGGGAGCGCGTGAGGGACGGGACGCCCGGGGGCGCGGGAGCGCGCACGGGCTGGGGCGCGGGCCAATTGGGCCGGGGGCATGGGTGCACTAGGGTGCGCGGGCCCTGTGGGCCGAGGCCCTATTGGGTTATCCGGCCGGCGATACCCGGCCGGTCTTGAATTATTTTTAAATTTTCGGTAACAGGTACTGACATGACTAGTGCACTTCTAGAGACAGAATAAGAACAAATCATTTAATCTCTTATATCTCGAAGTCACTACATGTTGTCGCTCGTTTTCGGACAATGATTTAGGAACCGGAAACGGTCAGACCCAAGGCGGGACCAAGTGGTCTCGCTTCGGTTCGAGCGTGTCGGACTTGGTATCCCAAGTCGTCCCTTAGCTGTGGGTGGTGCCTGTCTCGTCCCAACACCTGAAAAGTAGAACAGAGGATGTGAACTACCAAGGGGAAACAGATGGGGTGCTTCTGTTTACCTCTCCGACGCTAAACATTAGTAGGATTGAGGTGGATAAAAGAGGTTAGGTGTTTAGATGGCCGAGACTTGAGAGAAACGAGTGAGTTATTAATTCAACAGCGTTTCAGTACGCAAAATTGGATTACCTGACACGAGGGGTCGAGCCTCGTATTTATAGGCGACCTAGGGACGTTTTGGAGGTCCCTAGGCCGAGTGAAAATTTAAGGCCGGCCGAGTGACTTCCCAGGCGCGGCCAATGGCCGAGTGCCGGCCCTGGGCCGTCCATTGGCCGAGTGAAGGCCCAAGGACGGCCGAGCGACTTCCTAGGCCCGGCCAATGATCGAGTGCCGGCCCTGGGCTGGCCATCAGCAGAGTGAAGGCCCAGGGCCGGCCGAGCGACTTCCCAGGCCCGGCCAATGGCCGAGGGCCGGTCCTGGGCCGGCCATTGGCCGAGTGACGGCCCAGGGCCGGCCGAGTGACTTCCCAGACTCGTCCAGTAGCCGATTGCTGGCCATGGGCCGGCCATTGGCCGAGTGACAGCCCAGGGCCGGCCGAGTGCCTTCCTAGGGCCGGCCAATGGCCGAGCGACGGCCCTGGGCAGGCTGTGCGTTGAGGGGAGTCCCAAGGACCGGTAACATTAGCCCATTGAGTTTATCATCGAGTGTAAGTCGCATGGTAAACTTAAGGTGCTTTGTTGTCTTCGGCCATCGGAGCAGCCCACCGTCAAGTGGTACGTCCCGATCGTTTTTAATTATTATTTTTTCTTTTCACCGCGCCATCTTCCACTTTTTGTCTCGTTGTTTGTGCCCATGGACCCCAGTGACCACCTATCGGGGTGTGGGACCGTTGAGGACGATTTGAATCACTTGCTCGGGAACCAACACGTGGATTTGGACAATTTTTTGGTCCAATTTTCGTCTCCTCCAACCATTTTCAGCGCACCGCACTCATCAAACACAAGCGACATCGTAGAGATGACCGGGGAAGACTTTTCCTTGGTGGAAGCATGGTTGGTCGGCAAGGGAGAGGCCGCGCGCGCCGGAGATGGCTCGCACCGGCAGAAGGGCATCGGCCTAGCCGTGCTGAGTGCCGAGGAGGGCCAGGTTTGCCGGCATGGGTCCGGTTGGGGAGATAGGCGCGCCAGGGTCGACGCGCGCGCGGGCTTATTCGCCCAAGGGGTCGCCGGAGAAGACACGTCGGCCCTGGGTGACGCCGATGTCACTGCAGGCGCCGGGGAGGACCCCTCCTGGCCGGGAGGCGATGCTCGACATCCCACAAACGGTCTGGGTGGTGTGCGCGTGCCGGTGGAGGACGCGCCCTCCGAGGCTGGCGCTGGAGGAGGTGCGCCGGTCGAGGATGGCACCGAAGGAGGCGTGCCGGCTAGGGGCGGCGCGGTCTGGGTCGACCCCAGCGTCTAGGAGGCCCCCACTCGACTGGGTGGGGCCGTTTGGCTGGCCACTGGTCGCGCCCGTGACGGGGACCGCCTGTGTGGAACACACGAGCCCGGGGAGGTCGTGCCCGGCGAGATCAGCGCCGGGGGGGGGGGGGCGCCGGTCGACGTCAGCGCCGTCTGGGTCTATCCCGGAACGAGGGAGGCCCCCACTCGACCGGGCAAGGCCGCTGGGTCGTCTGCAAATCACGCCCGGGAGGGGAACGCCCCGGGCCTTGTCGCACCGGAGGAGACGCGCGCCGCTGGGGAGCCGCCGGCGCCGGGCGACGCCGTCACGGAGGGGCCGGTGCCGGGCAGGAGGTGGCCCGACCAGGTGGAGCCGGCCAGGGGGCTGCGGCCTGCTGGTCTTGGGCAAACCCTAGGCCCGAGCGGGCCGAGCCTGCGTGCTGGGGACCCAGCCGGCCAGGAGCTAGGCCGGGCCGCTGGGCCAGGCTCGGGCGCTGAAGACCCCGCCGGCTAGGAGCCGGGCCGGGCCTGGGTGCTGAAAACCCAGCCGGCCAGGAACAAGGCCAGGCCATCGGGCCGGGCCTGCACGCTGAAGACCCAACCGGCCAGGAGCTGGGCCGGGCTGTCGGGCCGAACGTGCGTGATGAGAGCGAGGGGCAGCTCGGGCCGGGCCCGCGCCTGGAGGAGCCAGCGGCCGAGAATTAGGCTGGGTCCTTGGACTGGACGCGGGCGCAGGAGGGAACACGGTCGGACAAGGGGTGAGCCGGCCCGAAGAAGGGGGCCCGGTCGTCCAGCAGCCGGACGCGCGCCCGGGTAATCAGGTCGGGTCCGAGGGGAGCCGACCGGCTCGATCAGGCAACCTTCAAGGGGTACCACCTTGCCCGAGAAGCGTTCCTTGCCGCCACGCCACGCCAGCATCGGTGCTTTCCTCAACTGCGCGGGAGGAAGCGCGAGCCTTAGCGTTCCCGGTCGGAGAGTCAGCAATACGTGGCGTCCTCGATTGCTCAGGTGTTGACGTCCCGAGTTCGCTCTTGCTTGCTAACTTCATGAGCTTGAGGAAGCGCTACTGCATCCCGGAGTCGGTGTCGATCCTAAGACCACTACCCGACTAGGGATGGCATTTTTACCCGAAACCCGTTAGCCCGTCCGTTACCCGGTCTTAACGGGTCGGGTAATACCCGTTCAAAATGAGTTAACGGGCTAACGGGTATTACCCGTTAGTATTTTAGCGGGTACGGGTCGGGTAGCGAAAATGTTAAACCCGTCTCGTTAACCCGCTAACCCGCCCGTTAATTATTTTCATGGAAAAAAACTAGATTTTTTTTAAGAAAATATTAGATTACATCATAATGAGTAGGTTGTTGTTTTGATTCTTATTAAAAATTATTATTTATATTTTTTTTAAACGGGTTAACGGGTTAGCGGGTGCTCAATTTTGGCACCCGCCACCCGGCGGGTATACCCGTTACCCGCCCCGTTGGGAAAACCGGGTTAATGGGTACGGGTTAACGAGTATTTTAATAGGCGGGTATGGGTACCGGTATTGGTGTACCCGCTAAAACCCGTACCCGTTGCCATTCCTATACCCGACGATCTCCTGACTCGTCCGCGAAAGGGGTACACCGCGATTCACGAAGCGAGCCTTCGCGGGGGACTGAGACTGCCCTTCCAACCGGTGATTCAGGATTTGTTGGTTCGACGGGGGTACATGCTTCGCAGATGTCTCCTTTCTTTTACCGGGTGGTCGCGGCATGCCACATGCTGCTCTATCGAGCAAAGAAGAGGGCTGTTACCGCGGATGACATTCAAGACCTCATGGTAGTTCGTGGGGTGCCCGGGAAGCCGGGTTCCTATCTAGTTGCACACAGGAAGCGCCTCGCAATCATCACTAAGGTCACTTCGAAGCACAAATATCCTTGGGTGTGGGTGTCTGAGTCTGCCTTAGGGGTGGCGCCTCTCACGTTTGGCCACGCGGCTGACTTTTCACCTGTGGGCGATGTCGAGGGCTCTGAGCTCAAAGCGGTGATCAGGGCGGTCCCGGATTCGAGGCGGCAGGAATCTTTCTTCGAGTCCCCGGACTTGATGGCGGTGACCGGGTGGTTCATCCCTAGCGACGATGTGCCGCGATGCCCAGTCCTTAGCGCGGAGGTCACGGAGGGCCCCGAGTCCGAGGAGGGAGGCTCTTCTGCACCCCTCCTCGATGCGGGGAGTACTAACCACATATGTGTCTTTTATGCTATTATAGTACTCTTCTGTTTACGTTTATCGCTATGCTCTAACCGATTGTCGTTCTTTGCAACAGATAATATGGCTTGGGATCGTTCGCGTGCGCGGGTGCCGAGGGTGGCCCCTACCGCTGAAGCTATCGTTGCGGCTCGTTCTCGTGTTGAGGCTCACTGCGGGGAATCTCCGGTGCATGCGAAGAACGAGACGATCTCTTCAAACAAGCGACCATCATCATCGATCTCCCTCGGTTCACCCTCCGGCCATAAGCATGCTCATACGTCGGCGGCGCCAGACGGCATGGATTCGATGCTACTAGTGGAGGCAGCGGAGCTGAGAGGCCAGTGTTCCGAGGGGATTCTCGAGACCTCCCTGCGAGACTTCAAGGGTATGCTGACGACGAGCGACCTCGAGTACTTCCAGAATGGAATCAGCGACGCTCAAAAAGTACGATCCGCTCGCCTGACTTACATGTAGCAATTATACTTGTTTTGATTGTACATACATCGCCCTATTTCACAGATGCTCGCGCGTCAAGAACAAGGCGACCGCATTCTCTGAGACCTGTTGCGGCGGATGCGGATTATGAAGAGGGACATGGAGAGCGCGGCGGCCGACCATGCTGCCGCTCTAGCAGGGGTTCGGACTGCCCGAGAGTTTTAGGCGCTCGAGGAGGAGTTGAAACGATCCCGCGAAGAACTGGCGGCCGAGAAATCACTACGCGTGGCTGAGCAGGTGTCTCGGGAGAAGGCGGAGTAGGCGGCCAACACCTTCTTGGAGGAGACAAAGAAACTTCAATCGGCGCTTTCAGGCCGAGACGAGGAACTGAAGATCGTCCACGCTCGACTATCGGCGAGCGAGATTTCTGGCGTCAAGGCGGAAAGGGAGAGGGATTCTCTGCTGGTGGAGATGCAGACCCTCATCGAGGAGAAGGACGACGTCGTGCGATCCAGGGCGGACCTAGAAGATGATTGGGACATCGCGTTGGAAGAGGCTCGTTATGTGGCAGCCATACGAGTTCGAGACACGACCGCGAAGGAGAACGCGTCTCGCGGGACCACCTTTTCATTCTTCGACACCATGTTTCCTTCTCTGGATGACGTGCCACAGGTGGACGACTCGCATCCCCAGGCTCCCGCGGAGGCTGCCCAATCGACGAACCGCCCGCTCGACGGAGAGGCCACCGACGGGTCGGGTGCCCCTCTCCCGGAGAACGACAAAGAGCAGATCGATTTTGGTTCCGAGTAGTCGGCTTTACTTTGGTTTCTCGCGCACCTGTTTAGCGCTTGCTTTGTTTTTCCTTTCGCATATTTGTTATGCCTTCCTTGTTGGATATTTGTCGTATTTCCTTGTTCTTTTTCGTTGGGTTGTTTATGAAACATTGCTTGTCTTAGCTGAAGCTTCTTTCGGTTTACCATGCGTCTTAATTTCTCGATTTACTATGCTTAGCGTAATCGATTTGCGCAATCCGATTAGCGCATTTCTTACGACCCTCGGTTTACCATATCTAGCATAACCGGTTTGCAAGGCTTACTGCCACACCTGGCGGCGAAGTTTCCCGTGGACGCTGGCTAGGCTAGTTTCGTCCGGCGGGTGGGAGTCTCTGCCATCCATTTGTGACTCGCTGCCTATCGGCGTGTGCGAGCTGGACGGTCGTCGCGCCCATCACGAGATGAGTACGCTACCTTTCGGTGCGCGAAGCGTTGAATCGTGCGAGAGCGCACGAAAGATGTGTACTTGTTACCCATTAGCCCCCTGAGTTTCTTGTGTACTCGTAGAGGAGACTAGAAATTATAATACTATAGGATAAAGGCTTCGAAGCGAAATGTAATCCGATTACCATGTCAAAATAATTAAAAATTACATCCCCAGGCCATTAGCCTCATTTGAAACTTGAAATTGTCTTTTGCTAAAATTGGAAATAAGATGAAAACAATTAAACATAAAGAAGATGGGAGCGGCTTCTATTGGTAGTATTGTCGCAGGTGCTCCGCGTTCTAGGGGTGGTTGAACACGAGTCCCTCTAGATTCTCGAGCTCGTACGTGTCATTGTGTATGGCTCGGCGCACGCGATACGGACCTTCCCAGGTGGGTCCCAGAACTCCCGCTCCCTGTACTTTGGTGTTTTGGAACACCCTTCCGAGAACGAGGCTCCCGTCGGAGAATTTCTGCAGCTTGACCTTGGAATTGTAGTATTTCTCGACCTTCCTCTTTTGTGCGGCAAGGCAAATGAGTGCGTCCGCCCTCTTCTCGTCTATGAGGTCCAGTTCGAGCCTGATTGCTTCGTTGTTTGCGGCTTCTTCGTACTCTTCGATGCGAAGGGTTGGCAGCTTAGTCTCGACGGGTACCACGACCTCGATACCGAATGCAAGAGCGAAAGGGGTTTCGTCGATCGCGTTCCGTGCGGTGGTCCGATATGCCCAGAGGACCATGGGAAGCTCTTCGGCCCAAGCCCCCTTTCTCTCTTCCAGCTTCTTCTTCATGTTCTCTTTGATTGTCTTGTTAACCGCCTCGACCTGTCCGTTGGCTTGAGGATGGCGAGGAGAGGAGAAAGTCTTACTGATGCCTAACTGTTCGCATATGTCCTAGAGGCGCGCATTTGCTTCCCGTTGTCGGTCACAATCGATGCGGGGATCCCGAAGCGGCAAACAATGTTCTTCCAGATGAAGCTTATCGTGTTTGCCTCCGTGATCTTTGCTAATGGTTCGGCCTCTACCCACTTCGTGAAGTAATCGATAGCCACGATCGCGTGCTTGTACTGCCTCGGGGCCGCAGGTAGTTCACCGACGAGGTCGATTCCCCACTTCGCGAAGGGTCGAGGTACAATGATCGGGAACAACGGGGCTGGTGCTTGGCGCGGGATGTGGGCAAACCTTTGGGATTTGTCGCACCTTTTGGCCCATTCGTGGGAATCCTTTTTCAAGGTAAGCCAAAGTACCCAAGCCTTAGCAGCTTAAGGGGCCAAAGACTGTCCGGCGGCGTGGTTTCCGCACACCCCTTCGTGCACCTCGTGGAGCGCATTCTTTGCCTCGACCTCGGTCAGACATCGAAGAAGGGGCATGGAGTACCCTCTCTTGAACAGGTTGTCCTCCCTCATCGTGTATTTCGGCGCCAAGCAGCTCACCTTTCTAGCCTCTTCTTTGTCTTCGGGGACGACTCCTCTCCTGAGGTACTCCACGAGTGGTGTCATCCATGAGGGGGGCGGAGTTCCGTCAACTACCCATACGTCGCCTCTTGAGATGTAAGGTCGAGTCAGTACCTCTATTGGAACGATGCCCTCTCCCTCTTCGTCTATACCGGACGCAAGGCGCGCCAGGGCGTCGGCGTCGATGTTCGCCTCTCGGGGAACCTGGACTATCTCGAACCATGACAAGGCCTTTAGATTCTTCTGGGTCTTGGACAGATATGCGACCATGTTTGGCTCTTTGGCTGCATAGTCGCCCTTAACCTGGTTCACAATCAGCTGTGAGTCACAGTGGATGCGCACGTTTTGGACACCTAACTTGTTTGCCAATTCCGAGCCTCGTACTCTGCCTCGTTGTTGGAAGCCTTGAACTCGAATCGCATGGCGTATCTCAGTTTTTCCCTATCGGGATTTGTGAGCACAACGCCGGCGCCAGCCCCCCGGGCGTTTGATATGCCATCCACGTGTAAGTCCCAGACCGGCCCTATCGGGTTATTGGTCCTCTTCTTCGACGACTCGTCGCGGTCGTCCTCCTTGTCTTCCTCATTCTCGTTGTCTTTGTTGCCCTCGTCTGTTGAGGGTGCGTTGGTGAATTCGGCCACGAAGTCGGCGAGGGCCTAGCCCTTGATGGTAGTTCTCGGTTGAAACTCGACCACGTATTCGCCCAACTCTTGGGACCATATGGCCATTCGAGACGAGGTCCCTTTTTGTAAGGCCTTCTTGATGGGATGTCCCGTACGTACCACGATTGGGTGCGCTTGGAAGTAGGGGCATAGTTTTCTCGCGCTCGTGACAAGGGCGAGGGACAATCTCTCGATCTCTGGGTATCGGGACGCCTTGCTAACATAGTAAACTGGCCATTGCACCTTGTCTTCTTCACATATTAGAACCGCGCTCACGGCCCTGTCGGAAACCGCGAGGTAGACATACAAGGTCTTGCCATCCTTCAGTTTTGCGAGGAACGGGGGGAGCTGAAGTAGGCTTTCATTTCACGGAACGCCTCCTCGCACTCCTTTGTCCACACAAACCCTTCGGTCTTCTTCAATGCCTTGAAAAACGGTTGGCAGCTCTCGATGGCCTTGGAGACGAATCGCGTTAAGGTGGCAATCCTTCCCGTCAAACTTCGTACTTCTTTGACATTCTGTGGCAACCTCATCTCTAAGATCGCCTTAATTTTCTCGGGATTGGCCTCAATCCCGCGGCGGCTCACCATGTAGCCCAGGAATTTTCTGGACTCAACCCCAAAAGCGCGCTTATTGGGGTTGAGCTTCATCTTATAGCGCCGCAAGATTGTGAACATCTCCTTGAGGTCTCGAACGTGGTCGTGGGCTTTGAGGCTTTTGACTAGCATGTCATCCACGTAGACGTCCATCGTTTTGCCAATTTGATTGGCGAACATTCGGTTCACCAACCTTTGATACGTTGCTCCCGCGTTTTTGAGGCCAAAGGGCATGACCTTGTAGCAAAAAAGTCTGCGGTTCGTAACAAAGGTGGTCTTGATTTGATCCAGCTCATGCATGCAGATCTGATTGTAGCCTGAATAGGCGTCCATGAAGCTTAGCAGCTCGTGGCCCGCCGTGGCGTCCACAAGTTGCTCGATTCTCGGGAGAAGGAAGCTGTCTTTTGGGCAGGCCTTGTTGAGGTCGTTGTAGTCGATACAAATTCGCCACTTCCTGTTTGGCTTCTTAACCATAATGACATTGGACACCCATTTGGGATGTTCCACCTCCCTGATGAAGTTGGCCGCGAAAAGTTAGTCAACTTCTTCACCAATGTCTTGGTACCTCTCCCCACTGAACGCCCATCTCGGTTGGACGCCCTCGGTCACCCTCTTATCGTCATTGAGGCGGTGGACCATTATCTCGGGGTCAATCCCCGGCATCTCGGCGTGTGTCCACGCGAAGACGTCTTTGAACTTGCGGAGGAAGGCTGCGAGCTGGAGTTGGATTTCAGACGGGAGCTGGGCGCCTACCTTGACTACCTGGTCAGGCTTGGCGTCGTCCAGCACGACGGGAACGAGGTCATTCGGTGTCTCCACCTTCCGACGCTCGACATTGTCCCTCTGGTACAATTCTCCGAAGGTGCCCCCTTCCTCGATCTTGCATGGGAATTTGTCTCCAAGCTGGAAAACGGTGTTCACCATCTTCCCTTTCGCCTTACCGTCCACACCCTGGATGTAGCACATCCTCGCCATTGATTGGTCTTCCAACATTATGGGAATCCCCTTCTCGGTCGGAAATCTCATCATCAGGTGGCGGGTAGACGTTATGGCCTTCAACCGATTGAGAGTCGGGTGGCCGATGATGATATTGTACGCCGAGGGCTGGTCCACAACCAGGAACGACACGATGTGGGTGACCTCGATCCCCCCGGTGTCCCGAAGGTGACCGGGAGGTCGATGGTACCCTCCGTCGTGACCCTCTCCCCGGAGAAGTCAAAGAGCGGGGTCGAGATCGGGGTCGGTCTCATCCCGGATAGTTTCATCCTGTCCAACGCCGATTTGAAGATTATGTCGGCGGAGCTACCGTTGTAGATTAAGATTCTTCGGACGAGATTGTTGGCGACCGGCGCCGAGACAACTATCGCGTCATTGTGTGGATGGAGAACTCACACCGCCTCTTGGCTGGTGAAGAACATGGACTCGAACGGGGCCGGAGGAGGAGCCTCGTATGTGTGGTTAATGTAGTGCGCTATCTTTACTTGGGAGACTTCTCGCACCTACTTCTTCCTTTGCGTGCTCAAGTCCCCGAACTCTGGGCCGCCCATGATTGAGCCCACAATGGCATTTATGAGCTCTCCGGTTCTTGGTTCGCCGCTCGTTCCGTACGGTTATCGTCGCCGGACCTTTCCTTTCTTGCCGCGGGCGCTCTCCGTTTTCCGCGGCCGTCCCGATGGTTCTAACGACGTATTCCTTCAACTTCCCATCTTGAATGAGGGCTTCGATCTGACGTTTGAGCTGGTAACATTTGGACGTCAGGTGCCCATGGTCTTGGTGGTACTCGTAGAACTTACTTCGATCCCGCTTTGCGGGATCCTTCGTGAGAGGAGCGGGGCTTCCTAGCTTGTAACGGTGCAGAGCTAGGATCCACTCTTGCGGAGGGTTCAGGGGGGTGAATGCTGAGAACTTTCGGAAGCTATCGACATGCGAGGGTCTCGGCCCTGGAAGGGAGCAACCGTTAGGGGCCTGACCTCCCTTGTTCCTCCTCTTTCGAGGGTCGGGACGATCTCCATCCTGATCGTCGCGACGGTGACCGCTTTGCCCCCCTGACTTCCAACCATCTCGGCCGTCGAGGTAGTCCTCGATTCCCATGTAGTTGCGGGCTCTCGACATCAGCTCCGCCATGTCCCGCGGGACCTTTCCAACAATAGATTTGAGGATGTCGCTCGTGCGAGCTCCCCATCTTGAATGAGGGCTTCGATATGACGTTTGAGCTGGTAACATTCGGACGTCAGGTGCCCATGGTCTTGGTGGTACTCGCAGAACTTACTTCGATCCCGCTTTGCGGGATCCTTCGTGAGACGAGCGGGGATTCCTAGCTTGTCACGGTGCAGAGCTAGGATCCGCTCTTGCGGAGTGTTCAGGGGGGTGAATACCGAGAACTTTCGGAAGCTATTGACATGCGAGGGTCTCGGCCCATGGAGGGAGAAACCGTTAGGGGCCTGACCTCCCTTGTTCCTCCTCTTTCGAGGGTCGGGACGATCTCCGTCCTGATCGTCGCGACGGCGACCGCTTTGCCCCCCTAACTTCCGACCATCTCGGCCGTCGAGGTAGTCCTCGATTCCCATATAGTTGCGGGCTCTCGACATCAGCTCTGCCATGTCCCGCGGGACCTTTCCAACAATAGACAGGACGTAGGTTTTCGACTTCTTTTGCGCCACGAGAGTGGCGAAACGAGCAAGGAAGGCTTCTCGCAAAGCCCGGAAGGACGAGATGCTCCCTGGCCTTAGACTCCGGAACCATTCAAATCCCGACCCCGTGACGGTCAGGCTCAAGGCTTGACACATGGTGGCGTCTGACTGTCCCTGGATCGTCATCCACGTCTCGTAGTGCTAGATGTGGAAGTTTGGGTCCGTCTGCCCGTCGTAGGGAGGGATGGATGGCAATTTGAAATTCCCCATGCAAGGCTGGGAAGGGAGAGTATGACTCCTCGATCCCTCTATATGGCCTTTGCCTTCCCGACTCCCTCATTTCGATGATTTGGTTTTGGAGGCTCTGAATCATCGTCACCACGTCGAGCCCCTTAGCTGGGCTGACCGCCGGGACCGCGGGAGTCGCCTGTTGGCGCTCGTTGGACGCTTGGTCCCCGACATTGGCCTGAGGTCGGTCAAGAGTTGTGGCGGGGAGCGCGTCCCTCCGGGAGGTGAGCCTTTGGCAGAGATCCTCCCCTCAGGAGTTTCTTTGCGCCGTTAGGCGTTCTCTCAGGTCCGCACTCGGCGCTTGGTGGGGCGAGGTCGCCCTTGGTCGGATCGTCCGGCGAGCGCTCCGGCTATCCACCCCATCGTCCCCTAGGGCCGTTCTCTCCCCGGCGAGGGGCCGTGTCCGGCCGCCTCTTGAAACCGAGGGGGCGAGTCCTCGGGAGTGCGACTGTGCTTGTTGGCGCGCCGGGTACGACGGCCCGGCCAAGGCGCCATTTGTTGGAATTGATCTAGGGTTTAAGAAAAAGTATAACGCTTCGGGAAGCGGAGGAATTTTAAAAAATTTCTTTTAACTAGTAAACCGTTTTTACTAACCTAGACAAAGAGCAAGCACATGTAAATAAAAACTATAATGAGCATAAAAGATTACTAACCTTTTGGAAGCTTGAACGTTGAGAAGCTTTTGGAAAGTTGCACTGTTCGTCTCCTCCTTCGCAGCACGTCTCTCTTTCTTTCCTCGGCAACTCGAGCAACCACGAAAGTTTCTATCACTAAATCACTCGAGAGAAAAGGAATTAGTGTGTGGGCACTTTTAAACACGACGACTCAAGAACAAGTCTTAGAGTCGAAGAGCTAAAACACTAGGTCAAATGAGGACCTAGGTGCCAAAACCAAAAACGAAATTGAATAGAGAGAGAGAGAGGAGTCGGCGAAGTCTAGAGAGTGAAGCTCTTAAATCTCTAAAACTTGGATGAATGAAATGTGAGGAATAAGGCTCCTATTTATAGGAGAGGTCTTACCTTCAATAAGGTAATTTCCTCTTCTATAGAATATCACATATTCATGAGCCAATTTCCCCTTTTCCCACTTGAGATACTCGGCCAAACAAGGTCTTCTAGAAGCTTTGATTTGTTTCCTGTTTTGTTCCTTTCTCTAGCTTTGGCCGAATTTCCTTATGGCATGCATAAGAAATTTGTTTCCTCTTTTTCTTTTGGCAAGTATCTTGATACATTTATGCACAAAATATTCTCTCTTTTCCTTTGGGTAGTGGGCGCCCAACACCTTATAGAAAGGCCTTCTAAAAGCTTTTCCATTTGTTCATGACAACATGAAAAAGGCCCATTAAATCTAATTTTGGGCGAGTGATACATGTCATCAAATGACCATAACAAAAAAAAATTTATTGACATTCATTTCATCATATGTCTCAAAAGACAAAAATACCCTTTTGACAATTTTCATAAAACTTGTCTCGTTTTTGTTTTGACTTAGCTTCTAGTTTAACTATTCCTACTCGATGTGATTCGTGACAGTGACCTCATGGATACAAATGAACAAAGCTTGAGCTAAACACTTGGACTCAAAAGTTCACAAACCTTTTCCAAGTTTAGCTTAATGTCAACTGACTCCACTAAAGAGTTGACACTGAAAATCTCTCGGTTCAAATGAATTTATTTTCTACTCAAGAATTCAACCTAATTTTAATGAGCGGATCATTGAATATTATTTATGTTTACCCTTCATTAATATCATCAGCTAGTCGGGATTTACGAAATTACCATTTTACCCTTCTAGCTGTTATTTCCTCAACTCCTTTGTCGCTTGTGAATAAGTTAGAAACAATGTATTGACGAGGAGCTAACAAGTCACATTGTTTCATCCAAAAGAGTCAGGACTCAATTTGGACACTGGCCAGTTCATTTATTCACCCTCCAAGTAACAAAGCATGAGGTGATATACATTGCATTTCAGCAATATTGTACATGAATTCCATATCTATGAGAACTTCACAAAGTTACTCATGACATCTTCATAACTTAGTACTTCACCAATCTCCTGTTCTGAATCATATACTGAGTCCGAACTATGACTTTCTCAAATGAGAATACGTAAGCTATGAAATGGCATGTCTCATTTCAAGATTAAGGTAAGCATGATGCAATTCATACGCAGTGACTTCGAGACATAAAAGGTTAAATGGTTTGTTCTTATTTTGTCTCTAGAAGTGCACTGGTCAATTCAGTACCTTCGGAAGATACCTAGAAGAACTATAGTGTTGGAATCGATCTAGGGTTTGAGAAAATAATTAACGCTTCGATAAGCGGCGGAATTTTAAAAATTTTCTTTTACAAGTAAAACAGTTTTTACTAACCTAGACAAGTGCAAGTACATGTAATTAAAAACCAATATGAGCTAGAAGTTTACTAACCTTTCTTGAAGCTTGAACTTTGAAGAAGCTTGTGGAAAGTTTGCAATGCTCGTCTCCCCTCGCAGCACGTCTCTCTTTCTTTCCTCGGCACCTCGAGCAACCACGAAAGTTTCTATCACTAAATCACTCGAAAAGAAGGAATCAGTGAGTGGGCACTTTTAAACACTACGACTTAAGAACGAGTCTTGAAGTCGCAGAGCTAAACACTAGGTCGAGTGAGGACCTAGGTGCCAAGACAAGAAAAAATCGAAAACAAACTAGAGAGAGAGAGAGAGGATTTTCGGCAACCACAAGTTCTAGAGAGAGAAGCTCTCAATCTCTAACTTATGTGGAATGAATGGAATGAAGGGAATGAGGCCTCTATTTATAGGGGAGGTCTTACCTTCAATAAGGTAGTTTCCTCTTTCATTGAATATCACATATTCATGAGCAAATATTGCTCTCCTTCCCTTAGAGTCACTCGGCCAAATAGGCTTCTAGAAGCCCTTGGATTTGTTTCCTTTTTTGTTCAATTCCTTGCTTGTTTCTTGTGTTGGGCGCCTACCTCTTATTTCCCTTAGAGGAAATTTGTTTCCTCTTTTTCTTTTGGCAAGTATCTTCATACATTTATGCACAAAATATTCTCTCTTGTCTCTTGGGTATTTGGGCGCCTATAGTGATGCTAGAAAGGCCTTCTAGAAGCTTTTCCACTTGTTCATGACAACATGAAAAAGGCCCATTAAGAATTTTCAATAAAATTCTTATGAAATGAAATTAATTCACAAGGCCCAATAAACAAGTTATGGCCGAGTGACATTAAGTCATCAAATGAACTTGTCAAAAAATTTATTGACATTCATTTCATCCTTTGTCTCAAAAGACAAAAATACCCTTTTAATTATTTTCGTTCTTGTTTTGACTTAGCTTCCAGTTTAACTATTCCTATCGATGTGATTCGTGACAGTGACCTCATGGACCAAAATGAACAAAGCTTGAGCTAAACACTTGGACTCAAAAGTTCACAAACCTTTTCCAAGTTTAGCTTAATGCCAACTGACTCCACTAAAGAGCTGACACTGAAAATCTCTCGGTTCAAATGAATTTATTTTCTACTCAAGAATTCGACTTAATTACGATGAGCGGATCCACTGAATATTATCTATGTTTACCCTTCATGAATGTCATCAGCTAGTCGGGATTTACTAAATTACCATTTTACCCTTCTAGCTGTTATTTCCTCAACTCCTTTGTCGCTTGTGAATAAGTTAGAAACAATGTATTGACGAGGAGCTAACAAGTCACATTGTTTCATCCAAAAGAGTCAGGACTCAATTTGGACACTGGCCAGTTCATTTATTCACACTCTAAGGAACAAAGCATGAGGTGACATACATTGCATTTCAGCAATCTTGTACATGAATTCCATATCTATGAGAACTTCACAAAGTTACTCATGACAGACTCACAACTTAGTACTTCACCAATAGGCCTTGTTCGGAATCACATAGTGAGTCCGAACTTTGACTTTCTCAAATGAGAATACTAAGGTGTGAAATGGCATGTCTCATTTCAGGATTAAGGTAAGCATGATGCAATTCATACATAGTGACTTCGAGACATAAGAGGTTAAATGGTTTGTTCTTATATTGTCTCTAGAAGTGCACTGGTCAATTCAGTACCTTCGGAATATACCTAGAAGAACTATAGAGTCCCCAACTCTCAATGCCTCATAACCAGACATCATAGATTCTTCTAACAATCATACTGAGGTCAATAGTCCTTTGACCCTAAGATTGCGAATATATCGTTTTAAGCAAACTACGAAGAGTTTGTTCATGCAAATCTACATTTGTCTCTTCGTAAGTTGTTAAGTTTGTTTATGGACTAAAAGACTAAGGTTTTATCATAAAGCTTCAAACAAAGAAAGAATGAATGAACGTTTCAACTTTATTAATGAATAGATAGGCAATTACAAGCAAGAGTCTTCATGAGACTTTATTACATCAAATGTACAAAATAAAGACTACAACTCTTCTTGTTGGCACCATTGACAACATATAGAGTCTCCAACTCTCAATGCCCCATAACCAGACATCTTAGATTCTCTTAACAATCATACTGAGGTCAATAGTCCTTTGACCCTTAGATTGCGAATATATCGTTTTAAGCAAACTACGAAGAGTTTGTTCATGCAAATCTACATTTGTCTCTTCGTAAGTTGTTAAGTTTGTTTATGGACTAAAGACTAATGTTTTATCATAAAGCTTCAAACAGACAAGAAGGAATGAATGAACGTTTCAACTTTTTATTAATGAATAAGCAATTACAAGCAAGAGTCTTCGTAAGACTTTATTACATCAAATGTACAAAATAAAGACTACAACTGTTCTTGTGGGCACCATTGACAACAAACTCCCACTTGACTCAAAGAAGATGTGTGTAGTCCTTCATGCCTAATCCCTCTCGATGTTGGTCGAAGACCTTGTTCCCTGGGGCATTGGTGAATGGATCTGCTTGGTTGTCCACCGTTGAGATCTTCTTCACTTCCACGTCTCTGCGCTGCACGATCTCTCGAATCAAATGGTATTTCCTCTCAATATGTTTAGAGCACTTATGGCTTCGAGGTTCCTTTGAGTTAGCGACAACCCCACTATTATCACTGTTGTCGCTGATTTTTGGACAACTATTTAGGAGCCCAGAGTGGTTAGACCCAAGGCCGGACCGAGAGGTCTCACTCCGGCTCGAGCGTGTCGGGCTTGGTATCCCAAGCCGTCCCTTAGCTGTGGATGTCCCTTGAGTTCGTCAGACTACCTGAAAAGGAGTAGAGAACACGTGAACTACAAAGGGGAAACAGGGGGGGTGCCCCTGTTTACCTCTCCGAAGCTCAACATTAGTGGGATTGAGGTGGAGTATAGAGGTTTTAGGGGTGTTTAGAGGCCAAAGCTTGAGAGAAACGAGCGAGGTACGAGTTCGGCAGCGTTTCAGTGCTTAATAATGGATTACCTGGACCAGAGGGGGGTGCCTTGGTATTTATATGCGACCAAGGGGCATTTTGGGCATTCCCTTGGTCGAAGGCCGGCTCTGACCCGGCCATGGCCGGCTCTGACTCGGCCATGGGGGCCATGGCCGGCTCTGACTCGGCCATGGCCGGCTCTGACTCGGCCATGGGGGCCATGGCTGGCTCTGACTCGGCCTTGGAGCTGGGAGGCCGGCTCTGACTCGGCCATGGAGGGAGGCCGGCTCTGGGCAAGGCCGGCACTGGAGGAAGGCCGGCTCTGGGCAAGGCCGGCACTGGAGGAAGGCCGGCGCTGGAGGAAGGCCGGCTTTGGAGCAAGGCCGGCGCTGGAGGAAGGCCGGCTCTAGGCAAGGCCGGCTCTGGAGCAAGGCCGGCGCTGGAGGAAGGCCGGCTCTGGAGCAAGGCCAGCGCTGGAGGAAGGCCGGCTCTAGGCAAGGCCGGCTCTGGATCAAGGCCGGCTCTGGAGGAAGGCCGGCTCTGGAGGAACGCCGACTCTGGAGCAAGGCCGGCTCTAGAGCAAGGTTGGGTCGGCCATTGGCCGGCTGAAGGGTTGGGCCGGCCAATGGCCGAGTGGGCATGTTGGGTCGGCCATTGGCCGACTGAAGCTTTGCCTCGGCGATGGCCGAGTGAACTGGGCCGGCCATTGGCCGACTGAAGCTTTGCCTCGGCCAATGGCCGAGTGAACTGGGCCGGCCATTGGCCGACTGAAGCTTTGCCTCGGCCAATGGCCGAGTGAACTGGGTCGGCCATTGGCCGACTGAAGCTTTGCCTCGGCCAATGGCCGAGTGAACTGGGCCGGCCATTGGCCGGCTGAAGTTTTGCCTCGGCCAATGGCCGAGTGAGACCCTTGGGCCGGCCATGGGCCGGCTGAGCATATGGCCGGCTGGAACTTGGGCCAGCCATTGGTTTGGGCCGGCCAAGGGCTGAGGCAAGGCTCCGTCGTCAAAGGCCTCGCGCCGGTCGCACGGGTCGAAGCGATGTCTTTTTCCTCGTCGGTCCGAGACGGGCCGACAACATTAGCCCCCCGAGTTTCCGGTCGAGCGTAGATCGAGTGGAAACTCAAAATCTACGCTTTTATACGGATGCAGGACGAACGCTCTCGGGTTTTCGGGTTGATCGTGTGCGGCTTATTTTCTCGATCTACCCGTGAGGGCATGATCGATTAGCAGGGCTTTACTGTATGTGGCCTATTTTCTCGACTTGGCAACGAAGGCGCGATCGTTTTGCACGTCTTTGTTGTGTGGACGCAGACCTTGAACCCATTTGTAACTCGTTGCCTATCGGCCGACGAGCTGGGCGGTGAGCGCGATGCCACATTTGTGTGGCGAGGTTTCCCGTGGACGCTGGCTAGACCAGATACGCCCTGCGGACGCAGACCTTGAACCCATTTGTAACTTGTTGCCTATCGGCCGACGAGCTGGGCGGCGAGCGCGATGCCACATTTGTGTGGCGAGGTTTCCCGTGGACGCTGGCTAGACCAGATACGCCCTGCGGACGCAAGCCTTGAACCCATTTGTAACTCGTTGCCTATCGGCCGACGAGCTGGGCGGCGAGCGCGATGCCACATTTGTGTGGCGAGGTTTCCCGTGGACGCTGGCTTGACCAGATACGCCCTGGCGGACGCAAGCCTTGAACCCATTTGTAACTCGTTGCCTATCGGCCGACGAGCTGGGCGGCGAGCGCGATGCCACATTTGTGTGGCGAGGTTTCCCGTGGACGCTGGCTTGACCAGATACGCCCTGGCGGACGCAAGCCTTGAACCCATTTGTAACTCGTTGCCTATCGGCCGACGAGCTGGGCGGCGAGCGCGATGCCACATTTGTGTGGCGAGGTTTCCCGTGGACGCTGGCTAGACCAGATACACCCTGCGGACGCAAGCCTTGAACCCATTTGTAACTCGTTGCCTATCGGCCGACGAGCTGGGCGGCGAGCGCGATGCCACATTTGTGTGGCGAGGTTTCCCGTGGACGCTGGCTTGACCAGATACGCCCTGGCAGACGTAAGCCTTGAACCCATTTGTAACTCGTTGCCTATCGGCCGACGAGCTGGGCGGCGAGCGCGAACTCAAGACTCAACTCGAGGGCTCATGTAGAGCCTGCACGAGGACTAGTTAGTTGACTTGTGGTCATGGGACTCAACTCGAGGGCTCTTGTTGAGCCTGCACGACGAGTGGTTAGTTGGCTTGTGGACTCGGGCTCAACTCGAGGACTCTCGCAGAGCCTGCACGAGGAGTTTCGTGAAGGGTCGGCGCGAGGAGCATCGGTCGACTCGCGGACTCGGAGTCTTGACTCGAGGAATGAATCCATCTCGAGGAGACATGTGAAGAGTCGGCACGAGGAGTATTAGTCAACTCGTGGACTCAAACTCGGCTCAAGGAATGAACTCGTCTCGAGGAGATATGTGAAGAGTCGGCACGAGGAGTATTAGTCGACTCGTGGACTCAAACTCGACTCGAGGAATGAACTCGTCTCGAGGAGATATGTGATGAGCCAGCACGAGGAGTATTAGTCGACTCGTGGACTCAAACTCGACTCGAGGAATGAACTCGTCTCGAGGAGATATGTGAAGAGCCGGCACGAGGAGTATTAGTCGACTCGTGGACTCAAACTTGACTCGAGGAATGAACTCGTCTCGAGGAGATATGTGAAGAGTCGGCACGAGGAGTATTAGTCGACTCGTGGACTCAAACTCGACTCGAGGAATGAACTCGTCTCGAGGAGATCTGTGATGAGTCGGCACGAGGAGTATTAGTCGAGTCGTGGACTCAAACCCAACTCGAAGAACAAGCCCGTCTCGAGAAAATATGTGACGGTTGTCTCTCTTTGGGACCTCCGGCCTAACCACAGGCCCCTTGGGACTTTATTATGCTTTTATCTATTTTTTGTTTTTGAGAGAGTTAGCCCAACACGGTTGGGCGAACTGATGAACCGAATCCAAAGACGTTTGGACGAAACGACGAAGTCGCTCCAGCTCGTCTAGACGAAGTGCCGAGCTCGACCAGGCGAGGCAACGAACTCAACCAGACGAGGTGACGAGCTCGACCAGACGAGCTTGGCCAGGCGAAACCAACCAGGCGAATTGACGAGCTCGGCCAGGCGAGGCGAGCTGACGAGCTTGGCCAGGGCGAGGTGAGCTGACGTGCTCGGCCAGGCGAGGCGAGCTGATGGGCTCGGCCAGGGCGAGGTGAGCTGATGAGCTCGGCCAGTCGAGGCGAACAGATGAGCTCGGCCGGACGAGGCGAGTTGATGAGCTCGGCCAGGGCGAGGCGAGCTGATGAGCTCGGCCAGGTGGGGCGAGCTGATGAGCTCGGCCAGGTGGGGCGAGCTGACGAGCTCGGCCAAGGCAAGGCGACGAGCTGGCGAGCTCGGCCAGGCGAGGCGAGCTGATGAGCTCGGCCAGGCGAGGCGAGCTGACGAGCTCGGCCAGGGCGAGGCGAGCTGATGAGCTCGGCCAGGCGAGGCGAGCTGCTGAGCTCGGCCAGGCGAGTCGAGCTGATGAGCTCGGCCAGGTGGGGCGAGCTAACGAGCTCGGCTAAGGCAAGGCGACGAGCTGGCGAGCTCGGCCAGGCGAGGCGAGCTGACGAGCTCGGCCAGGCGAGGCGAGCTGATGAGCTCGGCCAGGCGAGGCGAGCTGACGAGCTCGACCAGGGCGAGGCGAGCTGACGAGCTCGAAATCCCGAAAATTCGTAAGGATCGGCACGAGGAGTATTGGTCGACTCGCGGACTCGAACTCGACTCGAGGACTTACGTAGGGCCTGCACGAGGAGTTTCGTGAAGAGTCGTCGCGAGGAGTATCGATCGACTCGCGGACTCGAAGCTCGACTCGAGGACTCACGTAGAGCCTGCACGAGGAGTTTCGTAAAGAGTCGTCGCGAGGAGTATCGATCGACTCGCGGACTCGAAGCTTGACTCGAGGAATGAATTCATCCCGAGGAGACATGTGACGAGTCGGCACGAGGAGTATTGGTCGACTCGTGGACTCGAACTCGACTCGAGGGCTCACGTAGAGCCTGCACGAGGAGTTGCGTAAAGAGTCGTCGCGAGGAGTATCGATCGACTCGCGGACTCGAAGCTCGACTCGAGGAATGAACTCATCTCGAGGAGTCATGTGAAGAGTTGGCACGAGGAGTATCAGTCGACCCGTGGACTCGAACTCGACTCGAGGACTCTCGTAGAGCCTGGACGAGGAGTTTCGTAAAGAGTCGTCGCAAGGAGTATCGATCGACTCGCGGACTCGAAGCTCGACTCGAGGAATGAACTCATCTCGAGGAGTCATGTTAGAAGTCTTTCTTTGGGACCTCCGGCCTAACCACCGGCCCCTCGAGACTTCATTATTATATATATATACATACATATTTTTTTTTTTTTTTTGTCGAGTTATTTTTATTGATCATTGATCCCTGTTAGCCCCCCGAGTTTCTTGCGTTTGTGAGACGAAGGCCAAGAAACTCTTGCGTTAGAGGTATACAATAGTATGCGCTACATTTTTACATGTGTGAAATAACTCTTTATTGCAATGAGGGGGTCGTTACAGTTTGTCATGGCATTTGGCCTTCTTTGAAAAAAGGAAATTACATTTTCGAAATGAAAGTGACCACGAAGCCGATCGAGTTCGGGCGTGAATTCAAGGGTCGAAGTAACGATACTCATGGCTTGCTAGCAGACGCGACGAATTCCTTGAAATCCCCACCTCGAATTAGGGAATCAATTCGCTTCTTAAGCTGCTTGCATTCGATCGTCACGTGCCCGTGATCTTTGTGGTATTCGCAGAACCGACTTCGATCTCGCTTCGCGGGGTCCTTTGTGAGTGGAGCGGGGCTTCCCAGCTCATCGCGGCGTAAGCGCAGGATCCGGTCGGGCGTTGTGTTGAGCGGGACGAAGGATCGCTTCGGGGCTGGAGAAGGGTGGTCGTTAGGGAGTTGACCCTTCCGGCGCCTTTTCCTTCGTGACTTAGGACCAACGGCCGGCATCACAAGCGTGGCTGCGCGCTTTTGGTTGGGTGCTTGATCAGTGTTGGGTGGTTGCTGCCCCAAGACGATCGCGGTCTCACGTTGAGCGTCGAGTTTTTCTCTCAAATCGAACTCGTGATTCTCTCTTTGAGAGTTGAGGCGGTCTCTCAAGTCTCCGGAGGCCGTCCCTATCACCCTTGTTAAGGGCGCGTCATTCAGGCGAAGCCTTTGGCGGGGGCCGAGACCATCGACGTTGTCACCATCACAAGGGTTTTGGATGCGGACGGTGAGCTTGGAGCATCCTTTTCGGGACCTTGAGACTGAGCGTTCTCGGGTATTGCGTGAGCTTTGGAGCCTTGATGTGGTCGCCCGAGGGTGTCTCCTCGAGGGCGCGTGCGCGTGCTCATCAAAAAGTTGACGTTTTGACGTGGCCGCCAGAGGATGTCCCCTTGGAAGCGTGCGCGTGTGTCCACTTTCGCGAATAGCGTGGTCGAGGTTGGTCTCGTGGTTGATGTCATCGACGTTGTTAGAGTCGAGGAGGTCGGCGATGAGCGCGTTGGTAACGCCGGGGCGGTCTAGGAGTTCGGCGAGCCTTCGAGCCGTGTCCTTTCGGACTGCGGCCTCGGGGTCATTCGCCGGGTCTCGGGGCTGGCTCTCGTTATCACGAGGTTGCCCTTCGAGACGGTGCGCGGAGCTTTGGAGGTCGCGCCTCGAGCTAGTCGCTCGCGCGCCCACGGAGGTGGAGGGGCTACGACTCATCTCTCGAGAGTCGTAGAAGTGACAAGAAGACTGGTAGAGGGGATGTGTTGCCAAGGTCGAGAGATCCCCTCCTTCTAGCGCCAAAATGTTGTCGCTGATTTTTGGACAACTATTTAGGAGCCCAGAGTGGTTAGACCCAGGGCCGGACCGAGAGGTCTCACTCCGGCTCGAGCGTGTCGGGCTTGGTATCCCAAGCCGTCCCTTAGCTGTGGATGTCCCTTGAGTTCGTCAGAGTACCTGAAAAGGAGTAGAGAACACGTGAACTACAAAGGGGAAACAGGGGGGGTGCCCCTGTTTACCTCTCCGACGCTCAACATTAGTGGGATTGAGGTGGAGTATAGAGGTTTTAGGGGTGTTTAGAGGCCAAAGCTTGAGAGAAACGAGCGAGGTACGAGTTCGGCAGCGTTTCAGTGCTCAAGAATGGATTACCTGGACCAAAGGGGGGTGCCTTGGTATTTATAGGCGACCAAGGGGCATTTTGGGCATTCCCTTGGTCGAAGGCCGCCTCTGACCCGGCCATGGCCGGCTCTGACTCGGCCATGGCCGGCTCCGACTCGGCCATGGCCGGCTCTGACTCGGCCATGGGGGCCATGGCTGGCTCTGACTCGGCCTTGGAGCTGGGAGGCTGGCTCTGACTCGGCCATGGAGGGAGGCCGGCTCTGGGCAAGGCCGGCACTGGAGGAAGGCCGGCTCTGGGCAAGGCCGGCACTGGAGGAAGGCCGGCGCTGGAGGAAGGCCGGCTCTGGGCAAGGCCGGCACTGGAGGAAGGCCGGCGCTGGAGGAAGGCCGGCTTTGGAGCAAGGCCGGCGCTGGAGGAAGGCCGGCGCTGGAGGAAGGCCGGCTCTAGGCAAGGCCGGCTCTGGAGCAAGGCCGGCGCTGGAGGAAGGCCGGCTCTAGGCAAGGCCGGCTCTGGAGCAAGGCCGGCGCTGGAGGAAGGCCGGCTCTGGAGCAAGGCCGGCTCTGGAGGAAGGCCGGCTCTGGAGGAACGCCGACTCTGGAGCAAGGCCGGCTCTAGAGCAAGGTTGGGTCGGCCATTGGCCGGCTGAAGGGTTGGGCCGGCCAATGGCCGAGTGGGCATGTTGGGTCGGCCATTGGCCGACTGAAGCTTTGCCTCGGCCAATGGCCGAGTGAACTGGGCCGGCCATTGGCCGACTGAAGCTTTGCCTCGGCCAATGGCCGAGTGAACTGGGCCGGCCATTGGCCGACTGAAGCTTTGCCTCGGCCAATGGCCGAGTGAACTGGGCCGGCCATTGGCCGGCTGAAGTTTTGCCTCGGCCAATGGCCGAGTGAGACCCTTGGGCCGGCCATGGGCCGGCTGAGCATATGGCCGGCCATTGGCCGGCTGGAACTTGGGCCGGCCATTGGTTTGGGCCGGCCAAGGGCTGAGGCAAGGCTCCGTCGTCAAAGGCCTCGCGCCGGTCGCACGGGTCGAAGCGATGTCTTTTTCCTCGTCGGTCCGAGACGGGCCGACAACAATCACAATAAAGGGTCATGGGCTCGTCGACATTTCGAACAATTTCCAAATGCTTGAGGAATTTTCTAAGCCATACAGCCTCTTTGGATGCTTCACAAGCAGCCACATATTCTGCTTCCATTGTGGAGTCAGCAATGCAAGATTGCTTAATACTCCTCCACACAATAGCTCCACCATTAAGGATGAACACAGATCCCGAAGTGGATTTCCTGGAATCCTTATCCGCTTGAAAATCAGAGTCGGTATATCCCGTCATAGTCAGGTCAGTACCTGAGTATGTAAGCATCAAGTTCCCAGTTCTACGAAGATACTTGAGAACATGCTTAATAGCAATCCAGTGCTCGGGTCCGGTTGGATTGGAAACGGCTAACTACGCCAATGGCGAAACATATATCAGGTCTATTGCAAAGCATAGCATACATGAGGCTTCCTACGGCAGAGGCGTAAGGAATTTTCCTCATGTCTTCAATCTCTTGTGCAGTCTTGGGAGACTGGTCTTTAGAGAGTGAGACTTCATGCCTAAAGGGTGTTTGGCCCTTCTTGGAGTCTTGCATCGAGAAGTGATTCATCACCTTATCAATATAAGATGCTTGAGAGAGCGACAGGGTCTGGTTTTTCCTATCTCGAAAGATTTGGATTCCCAGAATGTACGCGGCTTCTCCTAGATCCTTCATGTCGAATTGCTTTGCTAACCAGACCTTAACCTTAGATAATTTAACCACATCGTTACCTATGAGTAATATATAATCGACATATAGTACCAGAAACACAACTTTGCCTTTGTGTATTAACTTGTAAACACAAGGCTCATCTATTGACTGTTCATAGCCGAAGCTTTTCACAGTTTCATCGAATCTAATATTCCATGACCTAGATGCTTGCTTTAGTCCATAAATGGACTTAAGTAACTCAAAAACCTTGGTCTCTTGACCTTCTTCCACGAAACCGTCTGGTTGAGCCATATAATGCGCTCGTCAAGATTGCCATTCAGGAAGGCCGTCTTGACATCCATTTGCCAGATCTCATAGTCGAGAGCTGCAACTATGGATGGGAGTATGCGGATGGATTTAAGCATCGCGTCTAGCGAGAAGGTTTCTTCATATTCAATCGCTTCTTGTTGGCTATAACCCTTAGCCACAAGTCGTGCTTTGAACGTCTCGACGTTCCCATCCGGACCCCTTTTCTTCTTGTATATCCACTTACACCATACGAGTTTAATCCCTTCAGGAAGGTCTACAAGTTTCCAGACTTTGTTGATATACATCGAGTGCATTTCAACTTTCATGGCGTCAAGCCAAAGGGTTGATTCAGAACAAGCCATCGCGTGGCTATAGGAAACATGGTAATCCAAGTCGGAGACGGCTACGAGAGAGTCTCCATAGGACATGTACCTGTCAGGATTTTGAGTAGCCCTCCCACTGCGTCGAAGTACTACTTGACGAGATTCTGATGAGTTAGGTCGTGTTTCAGTTGGGGTAAGAACAGTACAGATGAGGTAGAAGCTTCCTCACCCAACTTTTCTTCAAGCACAATTTTGCTTCTAGATTTTGCATCCTTCATAAAGTACTCCTCAAGGAAACGAGCATTCGTGCTAACGAAAGTCTTACCGTCCTCGGGACTATAGAATGTGAAACCTTTGGTTTCCTTTGGATATCCAACAAACAGACACAATTCTGACTTACTAGCCAACGTGCTAGTCTTTTGCCTTAGCACGTGTGCGGGGCAACCCCAAATTTTGATGCGGCCAAGATTTACTTTACGGCCAGTCCATCGTTCATAAGGAGTACGAGGAATCGTTTTGGACGGAACTTGGTTCAGAATGTAAGCGGCTGTTTCGAGGGCATATCCCCAAAAGGAAGGAGGGAGTGATAAGTAACTCATTATTGATCTAAACATCTCCATAAGAGTTCGGTTCTTCTCTCTGACACTCTGTTTTGTTGAGGTGTGCCAGGTGCGGTAAGCTGAGAAGCGATACCTTCTTTTTTAAGAAAGTCATCGAACTCTCCAGACATATACTCACCACCTCGATCAGATCGAAGGGTTTTGATCACTTTGCCAGTTTGCTTTTCCACTAAAGCCCTAAAGACCTTAAATACGTTAAAGGTCTCAGATTTGTGTTTGAGCAAATAGACAAAACCATATCGCGAGGAATCATCGGTGAAGGCAACGAAGTATTCGTATCCTCTGTTGGAATCGATGTAGGGTTTAAGAAAAAGTTTAACGCTTCGGTAAGCGGCGGAATTTTAAAAATTTTCTTTTATAAGTAAAACGTTTTTAATAACCTAGACAAGAGCAAGCACATGTAAATAAATACTAATATGAGCATTAAAGATTACTAACCTTTCTTGAAGCTTGAATGTTGAGAAGCTTTTGGAAAGTTGCAACATTCGTCTCCCTCGCATCACGTCTCTCTTTCTTTCCTCGGCACCTCGAGCAACCACGAATGTTTCTATCACTAAATCACTCGAGAGAAAAGGAATTAGTGAGTGGGCACTTTTAAACACTACGACTTAAGAACGAGTCTCGAAGTCGCAGAGCTAAACACTAGGTCACATGAGGACCTAGGTGCCACAAACAATAAAAACGAAACTGAATAGAGAGAGAGAGAGGGAGAGGATCGGCCAAGTCTAGAGAGAGAAGCTCTCAATCTCTAAAACTTTGGATGAACGAAATGAGAGGAATGAGGTGGGGTATTTATAGGAGAAGGGTTGGCCTTGGAAATAAGTAGTTTCCTCTTATTTTCCAAGCCTTAATGAGCAATCCCTTATTACCCATTTCTCCAAAATGGGCGCCCACCTCATGCAAATCCCCAAGGGATTAGTTTCCTCTTTTGTTTCCCTCTTGGTTGCCTTGGCCGATTCTCTTTGTTCCTCTTAGAGGAAATTTGTTTCCTCTTTTTCTTTTGGCAAGTATTTTGATACATTCATGCACAAAATTCTCTCTTTTCCTTTGGGTAGTGGGCGCCTAAAATGATTCTAGAAAGGCCTTCTAGAAGCTTTTCCATTTGTTCATGACAACATGAAAAAGGCCCATTAAGAATTTTCAATAAAATTCTTATGAAATGAAATTAATACACATGGCCCAATAAATCAAATTTTGGCCGAGTGTTACTTGTCATCAAATGACCATGTCAAAAAATTTATTGACATTCATTTCATTCTACGTCTCAAAAGACAAAAATACCCTTTTGACAATTTTCGAAAAACTTGTCTCGGTTTTGTTTTGGCTTAGCTTCTAGTTTAACTATTCCTACTCGGTGTGATTCGTGACAGTGACCTCATGGATACAAATGAACAAAGCTTGAGCTAAACACTTGGACTCAAAAGTTCACAAACCTTTTCCAAGTTTAGCTCAATGCCAACTGACTCCACTAAAGAGTTAACACTGAAAATCTCTCGGTTCAAATGAATTTATTTTCTACTCAAGAATTCAACCAAATTATGATGAGCGGATCGACTGAATATTATCTATGTTTACCCTTCATGAATATCATCAGCTAGTCGGGATTTACGAAATTACCATTTTACCCTTCTAGCTGTTATTTCCTCAACTCCTTTGTCGCTTGTGAATAAGTTAGAAACAATGTATTGACGAGGAGCTAACAAGTCACATTGTTTCATCCAAAAGAGTCAGGACTCAATTTGGACACTGGCCAGTTCATTTATTCACACTCCAAGGAACAAAGCATGAGGTGATATACATGTTGTCGGCCCGTCTAGGGCCGACGAGGACAAAGGCATCTCTTCGACCCACGTGGCTGGTGCGAGGTCTTGAGCGGCGAAACCCTGACCCAACCAGGGGCCGGCCCAAACCAATGGCCAAGTCAAATGCCTTGCCCGGCCATTGGCCGAGTCAATGGCTCACTCGGCCATTGGCCGAGTGAACCCTCCAGCAGTTCACTCGGCCAATGGCCGAGTGAACCCTCCAGCGACCAAGGCAGTTCACTCGGCCATTGGCCGAGTGAACCTTCAAGCAGTTCACTCGGCCAATGGCCGAGTGAACCCTCCAACCACCAAGGCAGTTCACTCGGCCATTGGCCGAGTGAACCTTCCAGCAGTTCACTCGGCCAATGGCCGAGTGAACCCTCCAGCCACCAAGGCAGTTCACTCGGCCAATGGCCGAGTGCACCTTCCCGCTGCCCATGCAGTTCACTCGGCCATTGGCCGAGTGAACCTCAGCCGGCCCTAGCCCTTCACTCGGCCAATGGCCGAGTGAACCTCACCACCATGTTCACTCGGCCATTGGCCGACCCAACCATTGAAGGGGCCATTGGCCGACCCAAGCATGCTCACTCGGCCAAGGGGTCTTCAAACCACCTCTTGGCCGCCTATAAATACAAGGGTCCCTCCCTTGACCCAGGAAATCCATTCTTGAGTACTGAAACGTTGTCGAACTCGTACCTCGCTCGTTTCTCTCAAGTCTCGGCCTCTAAACACTTAAACCCTCTATATCCACCTCAATCCTACTAATGTTGAGCGTCGGAGAGGTAAACAGAGGCACCCCCTCTGTTTCCCCTTTGTAGTTCACACCTCTTTCTGCTTGCTTTTCAGGTGCCTGGACGAGATCAACACCACCAACAGCTAAGGGACGGCTTGGGATACCAAGCCCGACACGCTCCAGCCGAAGTGAGACCACTTGGTCTGGCCTTGGGTCTAACCACTTTGGGCTCCTAAATAGTTGTCCGAAAAACAGCGACAACATTTTGGCGCTAGAAGGAGGGGATCTCTCGAACTTGGTGACACATCCCCTCTACCATTCTTCTTCATCCTCCAACGGCAAAACTCTCGATAGATGAGTCAATTGCCCGTCACCTCCGCGGGTACTCGAGCGACGAGCTTGAGGTACGGTCTCCGACGCCTCGCACACCGTCTTGAAGGGCAACCTTGCGATAGCGAGAGCCAGCCCCAAGACCCGGTGAATGACCCCGAGGCCGAGCTCCGAGAGGACACGGCCCGGCGGCTTGCGGAGCTCCTTGACCGTCCCGGCGTTGACGGCTCGCTCATCGCCGATCTCCTCGGCTACGACGTCGAGGATCGATCCGCTCGAGATGACTCCGACCCCGACTACGTGGGGGAGTCAAGGACCGGTGAGGCAACTCCTAGCCTCGCCCATTCACGGCCCGAGAGGTCCGATGGAGCATTGGCCGACCCTTCGCACCCGGCGCGACGACGGGCACGGTCACAGTCCCGGGGACTCGCCCCCTCGGTTTCAAGAGGCGGCCGGACACGGCCCCTCGCCGAGGAGAGAGCGACCCTGGTTGACGACGGGGCCGATAGCCGAAGCGCTCGCCGGAAGGTCCGACCAAGGGCGACCTCGCCTCGCCACGCACCGAGCGTGGACCTTAGAGAGCGCTTGACGGCGGAGAGAAACTCCCGAGGGGAGGATCTCCGCCAAAGGCTCAACTCTCGAAGGGACGCGCTTCCCGCCGCAACTCTTGGCCGTCCTCAGGCCAATATCGTGGACCAAGTGTCCAACGAACGCCAGCCGGCGACTCCCGTGGCCCCAGCGGTCAGCCCTGCTAACGGGCTTGACATGGTCACGATGATTCAGAGCCTCCAAAACCAAATCATCGAGATGAGGGAATCGGGGAGGCATAGATCATACAGAGGGATCGAGGAATCATACTCTCCCTTCGCCGCACAAATCCTCGCGCAGCCTTGCGTGGGGAACTTCAAATTGCCGTCCATCCCTCCCTATGATGGACGGACTGACCCGAACTTCCACATCCAACTCTACGAGACGTGGATCACAATGCAAGGACAATCGGACGCGACCCTCTGTCAAGCTTTCAGCCTGACCCTCACAGGGTCGGGCTTTGAGTGGTTCTGAAGTTTGAGCCCTGGAAGCATCCCGTCCTTCCGGGCCTTGTGAGAGGCTTTCCTCGCCCGCTTCGCCACGCTTGTGGCACAAAAGAAGTCGAAGACCCACCTCCTCTCCATTCGGCAAGGGAGAGATGAGACATTGAGACAATACCTCGCTCGCTTCACCGAGGAGTCTCACAAAGTCGAGGGGTTCGACGACAAGGACGCCATCACGGCGATCACCGAGGGAGTTCGCACGAGCGACTTCCTCAAGTCCATTGTTGGGCAAGTCCCGCGAGACATGGCGAAACTGATGACGAGAGCTCGCGCGTATATGGGAATCGAAGACTATCTCAATGGCCGAGACGGCCGGAAGTCAGGAGGGCAAGGTAGTCGCAGCCGCGACGACCAAGACGAAGATCGTCCCGACCCTCGAAGGAAGAGGAACAAGGGAGGCCAGGCCCTCAACGGTCGACCCCTCCCCGGGCCGAGATTGTCACGTGTTGATAGATTTCGAGCGTCACCGACGTTCACCCCTCTGAACAACTCACAGGAGCGGATCCTAGCTCTGCACCGCAACAAGCTAGGAAGTCCGGCTCCTCTCGCAAAGGATCCAGCGAAGAGGGATCGAAACAAGTTCTGTGAGTACCACCAAGATCACGGGGATCTGACGTCCGAGTGTTATCATCTCAGGCGTCAGATCGAGGCCCTGATTCAAGACGGGAAATTAAAAGAGTATGTCCTGAGAACAGTCGGGACGGCCGCGGTGCACGTAGGGCACCCACGGCAAGAAAGGAAGGGTCCGGCGACGGCGACCGTCACAGACCAAATGGTGAACCAAGGACCGGGGAACTCACAATTTCACATCGTGGGCTCGATCATGGGCGGCCCGGAGTTCGGAGACTCGAGCACGCAAAGGAAGAAATACGTGCGCGAAGTTTCCCAAGGGAAAATAGCACACTACATCAACCACACGTACGAGGCTCCTCCTCCAGCCCCGTTCGAGTCCATGTTCTTCACCGGCCAAGAGGCAGCGCGTGTGCTCCACCCGCACAATGACGCGATAGTCATCTCCGCACCGGTCGCCAACAACCTCGTCCGACGAATCTTAATCGACAATGGAAGCTCCGCCGACATAATCTTCAAATCGGCGCTGGACAGAATGAAGCTATCCGGAATGGGACCGACCCCGGTCTCGACCCCACTCTTCGGCTTCTCCGGGGAGAGGGTCATGACAGAGGGAACCATCGACCTCCCGCTCACCTTCGGAACACCGGGGGAGCTCGAGGTCACTCGCGTCGTATCCTTCCTAGCTGTGGACCAGCCCTCGGCATACAACATCATCATCGGCCGCCCGACTCTCAACCGGCTGAAGGCCATAACGTCCACCTATCACCTGATGATGAAGTTCCCGACTGAGAAGGGGATTGCCGTCATGTTGGGAGACCAGTCAATGGCAAGGATGTGCTTCATCCAAGGCGTGGACGGGAAAGGGAAGGAAAAGATGATGAGCGCCATCCTCTAGCTCGGTCAAGCAGCAGAAGCGGGCACTGCAGTGGAAGCCCGCTCCCGTTTCTTATTATGTCGTTTTATTTCTGGTTTTAAGACAATCTCGAATTTCAATAAGGCCAATGGCCTGGGAATGTAATTTTTGACTATTTCGACATGGTAATTAGATTACATTTCGCCTCGAAGCCTTTATCGTGTTGCATTATAATTTCTAGTCTCCTCTACCAGTACACAAGAAACTCAGGGGGCTAACAGGGATCAAAGCCTAAACAACAAAAAATAAAAAATAAAAGCATAACAAAGTCTCAAGGGGCCGATGGTTAGGCCGGAGGTCCCAAAGAGAGACTCGTCACGTGGTTCCTCATGCCGACTCTACATGTCTCCTCGAGATGAATTCATTCCTCGAGCTGAGTCCAAGTCCACGAGTCGACTAATACTCCTCGTGCCGACTCTTCACGTAACTCCTCGTGCAGGCTCTACATGAGTCCTCGAGTTGAGTCCCGAGTCCGCGCTCGCCGCCCAGCTCGTGATCCGAAAGGCAGCAAGTTTCAAATGGGTTTCAAAGGCTCGCGTCCGCCGGACGTATCTGGTCTAGCCAGCGTCCACGGAAAACCCGATCACACAAACGTGACACCAAGGCCCCCCGAGGCCCAAGTCGTGCTAATCGATCATGCCTTCATTGGTAGGTCGAGAAAATAAGCCACGCACAATAAAGTCGTGCTAATCGATCACGCCTTCATTGGTAGGTCGAGAAAATAAGCCAGGCGTAATAAAGTCGTGCTAATCGATCACGCCTTCATTGGCAGGTCGAGAAAATAAGTCACGCACAATAAAGTCGTTCTAATCGATCACGCCTTCACTTGTAGGTCGAGAAAATAAGCCACGCACAATAAAGTCGTGCTAATCGATGACGCCTTCATTGGTAGGTCGAGAAAATAAGCCACACACAATAAAGTCGTGCTAATCGATCACGCCTTCATTGGTAAGTCGAGAAAATAAGCCACGCACAATAAAGTCGTGCTAATCGATCACGCCTTCATTGGTAAGTCGAGAAAATAAGCCACGCACAATAAAGTCGTGCTAATCGATCATGCCTTCATTGGTAGGTCGAGAAAATAAGCCGCGCACAATAAAGTCGTGCTAATCGATCACGCCTTCATTGGTAGGTCGAGAAAATAAGCCACGCACAATAAAGTCGTGCTAATCGATCACGCCTTCATTGGTGGGTCGAGAAAATAAGCCACGCAGAATAAAGCCGTGCAAATCGATCACGCCTTCATTGGTAGGTCGAGAAAATAAGCCACGCACCATCAACCCGAAACAATAAGTCGTCCCTCGCAACACCCAAAGGCCGTCCCTCATGACGCGCAAAGGCCATCCCTCGCGACGCGCAAAGGCCGTTCCTGGTGACGCAAACCCGAGAGCGTTCATCCCGCATCCGTATAAAAGCGTAGATTTTGAGTTTCCACTCGATCTACGCTCGACCGGAAACTCGGGGGGCTAATGTTGTCGGCCCGTCTAGGGCCGACGAGGACAAAGGCATCTCTTCGACCCACGTGGCTGATGCGAGGTCTTGAGCGGCGAAACCCTGACCCAACCAGGGGTCGGCCCAAACCAATGGCCAAGTCAAATGCCTTGCCCGGCCATTGGCCGAGTCAATGGCTCAGTCGGCCATTGGGCAGTTCACTCGGCCATTGGCCGAGTGAACCCTCCAGCAGTTCACTCGGCCAATGGCTGAGTGAACCCTCCAGCCACCAAGGCAGTTCACTCGGCCATTGGCCGAGTGAACCTTCCAGCAGTTCACTCGGCCAATGGCCGAGTGAACCCTCCAGCCACCAAGGCAGTTCACTCGGCCATTGGCCGAGTGAACCTTCCAGCAGTTCACTCGGCCAATGGCCGAGTGAACCTCAGCCGGCCCTAGCCCTTCACTCGGCCAATGGCCGAGTGAACCTCACCACCATGTTCACTCGGCCATTGGCCGACCCAACCATTGAAGGGGCCATTGGCCGACCCAAGCATGCTCACTCGGCCAAGGGGTCTTCAAACCACCTCTTGGCCGCCTATAAATACAAGGGTCCCTCCCTTGACCCAGGAAATCCATTCTTGAGTACTGAAACGTTGTCGAACTCGTACCTCGCTCGTTTCTCTCAAGTCTCGGCCTCTAAACACTTAAACTCTCTATATCCACCTCAATCCTACTAATGTTGAGCGTCGGAGAGGTAAACAGAGGCACCCCCTGTGTTTCCCCTTTGTAGTTCACACCTCTTTCTGCTTGCTTTTCAGGTGCCTGGACGAGATCAACACCACCAACAGCTAAGGGACGGCTTGGGATACCAAGCCCGACACGCTCGAGCCGAATGAGACCACTTGGTCTGGCCTTGGGACTAACCACTTTGGGCTCCTAAATAGTTGTCCGAAAAACAACGACAACAATACATTGCATTTCAGCAATCTTGTACATGAATTCCATATCTATGTGAACTTCACAAAGTTAATCATGACATTCTCACAACTTAGTATTTCACCAATAGGCCTTGTTCGGAATCACATAGTGAGTCCGAACTCTGACTTTCTCAAATGAGAATACGTAAGGTATGAAATGGCATGTCTCATTTCAAGATTAAGGTAAGCACGATTCAATTCATACGTAGTGACTTCGAGACATAAGAGGTTAAATGGTTTGTTCTTATCTTGTCTCTAGAAGTGCACTGGTCAATTCAGTACCTTCGGAAGATACCTAGAAGAACTATAGAGTCTCCAACTCTCAATGTCTCATAACCAGACATCATAGATTCTTCTAACAATCATACTGAGGTCAATAGTCCTTTGACCCTTAGATTGCGAATATATCGTTTTAAGCAAACTACGAAGAGTTTGTTCATTCAAATCTACATTTGTCTCTTCGCAAGTTGTTAAGTTTGTTTATGGACTAAATACTAATGTTTTATCATAAAGCTTCAAACAGACAAGGAAGAATGAATGAACGTTTCAACTTTTTATTAATGAATAAGCAATTACAAGCAAGAGTCTTCATGAGACTTTATTACATCAAATGTACAATATAAGGATTACAACTCTTCTTGTGGGCACTATTGACAACAAACTCCCACTTGACTCAAAGAAGATGTGTGTAGTCCTTCATGCCTAATCCATCTCGATGTTTGTCGAAGACCTTGTTCGCTAGGGCCTTTGTGAATGGATCTGCTAGGTTGTCCACCGTTGAGATCTTCTTCACTTCCACGTCTCCGCGCTGCATGATCACTCGAATCAAATGGTATTTCCTCTCAATATGTTTAGAGCGCTTATGTCTTCGAGGTTCCTTTGAGTTAGCGGCAGCCCCACTATTATCACAATATAGGGTCATGGGCTCGTCGACGTTTGGAACAACTTCCAAATACTTAAGGAATTTTCTAAGCCATACAGCCTCTTTGGATGCTTCACAACCAGCCAGATATTCTGCTTCCATTGTCCAGTCAGCAATGCAAGATTACTTAATACTCCTCCACACAACAGCTCCACCATTAAGGATGAACACAGATCCCGAAGTGGATTTCCTGGAATCCTTATCCGCTTGAAAATCAGAGTCGGTATATCCCGTCATAGTCAGGTCAGTACCTGAGTATGTAAGCATCAAGTTCCTAGTTCTACGAAGATACTTGGGAACATGCTTACTAGCAATCCAGTTCTCGGGTCCGGTTGGATTGGAAACGGCTAACTACGCCAACGGCGAAACATATATCAGGTCTATTGCAAAGCATAGCATACATGAGGCTTCCTACGGCAGAGGCGTAAGGAATTTTCCTCATGTCTTCAATCTCTTGTGCAGTCTTGGGAGACTGGTCCTTAGAGAGTGAGACTCCATGCCTAAAGGGTGTTTGTCCCTTCTTGGAGTCTTGCATCGAGAAGTGATCCATCACCTTATCAATATAAGATGCTTGAGAGGGCGACAGAGTCCGGTTCTTCCTATCTCGAAAGATTTGGATACCCAGAATGTACGCGGCTTCTCCTAGATCCATCATGTCGAATTGCTTTGCTAGCCAGACCTTAACCTCAGATAACTTACCCACGTCATTACCAATGAATAGTATATCATCGACATATAGTACCAGAAACACAACTTTGCCTTCTTGTATTAACTTGTAAACACAAGGCTCATCTATTGACTATTCAAAGCCGAAGCTCTTTACAGTTTCATCGAATCTAATATTCCATGACCTAGATGCTTCCTTTAATCCATAAATGGACATAAGAAACTCACAAACCTTGGTCTCTTGACCTTCTTCCCTGAAACTGTCTAGTTGAGCCATGTAAATGCGCTCGTCAAGATTGCCATTCAGGAAGGCTGTCTTGACATCCATTTGCCAGATCTCATAGTCGAGAGCTGCAACTATGGATGTGAGTATGCGGATGGATATAAGCATCGCGACTGGAGAGAAGGTTTCTTCATAGTCAATCCCTTCTTGTTAGGTATAACCCTTAGCCACAAGTCGTGCTTTGAACGTCTCGACGTTCCCATCAGGACCCATTTTCTTCTTGTATATCCACTTACACCCTACGGGTTTAATCCCTTCAGGAAGGTCTACAAGTTTCCAGACTTTGTTGACATACATCGAGTGCATTTCAACTTTCATGGCGTTAAGCCAAAGGCTTGATTCAGAACAAGCCATCGCTTGGCTATAGGAAACAGGGTCATCCATGTTAGAGACGGCTTCGAGAGAGTCTCCATAAGACATGTACCTGTCAGGCTTTTGTGTAGCCCTCCTACTACGTCGAAGTATAACTTGACGAGATTCTGATGAGTTAGGTTATGTTTCAGTTGGGGTAAGAACAGTTCTTACAGATGAGGTAGAACCTTCCTCACCCAACTTTTCTTCAAGCACAATTTTGCTTCTAGGTTTTGCATCCTTCATAAAGTCCTCCTCAAGGAAATAAGCATTCGTGCTAACGAAAGTCTTATCGTCCTCAAGACTATAGAATGTGAAACCTTTGGTTTCCTTTGGATATCCTACGAACAAACACAATTCTGACCTACTAGCCAACTTGCTAGTCTTTTGCTTTAGCACGTGTAAAGGACAACCCCAAATTTTGATGCGACCAAGATTTACTTTACGACCAGTCCATCGTTCATAAGCAGTACCAGGAACCGTTTTGGACGGAACTTGGTTCAGAATATAGGCGGCTGTTTCGAGGGCATATCCCCAAAAGGAAAGAGGGAGTGATGAGTAACTCATCATTGATCTAACCATCTCCATATGAGTTTGGTTCCTTCTCTCTAACACTCCATTTTGTTGAGGTGTGCCAGGTGTGGTAAGCTGAGAAGCGATACCTTCTTCTTTAAGAAAGTCATCGAACTCTCCAGACATATACTCACCACCTCGGTCAGATCGAAGTGTTTTGATCACTTTGCCAGTTTGCTTTTCCACTAAAGCCCTAAAAACCTGAAATACGTTAAAGGTCTCGGATTTGTGTTTGAGCAAATAGACAAAACCATATCGTGAGTAATCATCGGTTAAGGTAGCGAAGTATTCGTATCCTCCACGTGCCTGTTGGTTGAGCAGACCACATACATCAGAATGTATTAGTTCCAATAACTCAGTGGCTCTTCGACCCTTATCGGAGAAAGGTCGCTTAGTCATCTTTCCTTCTATGCAGGATTCACAAGTAGGTAGTGATCCTATTGCAGAGGCTTGGAGTGGACCATCCCTCACAAGTCTCTTAATCCTATCTAGACTGATATGACCAAGTCTTAAGTGCCAAAGGTATGTTGATTTGGTTAGATTAGAGGATTCAGAAAGTTTGATCATCTTTGGCTCCCTAATTAGATCATCATCTATTTCGGTGTCTAAAAGAGAAGGTTGAGTGGGATAAATGTAAAAAAGACCATTCTTCATACATGCATCAGTGACAAAAGAATTAGAAAAAGAAATACGAATTCCATTCTTTATAAACTTTAAATAATAATCGTGCTCGAAAAGTTGAGCAACAGATATTAGGTTTTTCCCAAAGGAACGAACATAATAAACCTTATTCAAATTTAAAGTTCGATCTTCAAAAGATAGCGTCACGGATCCCACAGCCTTCGCAGACACCACGCTCCCATCATGTTAAATCACGTAATGTACATTGTTTAATTGTGTAATTTCGTTCCTCTCTTGCTTATTAACGTGTATTATCATTAAATAGCCCAATAGGCTGATTGTTAGATGGGCTTTATTATTTAGGGTTTAGTTAGAGTCTGATTAGGTTTTCCTGATTGTATGTGTATAAATACCCCTTTATTTGTTAATGAGAATTATTCATTCCGCATATTATTTTGCTTTTCTGGTATCAGAGCCACAAAATCGCAAACCCTTCCCTAAACACCTCTAGAATTCGTGACCAAACTCTCATGGCCGATTCTAATAATTCCAGCTTTACTGGAAATTCCTCTAAGTCTGGTGGAATTAATTCTATCAACCCAGGCGAAAATTCTTCTCTTTCCCATTCCATTAATTTCATTACTTCTCATAAGCTGAATGTAAGTAATTTCATGGAGTGGTCTCAGCCGCCAAAGTCTCAACCAGGCAGCCCTAGAGCTTCATCATCAACTCGAGATCAGATTTTCTTCTCTAAAGACAACTTAGAGCAATTGTTTAAGCTATGGTCATCTCATCAGCCCTCATCAAACCTAGCACACAAAGGTATTCATGTAGCAGCCCTAAAAACCACCCTAGAAAATTCCAATCCATGGGTTTTAGATTCAGGTGCTACAAACCACATGACTGGCTCATCTTATCTTTTTCACACATATTATCCTTGTTCTGGTCATGAAAAAGTAAAAATTGCAGATGGTTCTTTTGCTGCAATTGCTGGGAAAGGTTCAATTATTTTATCCCCATCAATGACCCTATTAAATGTCCTTCATGTTCCTAAACTTGCCTATAACCTGATCTCTGTCCATAAATTGTCAATTGATTCACAATGTAAACTCACGTTTGTGCCTTCTTGTTGTGATTTTCAGGACCTAAGCTCGGGGACGATGATTGGCAGTGCTAAAGAATATGGAGGGCTCTACTACTTCACATCTGAGAACACCTTGAGTAAACAAATTCAGAAACCTCATTGTTCTAGTTTATTTTCAGTATCTGATGAAATAATGTTATGGCACTTTCGTTTAGGTCATCCAAGTTTTAGTTATTTAAAGCATTTGTTTCCTTCTATGTTTCAAAATAAGAATATTGATCTTTCGCAATGTGAATTTTTCTACTTTGATCAATTAGCAAAACACAAAAGGTCTAGTTTACCTACTTTGAAATATAATCCATCAAAACCTTTTGCCTTAATTCATAGTGATATTTGGGGACCATCACGTGTAAAAAATATAACTGGTACACGTTGGTTCATTACTTTCATTGATGATCATACTAGAAACACATGGATATACCTTTTAAAGGATAAATCTGAGGCTGAAAACATGTTTAAAACGTTTTACAAAATGGTTGAAACTCAATTTAATAGCCGGATACAGATTTTAAGAACTGATAATGGTAGAGAGTACTTTAATAAAATCCTTGGTGAGTTTTTAATTGAAAAAGGCATAATCCATCAAAGCTCTTGTGTTTATACACCTCAACAAAATGGAATTGCCGAAAGAAAAAATAGACACCTACTTGAAGTTACTCGAGCTCTAATGTTTTCAATGAATGTTCCAAAACGTTTTTGGGGAGATGCTTTACTAACTGCTGCATATCTAATTAATAGAATGCCTAGCAAAGTTCTTAGCTATAATACTCCCATTAAAACACTAAAAACGTATTTTCCTGAAAATAAATGTTTCACACATCTTTCTCCAAAAATATTTGGGTGTACTGCCTTTGTTCACATTCATAATCATGAACGAGGAAAATTGGACCCTAGAGCAATAAAATGCATCTTTCTTGGTTTTTCACCAACTCAAAAAGGTTTTAAATGTTATGATCGCAGCTCGGGTAAATTCTTTGTAAGTATGGACGTCACATTTTTTGAAAATAAACCATTCTTTGAGAAAAACTCTCTTCAGGGGGAGATAAATGGTAATGAAGTGTGTTTTTGGGAATTAAATCACACCTTGCCTAATTCTGTACCTTTACCTACACGTGTGCCCAATGTTATTTCATCATCTAATGAAAATAGAACTGATTCAATTGAGGAACCAAGTACTGATTTCCGTGTTAACTCAAGAGTGCAATCAGAGAATGAAGTAGAAACTCCAGTATTGTCATCATCAGAACCGAGCTCAGGCCAAGGTAACACATCTCCTATCATCCATAATTTACCCATAGCCATTGAAAGGATTGATGAGTCAGAAAGCCTAGATCAGCCAAAAAGCATAGATGAGCCTATTGCACTTAGAAAAGGAACCAGAAATTGCACCACTAGAAAAGCCGAAAAGTTTCCCATGTATCCTTTATCTAATTATGTCTCATATCAAAACCTTTCTCCTACCTTTAGAGCCTTTACCACTAATCTTATGACCGATGAGGTTCCTAGTTCTATACATGAAGCTCTAAGTAGTCTTAAGTGGAAGAAAGCTGTTTTAGAGGAAATGAGAGCTCTTAAGAAGAATGAGACTTGGGAGATGACTGAGTTACCTAAGGGAAAACGAATGGTTGATTGCAAGTGGATCTTTACTATCAAGTATAATGCTGAGGGAGTAATTGACAGGTACAAAGCAAGGCTGGTTGCTCGTGGGTTCACTCAAACCTATGGGCTTAATTATGAAGAGACCTTTGCTCCGGTTGCCAAGCTCAACACAGTCAGAGTTCTGCTCTCTCTTGCCGTGAATCTTGATTGGCCTCTACGACAATTTGACGTCAAGAATGCCTTCCTCAACGGAGAACTAGAAGAAGAGGTCTTTATGCAGCCCCCTCCGGGATTTGACCAGAATACAAATGGGAAAGTGTGTTTCCTAAAGAAGGCGTTATATGGGCTCAAGCAATCTCCACGAGCTTGGTTTGGCAGATTTACAAAGGCAATGAAGGATCAGCAATACACACAAGCCCACAGTGATCATACCATGTTCTACAAAAACTCTCTAAATGGTAAACTCGCCATATTGATTGTTTATGTGGATGACATTGTGATGACAGTTGATGATGAGGCTGAACTCAGCAAGTTGACAAGGTCCCTAGCTCAGCAATTTGAGGTGAAAGATCTAGGAAGCCTTAAATACTTCCTAGGTATGGAAGTTGCCAGATCATCAAAGGGGATTGCAATCTCACAAAGAAAGTACGTGCTTGATCTACTCAAGGAGACAGGTCTACTCGGCTGCAAACCTGCCTCTACTCCCATTGATCCAAACCATAAACTCTCAAAGTCAGATGGTGAGGATCCGGCAGTTAAAGCAAGGTACCAAAGGTTGGTTGGAAAGCTCATTTACTTAGCTCACACTCGGCCTGACATTACCTACTCAGTGAGTCTTGTAAGTCAGCATATGCACAGCCCCTCCAATGATCATCTAGAGGCAGTGTATCGCATTCTTCACTACCTCAAAGGAAGCCCGGGAAAAGGAGTTCACTTCAAAAAGAGTGAGGGGAGGCATATTGAAGTATTCACAGATGCTGATTATGCCGGGTGCATAGATGACCGGCGATCAACCTCAGCATATTGTACCTTTGTGTGGGGTAATCTTGTAACATGGAGGAGTAAGAAACAGGCTGTTGTGTCTCGGAGTAGTGCAGAGGCTGAGTTCCGAGCTATGGCCCAAGGTATTTGTGAAATCCTCTGGATCAGAGGCATCTTGAATGAGCTACAAATCAAGTTCACAACTCCTATGAAGCTATTCTGTGATAATAAGTCTGCCATCAGCATTGCCAACAATCCGGTTCAACACGATAGGACCAAGTATGTGGAGATAGATGATCACTTCATCAAAGAGAAGCTAGAAAGGGGAGAAATCTGCATGCCATTCGTCCCAACATCAGAACAACTAGCAGATGTTCTCACCAAAGGGCTCTACAAGCTGAAGTTTGAAGACTTTATAAGCAAGTTGGGCATGATAGATATCTTTGCACCAACTTCAGGGGGAGTGTTAAATCACGTAATGTACATTGTTTAATTGTTTAATTTCGTTCCTCTCTTGCTTATTAACGTGTATTATCATTAAATAGCCCAATAGGCTGATTGTTAGATGGGCTTTATTATTTAGGGTTTAGTTATAGTCTGATTAGGTTTTCCTGATTGTATGTGTATAAATACCCCTTTATTTGTTAATGAGAATTATTCATTCCGCATATTATTTTGCTTTTACATCACCCCACTTGAAGCTAAAGTCGCCATCCTCTAAGCTTTTGCTTTTCCTAAAACCAGTCAAGGAGCAGCAAATATGGTTAGTAACAGCGGAGTCAATAATCCACGATGATACATTATCAGCTACTAAACAAGCTTCAGTAATAAGTACAATACCTTTTACTTTGGTTTTGAGGTAGGCGGGATAGTTCCTTTGCCAGTGACCAGGCTCATTGCAGTGGTGGCACTTGTCGTTAGACTTGTCCACCTTCGGAGCCTTTGGCGCCTTCTTCTTCGTTTGAACCTTAGGTTGGTTCTTCTTCTCGGCCTTGCGAGGTCTCTTCTTAGATCCAGAGGTGGAGGCAGTAGCATGTACCTCTCTTTGAGCCCTCTTTTTCTTAGTGAGTGCCTCACTGGTTTGAAGTTCCTTCATGAGCTCGGTACCAGTGACTCTAGCTTGTTCATGGAGTAATTCAGTTTGAAGGTATCAAAAGTTTCGGGGAGAGTTTCCAAGATCATATCTATTTTAGTCTCCCCATCAATCTCAGATCCAACGATCTCCATTTCATTTAGATAGCTAATGATCAGCATCATATGATCTATAACGGGAGTCCCAGCCTTCATGCGACAGTTCATAAACTGTCGGACCGCTTGTTGCCTAGCTTGACGTCCTTGCCCTCCAAACATCTCATGTAGATTGTAGAGCATATCGGTGGCGGTTTCGTAATCACGATGTTGTTGTTGCAACACATTGTTCATTGATGCTAAAACATAGCACCTCGCAATCTCATTGGATCGAAGCCAGGCCACCAGGGCGTCTTTTTCCTCTAGTGTCGAATCTTCATTCGTTTGAGGACAGGGGGTGGTGAGAACCCATTTGTGCTTGTCGACAGTAAGGACTAAGTCGAGGTTACGTTTCCAGTCGACGTAGTTGTCGCCTTCGAGTTTATTCGAGGAAAGAATGGTTGAGAGAGGGTTGAGAGACATATTGCCTATAAAAGTTGATACAAGTTTATGATTAGTCTTTGGTTTAGGATTTAAGTTTTATTTAAGACTTGATAAAATCCAAAGGTGTTATAAACCAAACGATAATTTACTCCCTCAAGAGAAGGCCGCAAAAAATCTCCATTTATAAGTAAATGACACATCATTAATTCTTAGCCAAGATGTCAATACACCAATTTTGACTAGCCACCTTTTAAATTGGTTTGATCACTCACATCCTTTCGCAGAGCCTCAAGGGAGGATTACTAGGGATTGAGCCTAAGTGTGCAACCAACCACTTAGTCCAAAAGGTCAACTTTGAAAAACAATCACTCAAGGGGAGGCCTTGTCATCATCGTCTCACTCTCTGACGTAGCTCATTGAGCAATGATCGAAGCAAAAACGCCTTGGAGTACTCCAATTTAAGAGAGGGTCGCAAGAGCGGCTCTTAGTCCCACGTTAATTGCTTCTTTCATTAGTGTTGGGGATCGTGGGTTACAAACAACGAATATAACCCTCCCACTTAGTTTTTTGAGTTGGTACATCGACTCTTATAAGTTCGGAAACGGTTTTCCTAGTTATAGAGCGACAGAGCGGACAACTAGAAAAGAATCCTAGATATTCATGTTCAGAGCAGTGTTAGTGCATAAAGGCACAAGGTACATACTCGATCTTTTCCTATTTTCTATTCGGGAAAGTGCATGAGGGAAGTGTGAACTTCAACTCACTCGAACACGTGAAAGTTTGAGATTACACATCTTTTTATTTTTCGGCTCTACAAGGAGACCTCCCACTCAAATTTTCAAGAGCATATAGATTTTGAACATATGTGAGATAGATATAGTTTTGAAAACATTTTGAAAACTTATTTGATTTGGATGACAAAATATTTTCAAGTTTGTAAGCGAAAACGGTTTTTCAAAATTCAAACTAGTTTTGTAAAAATTCAATTTCAAGTAATCTTTCAAAAATCAAAACATTTTAATCTTGCACATCATGTTTATAATCTTATGAAAAACATTTTTGCTCAAGAAAATTTTCTCATTAGAGTTCTATAACTCATGGTAGTGGGGCTGAAAATCCGGATTTCTAAAAAACTGGACTTTCGGAACAGCCGCGCACCTCGGAGTAAAATCGCCATAACGGGCGGCTCCGATGTCCTTTTGACCCAAAACCGGTGGCATTGGAAAGAGGACAGATAGAAATTTAATTTGATTTAAGAATCATTATATTTAGATTTCTGAGCAGAGAGTTATACCACTTTTACTGCGGGTTTTACTCCAGCTCAAAGAAAAAGAAATAATTAAACTTCGGTCTTTTTAGGTGCGAGAAAGAATCGAGTGTAACGGAACGTTTTAGGAAGTTGTTAAAGCTTTTATTTGTGTTTTATTAGCAAGGTAATAACGTGGTATAAAAGAAATAACAACAAGCATAAAACGATTCAACTAAAAATAAGAAACTAGTAAGACAAGAAAACTAGTCACAAAATTTTACACGAAATTTCTCAAACCTTTAAAACACGTTTTTCAATATAAAAAATTAAAAACTTTTAGAACTGATTCTAATGTGTTTTAATATCATCCCAAACTCATAGAAAATCAACATGATTTTTAATTTAAAGGCAAGAGCAATAAATTAAAAAAAATCTAAGAAAACAATTTTAACTTGTCACAAAATTAGTAAACTTTCGAAAACGATTTTCAAGCTCATAATTTTAAATACATGTACATGCATATCTTTGACCAAGGCTCTGATACCATTTGTTGGAATCGATCTAGGGTTTAAGAAAAAGTTTAACGCTTCGGTAAGCGGCGGAATTTTAAAAATTTCTTTTATAAGTAAAACGTTTTTACTAACCTAGACAAGAGCAAGCACATGTAAATAAATACTAAAATGAGCATTAAAGATTACTAACCTTTCTTGAAGCTTGAACGTTGAGAAGCTTTTGGAAAGTTGCAACGTTCGTCTCCCTCGCAGCACGTCTCTCTTTCTTTCCTCGGCACCTCGAGCAACCACTAAAGTTTCTATCACTAAATCACTCGATAGAAAAGTAATTAGTGAGTGGATACTTTTAAACACCACGACTTAAGAATGATTCTCGAAGTCGCAGAGTTAAACACTAGGTCAAATGAGGACTTAGGTGCCAAAACAATAAAAACGAAATTGAATAGAGAGAGAGGGAGAGAGGATCGGCCAAGTCTAGAGAGAGAAGCTCTCAATCTCTAAAACTTTGGATGAATGAAATAAGAGGAATGAGGTGGGGTATTTATAGGAGAAGGGTTGGCCTTGGAAAGAAGTAGTTTTCTCTTATTTTCCAAGCCTTAATGAGCAATCCCTTATTACCCATTTTTCCAAAATGGGCGCCCACCTCATGCAAATCCCCAAGGGATTAGTTTCCTCTTTTGTTTCCCTCTTGGTTGCCTTGGCCGATTCTCTTTGTTCCTCTTAGAGGAAATTTGTTTCCTCTTTTTCTTTTGGCAAGTATCTTGATACATTTATGCACAAAATTCTCTCTTTTCCTTTGGGTAGTGGGCGCCTAAAATGATTCTAGAAAGGCCTTCTAGAAGCTTTTCCATTTGTTCATGACAACATGAAAAAGGCCCATTAAGAATTTTCAATAAAATTCTTATGAAATGAAATTAATACACAAGGCCCAATAAATCTAATTTTGGCCGAGTGTTACTTGTCATCAAATGACCATGTCAAAAAATTTATTGACATTCATTTCATCCTACGTCTCAAAAGAAAAAAAAAATACCATTTTGACAATTTTCGAAAAACTTGTCTCGTTTTTGTTTTGGCTTAGCTTCTAGTTTAACTATTCCTACTCGATGTGATTCGTGACAGTGACCTCATGGATACAAATGAACAAAGCTTGAGCTAAACGCTTGGACTCAAAAGTTCACAAACCTTTTCCAAGTTTAGCTTAATGCCAACTGACTCCACTAAAGAGTTGACACTGAAAATCTCTCGGTTCGAATGAATTTATTTTCTACTCAAGAATTCAACCAAATTATGATGACCGGATCCACTGAGTATTATCTATGTTTACCCTTCATGAATATCATCAGCTAGTCGGGATTTACGAAATTACAGTTTTACCCTTCTAGCTGTTATTTCCTCAACTCCATTGTCGCTTGTGAATAAGTTAGAAACAGTGTATTGACGACGAGCTAGCAAGTCACATTGTTTCATCCAAAAGAGTCAGGACTCAATTTGGACACTGGCCAGTTCATTTATTCACACTCCAAGGAACAAAGCATGAGGTGATATACATTGCATTTCAGCAATCTTGTACATGAATTCCATATCTATGAGAACTTCACAAAGTTAGTCATGACATTCTCACAACTTAGTATTTCACCAATAGGCCTTGTTCGGAATGACATAGTGAGTCCTGTTGGAATTGATCTAGGGTTTAAGAAAAAGATTAAACGCTTCGGGAAGCGGCGGAATTTTAAAAAATTTCTTTACAAGTAAAAACAGTTTTTACTAACCTAGACAAAGAGCAAGTACATGTAATTAAAAACTAATATGAGCTAGAAGTTTACTAACCTTTCTTGAAGCTTGAACTTTGAAGAAGCTTTTGGAAAGTTTGCAACGCTCGTCTCCCTTCGCAGCACGTCTCTCTTTCTTTCCTCGGCACCTCGAGCAACCACGAAAGTTTCTATCAATAAATCACTCGAAAAGAAGGAATCAGTGAATGGGCACTTTTAAACACTACGACTTAAGAACGAGTCTCGAAGTCGCAGAGCTAAACACTAGGTCGAGTGAGGACCTAGGTGCCAAGACAAGAAAAAATCGAAAATAAACTAGAGAGAGAGAGAGGATTTTCGGCCACAAGTTCTAGAGAGAGAGTCTCTCAAATCTCTTAAACTTGGATGAATGAAATGTGAGGAAATGAGGCTCCTATTTATAGGAGAGGTCTCACCTTCTATAAGGTAGTTTCCTCTTCTATAGAATATCACATATTCATGAGCCAATTACCTCTTTTCCCACTTGAGATGCTCGGCCAACATAGGCTTCAATAAGCCTTGGATTTGTTTCCTATTTTGTTCCAAGCCTTGCTTTGTCTCTCTCTTGGCCGAAGTTATGCTTTCCTTCTAGAGGAAATTTGTTTCCTCTTTTTCTTTTGGCAAGTATCTTGATACATTTATGCACAAAATAAACTCTCTTTCCTTGGGTATTATGGGCGCCTATTCTCATCTAGAAGGAGCTTCTAGAAGCTTCTTCATTTGTTCATGACAACATGAGAAAAGCCCATTAAGAATTTTGAATAAAATTCTTATGAAATGAAATTAATTCACAAGGCCCAATAATCAAGTTATGGCCGAGTGACATTAAGTCATCAAATGAACTTGTTAAAAAATTTATTGACATTCATTTCATCATATGTCTCAAAAGACAAAAATACCCTTTTGACTATTTTCGTTCTTGTTTTGACTTAGCTTCCAGTTTAACTATTCCTATCGATGTGATTCGTGACAGTGACCTCATGGACCCAAATGAACAAAGCTTGAGCTAAACACTTGGACTCAAAAGTTCACAAACCTTTTCCAAGTTTAGCTTAATGCCAACTGACTCCACTAAAGAGCTGACACTGAAAATCTCTCGGTTCAAATGAATTTGTTTTCTACTCAAGAATTCGACCTAATTATGATGAGCGGATCCACTGAATATTATCTATGTTTACCCTTCATGAATGTCATCAGCTAGTCGGGATTTACTAAATTACCATTTTACCCTTCTAGCTGTTATTTCCTCAACTCCTTTGTCGCTTGTGAATAAGTTAGAAACAATGTATTGACGAGGAGCTAACAAGTCACATTGTTTCATCCAAAAGAGTCAGGACTCAATTTGGACACTGGCCAGTTCATTTATTCACACTCCAAGGAACAAAGCATGAGGTGACATACATTGCATTTCAGCAATCTTGTACATGAATTCCATATCTATGAGAACTTCACAAAGTTACTCATGACATACTCATAACTTAGTACTTCACCAATAGGCCTTGTTCGGAATCACATAGTGAGTCCGAACTTTGACTTTCTCAAATGAGAATACTAAGGTGTGAAATGGCATGTCTCATTTCAGGATTAAGGTAAGCATGATGCAATTCATACATAGTGACTTCGAGACACAAGAGGTTAAATGATTTGTTCTTATATTGTCTCTAGAAGTGCACTGGTCAATTCAGTACCTTCGAAAGATACCTAGAAGAACTATAGAGTCCTAAACTCTCAATGCCTCATAACCAGACATCATAGATTCTTCTAACAATCATACTGAGGTCAATAGTCCTTTGACCCTAAGATTGCGAATATATCGTTTTAAGCAAACTACGAAGAGTTTGTTCGTGCAAATCTAGATTTGTCTCTTCGTAAGTTGTTAAGTTTGTTTATGGACTAAAAGACTAAGGTTTGATCATAAAGCTTCAAACAAAAAAAGAATGAATGAACGTTTCAACTTTATTAATGAATAGGCAATTACAAGCAAGAGTCTTCATGAGACTTTATTACATCAAATGTACAAAATAAAGACTACAACTCTTCTTGTGGGCACCATTGACAACAAGTCCGAACTCTGACTTTCTCAAATGATAATACGTAAGGTGTGAAATGAGATGTCTCATTTCAGGATTAAGGTAAGCACGATGCAATTCATACGTAGTGACTTCGAGACATAAGAGGTTAAATGGTTTGTTCTTATCTTGTCTCTAAAAGTGCACTGGTCAATTCAGTACCTTCGGAAGATACCTTGAAGAACTATAGAGTCTCCAACTCTCAATGCCCCATAACATAACATCATAGATGTTACCGGTCGTTTTCGGGACATCGGAAATTCAAAAACGATTCAAGGCCGGCCGGGCTCCGCCGGCCAGAAGCCCAGCGGCCCCCGGCCCAATGGGTCCCAGCGCGCCCTAGCTTGCGCGCTCCAGCGCACCCTAGCTCGCGCACACCCCGCGCCCTGGCCGTCGCGGCCTGCGCGCACTCCCGCGCCCCGGCCTTCGGCCCGCGCGCGCTCCCGCACCTCGGCCTTCGGCCCGCGCGCGCTCCCGCACCTCGGCCTCCTGGCCTGCGCGCATTCCCGCGCCCCGGCCTCCCGGCCCGCGCGCGCACTCCCATGCGCCCCGGCATCCAAGACCGCGCGCACCTCAACCGAGCATCCTGGCCACCTCGGCGGAACACCTTTGCCACCTCGGCCATATCGGCCGAGCCTCTTCGCCACCGCGGGAACCTCGGCCGAGCATCCTTGCCACCTCGGCAGGGCACGCCTACTGCCGGGCACGCCGCCCCCGACCATGTCCCGCGCCCGGCGCGCCCTGCGCCCGTCCGGGCGACATGTCCCGCGCGCCCCGCGCCCTCCTGGGCATGAAGCCTCGTGCGCCCCGCTCCCGGCCACCCGGTGGGCCTCAAGGGGTCGGCCCAAGGCCTCCCTCCAACACTATAAATACCCCCCCCTTTTGGGGAGGGGAAGAAGAAGAAAAAAAAGGGAGGAGATCGACAATCCGAATCTTACACAATTCCTTCTTGGAACATTTCTCTTCTTTTGAGAATTCTTTCGTGCTCTTGTGACATTCCAAGAGCACGCAATCCTCCTCCCTCGGCTCAGAAAGTCAAGGACCCCCCTCCACGAGAGGGAGCGCGCTCCTCTTCTGCGACCCGAGCCTCTGCAGTACATACTGCTCTCCTGCTTCTTGGCCCTTGAACTAGAACTCCGAGCTACGAGGCAAGCGACCCCTCTAAAGTCTTCACTAGAAGCTACGAGTCCGGTCCCCCTCTAAAGCCTTGGATTCACAAAGCCTCCGAGCCCAAGATAGCCTCCCCACACAAATTGAACTACGTTCTGACCTGATCCCGACTAAAGGGTATGTAGGCAGCCAACCTTTGGCACGATCACACCCCCCAAAAACACACCTCAGGGTCTGGAGGGTGCAGCTCGGTCTACGAGCTCCCAGCTTTGGCCCGGGCGCGGTCACTTGGTCCGGCCTTGGATCGAACCGCCCGAGGTATTTAATCGTTGTTCAATTTCGTGCGACAACATTTTGGCGCTAGAAGGAGGGGACTTCCCGACTTACACAGCCCGAAATCCCTTCTACAGCTCGACCCCTTTCTCCTCGACTTGAGAAAGACATGAGTGGTCAACCACCCGTTCGTTCTGAGGGCGTGAACAACCTTCAAAACGCAACCGCGGTGAAGAAATACTTCTTGCGCTCCCGAGCGCAAGGCGACGAGGAGTCTCTCAACGACGAGAGTCACACTCCCTCGCCCCCTCCACCTCAGGACAGTCGGGACGACCGCATCCTTGAGATGGAGGCAAAAATCCGCCACCTAAAAATAGCTAATGCAAGGTACCACCGCCAACTGGCGGGCAAGTCACCTGCGTAGGACTCTCCTCACGGGGAATCCGAGGACCTCATGGACGAGAGACATGACTATGACCCCGACTATGAAGGCTTGGAAATTTCGGCTGACATCGAGACTTCTCTCACCAAAGACGGGGAACTCCCTGTTTAGATCGAAGCCGGTCCGTCGAAAACAAGAGCAATACCGATCTCCTCTCAAGAAGAGACGTCCCGACGTTCAGCCCATGACCGACTCGGTCGAAGAGGCAACATAAGGGAAGGCACGACAACTCGGCGAGTAAGGCGTGTGGTTCGAAGCTCGCGCCCCCATACCGCCGGTCCAGACCTTAGAGATCGCCTTACCGCCCAACGGAACGACTGTTGCGAAGACCTCCGGGAGAGGCTAAGCGCTCGCAAGGGTCACAACCCTGCGGCCCCAATCAATGGGGATCCCCGCACGGCTCAAGGGTCGAATGAACGGCGACAGGTGACTCCTCCTGAACAAGGAGTGACCCCTAACACTGGCCTCGATGTTGTCACCATGATCCACAACCTTCGTAACGAGGTGCGAGATCTACGTGACGGCGGCTTGGCCGGTGATACATACGGGGTCATAGAAGAACATTCCTCTCCCTTCACTGCCCAAATCCTTGCTGAGGTGTGCATGGGAAACTTAAAACTCCCAAATCTCCCTCTCTACAATGGGAAAACTGATCCCACGTATCACATCTAACATTACGAGACTTGGATGACGATGCAGGGCGTTTCACCTGGGGCTCTTTGCCAAGCTTTTAGTCTTACCCTCACCGGACCCGGTTTCGAGTGGTTTAAGAATTTAAGACCAAGGAGCGTCCAATCGTTCAAAGACCTGAAGGACATGTTCCTGGCACGATTTGCTACATCCATGGTCCAAAAGAAGACCAAGATGTACATATGGTCAATCAGGCAAGAGAATAACGAGTCCTTGAGACAGTATCTCACTCGATTCACCGCGGAATCGAACAAGGTCGACCGCTTTGACGACAGTGCGCAATTACAGCCATCATCGAGGGCTTGCGCACCGGAGACTTCCTAAAGTCCGTCGTCGGCAGAGTCCCTTCTACGATGGCCGAGTTAATGAACCGAGCCAAAACCTTTATGGGGGTAGAAGATTACCTCGACGGCCGCAGGAGCGGCCACCAAAGCTCCCGCCGTCGAGATGAGTCCGGCAACGAGCCGAGTAACCCCCGCAAAAGGGTGAACAAGGGCAGTCAAGCTACCGATAGCCGGCCCCCTACGTCTCGAAAGCCGCGCCTTGCGAGCAATTTTAGAGACTACTCGGGTTACACTCCCTTGAACGCCCCGGTAGAACAAATCTACGCCGTGGCGCGTGACAAATTCACCGCTCCGACTCCAATGAAAGGCGGCCCCGCATCTCGCGACCGGTCCCGCTATTGTGAGTTCCACCGGGATTACGGTCACACGACCGCTCAATGCTTCCATCTTAGGAAAGAAATTGAGACGTTAATCCAGAAGGGAGAGCTCAAAGAGTTCGTCCTTCGCTTGGTAGGAGCGGCAGGCCCCGCTCAAGGCTGCAGTCTGAGAAAGGTGGAGGGGCCAACGCTAACACCGACCGCACAGCAGTCACAGCTATGGCTGATGCGCAGCTCCACGTCGTCACCACCATACTAGGTGGCCTGCAAGACGGGGACTCGGCCCGGCAAAGGAAAAGGCTCCTCAGGGCTGCCTCTCAAGAAGGCCTTGTCGGGCAAGTTAACCTCACCTACGAGGAACCTCCGTCCGTACCTCACGAGTCGATACAATTCACCAATGAAGAGGCCAAGCGAGTTGTGCACCCGCACAATGACGCTATAGTCCTTAAGGCCCAGGTGGCCAACAACTTGGTAAAAAGTGTTCTTATTGATAACGGCAGCGCGGCCAATATAATCTTTAAGACCACCCTCGAGCGCATGAAGCTCGGGGGGCTCCGCCCTGTCCCAACTCAGACACCCCTGTTTGGGTTCACGGGAGAAAAGGTCATGACTAAAGGAATCATTGATTTACCAGTCACCTTCGGAACTACCGGAGGCATCGATGTCGTTCACATGGTCCCCTTTCTTGTGGTCGACCAGGAGTCGCCCTACAATGTTATCATTGGGCGACCCACGTTGAACAGACTAAGGGCTATCACGTCCACCTATCACCTACTAGTGAAATTCCCCACGAGGATATGCTACGTCCAAGGCGTGGACGGCAAGCCCGCTGAAAAAAGGGTTAACACGATCTACCAACTGGAAGACGACTACCCGTGTGATCAAAAAGACGCACGGCAACTCGGGGAATTAGACCCCTGCGACGATATCGAGAGGTTGAAAGTTGACACCCCCGATGATCTCACTTCGATCGTTCTCGACGAAGCTAAACCTGACCAGGTAGTAAAGATCGGTGCACAACTCCCTCTCGCCATCAAAACTCAACTCGCGTCCTTCCTTCGGGAGTTTAAGGATGTATTTGCATGGACACATGCAGAGATGCCCGGCATAGACCCCGATGTGATTGTGCACCGATTGAATGACGATAAAACTATCGCTGAAAAGGTACAAGTTAGACGTGCGTTCAACCCCGAACGATACCTAGCGATAAACGAGGAAGTCGAAAAACTTCTCTCCACTGGTTTCATCCGAGAAGCCAAGTACCCAAAGTGGGTGGCCAATGTGGTCATGGTCAAAAAGCCTAACGGGAAGTGGCGCATTTGCATAGATTACAAAGATCTTAACAAAGCCTGCCTGAAAGATTGCTTTCCACTCCCATGCATCGAACAACTGGTCGACGCCACGGCAGGACATGAACTCCTAAGTTTCATGGACGCCTACTGGGGCTATAACCAGATATGAATGCACGAGCCCGATCTGATCAAGACAACCTTTGTCGCTGATCGCGGCCTCTACTGCTACAAGGTCATGCCTTTCGGCCTTAAGAATGCAGGAGCTACATACCAACGATTGGTAAACCGGATCTTTGCCGACCTAATCGGCAAGACCATGGAAGTGTACGTGGACGACATGCTCGTTAAAAGCCTACTGGCTACCAACCACGTAGACAACCTGAGGGAGATGTTCTTAATCCTCCGCCGGTACAAAATGAAGCTCAACCCCAACAAATGTGTGTTCGGGGTCGAGTCCGGGAAGTTCCTAGGCTACATAGTTAGCCGTCGAGGTATCGAAGCGAACCCCGAGAAAATCAAGGCACTCCTTGACATGAAGTCTCCGCGACGTGTCAAGGAAGTCCAAAGTCTGACCGGTCGGATTGCCGCCCTATCGCGTTTTGTGGCCAAAGCAACCGACAAGTGTCAACCGTTCTTCAAAGCAATAAAGAAGACGGACGGCTTTGAATGGACGGACGAGTGCGAGAAGGCCTTCCAAGAAATGAAGGCCTACTTCGGGACACCTCCGTTCCTCTCCGAGCTGAAAGAAGGCAAGACGCTCTATGTTTACATCGCCGTCTCCGAACGAGCTGTGAGCGTTGTGCTGATCCGTGAAGAAGATAGGGCTCAATGGCCCATCTTCTACATAAGCAAAGCCCTACTTGACTCCGAAACGCGTTATACAGAGATAGAGAAGCTCTCTCTCGCTCTCCTCATAACCGCCAAAAAACTACGCCCCTACTTCCAGGCTCACCCAATCGTTGTCCGAACCGGACACCCAATCGGTAAGGCTCTTCAAAAGGGAACATCGACTCGCATGGCGGTCTGGTCCCAAGAATTGAGCGAGTACGGGATTGAGTTTCATCCGAGGCCGGCAATAAAGGCTCAAGCCTTAGCTAATTTCATGGCAGAATTCTCCTACACTCCCGACATGGGAAGAGCAGAAGACGGCTCGACCGACGACTTGTCGGCTCGAAAGAGAAAGGTCGACCCTACGGGTCCCATCTAGGAACTACACGTAGACGGAGCATCTAATGCCCGAGGAGCAAGCGCCGGCGTGATTTTGACAAATCCCGACCGGGAAAAGTTACGCTACGCCCTCCACTACGGATTCCAGGCCTCGAACAATGAGGCCGAGTACGAAGCCCTCATCGTAGGGCTAGAGCTCGCTCAAAAGCTCAACATACAGAATTTACGAATACACTGTGACTCGCAGTTAATCGTAAATCAGGTTAAAGGCGACTACGTTGCCAAAGAACCTAACATGATCGCCTACTTGGCAAAGATAAATGCCAAGCTAGATGCCTTCTCCTGGTTCGAGATCATCCAGATCCCACGAGAAGAGAACTCCGAGGCTGATGCCTTAGCCCGCCTCGGATCCGGTATCACCGAAGACGGGTTGGGAACCATCCCAATCGAGTCTCTCTCGCGACCATCCGTCTCACGTGACGAGGTGGGAACGATTAAGAGCGCCGCTCATCCAACTTGGATTACCCCGCTTACGGACTTCTTGCGAAGAGGGGTACTTCCCGAAGACCGCAAAGAAGCCGAAAGGCTAAAAGCCCTCGCATCCAAATACGCGTTGAGAGGCGAAGCCTTATACAAGCGTGGATATTCAATCCCGCTGCTCCGATGTCTCAACAGCGTCGAGTCGACTAAAGTCCTCCGCGAGATCCACGAAGGCCTCTGTGGGAACCACGCCGCTGGGAGGTCCCTCGCGCTCAAAGCGCTTCGACAAGGCTATTTCTGGCCAACGATGAAAAAAGACGCCTACGACTGGGCGAGAAAGTGCGACAAGTGTCAACGTTTCTCCAACGTTCCACGACAGCCGCCATCTCCCCTAAGTAGCATCGTTGTTCCACGCCCCTTCGCAAAATGGGGCGTAGACATTATCGGCAAGCTTCCCAAAGCCCCGAGGCAATACGAATACGCCATCGTCGCTATCGACTACTTCACTAAGTGGGTCGAAGCCGAGCCTCTGGCCAGGATCACCGAGGCCAACACTACGAACTTCATCTGGAAGTCCATAATATGCCGCCACGGCATCCCCACGTCAAGCATGACCGATAACGGCGCGCAGTTCGACAACGCGAGGGTTAGAGAGATCTGCGCCCAGCTAGGGATAAGCAAGACATTCTCATCCCCGCGACATCCACAGGCTAATGGCCAAGTGGAAGCCGTCAACAAGACGATTAAGAGGAACCTCAAGAAAAAGCTCGAAGCCAAAAAAGGCGCTTGGGCTGAAGAACTGCCTTTCATCCTATGGGCCTATCGAACGACCGTTCGAAACGCCACCGGAGAGACGCTCTTCTCCCTAGCTTATGGGGTTGAGGCAGTGGTCCCCGTGGAAATGGAAGTCCCCACCTATCGGGTTGACACTTTCGACAAAAAAGAAAATGATGAAGCCATGCGCCTCGAACTGGATCTAATCGACGAGAAAAGATCCGAGGCTCTCACCAGACTCGCTGCACAAAAGCGAAAGGTCGAGAGATACTACAATGCCAAAGTCAAAAGGCGGATCTTCACCGTTGGCAGCCTTGTACTCAGACGCGTTGATGAGGACATGCCCCAAAAGGAGCCGCAAGCAAAATACCAAGTGCCGGAAGGACCCGTGACGAGAGCTCGAGCGAGGAGATTCAAGGATGAGCTTAACAATCTGATCATCAAGCTCCAAGATGAAGAAGGGAACAAGCTCGCAAAGGAGAGGATTCAAGGAAGCTAAGAAACACCAATGAAGAACGTTATTTGGGCTGAATTGAATTAGTCGGACTATTCCTATTTTTCTATTTTTCAGTTTATGTTATTTGGGCCAAGACATGTTATTTAAAACGCCCATACATGTTTGTATTGGGCTGGTCCTTTGTTTTTATGTTTATTAGTGCTTAAATAAGGCTAAATGGGCTTATTAGGTTATGGGGCCCATGGAGCTGCGAATTTACCTTTGTAAACTCTATAAATTAAGCCTTTAGGCTGAATGGAAGGAACAATCTGATTTCGAGTTAAACACTTTTCTGTGAGGATTTCATTCTTTCTTTGGTTCGTTTAGAACTACTCGGGTTTCTTACAAAGCGGTGCGTGTAAGAGTTTGAGACCGACTCATCAGGCGGCCATTCGCATCCGTCCGTGGCGTCATTCGATCCACCTTCGTTCCTAAATTGTAGACGATTCGTCGCTGTGCTATTGGGATATCGGGTCTCGGAGCTTAGTCGGCCGAGGTTCGTATCAAGTGGTATCAGAGCTAGTCTCTACTTTTAGGTCTGCTTATCCTTTGTTTCGTTTTCCTTGTTTTCTTTTCTCCGTTTGTGTTGTGTTCATCCCGTACGTACGTATTTGTTGTGTTGAGTCTGTGTTTGTTATCTTCGTATTAGGTCTGTGTTCTTTTCGTGATAGGTCTGTGTTCTTGAGCGTCAAAAAAAAAAAAATAGAAAAGATTCGAACAAAAAAAAAAAAAAGAGAGAAAGAGAATCCGTGGAGACATAATTTTCGTTTGAATTGTCAAAGTCTATTTTCGGAAGTCAATTCTTATTCAGTTTCCAGATTTTTAGCATTTGATTTCGAGAATCTCCTTATTCCCTGGTTCCTTGAATTCGGTCTTTTATTTAATTCCGGATTTCATTTAGTTTCCTTATTTCCAGAATCATTTTCCATTTAATTACCCATTCATTCGTTTCCTGATTTTGTGTGATCACAATCAATTTCAGCGTTCACATTACTTATGAATTAGTATTTTATTTATCTCCCGGATATCAAAAAAAAAAAGAAGAAAAAAAAAGAAAGAAAGAACGAAGATCCGAAAGAAAGAAAGAGCTCAAGAAATTTTATTTAGCTGGTAGTTTCCTTGTGTGTTTTGGAGCGTTTTAAGGTACCCTACATCCTATTGAAATTTTTTTTTTCGACCATTTGTCACATTTTGGGCTGTTTGTCGCGCCTTGGGAGAATTGTTTTGGGACTCTTTTAAGACCCCTCGTCATAACTTTCCGTGGTGTAGTCTTTTCTTGTTTGTGTCGTTTGGGTGTCGCTTGTGTCGTTTTGGTGTATCGGTTTCGAATTTCCTTTCATCACCTTTCTGGTCTCTGAGTAGTTCGATACGAGCCTATAGAGAGTTTGAGTGAGTGGTAAAAGGCAGAGAGAATAACTATCGCCATTATCAAACACGAGCGCTGAGTGATATTTTTTTTTAGTGTAAACACGTGAGGGAGAGTTTTGTGAGCTTTCTTTTGTTACCTACAATATCTTGCAGCAACCATGTCCAACAACGGCGACGAAAATGAAGGAATTCCAGACCGGAAGCTGATGATGCAAGCCATGATAGGAGAGATGCGGAGGATGATGAGGGAAGAGTTGGAGCCACTACGAGAACGTGTTGAGAGAGTAGAGGAAGGCCAACAAGCTCCCAACAGAGGAAGACGAAGACAGCCTAGGGAGGAGACAGAAGATGAGATGGAGAATGATTTTGAAGAGGAGGATTATAGGAGAGGAGTACGAAACGACAGAATGTTCGAAAGAAGACAAGGAGGAAGGGACAGAGAAGACGGAGGAATTGGTGGCATCAAGCAGAAGATTCCAACATTCCAAGGGAAAAGTGACCCGGACGCCTACTTTGAATGGGAGACGAAAGCCCAGTTTGTGTTCAATTGCTACAACTACACCGAACGCAAGAAGGTAATACTTGCTGCCGCTGAATTCACTGATTATGCTATTGTTTGGTGGGATCAGCTGGTGACGAGTAGGCAACGGGATGGAGAGGAGCCGATAGAGACTTGGGATGAGATGAAGGCCATCATGAGGAAGAGATTCGTGCCGCGCCACTATTACCGAGAGCTCTAACAGAAGCTTCAGCGTCTGCGGCAAGGCACTCGCAGTGTTGAAGAGTACTACCGGGAAATGGAGGTTGCCATGATCCGAGCAAACATAGAGGAAGATCGCGAGTCTACCATGGCCAGATTTATCAACGGGCTAAACCCTGACATAGCGGACAAGGTGGAGTTGCAGCATTATGTCGAGATGGAGGATTTGGTTCACTTGGCCGTCAAGATTGAGAAGCAGCTCAAGACGAGGGGTAGCATGCGGGGAAACCGATTCTCAGAACAACCTGCATGGAAGAAGACCTTCAACCGAGACGAGAAGAGCAGTTTCAAACCACGAGGGGACGTAGCCAAGCCAAGCAATTCCACGGCCCCAACCACATCTAGTCCTGGTCCCAGTGCTCAAAAGAAACCGGAGACGTCATTTCAGTGAAATCGTGATATCAAGTGCTTCAAGTGCCAGGGAGTTGGTCACTTCGCAAATCAATGCCCGAATAAGAGGAGCATGACGATTCTTCCGACCGGAGAGATGGTTACCGACGATGAAGAGGAAGATCAAGAGTGTACCGGAGAAGAATCTGACGAGGAAATTGAGGCACCAGCAGAGCTCGTGTTGGTCTCTCGACAAACTATGAACGCACAGGTTGTACGAGATGATGAGGAGCAGCGTGAAAACATCTTTCACACCAGGTGCCATATTGGTGAGAAGGTGTTTAGTGTTATCATCGATGGAGGGAGTTGTACGAACATAGCCAGCGTTGCTGTAGTGAAGAAGCTTAGACTTCCCACGACAAACCACCCTCGTCCTTACAAGCTTCAGTGGTTTAATGATGGTGAAGAGGTACGTGTCTACAAACAAGTCCTTATTAGTTTCCGGATTGGCAGCTATGAGGACTCAGTACTCTGTGACGTGGCACCAATGGACGCGGGGCATATACTTTTGGGGCGGCCGTGGCAATTCGATCGGAGAGTGACTCATGACGGCTACACCAACAAGTACTCCCTCAGGCATAAGAATCGTACCATCACCCTCGGACCCCTGACTCCAAAGCAAGTTCATGAAGATCAACTGAGGATGCAACAAGAGAGGGAACGGTTTAGGGCCCTAGAGAAGGGAAAGGAACCAAGGGATGAGGTAAAACCAGAGAAAAAAAATGAGAGAGTCCCAGAGAGAAAACCCGAGAGAGAAGTGGGGAGTGAAAGAAAGGATGGGGTCATGAAAAACAAAATCGGTGAGAGAAAACAAAACAACTTCTTTGCGGGAAAGAGTGATGTGAGGAAAGCCTTCTTTGCCAAACAGCGGATGATTTTACTTGTGTACAAGGAGGCTGCCTTATTCACTAACCAACATGGCGAGGTTCTACCTACTGCCATTGTTTCTCTTTTGCAGGAGTTCAAGGACGTTGTTGTTCGAGATATGCCAACAGGACTACCACCGATTCGGGGGATTGAGCACCAGATTGACCTTGTACCCGGAGCATCGCGTCCGCTTGCTACAGGGCAAGCGGGCCCAAAAAGACGTCGGCCTAACCCGACGCACCCGCGTTCGCTTGCTCCAGAGCAAGCGAGCCCACAAGACGCCGGCATAACCCGGTGCAACTCGCGTCCGCTTGCTTCAAGGAAAGCGGGCCCAAAAAGACGTCGGCCTAACCCGACGCACCCGCGTTCACTTGCTCCAGGGCAAGCGAGCTCAAAGACGCCGGCCCAGCCCGGCGCAACACATAGGCTCGGTCGCTCAACAGCACGAGCTCAAAGACGCCGGCCCAGCCCGGCGCAACACATTCGAGCTCGGTCGCTCAACAGCACGAGATCAAAGACGCCAGCCCAGCCCGGCGCAACACATTCGAGCTCGGTCGCTCAACACCACGAGCTCGAAAACGCCGGCCTAATCCGGCAAGCTCGGTCGCTCAACAACACGGGCTCAAAGATGCCGGCCTAACCCGGCACAACACATAAGCTTGGTCGGTTGACAGCACGAACTCAAGAGACGCCGGCCCAGCCCGATGCGACTTACACGTCCAGTCGCCAATGGCACGGATGCAAAGCCCCCGGGGACTACCCGGTACGACCTCTTCAATCGCCGAAAGGCACGAAGCGAAGTCACTGGGCCACGATAGCCCATAGAGAAGGCACATGCGAGTGAAAATTTCTCGGAAAATGATATAGCATTCAACATGAAAGCAACAAAAAATATATCATAAATAAGGAGAGCCACGGCTCCGAATCCAATGAACACGTGCTGAATAAAAAGTGCGTGAAAAAAAAATAAATGGAATCCTAGGAAAGGAAAAGAAAGAAAAGCGCTAAACATGCGGGTTAAAAAAGAAGCCACACGGCTCAAGGAGCACCCTCATCCAGCAGGGGAAACAAGGTGTCGAAGAAGTCGAAAGTGACCCCCCGGGCCTCGTTCTCGGTCGCGGTCGCATTCCGACATTCCACCGCTCCGGCACGACGGGCATCCTCGACCCCTATGTCGTAGTCATCCTGCAAGTCGGACGCTTTTCGCTCCGCTTCAGCAAGCCGGGACGAGAGACGAGAGTTCTCTGCCGCCAGAGAGTCGCGCTCGCGCTCCGCCCGAACACGCGCCGCTTCGCTCGAAGTGAGCTGGCAGTGCGACGTCTCCAAGGGGCATCGGATCGAGCATCCAGTTCCCTCCGAAGGTCGGTAACCTCAGTGCGAAAAATTTCCGCTGCTCGGGCCCCGCCATCTTGGCCACCGACAGTTGGGCTCCATCGCGCTGATCCCGTGCAATTTGGAGTTCCACTGTAGCTTCGCGAAGTTGGCCTCGAAGCATCTCGGTCTCCGCCCCCGGGTGCGAACCTCGCTCGACCTGAGGCAGCCTAGCCTTCGTCCAAGCGAGCTCGTCCTGAGATGCCCCCAAGCGCCAGGCCGCGCGCGGCCCCAGCTGCCCGGCCGGCCCGGTCCGACCCCCAAGGGCCCGGCCAACATAAAAAAAAAGGGGGGAGAGAGATATGCGCGCGTACGGTCACACATGATCGAAGGTGAAATTACCTCAACGCCCTTCTTCTCTTCTAAAGTTCACGACTTACGTCCCGTAAGCCGTAAACTTGGGGAGCTAATGTTACCGGTTGTTTTCGTGACATCGGAAATTCAAAAACGATTCAAGGCCGGTCGGGCTCCGCCGGCCAGAAGCCCAGCGGCCCCCGGCCCAATGGGCCCCAGCGCGCCCTAGCTTGCGCGCTCCAGCGCACCCTAGCTCGCGCGCTCCCCCCGCCCTGGCCGTCCCGGCCTGCGCGCGCTCCCGCGCCCCGGCCTCCCGGCCCGCGCGCGCTCCCTCGCCCCGACCTCCTGGCCCTCGCGCGCTCCCGCGCCCCGGCCTCCTGGCCCGCGCGCATTCCCGCGCCCCGGCCTCTCGGCCCGCGCGCACTCCCATGCGCCCCGGCATCCAGGTCCGCGCGAACCTAGACCGAGCATCCTGGCCACCTCGGCCGCCTCGGCCGAACAGCTTTGCCACCTCGGCCATATCGGCCAAGCCTCTTCGCCACCGCCGCCACCTCGGCCGAGCATCCTTGCCACCTTAGCAGGGCACGCCTACTGCCAGGCACGCCGCGCCCGACCATGTCGCGCGCCCGGCGCGCCCCGCGCCCGTCCGGGCGACATGTCCCACGCGCCCCGCGCCCTCATGGGCATGAAGCCTCGCGCGCCCCGCTCCCGGCCAGCCGGTAGGACTCAAGGCTCGGCCCAAGGCCTCCCTCCAACACTATAAATACCCCCCCCCCCTTTTTGGGTAGGGGAAGAAGAAGAAAAAAAGGGGAGGAGATCGACAATCCGAATCTTACACAATTCCTTCTTGGAACATTTCTCTTCTTTTGAGAATTCTTTCGTGCTCTTGTGACATTCCAAGAGCGCGACATCCTCCTCCCTCGGCTCAGAAAGTCAAGGACCCCCCTCCACGAGAGGGAGCGCGCTCCTCTTCTGCGACCCGAGCCTCTGCAGTACATACTGCTCTCGTGCTTCTTGGCCCTTGAGCTAGAACTCCGAGCTACGAGGCAAGCGACCCCTCTAAAGTCTTCACTAGAAAAAAACGAGTCCGGTCCCCCTCTAAAGCCTTGCATTCAAAAAGCCTCTGAGCCCAAGATAGCCTCCCCACACAAATTGAACTATGTTCTGACCTGATCTCGACTAAAGGGTACGTAGGCAGCCAACCTTTGGCACGGTCACACCCCCCAAAAACACACCTCAGGGTCTGGAGGGTGCAGCTCGGTCTACGAGCTCCCAGCTTTGGCCCGGGCGCGGTCACTTGGTCCGGCCTTGGATCGAACCGCCCGAGGTATTTAATCGTTGTTCAATTTCGTGCGACAACAATAGATTCTCCTAACAATCATACCGAGGTCAATAGTCATTTGACCCTTAGATTGCGAATATATCGTTTTAAGCAAACTACGAAGAGTTTGTTCATGCAAATCTACATTTGTCTCTTCGTAAGTTGTTAAGTTTGTTTATGGACTAAAGACTAATGTTTTATCATAAAGCTTCAAACAAACAAGAAAGAATGAATGAACGTTTCAACTTTATTAATGAATAAGCAATTACAAGCAAGAGTCTCCATGAGACTTTATTACATCAAATGTACAAAATAAAGACTACAACTCTTCTTGTGGGCACCATTGACAACATCCTCCACGTGCCTGTTGGTTGAGCGGACCACATACATCAGAATGTACTAGTTCCATCAACTTAGTGGCTCTTCTACCCTCATCGGAGAAAGGTCACTTAGTCATTTTTCCTTCTATGCAGGATTCACAAGTAGGTAGTGAACCTATTGCAGAGGCTTGGAGTGGACTTTCCCTCACAAGTCTCTTAATCCTATCTAGACTAATATGACCAAGTCTTAAGTGCCAAAGGTATGTTGATTTTGTTAGATCGGAGGATTCAGAAAGTTTGATCCTCTTTGGCTCCCTAATTAGATCGTCATCTATTTCGGTGTCTAAAAGGGAAGGTTGAGTGGGATAAATGTAAAAAAGAGCATTCTTCATACATGCATCAGTTACAAAAGAACTATCAGGAAACGAAATACGAATTCCATTCTAAATGAACTTTAAACAATAATCTTGCTCAAGAAGACTAGCAACGGATATTAAGTTCTTCCCAAAGGTAGGAACAAAATAAACATTATTCAAGTTTAAAGTGCGGTCTTCAAAAGAGAGCATCACGGATCCTACAGCCTTCGCAGACACCAGGCTCCCATCACCCCATTTGAAACAGAAGTCGCCTTCCTCTAAGCTTTTGGTTTTCTTAAAACCAGTCAAGGAACAACAAATATGATTAGAAGTAGCGGAGTCAATAATCCACGATGATACATTATCAGCTACTAAGCATGCTTCGGTAACTAGTACAATACTATGTTCCTTTGCTTTGAGATAGGTAGGACAATTCTTTTTATCGGCCTTGTGAGGTCTCTTCTTAGATCCAGAGGAAGAGGCTTTGTGCTCAATAGCATGTGCCTCTCCTTGATTCATCTTTCTCTTAGTGAGACCTTCAGCGTTGTGAAGTTCCTTTATAAGCTCGGTAACAATGTACTCTAGCTTGTTCATGGAGTGGTTGCACTTGAAGGTATCAAAAAATTCGGGGAGAGTTTCCAAGATCATATCTATTTTGGTCTCCTCGTTAATCTTAGATCCTAGGATTTCCATTTTATTCAGGTAACTAATGATCAGCATCATATGGTCCCTGACATGAGTCCCAGCCTTCATGCGACAGTTCATAAACTCTCGGACTGCTTTTTTGCCTTGCTTGACATCTTTGCCCTCAAAACATCTCAAGGAGATTTTAGAGCATGTTGGCGGTAGACTCGATTTCACGATGTTGTTGTTGCAACACATTGTTCATTGATGCCAAGATATAACACCTCACAATCTCATCGGATCGGAGCCAGGCCGCCAAGGCGTCTTTTTCCTCTTGTGTCGAATCATCATTCGTTTGAGGATGACACGGGGTGGTGAGTACCTATTTGTGCTTGTTAATGGTAAGGATGATATTGAGGTTACGTTTCGAATCTATGTAGTCATTGTTTTCGAGTTTATTCGAGGAAAGGATGATCGAGAGATGTTTGAGAGACATGTTGCTTAATTAAGTTAAAACAAGTTTATGATTTAGTCTTTGGTTTAGGATTTAAGTTTTATTTAAGCCATTATAAAATCCAAAGGTGTTATAAACCAAACGATAATTTACTATCTCCTTTCGCAGAGCCTCAAGGGAGGATTACTAGGGATTGAGCCTAAGTGTGCAACCAACCACTTTGTCCAAAAGGTCAACTTTGAAAAACAATCCCGCAATGGGAGGCCTTGTCATCATCATCTCACTCTCGGACGTAGCTCATTGAGCAATGATCGAAGCAAAAACGCCTTGGAGTACTCCCATTTAAGAGAGGGTCGCAAGAGCGGCTCTTAGTCCCACGTTAATTGCTTCTTTCATTAGTGTTGGGGATCGTGGGTTACAAACAACGAATATAACCCTCCCACTTAGTTTTTGGTGTTTGGTACATCGACTCTTATAAGTTCGGAAACGGTTTTCCTAGTTATAGAGCGACAGAGCGGACAACTAGAAAAGAATCCTAGATATTCATGTTCAGAGCAGTGTTAGTGCATAAAGGCACAAGGTACATACTCGATCTTTTCCTATTTTCTATTCGGGAAAGTGCATGAGGGAAGTGTGAACTTCAACTCACTCGAACACTTGAAAGTTTGAGATTACACATCTTTTTATTTTTTGGCTCTACAAGGAGACCTCCCACTCAAATTTTCAAGAGCATATAGATTTTGAACATATGTTATATAGATATAGTTTTGAAAACATTTTGAAAACTTATTTGATTTGGATGACAAAATATTTTCAAGTTTGAAAGCGAAAACGGTTTTTCAAAATTCAAACTAGTTTTGTAAAAATTCAATTTCAAGTAATCTTTCAAAAATCAAAACATTTTAAACTTGCACATCATGTTTATAATCTTATGAAAAACATTTTTGCTCAAGAAAGTTTTCTCATTAGTGTTCTATAACTCATGGTAGTGGGGCTGAAAATCCGGATTTCTAAAAAACTGGACTTTCGGAACAGCCGCGCACCTCGGAGTAAAATCGCCATAACTAGCGGCTCCGATGTCCTTTTGACCCAAAACGGGTGGCATTGGAAAGATGACAGATAGACCTTTAATTTGATTAAAGAATCATTAAATTTAGATATCTGAACAGAGAGTTATGCCACTTTTACTGCGGGTTTTACTCCAGCTCAAAGAAAAAGAAATAATTAAAGTTCGGTCTTTTTAGGTGCGAAAAAGAATCGAGTGTAACGGAACGTTTTAGGAAGTTGTTAAAGCTTTTATTTGTGTTTTATTAGCAAGGTAATAACATGGTATAAAAGAAATAACAAAAAGCATAAAACGATTCAACTAAAAATAAGAAACTAGTAAGACAAGAAAACTAGTCACAAAATTTTACTCGAAATTTCTCAAACATTTAAAACACGTTTTTCAATATAAAAAATTAAAAAAATTTAGAACTGATTCTAATGTGTTTTAATATCATCCCAAACTCATAGAAAATTAACATGATTTTTAATTTAAAAGCAAGAGCAATAAATTAAAAAAAATCTAAGAAAACAATTCTAACTTGTCACAAAATTAGTAAACTTTCGAAAACGATTTTCAAGCTCATAATTTTAAATACATGTACATGCATATCTTTGACCATAGCTCTGATACCATTTGTTGGAATCGATCTAGAGTTTAAGAAAAAGTTTAACGCTTCGGTAAGCGGCGGAATTTTAAAAATTTCTTTTATAAGTAAAACGTTTTTACTAACCTAGACAAGAGCAAGCACATGTAAATAAATACTAATATGAGCATTAAAGATTACTAACCTTTCTTGAAGCTTGAACATCGAGAAGCTTTTGGAAAGTTGCAACGTTCATCTCCCTCGCAGCACGTCTCTCTTTCTTTCCTCGGCACCTCGAGCAACCACGAAAGTTTCTATCACTAAATCACTCGAGAGAAAAGGAATTAGTGTGTGGGCACTTTTAAACACGACGACTCAAGAACAAGTCTTAGAGTCGAAGAGCTAAAACACTAGGTCAAATGAGGACCTAGGTGCCAAAACCAAAAACGAAATTGAATAGAGAGAGAGAGAGAGGAGTCGGCCAAGTCTAGAGAGAGAAGCTCTCAAATCTCTAAAACTTGGATGAATGAAATGTGAGGAATGAGGCTCCTATTTATAGGAGAGGTCTTACCTTCAATAAGGTAGTTTCCTCTTCTAGAGAATATCACATATTCATGAGACAATTTCCTCTTTTCCCACTTGAGATACTCGGCCAAAAAAGGTCTTCTAGAAGCCTTGATTTGTTTCCTATTTTGTTCCTTTCTCTAGCTTTGGCCGAATTTCCTCATGGCATACATAGGAAATTTGTTTCCTCTCTTTCCTTTGTCAAGTATCTTGATACATTTATGCACAAAATTTTTTCTCTTTTCCTTTGGGTAGTGGGCGCCCAACACCTTCTAGAAAGGCCTTCTAGAAGCTTTTCCATTTATTCATGACAACATGAAAAAAGCCCATTAAGAATTTTCAATAAAATTATTATGAAATGAAATTAATCTACAAGACCCAATAAATCTAATTTTGGCCGAGTGATACATGTCATCAAATGACCATGTCAAAAAAAACTTATTGACATTCATTTCATCATATGTCTCAAAAGACAAAATACCCTTTTGACAATTTTCATAAAATTTGTCTCGTTTTTGTTTTGACTTAGCTTCTAGTTTAACTATTCATACTCGATGTGATTCGTGACAATGACCTCATGGACCCAAATGAACAAAGCTTGAGCTAAACACTTGGACTCAAAAGTTCACAAACCTTTTCCAAGTTTAGCTTAATGTCAACTGACTCCAATAAAGAGTTGACACTAAAAATCTCTCGGTTCAAATGAATTTATTTTCTACTCAAGAATTCAACCTAATTTTAATGAGCGGATTCACTGAATATTATCTATGTTTACCCCTCATGAATATCATCAGCTAGTCGGGATTTACGAAATTACCATTTTACCCTTCTAGCTGTTATTTCCTCAACACCTTTTTCGCTTGTGAATAAGTTAGAAACAATGTATTGACGAGGAGCTAACAAGTCACATTGTTTCATCCAAAAGAGATAGGACTCAATTTGGACACTGGCTAGTTCATTTATTCACACTCCAAGGAACAAAGCATGAGGTGATATACATTGCATTTCAGCAATCTTGTACATGAATTCCATATCTATGAGAACTTCACAAAGTTACTCATGACATCTTCATAACTTAGTACTTCACCAATAGGTCATGTTCGGAATCACATAGTGAGTCCGAACTCTGACTTTCTCAAATTAGAATACGTAAGCTGTGAAATGGCATGTCTCATTTCATGATTAAGGTAAGCACGATGCAATCCATACGTTGTGACTTCGTGACATAAGAGGTTAAATGGTTTGTTCTTATCTTGTCTCTAGAAGTGCATAGGTCAATTCAGTACTTTCGGAAGATACCTAGAAGAACTATAGAGTCTCCAACTCTCAATGCCCCATAACCAGACATCATAGATTACTGAGGTCAATAGTCTTTTGACCCTTAGATTGCGAATATATCGTTTTGAGCAAACTACAAAGAGTTTATTCATGCAAATCTACATTTGTCTCTTCGTAAGTTGTCAAGTTTGTTTATGGACTAAAGACTAATGTTTTATCATAAAGCTTCAAACAGACAAGGAAGAATAAATTAACGTTTCAACTTTTTATTAAATGAATAAGCAATTACAAGCAAGAGTCTTCGTAAGACTTTATTACATCAAATGTACAAAATAAAGAGTACAACTCTTCTTGTGTGCACCATTGACAACAAACTCCCACTTGACTCAAAGAAGATGTGTGTAGTCATGCTTAATCCCTCTCGATGTTGGTCGAAGACCTTGTTCGCTACGGCCTTGGTGAATGGATCTGCCAGGTTGTCCACCGTTGAGATCTTCTTCATTTCCACGTCTCCGCGCTACATGATCTCTCGAATCAAATGGTATTACCTCTCAATATGTTTAGAGCGCTTATGGCTTCGAGGTTCCTTTGAGTTAGCTACACCCCCCCTATTATCACAATAAAGGGTCATGGGCTCGTCGACGTTTTGAACAACTTCCAAATACTCAAGGAATTTTCTAAGCCATATAGCCTCTTTGGATGCTTCACAAGCAGCCATATATTCTGCTTCCATTGTGTAGTCAGCAATGCAAGATTGCTTAATACTCCTCCACACAACAGCTCCGCCATTGAGGATGAACTCAGATCCTAAAGTGGATTTCTTGGAATACTTATCCGCTTGAAAATCGGAGTCGGTATATCCCATCATAGTCAGGTCAGTACCTTAATATGTAAGCATCAAGTTCCTAGTTCTTCGAAGATACTTGAGAATATGCTTAACAGCAATCCAGTGCTCGGGTCCAGGGTTGGATTGAAAACGGCTAACCACGCCAACGGCGAAACAGATGTTAGGTCTAGTGCAAAGCATGGCATACATAAGACTTCCTACGGCTGAGGCATAAGCAATTTTTCTCATGTCCTCAATCTCTTGTGCAGTCTTGGGGTACTGGTCCTTAGAGAGTGAGACTTCATGCATAAAGGGTGTTTGGCCCTTCTTGGAGTCTTGAATCGAGAAGCGATTCATCACCTTATGAATATAAGATTCTTGAGAGAGCAACAGGGTCCGGTTTTTCCGATCTCGAAAGATTTGGATCCCCAGAATGTACGCGGCTTCTCCTAGATCCTTCATATTGAATTACTTTGCTAGTCAGACCTTAACCTTAGATAATTTACCCACATCATTACCTATGAGTAATATATCATCGACATATAGTACCATAAACGCAACTTTACCCTCGTGCATTAACTTGTAAACACACGGTTCATCTATTGACAGCTCAAAGCCGAAGTTCTTTACAGGTTCATCGAATCTAATATTCCATGACCTAGATGCTTGCTTTAATCCATAAATGGACTTAAGCAACTCACAAACCTTGGTCTCCTGACCTTCTTCCACGAAACCGTCTGGTTGAGCCATATAAATGCGCTCGTCAAGATTGCCATTCAGGAAGGTAGTCTTGACATCCATTTGCCAGATCTCATAGTCGAAAGCTGCAGCTATGGATAGAAGTATGCGGATGGATTTAAGCATCGCGACTGGCGAGAAGGTTTCTTCATAGTCAATCCCTTCTTTTTGGGTGTAACCCTTAGCCACAAGTCGTGTTTTGAACGTCTCAACGTTCCCATCCGGACCCCTTTTCCTCTTGTATATCCACTTACACCCTATGAATTTAATCCCTTCAGGAAGGTCTACAAGTTTCCAGACTTTGTTGACATACATCGAGTGTATTTCAACTTTCATGGCGTCAAGCCAAAAGTTTAATTCAGAACAAGCCATTGCTTGGCTATAGGAAACAGGGTCATCCATGTCAGAGACAGCTACGTGAGTGTCTCCATAGGACATGTACATGTCAGGCTTTTGAGTAGCCGTCCTACTATGTCGAAGTACTACTTGATGAGGTTCTGAATAGTTGGATTGTGTTTCAGTTGGGGTAAGAATAGTTCTTACAGATGAGGTAGAAGCTTCCTCACCCAACTTTTCTTCAAGCACAATTTTGCTTCTAGGTTTTGCATCTTTCATGAAGTCCTCCTCAAGGAAACGAGCATTCTTGCTAAAGAAAGTCTTATCGTCCTCGGGACTATAGAATGTGAAACATTTGGTTTCCATTGGATATCCAACAAACAGACACAATTCTGACCTACTCGTCAACTTGCTAGTCTTTTGCCTTAGCACGTATGTCGGGCAACCCCAAATTATGATGCGGCCAAGATTTACTTTACGGCCAGTCCATCGCTCATAAGGAGTACCAGGAACCGTTTTGGATGGAACTTGGTTCAGAATGTAAGCGGCTGTTTCGAGGGCATATCCGCAAAAGGAAAGAGGGAGTGATGAGTAACTCATCATTGATCTAACCATCTCCATAAGAGTTATGTTTCTTCTCTCTGACACTCCATTTTGTTGAGGTGTGCCAAGTGCGGTAAGCTGAGAAGCGATACCTTCTTCTTTAAGAAATTCATCAAACTCTCCAGACATATACTCACCACCTCGATCAGATCGAAGGGTTTTGATCACTTTGCCTATTTTCTTTTCCACTAAAGCCCTAAAGACCTTAAATACGTTAAAGGTCTCGAATTTGTGTTTGAGCAAATAGGAAAAACTGTATCTTGAGTAATCGTTAGTGAATGTAACGAAGTATTCGTATCCACCACGTGCCTGTTGACTGGAGGACCACATACATCAGAATGTACTAGTTCCAGCAGCTCAGTGGCTCTTCCACCCTTATCGAAGAAAGGTCGCTTAGTAATTTTTTCCTTCTATGCAGGATTCAGAAGTATGTAGTGAACCTATTGCAGAGGCTTGGAGTGGACCGTCCCACACAAGTCTCTTAATCCTGTCTAGACAGATATGACCATGTCTTAAGTGCCAGAGATATGTGGATTTTATTAGATCGGAGGATTCAGAAAGTTTGATCCTCTTTGGCTCCCTAACTAGATCATTATCTATCTCGGTGTCTAACAGAGAAGGTTGAGTGGGATAGATGTAGAAAAGAGCATTCTTCATACATGCATCAGTGACAAAAGAATTATCAGGAAACGAAATACGAATTCCATTCTTAATGAACTTTAAACAATAATCTTCCTCAAGAAGACGAGCAACAAATATTAACTTCTTTCCAAAGGAATGAACGAAATAAAAATTATTCACGTTTAAAGTGCGGTCTTCAAATGACAACGTCACGGATCGCACAGCCTTCGTAGACACCAGGCTCCCATCACCCCATTTGAAACAGAAGTCGCTTTCCTCTAAGCTTTTCGTTTTCTTGAAACCAATTTAGGAACAACAAATATGGTTAGTAGCAGCGGAGTCAAGATTCCAAGTTAATACATTATCAGCTACTAAGCATGCTTCGGTAGTTAGTACAATACTATGTTCCTTTGCTTTGAGATAGGCAGGACAATTCTTGGCCTTGTGAGGTCTCTTCTTAGATCCATAGGCGGAGGCTTTGTGCTCAGTAGCATATGCCTCTCCTTGGTTCCTGTTTCTCTTAGTGAGACCTTCAGCAGTGTGAAGCTCCTTCATTAGCTCGGTAGCAGTGTACTCTAGCTTGTTCATGGAGTAGTTACACTTGAAGGTATCAGAAGATTCGAGGAGAGTTTCCAAGATCATATCTATTTTGGTCTCCTCGTCAATCTCAGATCCTAGAATTTCCATCTCATTCAGGTAACTATTGATCAGCATCATATGGTCCCTGACAGGAGTCCCAGCCTTCATGCGACAGTTCATAAACTGTCGGACTTCTTGTTGACAGTTCATTAACATGCCCTCCAAACATCTTATGGAGATTGTAGAGCATGTCAGCGGCAGTCATGAGTCACGATGTTGCTATTTCAGCATATTGTTCATAGATGCTAAGATATAGCACCTCACAATCTCATCGGATCGAAGCCAGGTTGCTAAGGCGTCTTTGTCTTCTTGAGTCGAATCATCATTCGTCAGAGGAGGACACGGGGTGGTGAGTACCCATTTGTGCTTGTTAACAGTAAGTATTATGTCAAGGTTACTTTTTGAATCTACATAGTTCAAGGTTTCTAGTTTGTTTGAGGAAAAGATGGTTGAGAGAAGGTGGATAGACATATTGCTTAATTAAGTTGAAACAACTTTATAATCTAGTCTTTGGTTTAGGGTTTAAGTTTGTTTAAGACTTGATAAAATCCAAAGGTGTTATAAGCTTAACGATAATTTACTCCCTCAAGAGAAGGCCGCAAAAAATCTCCATTTATAAGTAAATGACACATCATTAATGCTTAGCCAAGATGTCAATACACCAATTTTGACTAGCCACCTTTTAAATTGGTTTGATCACTCATATCCTTTCGCAGAGCCTTAAGGGAGGATTACTAGGTGTTGTCGGCCCGTCAACGACCGACAAGGGCAAAAGAGTCAAAACGCGCCACGATTCAAAGAACCGCGGGGAAGCGAGGTGTTGCTAGCCAATTCGAACCAACATAGGCGGAACCGTCGTGACGATTCCCGTCCGGTCAGCCAGTGACCTTCTCCCGGCCGGCCGACGACGCATAGCACCTCCCGGCCGCCCAAGTCCCGTCCGGTCGATTCCCGGCCACCGGCCGGCCCAAGTTCAACCGGCCCAGAGCTGGCGCCCGGCCACCAATGGTCGGCCCCGGGGCCGGCACCCGACCAACGGCCGGCCCAGGGCCGGCCTTCGCCTCCATGGCTGACCCAGGGCCTGCCTTCGCCTCCATGGCCGACCCAGGGCGAGCCTTCGCCCCCAGGGCCGGCCCTCGCCTCCATGGCCGACCCAGGGCCGGCCTTCGCCGGCCACGCGCCCGGCCAATGGCCGGCCCAGGGCCGGCGTCCGGCAAACGGCCGGCCCAGGGCAGGCGCCCGGACATGGCCGACCCAAGGCCGGCCTTCGTCTCCATGGCCGACCCAGGGCCGGTCTTCGCCTCCATGGCCGACCCAGGGCCGGCCCTCGCCTCCATGGCCGACCCAGGGCCGGCCTTCGCCTCCATGGCCGACCCAGGGCCGGCCTTCACCTCCATGCCCGACCCAGGGCCGGTCTTCGCCTCCATGGCCGATCCAGAGCCGGCCCTCGACCAAGGGGATGCCCAAAACGCCCCTTGGTCGCCTATAAATGCTGGGGTCCCTCCCCTGATCCAGGTAACCCGAATTTGAGTACTGAAACGTTGTCGAACTCGTACCTCGCTAGTTTCTCTCAAGTCTCGGCTTCTAAACACCTAAACCCTCTATATCCACCTCAATCCTACTAATGTTGAGCGTCAGAGAGGTAAACAGAGGCAACCCCTCTGTTTCCCCTGTGTAGTTCACACCTCTTTGCTTGCTTTTCAGGTGCTTGGACGAGATAGACACCACCGACAGCTAAGGGATGACTTGGGATACCAAGTCCGACACGCTCGAGCCCGAACGCGACCACTTGGTCCGGCCTTGGGTCGAACCGTTTGGGGCTCCTAAATAGTTGTCTGAAAAACTGCGACAATATTTTGGCGCTAGAAGGAGGGGACCTCCCGACCTTGGCAAAGCTCTCCCTTCCATTCCTCCTACTTCTACGACTCTCGAGAGATGAGTCAAGTTCCCGCTACCCTCGTGGGTGTTGTCAATGGTGCCCACAAGAAGAGTAGTAGTGTCTATTTGTGTACATTTGATGTAATATAGTCTTACGAAGACTCTAGCTTGTAATTGCTTATTCATTAATAAAAGGTTGAAACGTTCATTCAATCTTCCTTGTCTGAAGCTTTATGATAAAACCTTAGTCTTTAAGTCCATAAACAAACTTAACAACTTACGAAGAGACAAATGTAGATTTGCATGAACAAACTCTTCGTAGTTTGCTTAAAACGATATATTCGCAATCTTAGGGTCAAAGGACTATTGACCTCAGTATGATTGTTAGAAGAATCTATGATGTCTGGTTATGAGGCATTGAGAGTTGGGGACTCTATAGTTCTTCTAGGTATCTTCCGAAGGTACTGAATTGACCAGTGCACTTCTAGAGACAATATAAGAACAAACCATTTAACCTCTTATGTCTCGAAGTCACTATGTATGAATTGCATCATGCTTACCTTAATCCTGAAATGAGACATGCCATTTCACACCTTAGTATTCTCATTTGAGAAAGTCAAAGTTCGGACTCACTATGTGATTCCGAACAAGGCCTATTGGTGAAGTACTAAGTTGTGAGTCTGTCATGAGTAACTTTGTGAAGTTCTCATAGATATGGAATTCATGTACAAGATTGCTGAAATGCAATGTATGTCACCTCATGCTTTATTCCTTGGAGTGTGAATAAATGAACTGGCCAGTGTCCAAATTGAGTCCTGACTCTTTTGGATGAAACAATGTGACTTGTTAGCTCCTCGTCAATACATTGTTTCTAACTTATTCACAAGCGACAAAGGAGTTGAGGAAATAACCGCTAGAAGGGTAAAATGGTAATTTAGTAAATCCCGACTAGCTGATGACATTCATGAAGGGTAAACATAGATAATATTCAGTGGATCCGCTCATCATAATTAGGTCGAATTTTTGAGTAGAAAATAAATTCATTTGAACCGAGAGATTTTCAGTGTCAGCTCTTTAGTGGAGTCAGTTGGCATTAAGCTAAACTTGGAAAAGGTTTGTGAACTTTTGAGTCCAAGTGTTTAGCTCAACCTTTGTTCATTTGGGTCCATGAGGTCACTGTCACGAATCACATCGATAGGAATAGTTAAACTGGAAGCTAAGTCAAAACAAGAACGAAAATAGGTAAAAGGGTATTTTTGACTTTTGAGACAAAGGATGAAATGAATGTCAATAAATTTTTTGACAAGTTCATTTGATGACTTAATGTCACTCGGCCATAACTTGTTTATTGGGCCTTGTGAATTAATTTCATTTCATAAGAATTTTATTGAAAATTCTTAATGGGCTCTTCTCATGTTGTCATGAACAAATGAAGAAGCTTCTAGAAGCTCCTTCTAGATGAGAGATGGGCGCCCAAAATACCCAAGAGAAAGAGAATATTTTGTGCATAAATGTATCAAGATACTTGCCAAAAGAAAAAGAGGAAACAAATTTCCTCTATGAGGAAACAAGGAGAATCGGCCAAGGCAACCAAGAAGGGAAACAAAAGAGGAAACTAATCTCTTGTGCATTGTATGAGATGGGCGCCTATTTTGATAGGTATGGGTAATAAAAGATTGCTCATAAAGGCTTGGAAAATAAGAGGAAACTACTTCTTTCCAAGGCCAGCCCCTCTCCTATAAATAGGACCCTCATTCCCTTCATTTTATTCATTCAACATAAGTTAGAGATTGAGAGACTCTCTCTCTAGACATTGTTGGCCGAAAATCCTCTCTCTCTCTCTCTCTAGTTTATTTTCGATTTTTTCTTGTCTTGGCACCTAGGTCCTCACTCGACCTAGTGTTTAGCTCTGCGACTTCGAGACTCGTTCTTAAGTCGTAGCGTTTAAAAGTGCCCACTCACCGATTCCTTCTTTTCGAGTGATTTAGTGATAGAAACTTTCGTGGTTGCTCGAGGTGCCGAGGAAAGAAAGAGAGACGTGCTGCGAGGGGAGACGAGCGTTGCAAACTTTCCAAAAGCTTCTTCAAGGTTCAAGCTTCAAGAAAGGTTAGTAAACTTCTAGCTCATATTGGTTTTTAATTACATGTACTTGCACTTGTTTAGGTTAGTAAAAATTGTTTTACTTGTAAAAGCAAATTTTTAAAATTCCGCTGCTTACCGAAGCGTTAATTATTTTCTCAAACCCTAGATCGATTCCAACAAACGGTATCAGAGCAATGGTCAAAGATTAGCATGTACATGTTTTTAAAATTATGAGCTTGAAAATCGTTTTCGAAAGTTTACTAATTTTGTGACAAGTTAGAATTGTAATCTTAGATTTTTTTTTTAATTTAATGCTCTTGTCTTTAAATTATAAAGCATGTTGATTTTCTATGAGTTTGGGATGTTTTTAAAACACATTAGAATCAGTTCTAAAAGTTTTTAATTTTTTATATTGAAAAACGTCTTTTAAAGGTTTGAGAAATTTCGAGTAAAATTTTGTGACTAGTTTTGATATCTTGCTAGTTTCTTATTTTTACTTGAATCGTTTTATGCATGTTGTTATTTCTTTTATTCTATGTTATTACCCTGCTAATAAAACACAAATAAAAGCTTTAAACAACATCTTAAAACGTTCCGTTACACTCGATTCTTTTTCGCACCTAAAAAGGACCAAGCTTTAATTTATTTCTTTTTCTTTGAGCTGGAGTAAACCCGCATTAAAAGTGGCATAACTTTCTGCTCAGTAATCAAAATTTAATGATTGTTGAATCAAATTAAAGCTCTTTCTGTCCTCTGTCCAATGCCATCGGTTTCGGCTTAAAAGGACATCGGAGCCGCCAGATATAGCGATTTTACTCCGAGGTGCGCGGCTGTCTGAAACTCCAGTTTTTTAGAAATCCGGATTTTCAAACCCCACTACCATGAGTTATAGAACTCTAATTAGAAAATTTTCTTGAGCAAAATTGTTTTTCAAATGATTATAAATATGATGTGTAAGATTAAAAGTTTTGATTTTTGAAAGATTAATAGAAATTGATTTTTTACAAAACTAGTTTGAATTTTGAAAAACCGTTTTCACTTTCAAACTTGAAAAATATTTTGTCATCCAAATCAAATAAATTTTCAAAATGTTTTCAAAACTATATCTATATCACATATGTTCAAAATCTATATGCTCTTGAAAATTTAAGTGGGAGGTCTCCTTGTAGACAAGCCGAAAAATAAAAAGATGTGTAATCTCAAACTTTCAAGTGTTCGAGTGAGTTGAAGTTCACACTTCCCTCACGCACTTTTCCGAAATAGAAAATAGGAAAAGATCGAGTATGTACCTTGTGCCTTTATGCACTAATACTGCTCTGAACATGTCGATCTAGGATTCTCTTCTAGTTGTCCGCTCTGTCGCTCTCTAACTAGGAAATTTGTTTCCGAACTTATAAGAGTCGATGAACCAACTCCAAAAACTAAGTGGGAGGGTTATACTTGTTGTTTGTAACCCACGATCCCCAACACTAATGAAAAGTGCAAGTGTCGCCGGACCAAGAGTCACCCTCGTGGCCCTCTCTTAAATGAGAGTACTCAAGGGCGCTTTGCTCTGATCATTGCTCAATGAGCTACGTCCGAGAGTGAGACGATGATGGCAAGGCCTCCCCTTGGGGGATTGTTTTTCAAAGTTGATCTTTTGGACTAAGTGGTTGGTTGCACACTTAGGCTCAATCCCTAGTAATCCTCCCTTGAGGCTCTGCGAAAGGATGTGAGTGATCAAACCAATTTAAAAGTTGGCTAGTCAAAATAGATGTCAATACATCTTGGCTTAGCATTAATGATGTGTCATTTACTTATAAAATGAGATTTTTTGCGGCCTTCTCTTGAGGGAGTAAATTATCGTTTGGTTTATAAGACCTTTGGATTTTATAAAAGTCTTAATAAAACTTAAATCCTAAACCAAAGACTAATCTTAAACTTGTTTCAACTTATATAGGTAACATGTCTCGCAAACATCTCTCTATCTTTCTTTCCTCGATCAAACTCGAAAACAAAAACTACGTAGATTCGAAACGTAACCTCGACATAATACCTACCGTTAACAAGCACAAATGGGTACTCACCACCCCGTGTCCTCCTCTGACGAATGATGATTCAACTCAAGAGGACAAAGACGCCTTAGCGGCCTGGCTTCGATCCGATGAGATTGTGAGGTGCTATATCTTGGCATCTATGAACAATATGCTGAAAGAGCAACATCGTGACTTCGAGACAGCCGCTGACATGCTCTACAATCTCCTTGAGATGTTTGGAGGGCAAAGGCGTCAAGCAAGGCAACAAGTAGTCCGACAGTTTATGAACTGTCATATGAAGGCTAGGACTCCTGTTAGAGACTTTATGATACTGATCATTAGTTTTCTAAATGAGATGGAAATCCTAGGATCTGAGAATGATGGGAAGAATGTCATAGATATGATCTTAGAAACTCTCCCTGCGTCTCTTGATACCTCCAAGATGAACTACTCCATAAACAAGCTAGAGTACACTGTTACCAAGCTTATGATGGAACTTCACACTGCTGTAGGTCTCACTAAGAGAAAGAGGAATCAAGGAGAGGCACATGCTACTGAGCACAAAGCCTCCGCCTCTAGAACTGAGAAGGGACCTTACAAGGCCGATAAAAAGAACTGTCCCTCCTATCTCAAAGCAAAGGAACATAGTATTGTACTAGTTACCGAAGCATGCTTAGTAGCTGATAATGTATCAACGTGGATTCTTGACTCCGCTGCTACTAACCATATTTGCTGTTCCTTGAATGGTTTCAAGAAAACCAAAAGCTTAGAGGAAGGCGAGTTCTGTTTCAAATGGGGTGATGGGAGCCTGGTGTCTGCGAAGGGTGTGGGATCCATGACATTGTCTTTTGAAGACCGCACTATAAACTTGAATAATGTTTATTTTGTTCCTACCTTTGGTAAGAACTTAATATCCGTTGCTCGTCTTCTTGAGCAAGATTATTGTTTAAAGTTCATTAAGAATGGAATTCGTATTTCGTTTCCTTATAATTCTTTTGTCACTGATGCATGTATGAAGAATGCTCTTTTTTTACATCTATCCCACTCAACCTTCTCTTTTAGACACCGAAATAGATAACGATCTAATTAGGGAGCCAAAGAGGATCAAACTTTCTGAATCCTCCGATCTAACAAAATCAACACACCTATGGCACTTAAGACTTGGTCATATCAGTCTAGAAAGGATTAAGAGACTTGTGAGGGATGGTCCACGCCAAGCCTCTGCAATAGGTTCACTACCTACTTGTGAATCCGGCATAGAAGGACAAATGACTAAGCGACCTTTCTCTGATAAAGGTCGAAGAGCCACTGAGTTGCTGGAACTAATACATTCTGATGTATGTGGTCCGCTCAGCCAACAGGCACGTGGAGGATACGAATACTTCGTTACCTTCACTGATGATTACTCACGATATGGGTTTGTCTATTTTCTCAAACACAAATCCGAGACCTTTAACGTATTTAAGGTCTTTAGGGCTTTAGTGGAAAAGCAAACTGGCAAAGTGATCAAAACCCTTCGATCTGATCGAGGTGGTGAGTATATGTCTGGAGAGTTCGATGACTTTCTTAAAGAAGAAGGTATCGCTTCTCAGCTTACCGCACCTGGCACACCTCAACAAAACGGAGTGTCAGAGAGAAGAAACCGAACTCTTATGGAGATAGTTAGATCAATGATGAGTTACTCATCACTCCCGCTTTCCTTTTGGGGATATGCCCTCGAAACAGCCGCTTACATTCTGAACCAAGTTCCGTCTAAAACGGTTCCTGGTACTCCTTATGAAAGATGGACTGGCCGTAAAGTAAGTTTGGGCCACATCCGAATTTGGGGTTGCCCTGCACATGTGCTAAGGCAAAAGACTAGCAAGTTGGCTAGTAGGTCAGAATTGTGCCTGTTTTTGGGATATCCAAAGGAAACCAAAGGTTTCATTTTCTATAGTCCCGAGGACGATAAGACTTTCGTTAGCACGAATGCTCGTTTCCTTGAGGAGGACTTCATGAAGGATGCGAAACCTAGAAGCAAAATTGTGCTTAAAGAAAAGTTGGGTGAGGAAGCTTCTACCTCATCTGTAAGAACAGTTCTTTCCCCAACTAAAACACAACCTAACTCATCAGAATCTCGTCAAGTAGTACTTAGACGTAGTGGGAGGGCTACTCAAAAGCCTGACAGGTACATGTCTTATGGAGACTCTCTTGTAGCCGTCTCCGACATGGGTGACCCTGTTTCCTATAGCCAAGCGATGGCTTGTTCTGAATCAAACCTTTGGCTTGACGCCATGAAAGTTGAAATGCACTCGATGTATGTCAACAAAGTCTGGAAACTTGTAGACCTTCCTGAAGGGATTAAACCCGTAGGGTGTAAGTGGATATACAAGAAGAAAAGGGGTCCTGATGGGAACGTCGAGACGTTCAAAGCACGACTTGTGGCGAAGGGTTATACCCAACAAGAAGGGATTGACTATGAAGAAACCTTCTCGCCAGTCGCGATGCTTAAATCCATCCGTATACTCCTATCCATAGCTGCAGCTCTCGACTATGAGATCTGGCAAATGGATGTCAAGACAGCCTTTCTGAATGGCAATCTTGACGAGCGCATTTACATGGCTCAACCAGACGGTTTCGTGGATAAAGGTCAAGAGACCAAGGTTTGTGAGTTGCTTAAATCCATTTATGGACTAAAGCAAGCATCTAGGTCATGGAATATTAGATTCGATGAAACTGTAAAGAGCTTCGGCTTTGAACAGTCAATAGATGAGCCTTGTGTTTACAAGTTAATACACGAAGGCAAAGTTGTGTTTCTGGTACTATATGTCGATGATATACTACTCATTGGTAATGACGTGGGTAAGTTATCTGAGGTTAAGGTCTGGCTGGCAAAGCAATTCGATATGAAGGATCTAGGAGAAGCCGCATACATTCTGGGAATCCAAATCTTTCGAGATAGGAAAAACCGGACCCTATCGCTCTCTCAAGCATCTTATATTGATAAGGTGATGGATCGCTTCTCGATGCAAGACTGCAAGAGGGGTCAAACACCCTTTAGGCATGGAGTTTCACTCTCTAAGGACCAGTCTCCCAAGACTGCACAAGAGATTGAAGACATGAGGAAGATTCCTTACGCCTCTGCCGTAGGAAGCCTCATGTATGCTATGCTTTGCACTAGACCTGATATATGTTTCGCCGTTGGCGTAGTTAGCCATTTCAAATCCAACCCTGGACCCGAGCACTGGATTGCTGTTAAGCATGTTCTTAAGTATCTTCAAAGAACTAGGAACTTGATGCTTACATACTCAGGTACTGACCTGACTATGACGGGATATACCGACTCCGATTTTCAAGCGGATAAGGATTCCAGGAAATCCACTTCGGGATCTGTGTTCATCCTTAATGGTGGAGCTGTTGTGTGGAGAAGTATTAAGCAATCTTGCATTGCTGACTCCATAATGGAAGCAGAATATGTGGCTGCTTGTGAAGCATCCAAAGAGGCTGTATGGCTTAGAAAATTCCTTAACTATTTGGAAGTTGTTCCAAACGTCGACGAGCCCATGACCCTTTATTGTGATAATAGTGGGGTTGTCGCTAACTCAAAGGAACCTCGAAGCCATAAGCGCTCTAAGCATATTGAGAGGAAATACCATTTGATTCGAGAGATCACGCAACGCGGAGACGTGGAGCTGAAGTAGATCTCTGGCAGATCCATTCACCAAGGCCCTAGTGAACATGGTCTTCGACCAACATCGAGAGGGATTAGGCATAAAGGACTACTCACATCTTCTTTGAGTCAAGTGGGAGTTTGTTGTCAATGGTTCCCACAAGAAGAGTAGTAGTGTCTATTTGTGTACATTTGATGTAATATAGTCTTACGAAGACTCTTGCTTGTAATTGCTTATTCATTAATAAAAGGTTGAAACGTTCATTCAATCTTCCTTGTCTGAAGCTTTATGATAAAACCTTAGTCTTTTAGTCCATAAACAAACTTAACAACTTACGAAGAGACAAATGTAGATTTGCATGAACAAACTCTTCGTAGTTTGCTTAAAACGATATATTCGCAATCTTAGGGTCAAAGGACTATTGACCTCAGTATGATTGTTAGAAGAATCTATGATGTCTGGTTATGAGGCATTGAGAGTTGGGGACTCTATAGTTCTTCTAGGTATCTTCCGAAGGTACAGAATTGACCAGTGCACTTCTAGAGACAATATAAGAACAAACCATTTAACCTCTTATGTCTCAAAGTCACTATGTATGAATTGCATCATGCTTACCTTAATCCTGAAATGAGACATGCCATTTCACACCTTAGTATTCTCATTTGAGAAAGTCAAAGTTCGGACTCACTATGTGATTCCGAACAAGGCCTATTGGTGAAGTACTAAGTTGTGAGTCTGTCATGAGTAACTTTGTGAAGTTCTCATAGATATGGAATTCATGTACAAGATTGCTGAAATGCAATGTATGTCACCTCATGCTTTGTTCCTTGGAGTGTGAATAAATGAACTGGCCAGTGTCCAAATTGAGTCCTGACTCTTTTTGATGAAACAATGTGACTTGTTAGCTCATCGTCAATACATTGTTTCTAACTTATTCACAAGCGACAAAGGAGTTGAGGAAATAACAGCTAGAAGGGTAAAATGGTAATTTAGTAAATCCCGACTAGCTGATGACATTCATGAAGGGTAAACATAGATAATATTCAGTGGATCCGCTCATCATAATTAGGTCGAATTCTTGAGTAGAAAATAAATTCATTTGAACCGAGAGATTTTCAGTGTCAGCTCTTTAGTGGAGTCAGTTGGCATTAAGCTAAACTTGGAAAAGGTTTGTGAACTTTTGAGTCCAAGTGTTTAGCTCAAGCTTTGTTCATTTGGGTCCATGAGGTCACTGTCACGAATCACATCGATAGGAATAGTTAAACTGGAAGCTAAGTCAAAACAAGAACGAAAATATTTAAAAGGGTAATTTTGTCTTTTGAGACAAAGGATGAAATGAATGTCAATAAATTTTTTGACAAGTTCATTTGATGACTTAATGTCACTCGGCCATAACTTGTTTATTGGGCCTTGTGAATTAATTTCATTTCATAAGAATTTTATTGAAAATTCTTAATGGGCTCTTCTCATGTTGTCATGAACAAATGAAGAAGCTTCTAGAAGCTCCTTCTAGATGAGAGATGGGCGCCCAAAATACCCAAGAGAAAGAGAATATTTTGTGCATAAATGTATCAAGATACTTGCCAAAAGAAAAAGAGGAAACAAATTTCCTCTATGAGGAAACAAGGAGAATCGGCCAAGGCAACCAAGAAGGGAAACAAAAGAGGAAACTAATCCCTTGTGGATTGTATGAGATGGGCGCCTATTTTGATAGGTATGGGTAATAAAAGATTGCTCATAAAGGCTTGGAAAATAAGAGGAAACTACTTCTTTCCAAGGCCAACCCCTCTCCTACAAATAGGACCCTCATTCCCTTCATTTTATTCATTCAACATAAGTTAGAGATTGAGAGACTCTCTCTCTAGACATTGTTGGCCGAAAATCCTCTCTCTCTCTCTCTAGTTTATTTTCGATTTTTTCTTGTCTTGGCACCTAGGTCCTCACTCGACCTAGTGTTTAGCTCTGCGACTTCGAGACTCGTTCTTAAGTCGTAGCGTTTAAAAGTGCCCACTTACTGATTCCTTCTTTTCGAGTGATTTAGTGATAGAAACTTTCGTGGTTGCTCGAGGTGCCGAGGAAAGAAAGAGAGACGTGCTGCGAGGGGAGACGAGCGTTGCAAACTTTCCAAAAGCTTCTTCAAGGTTCAAGCTTCAAGAAAGGTTAGTAAACTTCTAGCTCATATTGGTTTTTAATTACATGTACTTGCACTTGTCTAGGTTAGTAAAAATTGTTTTACTTGTAAAAGAAAATTTTTAAAATTCCGCTGCTTACCGAAGCGTTAATTATTTTCTCAAACCCTAGATCGATTCCAACAAACGGTATCAGAGCAATGGTCAAAGATTAGCATGTACATGTTTTTAAAATTATGAGGGCAACCTCGTGATAACGAGAGCCAGCCCCGAGACCCGACGAATGACCCCGGGGCCGCAGTCCGAGAGGACATGGCTCGAAGGCTCGCCGAGCTCTTAGTCCGCCCCGGCGTAACCAGCGCGCTCATCGCCGACCTCCTCGACTCCAACAACGCCGACGACGCCAACCACGACGAGAAAGACCCTGATTACGTGGCGAAGTCGAGAACCAACGAGACCAACCTCGACCACGCTGTTCACGAATGTGAACGCGCACGCACGCCTTCGAGGGGACACCCTCAAGCTACCGCACCAAAACATGAATCAATGGTTGAACGCACATATGCGCCCTCGCGGGGACACCCTCGAGAGACCACATCAAGGCGTCGAAGATCGCACAATACCCAACGACGCTCGATCTCGAGGTCCCGAAAGGGATGCTCCGTGCTCACCATTTGCGTCCAAAACCCCCGGATGGGCGACGACACCAAAGGTCGTGGCGCCCGTCAAGGACACCGCTTGAACGACATATCCTTGCCAAGGGTGATAAGGACGGCCAATGGAGACTTGAGAGACCACCTCAATTCCCGAAGGGAATCTGATGGATGCGACTTGTTGACGCTGTTTTTCGGACAACTATTTAGGAGCCAAAGACGGTCATACCCAAGGCCGGACCAAGTGGTCTCGTCTTGACTCAGCGTGTCGGGCTTCGTATCCCAAGCCGTCCCTTAGCTGTTGGTGGTGTCAATCTCGTCCAAGCACCTGAAAAGCAAGCAGAAAGAGGTGTGAACTACAAAGGGGACACAGAGGGGGTGCCCCTGTTTACCTCTCCGACGCTCAACATTAGCAGGATTGAGGTGGATATAGAGGGTTTAAGTGTGTAGAGGCCAAGACTTGAGAGAAACGAGCGAGGTATGAGTTCGGCAGCGTTTCAGTACTCAAGAATGGATTACCTGGGTCAAGGGAGGGACCCTTGTATTTATAGGCGGCCAAGAGGTGGTTTGAAGACCCCTTGGCCAAGTGAGCATGCTTGAGTCGGCCATTTGACTCCTTCAATGGCTGGGTCGGCCAATGGCCGAGTGAACATGGTTGTGAGGTTCACTCGGCCATTGGCCGAGTGAAAGGCTTGGGTCGGCTGGGGTTCACTGGGCCATTGGCCGAGTGAACTGCTGGAAGGTTCACTCGGCCAATGGCCGAGTGAACTGCATGGGCAGCTGGAAGGTTAACTCGGCCGTTGGCCGAGTGAACTGCTGGAAGGTTCACTCGGCCAATGGCCGAGTGAACTGCCTGGGCGGCTGGAAAGTTCACTCGGCCAATGGCCGAGTGAACTGCCTGGGCGGCTGGAAGGTTCACTCGGCCAATGGCCGAGTGAACTGCCTGGGCGGCTGGAAGGTTCACTCGGCCATTGGTCGAGTGAACTGCTGGAAGGTTCACTTGGCCAATGGCCGAGTGAACTGCCTGGGCGGCTGGAAGGTTCACTCGGCCAATGGCCGAGTGAACTGCCTGGGCGGCTGGAAGGTTCACTCGGCCATTGGCTGAGTGAACTGCTGGAAGGTTCACTCGGCCAATGGCCGAGTGAACTGCCTGGGCGGCTGGAAGGTTCACTCGGCCATTGGTCGAGTGAACTGCTGGAAGGTTCACTCGGCCAATGGCCGAGTGAACTGCCTGGGCGGCTGGAAGGTTCACTCGGCCAATGGCCGAGTGAACTGCCTGGGCGGCTGGAAGGTTCACTCGGCCATTGGCTGAGTGAACTGCTGGAAGGTTCACTCGGCCAATGGCCGAGTGAACTGCCTGGGCGGCTGGAAGGTTCACTCGGCCATTGGCTGAGTGAACTGCTGGGCGGCTGGAAGGTTCACTCGGCCATTGGCCGAGTGAACTGCTGGAAGGTTCACTCGGCCAATGGCCGATTGAACTGCCTGGGCGGCTGGAAGGTTCACTCGGCCATTGGCCGAGTGAACTGCTGGAAGGTTCACTCGGCCAATGGCCGAGTGAACTGTCTTGGTGGCTGGAGGGTTCACTCGGCCATTGGCCGAGTGAACTGCCCAATGGCCGAGTGAGCCATTGACCCGGCCCATGGCTAGGCAAGGCATTTGACTTGGCCATTGGTTTGGGCCGGCCCCTGGTCGAGTCAGGGTTTCGCCGCTCAAGACCTCGCACCAGCCACGTGGGTCGAAGAGATGCCTTTGTACTCGTCGGCCCTAGACGGGCCGACAACATTAGCCCCCCGAGTTTCCCGTCGAGCGTAGATCGAGTGGAAACTCAAAATCAACGCTTTTATACGGATGCGGGATGAACGCTCTCAGGTTTGTGTCATCAGGAACGGCCTTTGCGCGTCGCGAGGGACGGCCTTTGTGCGTCACGAGGGACGGCCTTTGGGCGTCGAGAGGGACGACTTATTGTTTCGGGTTGATCGTGCGTGGCTTATTTTCTCGATCTACCAATGAAGACGTGATCGATTTGCACGGCTTTATCGTGCGCGGCTTATTTTCTCGACCTACCATTGAAGGCGTGATCGATTAGCACGACTTTATTGCGCGTGGCTTATTTTCTCGACCCACCAATGAAGGCGTGATCGATTAGCACGACTTTATTGTGCGTGGCTTATTTTCTCGACCCACAAATGAATGCGTGATCGATTAGCACGACTATATTGTGCGCGGCTTATTTTCTCGACCTACCAATGACGGCGTGATCGATTAGCACGACTTTATTGTGCGCGGCTTATTTTCTCGACCTACCAATGAAGGCGTGATCGATTAGCACGACTTTATTGTGCGTGGCTTATTTTCTCGACCCACCAATGAAGGCGTGATCGATTAGCACGACTTTATTGTGCGTGGCTTATTTTCTCGACCCACCAATAAAGGCGTGATCGATTAGCACGACTTTATTGTGCGTGGCTTCTTTTCTCGACCCACCAATGAAGGCGTGATCGATTAGCACGACTTTATTGCGCGTGGCTTATTTTCTCGATCTACCAATGAAGACGTGATCGATTTGCACGGCTTTATCGTGCGCGGCTTATTTTCTCGACCTACCATTGAAGGCGTGATCGATTAGCACGACTTTATTGTGCGTGGCTTATTTTCTCGACCCACAAATGAATGCGTGATCGATTAGCACGACTATATTGTGCGCGGCTTATTTTCTCGACCTACCAATGACGGCGTGATCGATTAGCACGACTTTATTGTGCGCGGCTTATTTTCTCGACCTACCAATGAAGGCGTGATCGATTAGCACGACTTTATTGTGCGTGGCTTATTTTCTCGACCCACCAATGAAGGCGTGATCGATTAGCACGACTTTATTGTGCGTGGCTTATTTTCTCGACCCACCAATAAAGGCGTGATCGATTAGCACGACTTTATTGTGCGTGGCTTCTTTTCTCGACCCACCAATGAAGGCGTGATCGATTAGCACGACTTTATTGTGCGTGGCTTATTTTCTCGACCTACCAATGAAGGCGTGATCGATTAGCACGACTTTATTGTGCGCGGCTTATTTTCTCGACCCACCAATGAAGGCGTGATCGATTAGCACGACTTTATTGTGCGTGGCTTATTTTCTCGACCCACCAATGAAGGCGTGATCGATTAGCACGACTTTATTGTGCGTGGCTTATTTTCTCGACCCACCAATGAAGGCGTGATCGATTAGCACGACTTTATTGTGCGTGACTTATTTTCTCGACCCACCAATGAAGGCGTGATCGATTAGCACGACTTTATTGTGCGTGGCTTATTTTCTCGACCCACCAATGAAGGCGTGATCGATTAGCACGACTTTATTGTGCGTGGCTTATTTTCTCGACCCACCAATGAAGGCGTGATCGATTAGCACGACTTTATTGTGCGTGGCTTATTTTCTCGACCTACCAATGAAGGCGTGATCGATTTGCACGAATTTATTGTGCGTGACTTATTTTCTCGACCCACCAATGAAGGCGTGATCGATTAGAACGATTTTATTGTGCATGGCTTATTTTCTCGACCCACCAATGAAGGCGTGATCGATTAGCACGACTTTATTGTGCGTGGCTTATTTTTCTCGACCCACCAATGAAGGCGTGATCGATTAGCACGACTTTATTGTGCGTGGCTTATTTTCTCGACCCACCAATGAAGGCGTGATCGATTAGCACGACTTTATTGTGCGTGGCTTATTTTTCTCGACCCACCAATGAAGGCGTGATCGATTAGCACGACTTTATTGTGCGTGGCTTATTTTTCTCGACCCACCAATGAAGGCGTGATCGATTAGCACGACTTTATTGTGCGTGACTTATTTTCTCGACCCACCAATGAAGGCGTGATCGATTAGCACGACTTTATTGTGCGTGGCTTATTTTCTCGACCCACCAATGAAGGCGTGATCGATTAGCACGACTTTATTGTGCGTGGCTTATTTTCTCGACCCACCAATAAAGGCGTGATCGATTAGCACGACTTTATTGTGCGTGGCTTCTTTTCTCGACCCACCAATGAAGGCGTGATCGATTAGCACGACTTTATTGCGCGTGGCTTATTTTCTCGATCTACCAATGAAGACGTGATCGATTTGCACGGCTTTATCGTGCGCGGCTTATTTTCTCGACCTACCATTGAAGGCGTGATCGATTAGCACGACTTTATTGTGCGTGGCTTATTTTCTCGACCCACAAATGAATGCGTGATCGATTAGCACGACTATATTGTGCGCGGCTTATTTTCTCGACCTACCAATGACGGCGTGATCGATTAGCACGACTTTATTGTGCGCGGCTTATTTTCTCGACCTACCAATGAAGGCGTGATCGATTAGCACGACTTTATTGTGCGTGGCTTATTTTCTCGACCCACCAATGAAGGCGTGATCGATTAGCACGACTTTATTGTGCGTGGCTTATTTTCTCGACCCACCAATAAAGGCGTGATCGATTAGCACGACTTTATTGTGCGTGGCTTATTTTTCTCGACCCACCAATGAAGGCGTGATCGATTAGCACGACTTTATTGTGCGTGGCTTATTTTCTCGACCTACCAATGAAGTCGTGATCGATTAGCACGACTTTATTGTGCGCGGCTTATTTTCTCGACCCACCAATGAAGGCGTGATCGATTAGCACGACTTTATTGTGCGTGGCTTATTTTCTCGACCCACCAATGAAGGCGTGATCGATTAGCACGACTTTATTGTGCGTGGCTTATTTTCTCGACCCACCAATGAAGGCGTGATCGATTAGCACGACTTTATTGTGCGTGACTTATTTTCTCGACCCACCAATGAAGGCGTGATCGATTAGCACGACTTTATTGTGCGTGGCTTATTTTCTCGACCCACCAATGAAGGCGTGATCGATTAGCACGACTTTATTGTGCGTGGCTTATTTTCTCGACCCACCAATGAAGGCGTGATCGATTAGCACGACTTTATTGTGCGTGGCTTATTTTCTCGACCTACCAATGAAGGCGTGATCGATTTGCACGAATTTATTGTGCGTGACTTATTTTCTCGACCCACCAATGAAGGCGTGATCGATTAGAACGATTTTATTGTGCATGGCTTATTTTCTCGACCCACCAATGAAGGCGTGATCGATTAGCACGACTTTATTGTGCGTGGCTTATTTTTCTCGACCCACCAATGAAGGCGTGATCGATTAGCACGACTTTATTGTGCGTGGCTTATTTTCTCGACCCACCAATGAAGGCGTGATCGATTAGCACGACTTTATTGTGCGTGGCTTATTTTTCTCGACCCACCAATGAAGGCGTGATCGATTAGCACGACTTTATTGTGCGTGGCTTATTTTTCTCGACCCACCAATGAAGGCGTGATCGATTAGCACGACTTTATTGTGCGTGACTTATTTTCTCGACCCACCAATGAAGGCGTGATCGATTAGCATGACTTTAATGTGCGTGGCTTATTTTCTCGACCCACCAACGAAGGCGTGATCGATTAGCACGACTTTATTGTGCGTGGCTTATTTTCTCGACCCACCAATGAAGGCGTGATCGATTAGCACGACTTTATTGTGCGTGGATTATTTTCTCGACCTACCAATGAAGGCGTGATCGTTTTGCACGAATTTATTGTGCGTGACTTATTTTCTCGACCCACCAATGAAGGCGTGATCGATTAGCACGACTTTATTATGCGTGGCTTATTTTCTCGACCCACCAATGAAGGCGTGATCGATTAGCACGACTTTATTGTGCGTGGCTTATTTTTCTCGACCCACCAATGAAGGCGTGATCGATTAGCACGACTTTATTGTGCGTGGCTTATTTTCTCGACCCACCAATGAAGGCGTGATCGATTAGCACGACTTTATTGTGCGTGGCTTATTTTTCTAGACCCACCAATGAAGGCGTGATCGATTAGCACGACTTTATTGTGCGTGACTTATTTTCTCGACCCACCAATGAAGGCGTGATCGGTTAGCACGACTTTATTGTGCGTGGCTTATTTTCTCGACCCACCAATGAAGGCGTGATCGATTAGCACGACTTTATTGTGCGTGGCTTATTTTCTCGACCCACCAATGAAGGCGTGATCGATTAGCACGACTTTATTGTGCGTGCCTTATTTTCTCGACCCACCAATGAAGGCGTGATCGATTAGCACGACTTTATTGTGCGTGGCTTATTTTCTCGACCCACCAATGAAGGCGTGATCGATTAGCACGACGTTATTGTGCGTGGCTTATTTTCTCGACCCACCAATGAAGGCCTGATCGATTAGCACGACTTTATTGTGCGCGGCTTATTTTCTCGACCTACCAATGAAGGCGTGATCGATTAGCACGACTTTATTGTGCGCGGCTTATTTTCTCGACTTACCAATGAAGTCCTGATCGATTAGCACGACTTAATTGTGCGCGGCTTATTTTCTCGGCCTACCAATGAAGGCGTGATCGATTAGCACGAATTTATTGTGCGCGGCTTATTTTCTCGACCTACCAATGAAGGCCTGATCCATTAGCACGACTTTATTGTGCGCGGCTTATTTTCTCGGCCTACCAATGAAGGAGTGATCGATTTGCACGACTTTATTGTGTGTGGCTTATTTTCTTGACCCACCAATGAAGGCGTGATCGATTAGCACGACTTTATTGTGCGTGGCTTATTTTCTCGACCCACCAATGAAGGCGTGATCGATTAGCACGACTTTATTGAGCGTGACTTATTTTCTCGACCCACCAATGAAGGCGTGATCGATTAGCACGACTTTAATGTGGGTGGCTTATTTTCTCGACCCACCAATGAAGGCGTGATCGATTAGCACGACTTTATTGTGCGTGACTTATTTTCTCGACCCACCAATGAAGGCGTGATCGATTAGCACGACTTTATTGTGCGTGGCTTATTTTCTCGACCCACCAATGAAGGCGTGATCGATTAGCACGACTTTATTGTGCGTGGCTTATTTTCTCGACCCACCAATGAAGGCGTGATCGATTAGCACGACTTTATTGTGCGTGGCTTATTTTCTCGACCTACCAATGAAGGCGTGATCGATTTGCACGAATTTATTGTGCGTGACTTATTTTCTCGACCCACCAATGAAGGCGTGATCGATTAGAACGATTTTATTGTGCATGGCTTATTTTCTCGACCCACCAATGAAGGCGTGATCGATTAGCACGACTTTATTGTGCGTGGCTTATTTTTCTCGACCCACCAATGAAGGCGTGATCGATTAGCACGACTTTATTGTGCGTGGCTTATTTTCTCGACCCACCAATGAAGGCGTGATCGATTAGCACGACTTTATTGTGCGTGGCTTATTTTTCTCGACCCACCAATGAAGGCGTGATCGATTAGCACGACTTTATTGTGCGTGGCTTATTTTTCTCGACCCACCAATGAAGGCGTGATCGATTAGCACGACTTTATTGTGCGTGACTTATTTTCTCGACCCACCAATGAAGGCGTGATCGATTAGCATGACTTTAATGTGCGTGGCTTATTTTCTCGACCCACCAACGAAGGCGTGATCGATTAGCACGACTTTATTGTGCGTGGCTTATTTTCTCGACCCACCAATGAAGGCGTGATCGATTAGCACGACTTTATTGTGCGTGGATTATTTTCTCGACCTACCAATGAAGGCGTGATCGTTTTGCACGAATTTATTGTGCGTGACTTATTTTCTCGACCCACCAATGAAGGCGTGATCGATTAGCACGACTTTATTGTGCGTGGCTTATTTTCTCGACCCACCAATGAAGGCGTGATCGATTAGCACGACTTTATTGTGCGTGGCTTATTTTTCTCGACCCACCAATGAAGGCGTGATCGATTAGCACGACTTTATTGTGCGTGGCTTATTTTCTCGACCCACCAATGAAGGCGTGATCGATTAGCACGACTTTATTGTGCGTGGCTTATTTTTCTAGACCCACCAATGAAGGCGTGATCGATTAGCACGACTTTATTGTGCGTGACTTATTTTCTCGACCCACCAATGAAGGCGTGATCGGTTAGCACGACTTTATTGTGCGTGGCTTATTTTCTCGACCCACCAATGAAGACGTGATCGATTAGCACGACTTTATTGTGCGTGGCTTATTTTCTCGACCCACCAATGAAGGCGTGATCGATTAGCACGACTTTATTGTGCGTGCCTTATTTTCTCGACCCACCAATGAAGGCGTGATCGATTAGCACGACTTTATTGTGCGTGGCTTATTTTCTCGACCCACCAATGAAGGCGTGATCGATTAGCACGACGTTATTGTGCGTGGCTTATTTTCTCGACCCACCAATGAAGGCCTGATCGATTAGCACGACTTTATTGTGCGCGGCTTATTTTCTCGACCTACCAATGAAGGCGTGATCGATTAGCACGACTTTATTGTGCGCGGCTTATTTTCTCGACTTACCAATGAAGTCCTGATCGATTAGCACGACTTAATTGTGCGCGGCTTATTTTCTCGGCCTACCAATGAAGGCGTGATCGATTAGCACGAATTTATTGTGCGCGGCTTATTTTCTCGACCTACCAATGAAGGCCTGATCCATTAGCACGACTTTATTGTGCGCGGCTTATTTTCTCGGCCTACCAATGAAGGCGTGATCGATTTGCACGACTTTATTGTGTGTGGCTTATTTTCTTGACCCACCAATGAAGGCGTGATCGATTAGCACGACTTTATTGTGCGTGGCTTATTTTCTCGACCCACCAATGAAGGCGTGATCGATTAGCACGACTTTATTGTGCGTGACTTATTTTCTCGACCCACCAATGAAGGCGTGATCGATTAGCACGACTTTAATGTGGGTGGCTTATTTTCTCGACCCACCAATGAAGGCGTGATCGATTAGCACGACTTTATTGTGCGTGGCTTATTTTCTCGACCCACCAATGAAGGCGTGATCGATTAGCACGACTTTATTGTGCGTGGCTTATTTTCTCGACCTACCAATGAAGGCGTGATCGATTTGCACGAATTTATTGTGCGTGACTTATTTTCTCGACCCACCAATGAAGGCGTGATCGATTAGCACGACTTTATTGTGCGTGACTTATTTTCTCGACCCACCAATGAAGGCGTGATCGATTAGCACGACTTTATTGTGCGTGGCTTATTTTCTCGACCCACCAATGAAGGCGTGATCGATTAGCACAACTTTATTGTGCGTGGCTTATTTTCTTTACCCACCAATGAAGGCGTGATCGATTAGCACGACTTTATTGTGCGTGACTTATTTTCTCGACCCACCAATGAAGGCGTGATCGATTAGAACGACTTTATTGTGCGTGGCTTATTTTCTCGACCCACCAATGAAGGCGTGATCGATTAGCACGACTTTATTGTGCGTGGCTTATTTTTCTCGACCCACCAATGAAGGCGTGATCGATTAGCACGACTTTATTGTGCGTGGCTTATTTTCTCGACCCACCAATGAAGGCGTGATCGATTAGCACGACTTTATTGTGCGTGGCTTATTTTTCTCGACCCACCAATGAAGGCGTGATCGATTAGCACGACTTTATTGTGCGTGGCTTATTTTTCTCGACCCACCAATGAAGGCGTGATCGATTAGCACGACTTTATTGTGCGTGACTTATTTTCTCGACCCACCAATGAAGGCGTGATCGATTAGCACGACTTTATTGTGCGTGGCTTATTTTCTCGACCCACCAATGAAGGCGTGATCGATTAGCACGACTTTATTGTGCGTGGCCTATTTTCTCGACCCACCAATGTAGGCGTGATCGATTAGCACGACTTTATTGTGCGTGGCTTATTTTCTCGACCTACCAATGAAGGCGTGATCGATTTGCACAAATTTATTGTGCGTGACTTATTTTCTCGACCCACCAATGAAGGCGTGATCGATTAGCACGACTTTATTGTGCGTGGCTTATTTTCTCGACCCACCAATGAAGGCGTGATCGATTAGCACGACTTTATTGTGCGTGGCTTATTTTTCTCGACCCACCAATGAAGGCGTGATCGATTAGCACGACTTTATTGTGCGTGGTCTATTTTCTCGACCCACCAATGAAGGCGTGATCGATTAGCACGACTTTATTGTGCGTGGCTTATTTTTCTCGACCCACCAATGAAGGCGTGATCGATTAGCACGTCTTTATTGTGCGTGACTTATTTTCTCGACCCACCAATGAAGGCGTGATCGGTTGGCACGACTTTATTGTGCGTGGCTTATTTTCTCGACCCACCAATGAAGGCGTGATCGATTAGCACGACTTTATTGTGCGTGGCTTATTTTCTCGACCCACCAATGAAGGCGTGATCGATTAGCACGACTTTATTGTGCGTGCCTTATTTTCTCGACCCACCAATGAAGGCGTGATCGATTAGCACGACTTTATTGTGCGTGGCTTATTTTCTCGACCCACCAATGAAGGCGTGATCGATTAGCACGACGTTATTGTGCGTGGCGTATTTTCTCGACCCACCAATGAAGGCCTGATCGATTAGCACGACTTTATTGTGCGCGGCTTATTTTCTCGACCTACCAATGAAGGCCTGATCGATTAGCACGACTTTATTGTGCGCGGCTTATTTTCTCGACTTACCAATGAAGGCGTGATCGATTAGCACGACTTTATTGTGCGTGACTTATTTTCTCGACCCACCAATGAAGGCGTGATCGATTAGCACGACTTTATTGTGCGTGGCTTATTTTCTCGACCCACCAATGAAGGCGTGATCGATTAGCACAACTTTATTGTGCGTGGCTTATTTTCTTTACCCACCAATGAAGGCGTGATCGATTAGCACGACTTTATTGTGCGTGACTTATTTTCTCGACCCACCAATGAAGGCGTGATCGATTAGCACGACTTTATTGTGCGTGACTTATTTTCTCGACCCACCAATGAAGGCGTGATCGATTAGCACGACTTTATTGTGCGTGGCTTATTTTCTCGACCCACCAATGAAGGCGTGATCGATTAGCACGACTTTATTGTGCGTAGCACGACTTTATTGTGCGTGACTTATTTTCTCGACCCACCAATGAAGGCGTGATCGATTAGAACGACTTTATTGTGCGTGGCTTATTTTCTCGACCCACCAATGAAGGCGTGATCGATAAGCACGACTTTATTGTGCGTGGCTTATTTTTCTCGACCCACCAATGAAGGCGTGATCGATTAGCACGACTTTATTGTGCGTGGCTTATTTTCTCGACCCACCAATGAAGGCGTGATCGATTAGCACGACTTTATTGTGCGTGGCTTATTTTTCTCGACCCACCAATGAAGGCGTGATCGATTAGCACGACTTTATTGTGCGTGGCTTATTTTTCTCGACCCACCAATGAAGGGGTGATCGATTAGCACGACTTTATTGTGCGTGACTTATTTTCTCGACCCACCAATGAAGGCGTGATCGATTAGCACGACTTTATTCTGCGTGGCTTATTTTCTCGACCCACCAATGAAGGCGTGATCGATTAGCACGACTTTATTGTGCGTGGCCTATTTTCTCGACCCACCAATGAAGGCGTGATCGATTAGCACGACTTTATTGTGCGTGGCTTATTTTCTCGACCTACCAATGAAGGCGTGATCGATTTGCACGAATTTATTGTGCGTGACTTATTTTCTCGACCCACCAATGAAGGCGTGATCGATTAGCACGACTTTATTGTGCGTGGCTTATTTTCTCGACCCACCAATGAAGGCGTGATCGATTAGCACGACTTTATTGTGCGTGGCTTATTTTTCTCGACCCACCAATGAAGGCGTGATCGATTAGCACGACTTTATTGTGCGTGGCTTATTTTCTCGACCCACCAATGAAGGCGTGATCGATTAGCACGACTTTATTGTGCGTGGCTTATTTTTCTCGACCCACCAATGAAGGCGTGATCGATTAGCACGACTTTATTGTGCGTGACTTATTTTCTCGACCCACCAATGAAGGCGTGATCGGTTAGCACGACTTTATTGTGCGTGGCTTATTTTCTCGACCCACCAATGAAGGCGTGATCGATTAGCACGACTTTATTGTGCGTGGCTTATTTTCTCGACCCACCAATGAAGGCGTGATCGATTAGCACGACTTTATTGTGCGTGCCTTATTTTCTCGACCCACCAATGAAGGCGTGATCGATTAGCACGACTTTATTGTGCGTGGCTTATTTTCTCGACCCACCAATGAAGGCGTGATCGATTAGCACGACGTTATTGTGCGTGGCTTATTTTCTCGACCCACCAATGAAGGCCTGATCGATTAGCACGACTTTATTGTGCGCGGCTTATTTTCTCGACCTACCAATGAAGGCGTGATCGATTAGCACGACTTTATTGTGCGCGGCTTATTTTCTCGACTTACCAATGAAGTCCTGATCGATTAGCACGACTTTATTGTGCGCGGCTTATTTTCTCGGCCTACCAATGAAGGCGTGATCGATTAGCACGAATTTATTGTGCGCGGCTTATTTTCTCGACCTACCAATGAAGGCCTGATCCATTAGCACGACTTTATTGTGCGCGGCTTATTTTCTCGGCCTACCAATGAAGGCGTGATCGATTTGCACGACTTTATTGTGCGTGGCTTATTTTCTTGACCCACCAATGAAGGCGTGATCGATTAGCACGACTTTATTGTGCGTGGCTTATTTTCTCGACCCACCAATGAAGGCGTGATCGATTAGCACGACTTTATTGTGCGTGACTTATTTTCTCGACCCACCAATGAAGGCGTGATCAATTAGCACGACTTTATTGTGTGTGGCTTATTTTCTCGACCCACCAATGAAGGCGTGATCGATTAGCACGACTTTATTGTGCGTGGCTTATTTTCTCGACCCACCAATGAAGGCGTGATCGATTATCACGACTTTATTGTGCGTGGCTTATTTTCTCGACCCACCAATGAAGGCGTGATCGATTAGCACGACTTTATTGTGCGTGGCTTATTTTCTCGACCCACCAATGAAGGCGTGATCGGTTAGCACGACTTTATTGTGCGTGGCTTATTATCACGACCCACCAATGAAGGCGTGATCGATTAGCACGACTTTATTGTGCGTGGCTTATTTTTCTCGACCCACCAATGAAGGCGTGATCGATTAGCACGACTTTATTGTGCGTGACTTATTTTCTCGACCCACCAATGAATGCGTGATCGATTAGCACGACTTTATTGTGCGTGGCTTATTTTCTCGACCCACCAATGAAGGCGTGATCGATTAGCACGACTTTATTGTGCGTGGCTTATTTTCTTTACCCACCAATGAATGCGTGATCGATTAGCACGACTTTATTGTGCGTGACTTATTTTCTCGACCCACCAATGAAGGCGTGATCGATTAGCACGACTTTATTGTGCGTGACTTATTTTCTCGACCCACCAATGAAGGCGTGATCGATTAGCACGACTTTATTGTGCGTGGCTTATTTTCTAGACCCACCAATGAAGGCGTGATCGATTAGCACGACTTTATTGTCCGTAGCACGACTTTATTGTGCGTGACTTATTTTCTCGACCCACCAATGAAGGCGTGATCGATTAGCACGACTTTATTGTGCGTGGCTTATTTTCTCGACCCACCAATGAAGGCGTGATCGATTAGCACGACTTTATTGTGCGTGGCTTATTTTCTCGACCCACCAATGAAGGCGTGATCGATTAGCATGACTTTATTGTGCGCGGCTTATTTTCTCGACCTACCAATGAAGGCGTGATCGATTAGCACGACTTTATTGTGCGCGGCTTATTTTCTCGACCTACCAATGAAGGCCTGATCGATTAGCACGACTTTATTGTGCGCGGCTTATTTTCTCGGCCTACCAATGAAGGCGTGATCGATTTGCACGACTTTATTGTGCGTGGCTTATTTTCTCGACCCACCAATGAAGGCGTGATCGATTAGCACGACTTTATTGTGCGTGGCTTATTTTCTCGTCCCACCAATGAAGGCGTGATCGATTAGCACGACTTTATTGTGCGTGGCTTATTTTCTCGACCCACCAATGAAGGCGTGATCGATTAGCACGACTTTATTGTGCGTGGCTTATTTTCTCGACCTACCAATGAAGGCGTGATCGATTAGCACGACTTTATTGTGCGCGGCTTATTTTCTCGACCCACCAATGAAGGCGTGATCGATTAGCACGACTTTATTGTGCTTGGCTTATTTTCTTGACCCACCAATGAAGGCGTGATCGATTAGCACGACTTTATTGTGCGTGGCTTATTTTCTCGACCCACCAATGAAGGCGTGATCGATTAGCATGACTTTATTGTGCGCGGCTTATTTTCTCGACCCACCAATGAAGGCGTGATCGATTAGCATGACTTTATTGTGCGTGGCTTATTTTCTCGACCTACCAATGAAGGCGTGATCGATTAGCACGACTTTATTGTGCGTGGCTTATTTTCTCGACCAACCAATGAAGGCGTGATCGATTAGCACGACTTTATCGTGCGTGGCTTATTTTCTCGACCCACCAATGAAGGCGTGATCGATTAGCACGACTTTGGCCTCGGGGGGGGGGGGACTTGGTGTCACGTTTGTGTGACCGGGTTTTCCATGGACGCTGGCTAGACCAGATACGTCCGGCGGGCACGAGCCTTTGAAACCCATTTGAAACTTGCTGCCTTTCGGCTCACGAGATGGGCGGCGAGCGCGGATTCGTTACTCAACTCGAGGACTCATGTGGAGTCTGCACGAGGAGTTACGCGAAGAATCGGCACGAGGAGTATCGGTCGACTCGTGGATTCGAACTTGACTCGAGGAATGGACTCATCTCGAGGGGTTACGTGCAGAGTCGACACGAGGAGTATTAGTCAACTCGTGGACTCGGACTCAACTCGAGGACTCATGTAGAGCATGCACGAGGAGTTACGTGATAAGTCTTTCCTTGGGACCTCCGGCCTAACCATCGGCCCCTTGAGACTTTGTTATATTTTTGTTTTTGCTTTTGAGTTGTTTTTTTTTGTTGAGCGAGCGAGCTCTAGTTTCGTTGAGCATTGTTTCCCATTAGCCCCCCGAGTTTCTGGTGTACTCGTAGAGGAGACTAGAAATTATAATGCAACAAGATAAAGACTTCGAGGTGAAATGTAATCTAATTACCATGTAGAAATAGTAAAAAATTACATCCCTAGGCCATTGGCCTTATTGAAATTCAAGATTGTCTTAAAACCGGAAATAAAATGACATAATGAGAAACGGGAGCGGGCTTCCACCGCAGTGCCAGCTTCTGCAGCTTGACCGAGCTAGAGGATGGCACTCACCATCTTTTCCTTCCCTTTCCCGTCCACGCCTTGGATGTAGACATCCTCGCCATCGACTGGTCTCCCAACATGACGGCAATCCCCTTCTCAGTCGGGAACTTCATCATCAGGTGATAGGTGGACGTTATGGCCTTCAGCCGGTTGAGAGTCGGGCGGCCGATGATGATGTTGTATGCCGAGGGCTGGTCCACAACTAGGAAGGATACGATGCGAGTGACCTCGAGCCCCCCCGGTGTTCCGAAGGTGACCGGGAGGTCGATGGTTCCCTCCGTCATGACCCTCTCCCCGGAGAAGCCGAAGAGTGGGGTCGAGACCGGGGTTGGTCCCATTCCGGATAGCTTCATTCTGTCCAGTGCCGATTTGAAGATTATGTCGGCGGAGCTCCCATTGTCGATTAGGATTCTTCGGACGAGGTTGTTGGCGACCGGTGCGGAGACGACTATCGCGTCATTGTGCGGGTGGAGCACACGTGCTGCCTCTTGGCCGGTGAAGAACATGGACTCGAACGGGGCTGGAGGAGGAGCCTCCTATGTGTGGTTGATGTAGTGCGCTATTTTCCCTTCGGAAACTTCGCGCACGTATTTCTTCCTTTGCGTGCTCGAGTCTCCGAACTCCGGGCCGCCCATGATCGAGCCCACGATGTGCAATTGTGAGTTCCCCGGTCTTTGGTTCGCCATTTGGTCTGTGACGGTCGCAGTCGCCGGACCCCTCCTTTCTTGCCGCGGGTGCTCTACGTGCACCGCGGCCGTCCCGACTGTTCTCAGGACATACTCTTTTAATTTCCCGTCTTGAATCAGGGCCTCGATCTGACGCCTGAGATGATTACACTCGGACGTCAGATGCCCGTGATCCTGGTGGTACTCACATAACTTGTTTCGATCCCTCTTCGCGGGATCCTTTGCGAGAGGAGCCGGACTTCCTAGTTTGTCACGGTGCAGAGCTAGGATCCGCTCATGCGGGGTGTTCAGCGGGGTGAACGTCGGTAACGCTCGGAAGCTATCAACATGTGACGATCTCGGCCCGGAGAGGGATCGACCGTTAGGGGCCTGGCCTCCCTTGTTCCTCTTCCTTCGAGGGTCGGGACGATCTTCGTCTTGGTCATCGCGGCTGCGACTACCTTGTCCTCCTGACTTCCGACCGTCTCGGTCATCGAGATAGTCTTCGATTCCCATATACGCGCGGGCTCTCGTCATCAGCTCCGCCATGTCTCGCGGGACTTGCCCAACAATGGACTTGAGGAAGTCGCTCGTGCGAACTCCCTCGGTGATCGCCGTGATGGCGTCCTTATCGTCGAACCGTTCGACTTTATGAGACTCCTCGGTGAAGCGGGCGAGGTATTGTCTCAGTGTCTCGTCTCTCCTTTGTCGGATGGAGAGGAGGTGGGTCTTTGACTTCTTTTGCGCCACGAGGGTGGCGAATCGAGCAAGGAAAGCCTCTCGCAAGGCCCGGAAAGACGAGATGCTTCCTGGCCTTAGGCTTCGGAACCACTCAAATCCTGACCCTGTGAGGGTCAGGCTGAAGGCCTGACAGAGGGTGGCGTCCGTCTGTCCTTGCATTGTCATCCATGTCTCATAATCTTGGATGTGGAAGTTTGGGTCCGTCCGTCCATCATAAGGAGGGATGGATGGTAGTTTGAAGTTCCCCACGCAAGGCTGCGCGAGGATCTGTGCGGCGAAGGGAGAGTATGATTCCTCGATCCCACCATATGATCTCTGCGTCCCCGATTCCCTCATCTCGATGATTTGGTTTTGGAGGCTCTGAATCATCGTGACCATATCAAGCCCGTTGGCAGGGCCGACTGTCGGGGCCACGGGGGTCACCGGTTGGCGTTCGTTGGACGCTTGGTCCATGACATTGGCCTGAGGTCGGCCGAGAGTTGCGGCGGGCAGCGCGTCCCGCCGAGAATTGAGCCTTTGGCGGAGATCCTCCCCTCGGGAGTTTCTTTGGGCCGTCAAGTGTTCTCTAAGCTTCGCGCTAGGTGCGTGGCGAGGCGAGGTCGCCCTTGGTCGGGCCGTCCGGAGAGCGCTTCGGCTATCGGCCCCATCGTCAACCAGAGTCGCTCTCTCCTTGGCGAAGGGCCGTGTCCGGCCACCTCTTGAAACCAAGGGGGCGAGTCCCCGGGACTGTGACCGTGCCTGTCGTCGCGCCGGGTGCAAAGGATCGGCCAACGCACCATTGGCCCTCTCGGGTCGTGCTTGGGCGAGGCTAGGGGTGGCCTCGTTGGTCCTTGACTCCCCCACGTATTCGGGGTCGGAGTCGTCCTGAGCAGATCGATCCTCGACGTCGTAGCCGAGGAGATTGGCGATGAGGGAGCCGTCAACGCCGGGACGGTCAAGGAGCTCCGCGAGCCGCCGGGCCGTGTCCTCTCGGAGCTCGGCCTCGGGGTCGCTCACCGGGTCTTGGGGCTGGCTCTCGCTATCGCGAGGTTGCCCTTCAAGACGGTGTGCGAGGAGTCGGAGACCGTACCTCGAGCTCGTCGCTCGTGTACCCGCGGAGGTAGTGGGTAAGTGACTCATCTCTCGAGAGTCGTAGGAGTGGTGAAAATGTGGAATGGAAGGGAGAGCGTGCCAAGGTCGGTGGTCCCCTCCTTCTAGCGCCAAAATGATGTCGCTGTTTTTCGGACAACTATTTAGGAGCCAAAGACGGTCAGACCCAAGGCCGGACCAAGTGGTCTCGTCTTGACTCGAGCGTGTCGGGCTTGGTATCCCAAGCCGTCCCTTAGCTGTTGGTGGTGTCAATCTCGTCCAGGCACCTGAAAAGCAAGCAGAAAGAGGTGTGAACTACAAAGGGGAAACAGAGGGGGTGGATATAGAGGGTGTAAGTGTTTAGAGGCCAAGACTTGAGAGAAACAAGCGAGGTATGCGTTCGGCAGCGTTTCAGTACTCAAGAATGGATTACCTGGGTCAAGGGAGGGACCCTTGTATTTATAGGCGGCCAAGAGGTGGTTTGAAGACCCCTTGGCCGAGTGAGCATGCTTGAGTCGGCCATTTGACTACTTCAATGGTTGGGTCGGCCAATGGCCGAGTGAACATGGTGGTGAGGTTCACTCGGCCATTGGCCGAGTGAAAGGCTTGGGCCGGCTGAGGTTCACTCGGCCATTGGCCGAGTGAACTACTGGAAGGTTCACTCGGCCAATGGCCGAGTGAACTGCATGGGCAGCTGGAAGGTTCACTCGACCATTGGCCGAGTGAACTGCTGGAAGGTTCACTCGGCCAATGGCCGAGTGAACTGCCTGGGCGGCTGGAAGGTTCACTCGGCCATTGGCCGAGTGAACTGCTGGAAGGTTCACTCGGCCAATGGCCGAGTGAACTGCCTGGGCGGCTGGAAGGTTCACTCGGCCATTGGCCGAGTGAACTGCTGGAAGGTTCACTCGGCCAATGGCCGAGTGAACTGCCTGGGCGGCTGGAAGGTTCACTCGGCCAATGGCCGAGTGAACTGCCTTGGTGGCTGGAGGGTTCACTCGGCCATTGGCCGAGTGAACTGCCCAATGGCCGAGTGAGCCATTGACCCGGCCCATGGCTGGGCAAGGCATTTGACTTGGCCATTGGTTTGGGCCGGCCCCTGGTCGAGTCAGGGTTTCGCCGCTCAAGACCTCGCACCAGCCACGTGGGTCGAAGAGATGCCTTTGTTCTCGTCGGCCCTAGACGGGCTGACAACACGACTTGAGAGAAAAACTCAACGCCCGACGCGAGACCGCGAGAGAGGCTGCCTTGGGACACCAATTGCCCAACGTTGCTGACCGCGCATCCCACAAAAAGTGCGCCGCCGCGCTCACGGCACTGGCCACCGGTCCCGACTCACGAAGGAAGAGGCGTAGAAATGGTCAAGTCCCCAATGACCATCCTTCTCCGGCCCGAAGCAATCCTTCGTCCCTCTCAACGCGACACCCGACAGGATCCTGAGCTTACACAGAGAGAAGCTGGGATCCCTGCCTCCGATGAAGAAGGACCCCGCAACGCGAGACAAGAGCAAACAGTGCGAATATCACCATGACCACGGGCACGCGACAACTGAATGCTACCAACTTAGGAAGCAAATTGATTCCCTGATTCGAGGTGGGGACCTCAAGGAATTCGTCGCATCTGATAGCAAGCCATGATTGTCACAGCTTCCGCCCTTAGACTCACGCCCGAACTTGCTCGGCTTTGTTTTTTTTTCAAGCACGTTATTTTCTTTTTCCAAAGAAGGCCAAACACCATGGCAAGATGTAACAACCCCCTTTTATTGCAATAAAGAGTTATTCTACACATGATGACATATTATTGTAGATCCCCTACACGAGAGTTTCCTACTTTTCGTCTCACAAACGTAAGAAACTCGGGGGGCTAATAGGGAGCAATAATACTCAATCAAAACAACTCAAAAACAAAAAAAAAAAGTATAACAAAGTCTCGAGGGGCCGATGGTTAGGCCGGAGGTCCCAATGAGAGACGTTCTACACATTTCTCCTCGAGTAGAGTTCACTCCTCGAGTCGAGCACCGAGTCCACGAGTCGACAAGCTACTACTCGTGCCGACTCTACATTTCTCCTCGAGTAGAGTTCACTCTTCGAGTCGAGCACCGAGTCCACGAGTCGACAAGCTACTCCTCGTGCCGACTCCACATTTCTCCTCGAGTAGAGTTCACTCCTCGAGTCGAGTACCGAGTCCATGAGTCGACAAGCTACTCCTCGTGCCGACTCTACATTTCTCCTCGAGTAGAGTTCACTCCTCGAGTCGAGTACCGAGTCCACGAGTCGACAAGCTACTCCTCGTGCCGACTCTACATTTCTCCTCGAGTAGAGTTCACTCCTCGAGTCGAGCACCGAGTCCACAAGTCGACAAGCTACACCTCGTGCCGACTCTACATTTCTCCTCGAGTAGAGTTCACTCCTTGTGTCGAGTTCCGAGTCCGCGAGCCGACTGATAGTCCTCGTGCCGACTCTTCACGTAACTCCTCGAGATGAGTTTATTCCTCGAGTTGAGTTCGAGTTCACGAGTCGACTAATACTCCTCGTGCCGACTCTATACGACTCCTCGAGATGAGTTCATTCCTCGAGTTGAGTTACGAGTCCACGAGTCGACTAACTACCCCTCGTGCCGACTCCACGCGACTCCTCGAGTTGAGTTCACTCCTCGAGCCGAATACCGAGTCCACGAGTCGACTAACTGCTCCTCGTGGCGACTCTACATGACTCCTCGAGTTGAGTTCGCTCCTCGAGCCGAATACCAAGTCCATGAGTCGGCTGATAAGTCCTCGTGCCAACTCTTCACGACTCCTCGAGTTGAGATGGCTCCTCGAGTTGAGTTCCGAGTCCACGAGTGGCTGATAAGTCTTCGTGCCAACTCTACACATGACTAGTCCTCGAGTCGACCTTACGTGTAACTCCTCGAGTCGAGTCTATTCCTCAAGTTGAGTCCCAAAACCCACGAATCGACTTGAAAGTCCTCGTGTCGAAAATCCACAACTTCCTCGGCCGGCAATCAACGGTAGGCTCACAAGACTCAATGATAAATCTAAATGCTCTCATACAAGCAACAAAAATCACCCCTAACGGCACACCAAAATTCGCTCTACGACGCTCTAGTGAGAGAAAGAATAGGCCAATTGAGTCCCCAAACGTGTCATGCGCGCCATGGGCGTCACGCTCACAAGGGCACAAGACTCGACCCTAGAGACTCAACCCGAAAACACGACCAGCGCACTAAGGTGCCACACTCGCCGGGGGTTCAAGTCTACACCTAACCCCGCCTATCACATGACACGCGCACCCAAGGGTGCCACGCTTATAAGGTGGTAGGGCCACACAAATGTGGCACCGCGCTCGCTGCCCAGCTTGTGCGCCGATAGGCAACGAGTCACAAATGGGTTTCAAAGGCTTGCGTCCGCCGGACGTACCTGGTCTAGCCAGCGTCGACGGGAAACCTAGTCACACAAATGTGGCGCCACGCTCGCCGCCCAGCTCGTGCGCCAACAGGCAGCGAGTCACAAATGGGTTTCAAAGGCCTGCGCCCGCCGGACGTAACTGGACTAGCCAGCGTCCACGGAAAACCCGCTCACACCAGTGTGACACCAAGGCCCCCCGAGGCCCAAGCCGTGCAAATCGATCACGCCTTCATTGGTAGGTCGAGAAAATAAGCCACACACGATAAACTCGCGCAAATCAATTACGCCCTCGTCGGCACATTGAGAGCATAAGGCATATAGAGCGAAAGATGAAAAAAGCCGTCCCTTGCGACGCTTCAAAGCCGTCCCTCGCGATGCACCAAAAACGTCCCTCGCGACGCATCAAAGCCGCCCATCGCGACACACCAAAACCGTCCTTCGCGACGCATCAACGTTGTACCTTGCGACGCATCAAAACCGTCCCTCGCAACGCACCAAGGCCGTCCCTCGCGACGCACGAAAGTCATCCCTCGCGATGAACAAAATCCGTCCCTCGTGATGCGCTAGAGCCGCTCTACGATGCACTCGCGAACCCGAGAGTGATCGTCTGAAGTCCTCGTGTCGATGTGATTCTTGAGTTTTCGGTCGACCTACGCTCGACCAGAAACTCGGGGGGCTAATGTTGTCGGCCCGTCAACGATCGACAGGGGCAAAAGAGTCAAAACGCGCCACGGTTCAAAGAACCGCGGGGAAGCGAGGTGTTGCTAGCCAATTCGGACCAACATAGGCGGAACCGTCGCGACGATTTCTGGCCGGTCACACAGTGACCTTCTCCCTGCCGGTCGAGGACCGCACAGCACATCCTAGCTGGCCAAGTCCCGTCCGGTCGATTCCCGGCCACCGGCCGGCCCAAGTTCAGCCAGCCCAGAGCCGGCGCCCGGCCACCAATGGCTGGCCCAAGGCCGGCACCCGGCCAACAGCCGGCCCATGGCCGGCGCCCGGCAAACCCAGGGCCAGCCTTCGCCTCCATGGCCGACCCAGGGCCGGCCTTCGCCTCCATAGCCGACCCAGGGCCTGCCTTCGCCTCCATTGCCGACCCAGGGCCGGCCTTCGCCCCCAAGGCCGGCCCTCGCCTCCATGGCCGACCCAGGGCCGGCCTTCACCTCCATGGCCGCCCCAGGGCCGGCCTTCTCGTCCATGGCCGACCCAGGGCTGGCCCGGCGCCGCACCTGGCCAACAGCCGGCCCAGGGCCGGTGCCCGGCAAACGTCCGGCCCAGGGCCGACGCCCGGCCATGGCCGACCCAGGGCCGGCCTTTGCCTCCATGGCCGACCCAGGGCCGGCCTTCGCCTCCATGGCCGACCCAGGGCCGGCCCTCGCTTCCATGGCCGACCCAGGGCCGGCCTTCGCCTCCATGGCCGACCCAGGGCCGGCCCGGCGCCGCGCCCGGCCAACGGCCGGCCCAGGGTCGGCGCCCGGCCAACGGCCAGCCCAGGGCCGGCGTCCGGAAAACGCCAGGCCTAGGGCCGGCTTTCGTGTCCATGGTCGACCCAGGGCCGTCCTTCGCCTCCATGGCCGACCCAGGGCCGGTCTTCGCCTCCATGGCCGACCCAGGGCCGGCCCTCACCTCCATGGCCGACCTAGGGCCGACCTTCGCCCCCATCGCCGACCCAGGGCCGGCCTTCGCCTCCATCGCCGACCCAGGGCCGGCCTTCGCGTCCATGGCCGACCCAGGGCCGGCCTTCGCCTCCATGGCCGATCCAGAGCCGGCTCTCGACCAAGGGGATGCCCAAAACGCCCCTTGGTCGCCAATAAATGCCGGGGTCCCTCCCCTGATCCAGGTAATCCGAATTTGAGTACTGAAACGTTGTCGAACTCGTACCTCGCTCGTTTCTCTCAAGTCTCGGCCTCTAAACACTTAAACCCTCTATATCCACCTCAATCCTACTAATGTTGGGCGTCGGAGAGGTAAACAGAGGCAACCCCTCTGTTTCCCCTTTGTAGTTCACACCTCTTTGCTTGCTTTTCAGGTGCTTGGATGAGATAGACACCACCGACAGCTAAGGGACGAATTGGGATACCAAGTCCGACACGCTCGAGCCCGAACGCAAAGACTTGGTCCGGCCTAGGGTCGAACTGTTTGGGGCTCCTAAATAGTTGTCCGAAAAACTGCGACAACACTAGGGATTGAGCCTAAGTGTGCAACCAACCACTTAGCCAAAAGAAATAACAACAAGCATAAAACGATTCAAGTAAATAAAAGAAACTTCTAAGACAAGAAAACTGGTCACAAAAATTACTCGAAATTTTCTCAAACTAAAAAACACGTTTTTTAATATAAAAAATTAAAAACTTTTAGAACTGATTCTAATGTGTTTTAATAACATCCCAAACTCATAGAAAATGAACATGATTTTTAATTTAAAGGCAAGAGCAATAAATTAAAAAAAAATCTAAGAAAACAATTCTAACTTGTCACAAAATTAGTAAACTTTCGAAAACGATTTTCAAGGTCATAATTATAATTACAGTACATGCATATCTTTGACCATAGCTCTGATAGCATTTGTTGGAGTTGATCTAGGGTTTAAGAAAAAGTTTAACGCTTCTAGTAAGCGACAGAATTATAAAAATTTTCTTTTGATAAGTAAAACGATTTTACTAACCTAGAGAAAGAGCAAGTACATGTAAATAAAAACTATTATGAGCATTATAAAATTACTAACCTTTTTAGAAGCTTGAACGTTGAGAAGCTTTTGGAAAGTTGCAACGTTCGTCTCCCCACGTCTCTCTTCTTTCCTCGGGAACACGAGCTACCACGAAAGTTTCTATCACAAGAATCACTCGAGAAAGAAAGGAATTAGTGAGTGGGCACTTTTAAACACGACGACTCGAGAACAAGTCTCAAAGTCGAAGAGTTAAAATGCTAGGTCAAATGAGGACCTAGGTGCCAAAACAAAAACGAAAGAAAACTAGACTGGGAGAGAGGAGAAGTCGGCCACCACAAGGTCTAGAGAGAGAAGCTCTCAATCTCTAACTTATGTGGAATTGGAAAACAATGAGAATGATCCCTCTATTTATAGGTGAGGGATTACCTTCAATAAGGTAGTTTCCTCTTCTATAGAATATCAAATATGCATGAGCAAATATTGCATTTATTCCCTTAAGTCACACGTCCAACATGGCCTTCTAGAAGCCTTGGATTTGTTTCCTCGTTTGTTTTGCTTCTCCCTTGCCTATTGTTGGCCGAATTCCCCTATGCTTCTTCAAGCAAATTTGTTTCCTCTTTTTCTTTTGGCAAGTATCTTCATACATTAATGCACAAAATAAACTCTCTTTTCTCTGTTGGTATGGACGAAATTAAGGGCATCTAGAACATGCTTCTAGATGTTTCTTCATTTGCTCATGACAACATAAGAAAAGCCCATAAGAATTTTAGAATAATATTCTATGAAATGAATTTAATCCTCAAGGCCCAATTAACTTAACTTGGCCGAGTGGAGTCTTTCATTTGTCATCATATGACGATGTCAAAAAATTTATTGACATTCATTTCGTCATATGTCCAAAAAGACAAAAATACCCTTTTGACAATTTTCGTAAAACTTGTCTCGTTCTTGTTTTGACTTAGCTTCTAGTTTAACTATTCCTACTCGGAGTGATTTGTGACAGCGACCTCATGGATCCAAATGAACAGAGCTTGAGCTAAACACTTGGACTCAAAAGTTCACAAATCTTTACCAACTTTAGCTTAATGTCAACTGACTCCACTAAAGAGTTGACACTGAAAATCTCTCGGTTCAAATGAATTTATTTTCTACTCAAGAATTCAACCAAATTATGATGAGCGGATCCACTGAATATTATCTATGTTTACCCTTCATGAATATCATCTTCATGTACAAGATTGCTGAAATGCAATGTATACCACCTCATGCTTTGTTCGTTGGAACGTGAATAAATGAAATGGCCAGTGTCCAAATTGAGTTATAACTCTTTTGGATGAATCAATGCGACTTGTTAGCTCCTCATCAATACATTTCTTCTAACATATTCACAAGCGACAAAGGAGTTGAGGAAATAATAGATAAAAGGGTAAAATAGTAATTTTGTAAATCCCGACTAGCTTATGATATTCATGAAGGGTAAAAGTAGATAATATTTAGTGGATCCACTCATCACAATTAAGTTGAATTATTGAGTAGAAAATAAATTCATTTGAACCAAGAGATTCTCAGTGTCAACTCTTTAGTGGAGTCAGTTGACATTAAGCTAAAGTTGGAAAAGATTTGTGAACTTTTGAGTCCAAGTATGTTAGCTCAAGCTTTGTTCATTTGGATCCATGAGGTCACTGTCCCATATCATTTCGAGTAGGAATAGTTAACTAGAAGCTAAGTCAAAACAAGAACTAGACAAGTTTTACGAAAATTGTCTAAAGGGTATTTTTGTCTTTTTGGACATAGGACGAAATGAATGTCAATAAAGTTTTTTGACATTGTCATATGATGACAAATGAAATGTATCACTCGGCCATGATGAGATTTTTTGGCCTTGAAGATTAATTTCATTTCATGGAATTTTACTTGAAAATTCTTAATGGCCTTTTCTTATGTTGTCATGAACAAATGGAGAAACATCTAGAAGACCCTTCAAGAAACCAAAACCGTCCATAGCATAGAGAGAATAAGAGATTTATTTTGTGCATTGATGTATGAATATACTTGCAAATATAAAACGAGGAAACAAATTTCTTATACGAGGAAATGGGACTTCGGCCAACCAAGAGAGAAGCAAAAGAGGAAACAAATTCAAGGCCTTCTAGAAGGTAATGTTGGACGTGAGACTTAAGGGAATAAGGGCAATATTTGCTCATGAATATGTGATATTCTATAGAAGAGGAAACTACATTATTGAAGGTAATTCCTCTCCTATAAATAGGGCTCTCATTCTCATTGTTCCTCATCCCACAATTTTAGAGATTGAGAGCTTCTCTCTCGAGCTTGTGGCCGCCCATCTCCCTCTCTCTCTCTCTCTAGCTCCTTTCATTTTTTTTGGCACCTAGGTCCACATTTGACCTAGAGTTTTAACTCTTCGACTATAAGATTTGTTCTTGAGTCATTGTGTTTAAAAGTACCCACACACTTATTCCTTCTTACCTCGAGTGATTTATCTGATAGAAACTTTCGTGGTTAGTCGAGTTCCCGAAGAACGAAGAAATACAAGTTGCGTAGGGAGACGAGCAATTCAACCTCCACAAGCTTCTCAACGATCAACTTTCATAAAGGTTAGTAAACGTGTGATCGCTTTTAGATAGTTTTAATAATAACATGTGCTTGCCCTTTGTCTACGTTAGTAAAATCGTTTTACTTGTTTAAAAGAAAATTTTTATTTTCCGCCTCTTGCTCGAAGCGTTAAATCTTTTCTTAACCCTAGATCAATTCCAAAAATATAATGTATTGACATCTTGGCTATGCATTAATGATGAGTCATTTACTTATGAAAGGAGACTCTTTGCGGTCGTCCCTCGAAGGAGTAGAGTGTCATTTCGTTCATCACACCTTAGGATTTTTCCTGTCTTGTTCATCCTAAAAACTTAAACAAACTTAAATCCTAAACCAAAAGACTAATCATAAACTTGTTTCAACTTTTCAGCATAATGTCTCTCAACCATCCTTTCCTCAAATAAACTCGCAGGCAAGAACTACGTAGACTGGAAACGTAACCTCGACGTAGTCCTTACCGTGGATAAGCACAAATGGGTACTCACCACCCCCTGTCCTTAAACGAATGATGATTCGACACAAGAGGAAAAAGACGCCTTGGCGGCCTGGCTCTGATCCGATGAGATTGCGAGATGCTATTGTTGGAATCGATCTAGGGTTTGAGAAAAATCGCCATATCTGGCGGCTCCGATGTCCTTTTGAGCCGAAACCGGTGGCATTGGACAGAGGACAGACAGAGCTTTAATTTGATTCAAGAATCATTAAATTTCGATTTCTGAGCAGAGAGTTATGCCACTTTTAATGCGGGTTTACTCCAGCTCGAAGAAAAAGAAATAAATTAAAGCTTGGTCCTTTTTAGGTGCGAAAAAGAATCGAGTGTAACGGAACGTTTTAAGAAGTTGTTTAAAGCTTTTATTTGTGTTTTATTAGCAGGGTAATAACATAGAATAAAAGAAATAACAACAAGCATAAAACGAATACGGTAAATAAAAGAAACTAGAAAGACAAAGTAACTAGTCACAAAATTTACCGAAATTTCTCAAACCTTTAAAACACGTTTTTCAATATAAATAATTAAAAACTTTTAGAACTGATTCTAATGTGTGTTAAAAACATCCCAAACTCATAGAAAATCAACATGCTTTTTAATTTAAAGTCAAGAGCATTAAATTAAAAAAAAATCTAAGATTACAATTCTATCTTGTCACAAAATTAGTAAACTTTCGAAAACGATTTTCAAGCTCGTGATTTTAAAAACATGTACATGCTAATCTTTGACCATAGCTCAGATACCATTTGTTGGAATCGATCTAGGGTTTGAGAAAATAATTAACGCTTCGGTAAGCGGCGGAATTTTAAAAATTTTCTTTTACAAGTAAAACAGTTTTTACTAACCTAGACAAGTGCAAGTACATGTAATTAAAAACCAATATGAGCTAGAAGTTTACTAACCTTTCTTGAAGCTTGAACTTTGAAGAAGCTTGTGGAAAGTTTGCAACGCTCGTCTCCCCTCGCAGCACGTCTCTCTTTCTTTCCTCGGCACCTCGAGCAACCACGAAAGTTTCTATCACTAAATCACTCGAAAAGAAGGAATCAGTGAGTGGGCACTTTTAAACGCTACGACTTAAGAACAAGTCTCGAAGTCGCAGAGCTAAACACTAGGTCGAGTGAGGACCTAGGTGCCAAGACAAGAAAAAATCGAAAACAAACTAGAGAGAGAGAGATAGGATTTTCGGCCAAGTTCTAGAGAGAGAGTCTCTCAATCTCTTAAACTTAGGATGAATGAAATGTGAGGAATGGGGCTCCTATTTATAGGAGAGGTTTTACCTTCAATAAGGTACTTTCCTCTTCTATAGAATATCACATATTCATGAGCAAAAATCCCTTATTTCCCATTCCATGTTGGGCGCCCAAGGCTGCCTCCTAGAGGCTTGGATTTGTTTCCTTTTTTGTTCCTTGCCTTGCCCATTACTCTCTTGGCCGAAATTCCTTGTGCATCTACATGCAAATTTGTTTCCTCTTTTTCTTTTGGCAAGTATCTAAATACATTTATGCACAAAATAAACTCTCTTTCCTTGGGTATTATGGGCGCCTATTCTCATCTAGAAGGAGCTTCTAGAAGCTTCTTCATTTGTTCATGACAACATGAGAAAAGCCCATTAAGAATTTTCAATAAAATTCTAATGAAACGAAATTAATTCACAAATGAACTTGTCAAAAAATTTATTGACATTCATTTCATCATATGTCTCAAAAGACAAAAATACCCTTTTGACTATTTTCGTTCTTGTTTTGACTTAGCTTCCAGTTTAACTATTCCTATCGATGTGATTCGTGACAGTGACCTCATGGACCTAAATGAACAAAGCTTTAGCTAAAAACTTGGATTCAAAAGTTCACAAACCTTTTCCAAGTTTAGCTTAATGCCAACTGACTCCACTAAAGAGCTGACACTGAAAATCTCTCGGTTCAAATGAATTTGTTTTCTACTCAAGAATTCGACCTAATTATGATGAGCGGATCCACTGAATATTATCTATGTATACCCTTCATGAATGTCATCAGCTAGTCGGGATTTACTAAATTACCATTTTACCCTTCTAGCTGTTATTTCCTCAACTCCTTTGTCGCTTGTGAATAAGTTAGAAACAATGTATTGACGAGGAGCTAACAAGTCACATTGTTTCATCCAAAATAGTCAGATTCTTCTAACAATCATACTGAGGTCAATAGTCCTTTGACCCTAAGATTGCGAATATATCGTTTTAAGCAAACTACGAAGAGTTTGTTCATGCAAATCTACATTTGTCTCTTCGTAAGTTGTTAAGTTTGTTTATGGACTAAAAGACTAAGGTTTTATCATAAAGCTTCAAACAATGAAAGAATGAATGAACGTTTCAACTTTATTAATGAATAGATAGGCAATTACAAGCAAGAGTCTTCATGAAACTTTATTACATCAAATGTACAAAATAAAGACTACAACTCTTCTTGTGGGCACCATTGACAACAAACTCCCACTTGACTCAAAGAAGGTGTGTGTAGTCCTTCATGCCCAATCCCTCACGATGTTGGTCGAAGACCTTGTTCGCTAGGGCCTTGGTGAATGGATCTGCGAGGTTGTCCACCGTTGAGATCTTCATCACTTCCACGTCTCCGCGCTGCACGATCTCTCGAATCAAATGGTATTTCCTCTCAATATGCTTAGAGCGCTTATGGCTTCTAGGTTCCTTTGAGTTAGCGACAGCCCCACTATTATCACAATAAAGGGTCATGGGCTCGTCGACGTTTGGAACAACTTCCAAATACTTAAGGAACTTTCTAAGCCATACAGCCTCTTTGGATGCTTCACAAGCAGCCACATATTCTGCTTCCATTGTGGAGTCAGCAATGCAAGATTGCTTAATACTTCTCCACACAACAGCTCCACCATTAAGGATGAACACAGATCCCAAAGTGGATTTCTTGGAATCCTTATCCGCTTGAAAATCGGAGTCGCTATATCCCGTCATAGTCAGGTCAGTACCTGAGTATGTAAGCATCAAGTTCCTAGTTCTTCGAAGATACTTAAGAACATGCTTAACAGCAATCCAGTGCTCGGGTCCAGGGTTGGATTGGAAACGGCTAACTACGCCAACGGCGAAACATATATCAGGTCTAGTGCAAAGCATAGCATACATGAGGCTTCCTACGGCGGAGGCGTAAGGAATCTTCCTCATGTCTTCAATCTCTTGTGCAGTCTTGGGAGACTGGTCCTTAGAGAGTGAAAATCCATGCCTAAAGGGTGTTTGACCCCTCTTGCAGTCTTGCATCGAGAAGCGATCCATCACCTTATCAATATAAGATGCTTGAGAGAGCGACAGGGTCCGGTTTTTCCTATCTCGAAAGATTTGGATTCCCAGAATGTATGCGGCTTCTCCTAGATCCTTCATATCGAATTGCTTTGCCAGCCAGACCTTAACCTCAGATAACTTACCCACGTCATTGCCAATGAGCAGTATATCATCGACATATAGTACCAGAAACACAACTTTGCCTTCGTGTATTAACTTGTAAACACAAGGCTCATCTATTGATTGTTCAAAGCCGAAGCTCTTTACAGTTTCATCGAATCTAATATTCCATGACCTAGATGCTTGCTTTAGTCCATAAATGGATTTAAGCAACTCACAAACCTTGGTCTCTTGACCTTTATCCACGAAAACGTCTGGTTGAGCATGTAAATGCGCTCGTCAAGATTGCCATTCAGAAAGGCTGTCTTGACATCCATTTGCCAGATCTCATAGTCGAGAGCTGCAGCTATGGATAGGAGTATGCGGATGGATTTAAGCATCGCGACTGGCGAGAAGGTTTCTTCATAGTCAATCCCTTCTTGTTGGGTATAACCCTTTGCCACAAGTCGTGCTTTGAACGTCTCGACGTTCCCATCAGGACCCCTTTTCTTCTTGTATATCCACTTACACCCTACGGGTTTAATCCCTTCAGGAAGGTCTACAAGTTTCCAGACTTTGTTGACATACATCGAGTGCATTTCAACTTTCATGGCGTCAAGCCAAAGGTTTGATTCAGTACAAGCCATCGCTTGGCTATAGGAAACAGGGTCATCCATGTCGGAGACGGCTACAAGAGAGTCTCCATAAGACATGTACCTGTCAGGCTTTTGAGTAGCCCTCCCACTACGTCTAAGTACTACTTGACGAGATTCTGATGAGTTAGGTTGTGTTTCAGTTGGGGTAAGAAGAGTTCTTACAGATGAGGTAGAAGCTTCCTCACCCAACTTTTCTTCAAGCACAATTTTGCTTCTAGGTTTGCATCTTTCATAAAGTCCTCCTCGAGGAAACGAGCATTCGTGCTAACGAAAGTCTTATCGTCCTCGGGACTATAGAAAGTAAAACCTTTGGTTTCCTTTAGATATCCCACAAACAGGCACAATTCTGACCTACTAGCCAACTTGCTAGTCTTTTGCCTCAACACGTGCGCAGGGCAGCCCCAAATTCGGATGCGGCTAAGATTCACTTTACGGCCAGTCCATCTTTCATAAGGAGTACCAGGAACCGTTTTAGACGGAACTTGGTTCAGAATGTAAGCGGTTGTTTCGAGGGCATATCCCCAAAAGGAAAGCGGGAGTGATGAGTAACTCATCATTGATCTAACCATCTCCATAAGAGTTCGGTTTTTTCTCTCTGACACTCCGTTTTGTTGAGGTGTGCCAGGTGCGGTAAGCTGAGAAGCGATACCTTCTTCTTTAAGAAAGTCATCGAACTCTCCAGACATATACTCACCACCTCGATCAGATCGAAGGGTTTTGATCACTTTGCCAGTTTGCTTTTCCACTAAAGCCCTAAAGACCTTAAATACGTTAAAGGTCTCGGATTTGTGTTTGAGCAAATAGACAAACCCATATCTTGAGTAATCATCAGTGAAGGTAACGAAGTATTCGTATCCTCCACGTGCCTGTTGGTTGAGCGGACCACATACATCAGAATGTATTAGTTCCAGCAACTCAGTGGCTCTTCGACCCTTATCGGAGAAAGGTCGCTTAGTCATTTTTCCTTCTATGCAGGATTCACAAGTAGGTAGTGAACCTATTGCAGAGTCTTGGAGCGGACCATCCCTCACAAGTCTCTTAATCCTATCTAGACTGATGTGACCAAGTCTTAAGTGCCAGAGGTATGTTGATTTTGTTAGATCGGAAGATTCAGAAAGTTTGATCCTCTTTGGCTCCCTAATTAGATCGTTATCTATTTCGATGTCTAAAAGAGAAGGTTGAGTGGGATAGATGTAGAAAAGAGCATTCTTCATACATGCATCAGTGACAAAAGAATTATCAGGAAACGAAATACGAATTCCATTCTTTATGAACTTTAAACAATAATCTTGCTCAAGAAGACGAGCAACGGATATTAAGTTCTTCCCAAAGGTAGGAACAAAATAAACATTATTCAAGTTTAAAGTGCGGTCTTCAAAAGACAGCGTCACGGATCCCACAGCCTTTGCAGACACCAGGCTCCCATCACCCCATTTGAAACAGAACTCTCCTTCCTCTAAGCTTTTGGTTTTCTTGAAACCATTCAAGGAACAACAAATATTGTTAGTAGCAGCGGAGTCAAGAATCCACGTTGATACATTATCAGCTACTAAGCATGCTTCGGTAACTAGTACAGTACTATGTTCCTTTGCTTTGAGATAGGCAGGACAGTTCTTTTTATCGGCCTTGTGAGGTCTCTTCTTAGTTCTAGAGGCGGAGGCTTTTTGCTCAGTAGCATGTGCCTCTCCTTGATTCCTCTTTCTCTTAGTGAGACCTATAGCAGTGTGAAGCTCCTTCATAAGCTCGGTAACAGTGTACTTTAGCTTTGTAATGGAGTAGTTCAGCATGAAGGTATCAAGAGACTCGGGGAGAGTTTCTAAGATCATATCTATGATATTCTTCCCATCAATCTCAGATCCTAGGACTTCCATTTCATTTAGGTAACTAATGATTAGCATCATATGCTCCCTAACAGGAGTCCTAGCCTTCATGTGACAGTTCATAAACTGTCGGACTGCTTGTAGCCTTGTTTGACGCCTTTGCCCTCCAAATATCTCAAGGAGATTGTAGAGCATTTCGGCGGCAATCTCGATGTCGCGATGTTGCTCTTTCAACATATTGTTCATAGATGCCAAGATATAGCACCTCACAATTGGATCGAAGCCAGGCCGCTAAGGCGTCATTGTCCTCTTGAGTCGAATCATCATTCGTCAGAGAAGGACACGGGGTGGTGAGTACCCATTTGTGCTTGGTAAGGATTATGTCGAGGTTAAGTTTCGAGTCTATGTAGTTTTCGTTTTCGAGTTTGTTCGAGGAAAGAATGAAAGAGAGAGAGTTGGGAGACATATTGCCTAAAAAAGTTTAAACAAGTTTATGATTAGTCTTTGGTTTAGGATTTAAGTTTGTTTAAGACTTTATAAAATCCAAAGGTGTTATGAACGAAATGACACTTTACTCCTTCGAGGGAAGGCCGCAACGAGTCTCCTTTCATAAGTAAATGACTCATCATTAATGCATAGCCAAGATGTCAATACATCAATTTTGACTAGCCACCTTGTAAATTGGTTTGATCACTCACATCCTTTCGCAGGGCCTCGAGGGAGGATTACTAGGGATTGAGTCTAAGTGTGTAACCAACCACTTAGTCCAAAAGATTGACTTTGAAAAACAATCCGCCAAGGGGAGGCCTTGTCATCATCGTCTCACTCTCGAACGTAGCTCATTGAGCAATGATCAGAGCAAAGCGCCCTTGAGTACTCTCATTTAAGAGAGGGCCACGAGGGTGACTCTTAGTCCGGCGACACTTGCACTTTTCATTAGTGTTGGGGATCGTGGGTTACAAACAACAAGTATAACTCTCCCACTTAGTTTTTGGAGTTGGTTCATCGACTCTTTTAAGTTCGGAAACAAATTTCCTAGTTAGAGAGCGACAGAGCGGACAACTAGAAGAGAATCCTAGATCGACATGTTCAGAGTAGTATTAGTGCATAAAGGCACAAGGTACATACTCGATCTTTTCCTATTTTCTATTTCGGGAAAGTGCGTGAGGGAAGTGTGAACTTCAACTCACTCGAACACTTGAAAGTTTGAGATTACACATCTTTTTATTTTTCGGCTTGTCTACAAGGAGACCTCCCACTCAAATTTTCAAGAGCATATAGATTTTGAACATATGTGATATAGATATAGTTTTGAAAACATTTTGAAAATTTATTTGATTTGGATGACAAAATATTTTCAAGTTTGAAAGTGAAAACGGTTTTTCAAAATTCAAACTAGTTTTGTAAAAATTCAATTTCAATTAAACTTTCGAAAATCAAAAAATTTTAATCTTACACATCATGTTTATAATCATATGAAAAACATTTTTGCTCAAGAAAATTTTCTCATTAGAGTTCTATAACTCATGGTAGTGGGGTTTGAAAATCCAGATTTCTAAAAAAAACTGGAGTTTCAGACAGCCGCGCACCTCGGAGTAAAATCGCCATATCTGGCGGCTCCGATGTCCTTTTGAGCCGAAACCGGTGGCATTGGACAGAGGACAGACAGAGCTTTAATTTGATTCAAGAATAATTAAATTTCCATTTCTGAGCAGAGAGTTATGCCACTTTTAATGCGGGTTTACTCCAGCTCGAAGAAAAAGAAATAAATTAAAGCTTGGTCCTTTTTAGGTGCGAAAAAGAATCGAGTGTAACGGAACGTTTTAAGAAGTTGTTTAAAGCTTTTATTTGTGTTTTATTAGCAGGGTAATAACATAGAATAAAAAAAATAACAACAAGCATAAAACGAATACGGTAAATAAAAGAAACTAGAAAGACAAAGTAACTAGTCACAAAATTTACCGAAATTTCTCAAACCTTTAAAACACGTTTTTCAATATAAATAATTAAAAACTTTTAGAACTGATTCTAATGTGTTTTAAAAACATCCCAAACTCATAGAAAATCAACATGCTTTTTAATTTAAAGTCAACAGCATTAAATTAAAAAAAAAATCTAAGATTACAATTCTATCTTGTCACAAAATTAGTAAACTTTCGAAAACGATTTTCAAGCTCATAATTTTAAAAACATGTACATGCTAATCTTTGACCATAGCTCTGATACGATTTGTTGGAATCGATCTAGGGTTTGAGAAAATAATTAACGCTTCGGTAAGCGGCGGAATTTTAAAAATTTTCTTTTACAAGTAAAACAGTTTTTACTAACCTAGACAAGTGCAAGTACATGTAATTAAAAACCAATATGAGCTAGAAGTTTACTAACCTTTCTTGAAGCTTGAACTTTTAAGAAGCTTGTGGAAAGTTTGCAACGCTCGTCTCCCCTCGCAGCACGTCTCTCTTTCTTTCCTCGGCACCTCGAGCAACCACGAAAGTTTCTATCACTAAATCACTCGAAAAGAATGAATCAGTGAGTGGGCACTTTTAAACGCTACGACTTAAGAACAAGTCTCGAAGTCGCAGAGCTAAACACTAGGTCGAGTGAGGACCTAGGTGCCAAGACAAGAAAAAATCGAAAACAAACTAGAGAGAGAGAGAGAGGATTTTCGGCCAAGTTCTAGAGAGAGAGTCTCTCAATCTCTTAAACTTAGGATGAATGAAATGTGAGGAATGGGGCTCCTATTTATAGGAGAGGTTTTACCTTCAATAATGTACTTTCCTCTTCTATAGAATATCACATATTCATGAGCAAAAATCCCTTATTTCCCATTCCATGTTGGGCGCCCAAGGCTGCCTCCTAGAGGCTTGGATTTGTTTCCTTTTTTGTTCCTTGCCTTGCCCATTACTCTCTTAGCCGAAATTCCTTGTGCATCTACATGCTAATTTGTTTCCTCTTTTTCTTTTGGCAAGTATCTAAATACATTTATGCACAAAATAAACTCTCTTTCCTTGGGTATTATGGGCGCCTATTCTCATCTAGAAGGAGCTTCTAGAAGCTTCTTCATTTGTTCATAACAACATGAGAAAAGCCCATTAAGAATTTTCAATAAAATTCTTATGAAACGAAATTAATTCACAAGGCCCAATAATCAAGTTATGGCCGAGTGACATTAAGTCATCAAATGAACTTGTCAAAAAATTTATTGACATTCATTTCATCATATGTCTCAAAAGACAAAAATACCCTTTTGACTATTTTCGTTCTTGTTTTGACTTAGCTTCCAGTTTAACTATTCCTATCGATGTGATTCGTGACAGTGACCTCATGGACCTAAATGAACAAAGCTTTAGCTAAAAACTTGGATTCAAAAGTTCACAAACCTTTTCCAAGTTTAGCTTAATGCCAACTGACTCCACTAAAGAGCTGACACTGAAAATCTCTCGGTTCAAATGAATTTGTTTTCTACTCAAGAATTCGACCTAATTAGGATGAGCGGATCCACTGAATATTATCTATGTATACCCTTCATGAATGTCATCAGCTAGTCGGGATTTACTAAATTACCATTTTACCCTTCTAGCTGTTATTTCCTCAACTCCTTTGTCGCTTGTGAATAAGTTAGAAACAATGTATTGACGAGGAGCTAACAAGTCACATTGTTTCATCCAAAATAGTCAGGACTCAATTTGGACACTGGCCGGTTCATTTATTCACACTCCAAGGAACAAAGCATGAGGTGACATACATTGCATTTCAGTAATCTTGTACATGAATTCCATATCTATGAGAACTTCACAAAGTTACTCATGACAGACTCACAACTTAGTACTTCACCAATAGGCCTTGTTCGGAATCACATAGTGAGTCCGAACTTTGACTTTCTCAAATGAGAATACTAAGGTGTGAAATGGCATGTCTCATTTCAGGATTAAGGTAAGCATGATGCAATTCATACATAGTGACTTCGAGACATAAGAAGTTAAATGGTTTGTTCTTATATTGTCTCTAGAAGTGCACTGGTCAATTCAGTACCTTCGGAAGATACCTAGAAGAACTATAGAGTCCCCAACTCTCAATGCCTCATAACCAGACATCATAGATTCTTCTAACAATTATACTGAGGTCAATAGTCCTTTGACCCTAAGATTGCGAATATATCGTTTTAAGCAAACTACGAAGAGTTTGTTCATGCAAATCTACATTTGTCTCTTCGTAAGTTGTTAAGTTTGTTTATGGACTAAAAGACTAAGGTTTTATCATAAAGCTTCAAACAAAGAAAGAATGAATGAACGTTTCAACTTTATTAATGAATAGATAGGCAATTACAAGCAAGAGTCTTCATGAGACTTTATTACATCAAATGTACAAAATAAAGACTACAACTCTTCTTGTGATCACCATTGACAACAGCTATATCTTTACATGAATGAACAATGCGCTGCAACATTAACATCATGACATAGAGACTGCCACCGACATGCTCTATAATCTCCATGAGATGTTTGGAGGGCAAGGGCTTCAGGCCAGACAGCAAGCAATTAGACAGTTTATGAACTGTCGCATGAAGGTAGGGACTCCTGTTAGGGACCATATGATGCTGATCATTAGTTACCTAAATGAGATGGAAATTCTAGGATCTGAAATCGATGGAGAGACCAAAATAGATATGATCTTGGAAACTCTTCCAGAATCTTTCGATATTGTTACCGGTCCGTCCCGGCCCGGTAGGACGACGACGGCCACGATAGCGGCTTCCCCGAGTCTCTCTCGGCGCACGACCACCTCAGAGCCGGCCCTCGTCGCCGTGGCCGCCTCAGAGGCGTCCAAGGCCGAGTCAGAGCCGTCCATGGCCTCCATGGCCGAGTCAGAGGCGTCCAAGGCCGAGTCAGAGCCGTCCATGGCTCCATGGCCGGGTCAGAGGCGTCCATGGCCGGGTGAGAGGCGTCCATGGCCGAGTCAGAGCCGTCCACGGCCGAGTCAGAGCCGTCCATGGCCTCCATGGCCGAGTCAGAGGCAGCCCTCGGCCAAGGGGTTGTTCATAACGCCCCTTGGTCGCCTATAAATACAGGGGTCTATCCCCTAATCCAGGTAATCCGTTCTTGAGTACTGAAACGCTGCCGAACTCATACCTCGCTCGTTTCTCTCAAGTCTCGACCTCTAAACACTTAAACCCTCTACAAACCACCTCAATCCTGCTAATGTTGAGCGTCGGAGAGGTAAACAGGGGCAACCCCCCTGTTTTCCCTTTGTAGTTCACGCCTCTTTGCTTGCTTTTCAGGTGCTTGGACGAGATAGACAACACCTACAGCTAAGGGACGGCTTGGGATACCAAGCCCGACACGCTCGAATCAAGACGAGACCACTTGGTCCGGCCTTGGGTCTGGCCGTCTTTGATTCCTAAATAGTTGTCCGAAAAACTGCGACAACATTTTGGCGCTAGAAGGAGGGGATCTCTCGACCTTGGCGACGCATTCCCTCTACCACTTTCACTCGCACTACTCTCACGACTCTTGAGCGATGAGTCACATTCCTACTACCTCCGCGGGTACTCGAGCGACGAGCTCGAGGTACGGTCTCCGACGCCTCGCGCACCGTCTTGAAGGGCAACCTCGCGATAGCGAGAGCCAGCCCCAAGACCCGGTGAATGACCCCAAGGCCGAACTCCGAGAGGACACGGCCCGGCGGCTTGCGGAGCTCCTTGACCGTCCCGGCGTCGACGGCTCGCTCATCGCCAGTCTCCTCGGCTACGACGTCGAGGATTGATCCGCTCGAGACAACTCCGACCCCGACTACGTGGAGGAGTCAAGGACCGATGAGGCGACTCCTAGCCTCGCCCATTCACGGCCCGAGAGGTCTAATGGTGCATTGGCCGATCCACCCGGCGCGACGACAAGCACGGTCACATTCCCGGGGACTCGCCCCATCGGTTTCAAGAGGCGGCTGGACACGGCCCCTCACCGAGGAGAGAGCGACTCTGGTGGATGATAGGGCCGATAGCCGAAGCGCTCGCCGGACGGTCCAACCAAGGGCGACCTCACCTCGCCACGCACCGAGCGTAGACCTTAGAGAGCGCTTGACGGCGCAGAGAAACTCCCGAGGGGAGGATCTCCGCCAAAGGCTCAACTCTCGGAGGGACGCGCTTCCCGCTGCAACTCTTGGCCGGCCTCAGGCCAATGTCGTGGACCAAGCGTCCAACGAGCGCCAACCGACGACTCTCGCGGCCCCGGCGGTCGGCCCTGCTAACGGGCTTGACATGGTCACGATGATTCAGAGCCTCCAAAACCAAATCATCGAGATGAGGGAATCAGGGAGGCAAAGGCCGTACGGAGGGATCGAGGAATCGTACTCTCCCTTCGACGCTCAAATCCTCACGCAGCCTTGCGTGGGGAACTTCAAACTGCCGTCCATTCCTCCCTATGACGGACGGACGGACCCGAACTTCCACATCTAACACTATGAGACGTGGATGACGATGCAGGGACAGTCAGACGCCACCCTGTGTCAAGCCTTCAGCCTGACCCTCACAGGGTCAGGATTTGAGTGGTTTCGAAGTCTGAGGCTGGGGAGCGTCTCGTCCTTCTGGGGATTGCGAGAGGCCTTCCTTGCTCGCTTCGCCACTCTCGTGGCGCAAAAGAAGTCGAAGACCTACCTCCTGTCGATCCGGCAGGGGAGAGACGAGACCTTGAGACAATACCTCGCTCGCTTCACCGAGGAGTCTCATAAGGTCGAAGGGTTCGATGACAAGGACGCCATCACGCCGATCACCGAGGGAGCTCGCACGGGCGAGTTCCTCAAGTCTATTGTTGGAAAAGTCCCGCGAGACATGGCGGAGCTAATGTCAAGAGCCCGCACCTACATGGGAATCGAGGACTACTTCGACGACCGAGACGGCCGAAGGTCGGGGGGGCAAGGCGGTCGCCGCCGCGATGATCAAGACAAAGATCGTCCTGACCCTCGAAAGAGGAGGCACAAGGGAGGCCAGACCCCTAATGGCCACTCCCTCCCTGGGCCTAGATCCCCGCATGTCGATAGCTTCCGAAAGCTTTCGACGTTTACCCCTCTGAACACTTCGCGAGAGCGGATCCTAGCTTTGCACCGCGACAAGCTAGGAAGCCCCGCTCCACTCATAAAGGATCCCGCGAAGCGGGACCGAAGCAAGTTCTGCGAATACCACCAAGACCATGGGCACCTGACGTCCGAGTGTTACCAGCTCAAACGCCAGATCGAAGCCCTCATTCAGGATGGGAAGCTGAAAGAGTACGTCCTTAGAACAATCCGACGACGGTAACCGTTACGGACCAAGTGGCGAACCAAGGACCGGAGAGCTCACAACTGCACGTCGTGGGCTCAATCATGGGCGGCCCAGAGTTCGGAGACTCGAGCACGCAAAGGAAGAAATACGTGCGCGAAGTTTCCCAAGGGAAAATCGCTCACTACATCAACCACACGCACGAGGCTCCTCCTCCGACCCCGTTCGAGTCCATGTTCTTCACCGGCCAAGAGGCGGCACGTGTGCTCCACCCCCACAATGACGCGATAGTCGTCTCGGCCCCGGTCGCCAACAACCTCGTCTAGAGAATCCTAATCGACAATGGGAGCTCCGCCGATATAATCTTCAAATCGGTGCTGGACAGGATGAAGCTATCCGGGATGAGACCGACCCCGATCTCGACCCCGCTCTTCGGCTTCTCCGGGGAAAGGGTCATGACGGAGGGAACCATCGACCTCCCGGTCACCTTCGGAACGCCGGGGGGGGCTCGAGGTCACTCACATCGTATCCTTCCTAGTTGTGGACCAACCCTCAGCGTACAACATCATCATCGGCCGCCCGACTCTCATCCGGCTGAAGGCCATAACGTCCACCTATCACCTGATGATGAAGTTCCCGACTGAGAAGGGGATTGCCATCATGTTGGGAGACCAGTCGATGGCAAGGATGTGCTACATCCAAGGCGTGGACGGGAAAGGGAAGTAAAAGATGGTGAGCACCATCCTCTAGCTCGGTCAAGCTGCGGAAGGTGGTACTACAGTAGAAGCCCGCTCCCATTCTAATTATGTCATTTTATCCCCGGTTTTAAGACAATTTCAAATTTCAATAAGGCCAATGGCCTGGTAATGTAATTTTTGACTATTTCGACATGGTAATTAGATTGCATTTCGCCTCGAAGCCTTTATCTTGTTGCATTATAATTTCTAGTCTCCTTTACGAGTACACAAGAAACTCGGGGGGCTAATGGGAAACAATGCTCAACGAAACTAAAACTCACTCACTCAATAAACAAAAACAAAAGTGTAGCGAAGTCTCAAGGGGCAGAAGGTCAGGCCGGAGGTCCCAAAGAGAAACACACCCTATACATATCTCCTCGAGTTGAGTTCACTCCTCGAGTCGAGTTCCGAGTCCGCGAGTCGATTGATACTCCTCACGCCGACTCTACATATCTCCTCGAGTTGAGTTCACTCCTTGAGTCGAGTTCCGAGTCCGCGAGTCGATTGATACTCATCGCGCCGACTCTACGTATCTCCTCGAGTTGAGTTCACTCCTCGAGTCAAGTTCCGAGTCCGCGAGTCGATTGATACTCCTTGTGCCGACTCTACGTATCTCCTCGAGTTGAGTCCACTCCTCGAGTCGAGTTCCGAGTCCGTGAGTCGAATGATACACCTCGCGCCGACTCTACGTATCTCCTCGAATTGAGTCCACTCCTCGAGTCGAGTTCCGAGTCCGCGAGTCGACTGATACTCCTCGCGCCGACTCTATGTATCTCCTCGAGAATTGAGTCCCGAGTCCATGAGTCGGCTAATAAAGTCCTCGTGCCGACTCTACGCACGGCCCCGCGAGTCGGGTTCACTCCTCGAGTCACGTCATAAACCCACGAGTCGACTTACGAATCCTCGTGTCAAACATACACGACTTCTTGACTCATCGATCGACGATAGACTCACAAGTCTCGATGACAAATCTACATTCTCTCCTACAAGCAACAGGAAAAAAAATCGTCCCTAACAATGTGCTTAAGTCGCCCCTAACGGCGCACCAAAATTCTCTCTACGACGCTCTCATGAGAGAAAGAATGGGCCAATTGAGTCCCCAAGGAATTGCCAAATGTAAGATATGAACGAAATTAAAAAATTATGATCCATAACATCTATGTCAGCTTTTCTGTATGAATGTATGTATTCAAAAGAACGGACCCGCTTTATAGACGATCCTTATAGAAGGGGCTTCTAAGACTCTTTCTAGTTACTTCGTTCTCTATTTCTATTTAATAGAGTGTGAAGCGACTTGTATGAATATGAGATTGGGAGGCCCATCATCTTATTGTAGTTGCGGACTGCATTTGATATACAATAATTCAGAATACCTAGCATTAGGTAGAAACTTGAAATAAAAGCAAATAGAGTGACGATAAAGAACGAAAAAGGGCTGTATGTGACACGCGCGCCATGGCGCCACGCTCACGAGGGCACGAGACTCGACCCGAGAGACTCAACCCGAAAACGCGACCAGTGAACTAAGGTGCCACACTCGCCCGGGGATCAAGTCTGCGCCTAACCTTGCCTGTCATGTGACGGACGCGCCCAATGGTGCCATGTTCATGAGATGGTATGGCCACACAAATGTGGCACCACGCTCGGCTCCCAGCTCGTGAGCCGAAAGGGAGCGAGTCACAAATGGGTTTCAAAGGCTTGCGTCCGCCGGACGTATCTGGTCTAGCCAGCGTCCACGGGAAACCTGGCCACACAAATGTGGCACCGCGCTCGCCGCCCAGCTCGTGAGCCGAAAGGCAGCGAGTTACAAATGGGTTTCAAAGGCTTGCGTCCGCCGGGCGTACCGGGTCTAGCCAGCGTCCGCGGGAAACCTGACCACAAAAATGTGGCACGGCGCTCGCCGCCCAGCTCGTGAGCCGAAAGGCAGCGAGTCACAAATGGGTTTCAAAGGCTTGCGTCCGCCGGACGTACCTGGTCTAGCCAGCGTCTACGGGAAACCTGGCCACACAAATGTGGCACCACGCTTGCCACCCAGCTCGTGAGCCGAAAGGCAACGAGTCAAAAATGGGTTTCAAAGGCTTGCGTCCGCCGGACGTATCAGGTCTAGCCAGCGTCCACGGGAAACCCGGCCACACAAACGTGGCACTGCGCTCGCCGCCTAGCTCGTGAGCCGAAAGGCAGCGAGTCACAAATGGGTTTCAAAGGCTTGCGTCCGCTGGACGTATCTGGTCTACCCAGTCACACGAACGTGACACTGAGGCCCCCCGAGGCCCAAGCCGTGCAAATCGATCACGCCTTCATTGGTAGGTTGGGAAAATAAGCCACGCACAATAAAGTCGTGCTAATCGATCACACCTTCATTGGTAGGTCGAGAAAATAAGCCACGCACAGTAAAGCCGTGCAAATCGATCACGCCTTCATTGGTAGGTCGAGAAAATAAGCCACGCACGATCAACCCGGAACAAAAGTCGTCCCTCGTGACGCACAAAGGCCGTCCCTCGTGACGCACAAAAGTCATCCCTCGCGACGCACAAAGGCCGTCCCTCGTGACGCACAAAGGCCGTCCCTCGCGACGCGCAAAGGCCGTCCCCCGTGACATAAACCCGAGAGCGTTCATCCCGCATCCGCATGAAAGCGTAGATTTTGAGTTTCCACTCGACCGGAAACTCGGGGGGCTAATGTTACCGGTCCGTCCCGTCCCGGTAGGACGACGACGGCCACGATAGCGGCTTCCCCGAGTCTCTCCCGGCGCACGACCACCTTAGAGCCGGCCCTCGTCGCCGTGGCCGCCTCAGAGGCGTCCAAGGCCGAGTCAGAGCCCTCCATGGCCTCCATGGTCGGGTCAGAGGCGTCCAAGGCCGAGTCAGAGCTGTCCATGGCCTCCATGGCCGGGTCAGAGGCGTCCATGGTCGAGTCAGAGCCGTCCATGGCCGAGTCAGAGCCGTCCATGGCCGAGTCAGAGCCATCCATGGCCTCCATGGCCGAATCAGAGCCGTCCATGGCCGAGTCAGAGCCATCCATGGTCTCCATGGCCAGGTCAGATGCGTCCATGGCCGGGTCAGAGGCGTCCATGGCCGAGTCAGAGCCGTGCATGGCCTCCATGGCCGAGTCAGAGGCAGCCCTCGGCCAAGGGGTTGTTCATAACGCCCCTTGGTCGCCTATAAATACAGGGTTCTCTCCCTTAATCCAGGTAATCCATTCTTGAGTACTGAAACGCTGCCGAACTCATACCTCGCTCGTTTCTCTCAAGTCTCGACCTCTAAACACATAAACCCTTTACAAACCACCTCAATCCTACTAATGTTGAGCATCGGAGAGGTAAACAGGGGCAACCCCACTGTTTTCACTTTGTAGTTCACGCCTCTTTGCTTGCTTTTAAGGTGCTTGGACGAGATAGACAACACCTACAGCTAAGGGATGGCTTGGGATACCAAGCCCGACACGCTCGAGTCAAGACGAGACCACTTGGTCCGGCCTTGGGTTTGACCGTCTTTGATTCCTAAATAGTTGTCTGAAAAACTGCGACAACAGATACCTTCAAGTTGAACTGCTCCATGAACAAGCTAGAGTACACTGTTACCGAGCTTATGGAGGAGCTTCACACTACTGAAGGTCTCACTAAGAACAAGAGGACTCAAGGAGAGGTAAATGGTACTACCTCCACCTCTGGATCTAAGAAAAGACCTCGCAAGACCGAGAAGAAGATCCAAACTAAGCCTCAAAAGAAGAAGAAGCCCAAGGTTCCTAAGGTGGACAATTCTAACGACAAGTGCCACCACTGCAATTAACCTGGACACTGGCGTAGGATTTGTCTTGCCTACCTCAAAACTAAGGAAAACGGTATTGTACTTATTACCAAAGCATGCTTAGTAGCTGATAATGTATCAACGTGAATTTTTTACTCTGCTGCTACTAACCATATTTGTTGCACCTTGACTGCTTTCAGGAAAAGCAAAAGTTTAGAGGAAGGTGACTTCTCCTTCAGATGGGGTGATGTGGACATTGTTGTCGCACGAAATTAACAACGATTAAATACCTCGGCGGTTCGATCCAAGGCCGGACCAAGTGATCGCGCCCGGGCCAAAAATGGGAGCTCGTAGACCGAGCTGCACCCTCCAGACCCTGAAGTGTGTTTTGGGGGCTGTGACCGTGCCAAAGGTTGGCAGCCTACGTACCCTTTAGTCGGGATCAGGTCAGAACGTAGTTCAATTTGTGTATTGGGGGTTATCTTGGGCTCGGTGGATTTGGGAATCCAAGGCTTTAGAATAGGACACGGCTCGTAGCTTCTAGTGAAGGCTTTAGAGGGGTCGCGTGCTCGTAGCTCAGAGTTCTAGCTCAAGGGCCAAGAAGCGGGAGAGCGGTGTGTACCACAGAAGCTCGGGTCACAGAAGAGGAGCGCGCTCCCTCTCGTGGAGGGGGGTCCTTGTGTTTCTGAGCCGAGGGAGGAGGAGTGCGCACTCTTGGAAATGTCACAAGAGGGCGAGAGAGAGTTCTCGAGAGAAGAGAAGTGTTGTTGGCGTCAACCAGGATGTAAGTTGTGTCAAAAAACTGGGGTCCTTCTTTCCTCCCCCAGGGGGAGGGGGTATTTATAGTTGTGGAGAAAGGCCTTGGGCCGGCCCCTTGAGGCCCACCAGGTGGCCAGGAGCGGGGCGCGCGAGGCTCTACGCCCAAGAGGGCGCAGGGCGCGCGGGACATACCGCCTGGACGGGCGCGGGACTTGGCCGGGCGCGGCGTTTTCGGTAGTGGGCGTGCCCGGCCGAGGTGGCAAGAATGCTCGGCCGAGGTGGCCAGGACGCTCGGCCGAGGTGGCCGAGGTGGCGAAGACGCTCGACCGAGGTGGCAAGGATGCTCGGCCGAGGTGGCCAAGGTGCTCGATCGAGGTGGCAAAGACGTTCGGCTGAGGTGGCCGAAGTGGCAAGGATACTCGGCCGAGGTGGTCGAGATGGCCGAGGGCACTCGACCGAGGTGGCCGAGGCGGTAAAGACGCTCGGCCGAGGTGGCCGAAGTGGCAAGGGCGCTCGGCCGAGGTGGCCGAGGTGGCAAAGACGCTGGGCAGAGATGGCCGAAGTGGCAAGGACGCTCGGCCGAGGTGGCCGAGGTGGCAAAGACACTCGTCCGAGGTGTGCGAAGACGCTCGGCCGAGGTGGCCGAGGTGGCAAAGACACTCGGTCGAGGTGTGTGCAGGCCGGGAGGCCGGGGCGTGGGTGCGTCAGGGCGCTCGGGCCTGGTGGGCCGGGGACCGTTGGGCTTCCGGCCGGCAAAGCCCGGCCGGCCTTGAATCGTTTTTGAATTTCCGGTGTCCCGAAAACGACCGGTAACATTAGCCCCCCAAGTTTACGGCTTACGGGACGTAAGTCGTGAACTTTAGAAAAGAAAAGGGCGTTGAGGTGATTTCACCTTCGATCACGCGTGACCGTACGCACGCATATCTTTCTCTTTTTCTCTCTCTCTTTTTTTTTATGGTCGGACCCCTGGGGGCCGGACCGGGCCGGCCGGGCAGCAAGACCCGCGCGCGGCCTAGCGGTGGGGGACTTGCGCGCACGCGAGGCCGGCCCGCGGGCTGGGCCTTGCGTCGCGCGCGCAGGGGGGGGAAGGAGCAGGGTTTGCTCCTTCCTTTCCTATAAATAGGAGAGCCCCCGCCCTTTCTGTTCACACTAGAAGCATGTGGGTAATCGGAAAATTCCTTTGAGTTTGAAATTTCCCATGGGCAGCCGACTTTTTTCCTTTTTTAATGGGGAGTGAGCTTGTTTCCCACGTCGATGATCCCAAGGTTGACCCCACCTGACCTCTCCCAATTTCTGGGGGGGCGGGCAAGGGTCTCTTTGAGGAACTCGACGGGATTCCCATCTTTGTCGAGGAGGACTCTAGCGCGGCCGACAAATGGCTCGCGGAGTTGGAGAGCGATGCCGCGGCGTTAGCCGAGCTGGCGGGGCCCGAGAGCGGCCCACCTACCAGGTGCGGCCCCGGAGGGGAGGACGAAGGGTCCAAGGACCCCCGTCCGTCACGGTTGGTGATCAACCTGGTCTCCCGCGAGGCGTCCTTTGACCCCCCCCCCCTTGCTCAAGCAGCGGGGTGAAGCGGTGGTGAGTGCCGAGCTCCCCCGAGCGTCTAACTTGGACGCCTCGGGTGTCGAACTTGCGATAGTGCCGTCTGAATCTTTTTTGGACGAGATTTATTCCGACGATCCCCAAGGGTCAGGCTCAGAGGGCCCTGAAGAGGACTTGGGGTCCCCTCCCGCGAGGGGCTCCCGCGAGGGGGAAGGAGAAACACACTGGGAAGGTGTTGGCAACGGCTTGGCCAGCCCTCAAGTCCACAGAGGCTTCGGGCTATACCTATGCGAGGTCTTTGGAGAGGACCCGCATGTACGGAGTGGGCGACTCTGCTGCCCCCGTCGGCATGGACTACAGGGGGTTTGATGCTGCGAGCACACTTACCTCCCAAGTCATCAGCACGCTATGTGAGATGTATAACATCCCTCCCTCGGTGGTGTTGCTTAGACCTGCCCCCGAGGACAGGCCCTCTCGTCCAAGGGACGGGTACGCGGCCGTGGAGGTCGGGAGTCTCGCCTGTGGATTACGCCTCCCGTTTCCAACGATCGTTCAGCAGATTCTGACCCGACTAGGGGTCCATGCGTGCCAGATGAGCCCGGCGTTCTATCACCTGTTGGTGACGTGTTTTATGGAGTGGCACTGCCAGACGTAGCGTGCCATGTCCGTAGACGACTTCCGTAGTTTGGTCGCCGTCTTCTCGGTGCCAGGGCAGCCAGGATTTCATATGGCCCGTGCTCGGGGCAACGTGAGGCTGGTCGAGGATAGTGACCCGCCTAGATGCCGGGCGTGGGTGTGGGTCACCTCGGATGCCTTCGGCGAGGCGCCCCTTCGCTTTGGTCGTCTGGCCGACTTTCGAACGGACGAGGGGGCAGCGGAGCTCCCCTTCGTGAGAGAAATATCGGGGATGTCGGAAGCCCGCAAGGCTGGCGAGCGGTTCCGTTCCCCCGAGCTGATGACGCTCACTGGGTGGTTCGCGCCCTTTGCTCCGGGCACCGAGGAGGCGCTCCGGGCGAGCAGGCCCCCGAGTCTCGTGGCTCAACCAGCCGCTCCTGCGTCTCGAGGTAACTTTTTGCTTTGACAGGAACCTAACCTTCGTTGCTTTGTTTTGTGTAGCTGCAAAGAGGCGAGCTAGGAGGTTGGCCCTCGCTTCTCGGGACCCTGAGTCAATGGCGGAGATTCGCTCTAGGGACGCTGACCGCAAGGCGAAGGGAGAGCACGTCGAGACTGCCGGTCTAGTCGAGCCGGAGTCTCGGGCTTCTTTGAAGAGGGCTTCTACATCGGCACCTCCTGATGAGCGTTCCGAACCCAAGAGGGCGAACTCGGCGGTGGAGCTGGAGGCGATAGAGGCTCGAGGGGATTGTTTCCGCCACCTCGAGGGATCCCCACTATCTTGGTGGAAAGGCGTGGTGTCGATGGGCGACATTGCTTTCTTCCAGGCGGAGGTTACCGATGCTCAAAGGGTCAGTATTTCTGTTTGTTTTGTTGTGAGCGTAGGTTTTAGTTTTAACCCTTGCTTCTTTGTCGTCGCAGGTGTATGCGAGGGCCGTGCGAAGCGACAGGATTTTGCATGACTTCATTCGGCGCTTAGGGGCATCTCAGGAGGAGCTCTCTCGAACGAAGGCTAGGCTGGCTCAGGTCGAGCGAAGTTCGCACCCGGGGGCGGAGACCGAAACGCTTCGAGACCAGCTTCGTGAGGCCAGGGTGGAACTCCAAATCGCACAAGATCAGTGTGACGGAGCCCAACTGTCGGTGGCCAAGATGGCGGGGGAGCTCACCGAAGAACGACGAGCTTGCGAGGTGGCGACCTGATCAGCGAAGATTTTTCGCACTGAGGTTACCGACCTTCGGAGGCAATTGGACGCTCGATCCGATGTCATGGAGACGTCGCACCGCCAGCTTACTTCGAGCGAAGCGGGGCGTGTTAGGGCGGAGCGCGAGCGCGACTCTCTGGCGGAGGAAAACGCTCGCCTCTCGTCCCAGCTTGCTAAAGCGGAGCGAAGAGCGTCCGACTTGCAGGACGACTACGACATAGGGACCGAGAAAGCCCGTCGTGTCGGAGCGGTGGAATGTCGAGACGCGACCGCGACCGAGAACGAGGCCCGGGGGGTCACTTTTGACTTCTTCGACACCTTGTTCCCCCTGCTGGATGAGGGTGCTCCTTGAGCCGAGTGGCCTTCTTTTTCAGCGCGTATGTTTAGCACTTTGCTTTCTTTTCCTTTTTCTAGGATTTTATTTATTTTTCACGCACTTTTTGTTCAACACGTGTTTGTCAGAGCCGTGGCTCTTTTTTACTTATGAGATATTTTTGTTGCTTTCATGTTGAATGGCTATCTCATTTTTCGAGTAATTTTCACTCGTATATGCCTTCTTTGCGGGCTAATCGTGGCACGAAGGGCTTGTATCCTTACCAATAGTTTTGGCAGGTTCTGCGCCACTAGCTGGGATTTGTCCTCCGCCCATTTCGTCGTTACGACTCGTCGTCGTTTAAACGTTCGATGTGAGGGGGAGTTTGTGCCCAGTTAGGTGATTGGCCGACCCGTGTTTGAACGGTGGCATCGGCCCGTCGGGTTAGGCCAACGATTCAGCATGCCTAATGTGCCCGTGGCCCAGTGACTTCGCTTCGTGCCTTCCGGCGATCGAAGAGGTCGTACCTGGTAGTTCCCGGGGGCTCTGCGTCCGTACCTTTGGCGACCGGACGTGTATGTCGCGCCGGGTTGGGCCGGCGTCTTTTGGAACCCGTGCTTTTGAGTGACGAGCTCGCCGGGTTAGGCCGGCGTCTTTGAGCTCACGCTGTTTAAGCGACCGAGCTCGCCGGGTTAGGCCGGCGTCTTTGAGCTCGTGTTGTTGAGCGACCGAGCTCACCGGGTTAGGCCAGCGCCTTTGAGCTCGCGCTGTTGAGCGACCGAGCTCGCCGGGTTAGGCCGGCGTCTTCGAGCTTGCGCTGTTTGAGCGACCGAGCTCGCCGGGTTAGGCCTGCGTCTTTGAGCTCGCGCTGTTGAGCGACCGAGCTCGCCGGGTTAGGTCGGCGTCTTCGAACTCGCGCTGTTTGAGCGACCAAGCTCGCCGGGTTAGGCCGGCGTCTTTGAGCTCACGCTGTTTGAGCGACTGAGCGTTTATGGTGCGCCGGCTGAGCCTGACGTCTTTTGGGTTCGTGCCCTGAAGCAAGCGAACGTAGGTGCGCCGGGTTAGGCCGGCGTCTTTTTAGCGTTCGCGCCCTGGAGCGTCGGAACGTAGGTGCGTCGGGTTAGGCCGACGTCTTTTTAGCCTTCGCGCCCTGGAGCGTTAGAACGCAGGCGTGCCGTGTTAGGCCGACGTCTTTTTAGCGTTCGCGCCCTGGAGCGTTGGAACGTAGGTGCTCCGGGTTAGGACGGCGTCTTTTTTGGGCCCGCTTGCCCTGGAGCAAGCGAACGCGGTTGCGCCGGGTTAGGCCGGCATCTTTTGGGCCTGCTTGCCCTGGAGCAAGAGAACGCGGTTGCGCCGGGTTAGGCCGGCATCTTTTGGGCCCGCTTGCCCTGGAGCAAGCGAACGTGGTTGTGCCAGGTTAGGCCGGCGTCTTTTGGGCCCGCTCACCCTGGAGTGAGCGAACGCGGGTGCGTCGGGTTAGGCCTACGTCTTTTGGGCCCGCTTGCCCTGGAGCAAGCGAACGCGGTTACGTCGGGTTAGGCCGGCGTCTTTTGGGCCCGCTTGCCCTAGAGCAAGCAAACGGGGTTACGCTGGGTTAGGCCGACGTCTTTTGGGCCCGCTCACCCTGAAGTGAGCGAACGCGGTTGCGTCGGGTTAGGCCGACGTCTTTTGGGCCCGCTCACCCTGGAGTGAACGAACGCGGTTGCGTCGGGTTAGGCCGACGTCTTTTGGGCCCGCTTGCCCTGGAGCAAGCGAACGCGGTTGCGCCGGGTTAGGACGGCGTCTTTTACTCAAACCCTATTGCGCCGGGTTAGGCCGGCGTCTTTTGGTGTTCGTGCCCTGAGGCTAGCGAACCTTTGTTTGGCTCAAATTTGGCCTTTTTCGGGTTTGAGGCAGTGCCTTTACGCGACTTACATGCGTCTCGGAAGACGTCTTTCACCTGCGCCTTTACGCATCTTACGGCACGCCGGGAAGGCCGACGTTTTACTCGAACTCGTATGCACGAAGGGCCGTCGGTGTCCGAGCTTCCTAAGTCCGTATCCCCGTGGGGGACTTAGGCCTGGGTTGAGCTCGTGGGTTGAGCGACCGAAGTGCTCGTGGGTTGAGCGACCGAACTTATGTGTTGCACCGGGTTAGGCCGGCGTCTTTGAGCTCGTGCTATTGAGCGACCGAGCAGGTGTGTTGCGCCGGGTTAGGTCGACATCTTTTCTCGGACCCGTATGCCTGATGAGCCGTCGGGGCCCGAGCTTCTTAAGCCTTTGTATCCCGTGAGTGGGGGGCCTAAGGTTTTTTTTATATGCCGTAATTTCTCGAGTGTACGTCTCAGGACCCATAGCCCCCCGAGTGTTTAGTTTACAGGTTGTGCCATTATGACTAAAAACTGTGATAAAGTGGGTGAAAAGACCGCAAACTTTATTTTTTATTAAGTTTTGCTAACAGAGAACATCCTTGAACAGTGGCGCGTAGGCCTTATTGAATAAGGGAAATTAGAGCAATAGATGGGGGGACTTGGTCACTGGTGGTACTGCCTCCAGTGCTCGGCGTTCCACCGGTGCCGGATTGGGGTTCCGTCCGTGTGTTCGATGTAGTAGGTTCCGTCGTGTATGACTTGTCGAACTCTATATGGTCCTTCCCAATTTGGGCCCAGGACCCCGGCGCCTTGTACTTGGGTGTTTTGGAACACGTGTCTGAGTACAAGGCTGCCGACGGCGAAGATCCGCCTTTTGACTTTGGCGTTGTAGTATCTCTCAACCTTTCGCTTTTGTGCGGCGAGTCTGGTGAGGGCTTCGGATCTTTTCTCGTCGATTAGATCCAGTTCAAGGCGCATGGCCTCGTCATTTTCTTTTTCATCGAAAGTGTCGACCCGGTAGGTGGGGACTTCCGTTTCCACGGGGACCACTGCTTCAATCCAAAAGGCTAGGGAGAAGGGGGTCTCCCCAGTGGCGTTTCGAACAGTCGTTCGATAGGCCCATAGGATGAAAGGCAATTCCTCAGCCCAGGCGCCCTTTTCTGCTTCGAGCTTTTTCTTGAGGTTGCTTTTAATCGTCTTGTTGACGGCTTCCACTTGGCCATTAGCCTGTGGATGTCGCGGGGATGAGAATGTCTTGCTTATCCCTAATTGGGCGCAGATATCTCTAACCCTCGCATTGTCGAATTGCGTGCCGTTATCGGTCACGATCGACGCGGGGATGCCGTGGCGGCATATTATGGACTTCCAGACGAAGTTTGTAGTGTTGGCGTCGGTGATCCTGGCCAGAGGCTCGGCTTCGACCCACTTAGTGTGAAGTAGTCGATAGCGATGATGGCGTATTCGTATTGCCTCGGGGCTTTGGGAAGCTTGTCGATAATGTCTACGCCCCATTTTGCGAAGGGGCGTGGAACAACGATGCTACTCAGGGGAGATGGCGGCTGACGTGGAACGTTGGAGAAACGTTGACACTTGTCGCACTTTCTCGCCCAGTCGTAGGCGTCTTTTTTCATCGTTGGCCAGAAATAGCCTTGTCGAAGCGCTTTGAGCGCGAGGGACCTTCCAGCGGCGTGGTTCCCGCAGAGGCCTTCGTGGATCTCATGGAGGACCTTAGTCGACTCGACGCTGTTGAGACATCGGAGCAGCGGGGTTGAATACCCGCGCTTGTATAAGGCTTCGCCTCTCAACACGTAATTGGATGCGAGGGCTTTTAGCCTTTCGGCTTCTTTGCGGTCTTCGGGAAGTACCCCTCTTCGCAAGAAGTCTGCAAGCGGGGTCATCCAAGTTGGATGAGCGGCGCTCTCAATCGTTCCAACCTCGTCACGTTAGACGGATGGTCGCGAGAGAGACTCGATTGGGATAGTTCCCAACCCGTCTTCGGTGATACCGGATCCGAGGCGAGCTAAGGCATCAGCCTCAGAGTTCTCTTCTCGTGGGATCTGGATGATCTCGAACCAGGAGAAGGCATCTAACTTGCCATTTGTCTTTGCCAAGTAGGCGATCATGTTAGGTTCTTTGGCAACGTAGTCACCTTTAACCTGATTTACGATTAACTGCGAGTCACAGTGTATTCGTAAATTATGTACGTTGAGCTTTTGAGCGAGCTCTAGCCCTACGATGAGGGCTTCGTACTCGGCCTCATTGTTGGAGGCCTGGAATCCGTAGTGGAGGGCGTAGCGTAACATTTCCTGATCAAGATTTGTCAGAATCACGCCGGCGCCTGCTCCTTGGGCATTAGATGCTCCGTCTACGTGTAGTTCCTAGATGGGACCCGTAGGGTCGACCTTTCTCTTTCAAGCCGACAAGTCGTCGGTCAAGTTGTCTTCTGCTCTTCCCATGTCGGGGGTGTAGGAGAATTCCCGTACTCGCTCAATTCTTGGAACCAGATCGCCATGCGAGTCGATGTTCCCTTTTGAAGAGCTATACCGATGGGGTGTCACGTTCGGACAACAATTGGGTGAGCCTGGAAGTAGGGGCGTAGCTTTTTGGCGGCTACGACGAGAGCGAGAGAGAGTTTCCCTATCTCTGCGTAACGCGTTTCGGCGTCGAGTAGGGCCTTGCTTACGTAGAAGATAGGCCATTGAGCCTTATCTTCTTCACGGATCAGCACAGCGCTTACAGCTCGCTCGGAGACGGCGAGGTAGACGTAGAGCGTCTCGCCTTCTTTTGGCTTGGAGAGGAACAGAGGTGTCCCGAAGTAGGCCTTGATTTCTTGAAAGGCCTTTTCGCACTCGTCCGTCCATTCAAAGCCGTCCGTCTTCTTACTCGCTTTTAAGAACGGTTGACACTTGTCGGTTGCTTTGACCACAAAACGTGAGAGGGCGGCAACCCGACCGGTCAGACTTTGGACCACCTTGACGCGTCATGGAGACCTCATGTCAGGGAGTGCCTTGATTTTCTTGGGGTTCGCTTCGATACCTCGACGGCTAACTATGTAGCCTAGGAACTTCCCGGACTCGACCCCGAACACACATTTGTTGGGGTTGAGCTTCATTTTGTACCGGCGGAGGATTAAGAACATCTCCCTCAGGTAGTCTACGTGATTGGTAGCCAGTAGGCTTTTAACGAGCATGTCGTCCACGTATACTTCCATGGTCTTGCCGATTAGGTCGGCGAAGATCCGGTTTACCAATCGTTGGTAAGTAGCTCCTGCATTCTTAAGGCCGAAAGGCATGACCTTGTAGCAGTAGAGGCCGTGATCAGTGACAAAGGTTGTCTTGATCTGGTCGGGCTCGTGCATTTGTATCTTGTTATAGCCCGAGTAGGCGTCCACGAAACTTAGGAGTTCATGTCCTGCCGTGGCGTCGACCAGTTGTTCGATGCGTGGGAGTGGAAAGCAATCTTTCGGGCAAGCTTTGTACAGATCTTTGTAATCTATGCAAATGCGCCACTTCCCGTTAGGCTTTTTGACCATGACCACATTGGCCACCCACTTTGGGTACTTGGCTTCTCGTATGAAACCAGCGGAGATAAGTTTTTCGACTTCCTCGTTTATCGCTAGGTATCGTTCAGGGATGAACGCACGTCTAGCTTGTACCTTTTCAGCGATAGTTTTATCGTCATTCAATCGGTGCACAATCACATCGGGGTCTATGCCGGGCATGTCTGCATGTGTCCATGCAAAGACATCCTTAAACTCCCGAAGGAAGGACGCGAGTTGAGTTTTGATGGCGAGAGGGAGTTGTGCACCGATCTTCACCACCTGGTCAGGTTTAGCTTCGTCAAGAACGATCGAAGTGAGATCATTGGGGGTGTCAACTTTCAACCTCTCGATATCATCGCGGGGGTCTAATTCCCCGAGTTGCCGTGCGTCTTTCTGATCACACGGGTAGTCGTCTTCCAGTTGGTAGATCGTGTTAACCTTTTTTCCAGCGGTCTTGCCGTCCACGCCTTGGACGTAGCATATCCTCGCTTGGGTTTGATCACCGGCCATGACGCCAATTCCCTCTTCGGTGGGGAATTTCATTAGCATGTGATAAGTGGACGTGATAGCCTTTAGTCTGTTCAATGTGGGTCGCCCAATGATAACATTGTAGGGCGACTCCTGGTCAACCACAAGAAAGGGGACCATGTGAACGACCTCGATGCCTCCGGTAGTTCCGAAGGTGACTGGTAAATCATTGATTCCTTCAGTCATGACCTTTTCTCCCGTGAACCCAAACAGAGGGGTTTGAGTCGGGACAGGGCGGAGCCCCCCGAGCTTCATGCGCTCGAGGGTGGTCTTAAAGATTATATCGGCTGTGCTGCCGTTATCAATAAGAACTCTTTTTACCAAGTTGTTGGCCACCTGGGCCTTGAGGACTATAGCGTCATTGTGCGGGTGCACAACTCGCTTGGCCTCTTCATTGGTGAACTGTATCGTCTCGTGAGGTACGGACGGAGGTTCTTCGTAGGTGAGGTTAACCTGCCCGGCAAGGCCTTCTTGAGGGGCAGCTCAGAGGAGCTTTTTCCTTTGCCGGGCTGAGTCCCCGTCTTGCAAGCCACCTAGTATGGTGGTGACGACGTGGAGTTGCGCATCAACCGTAGCTGTGGCCGCAGTGCGGTCGATGTTTGCATTGGTCCCTCCACCTTTCTCCGGCTGTGGCCTGTTGTCGGCGGGGGCTGCCGCTCCTACCAAGCGAAGGACGAACTCTTTGAGCTCTCCCTTCTGGATTAATGTCTCAATTTGTTTCCTAATATGGAAGCATTGAGCGGTCGTGTGACCGTAATCCCGGTGGAACTCGCAATAACGGGACCGGTCGCGAGATGCGGGACTGCCCCTTATTGGAGCCGGAGCGACGAACTTGTCACGCGCCACAGCGTAGATTTGCTCTACCGGGGCGTTCAAGGGAGTGTAACCCAAGTAGTCTCTAAAATTGCTCGCAAGACGCGGCTTTTGAGACATAGGGGGTCGGCTGTCGGTAGCTTTTCCTCCCTTGTTTATCCTCTTACGGGGGTTGCCAGGCTCGTTGCTGGACTCATCCCGACGGCGGGAGCTTTGGCTGCTGCTCCTGCGGCCGTCGAGGTAATCTTCTACCCCCATAAAGGTTTTGGCTCGGTTCATTAACTCGGCCATAGTAGAAGGGACTCCGCCGACGACGGACTTTAAGAAGTCTCCAGTGCGCAAGCCCTCGATGATGGCTGTAATTGCGTCACTGTCGTCAAAGCGGTCAGCCTTATTTGATTCTGCGGTGAATCGGGTGAGATAATGTCTCAAGGACTCGTTATTCTCTTGCCTGATCGACCATAAGTACATCTTGGTATTCTTTTGGACCATGGATGTAGCAAATCGTGCTAGGAACATGTCCTTCAGGTCTTTGAATGATTGGACGCTTCCTGGTCTTAAATTCTTAAACCACTCGAAACCGGGTCCGGTGAGGGTAAGACTAAAAGCTTGGCATAGAGCCCCAGGTGAGACGCCCTGCATCGTCATCCAAGTTTCGTAATGTTGGATGTGATACGTGGGATCAGATTTCCCATTGTATGGAGGGAGATTCGGGAGTTTGAAGTTTCCCGTGCACACCTCAGCAAGGATTTGGGCGGTGAAGGGAGAGGAATGTTCTTCCACGACCCCGTATGTATCACCGGCCAGGCCACCTTCACACAGGTCACGCACCTCATTACGAAGATTGTGAATCATGGTGACGACGTCGAGGCCAGAGTTGAGGGTCACTCCTTATTCAGGAGGAGTCACCTGTCGCCTTTCGTTCGACCCTTGAGCCGTGCGAGGGTCCCCATTGATCGGGGCCGTAGGGTTATGTATGACCCTTACGAGCGCTCAGCCTCTCCCGGAGGTCTTCGCCACGGTCGTTCCGTTGGGCGGTAAGTCGATCTCTAAGATCCGGCCCAGCGGTATGGGGGCGTGAGCCTCGAGCCACACGCCTTACTCGCCGAGTCGTTGTACCTTCCTGACATTGCCTCTTTGACTGAGTCGGTCATGGGCTGAACGTCAGGAGGTCTCTTCTTGAGAGGAGACCGGTATTGCTTTTGTTTTCGACGGACCGGCTTCGATCTCAAAAGGGGGTTCCCCGTCTTTGGTGAGAGAAGTCTCGACGTCCGCCGAAATTTCCAAGCCTTCATAGTCGGGGTCATAATCATGTCCCTCGTCCATGAGTTCCTCAGATTCCCCGTGGGGGGCACCGTGCGCAGGTGCCTTGCCCGCCAGTTGGCGGTGGTACCTTGCATTGGCTATCTTCAGTTGGCGGATTTTCTCCTCCATTTCAAGGATGCGGTCGTCCCGACTGTCCTGAAGAGGAGGGGGCGAGGGAGTGTGGCTCTCGTCGTTGAGAGACTCCTCGTCGCCTTGCGCTCGGGAGTGTTGTCAATGGTGCCCACAAGAAGAGTTGTAATCTTTATTTTGTACATTTGATGTAATAAAGTCTCATGAAGACTCTTGCTTGTAATTGCCTATTCATTCATCAATAAAGTTGAAACGTTCATTCATTCTTTCTTTGTTTGAAGCTTTATGATAAAACCTTAGTCTTTTAGTCCATAAACAAACTTAACAACTTACGAAGAGACAAATGTAGATTTGCATGAACAAACTCTTCGTAGTTTGCTTAAAACAATATATTCGCAATCTTAGGGTCAAAGGACTATTGACCTCAGTACGATTGTTAGAAGAATCTATGATGTCTGGTTATGAGGCATTGAGAGTTGGAGACTCTATAGTTCTTCTAGGTATCTTCCGAAGGTACTAAATTGACCAGTGCACTTCTAGAGACAAGATAAGAACAAACCATTTAACCTCTTATGTCTCGAAGTCACTATGTATGAATTGCATCATGCTTTCCTTAATCCTGAAATGAGACATGCCATTTCACACCTTAGTATTCTCATTTGAGAAAGTCAGAGTTCGGACTCACTATGTGATTCTGAACAGGGCCTATTGGTGAAGTACTAAGTTGTGAGTATGTCATGAGTAACTTTGTGAAGTTCTCATAGATATGGAATTCATGTACAAGATTGCTGAAATGCAATGTATGTCACCTCATGCTTTGTTCCTTGGAGTGTGAATAAATGAACTGGCCAGTGTCCAAATTGAGTCCTGACTCTTTTGGATGAAACAATGTGACTTGTTAGCTCCTCGTCAATACATTGTTTCTAACTTATTCACAAGCGACAAAGGAGTTGAGGAAATAACAGCTAGAAGGGTAAAATGGTAATTTAGTAAATCCCGACTAGCTGATGACATTCATGAAGGGTAAACATAGATAATATTCAGTGGATCCGCTCATCATAATTAGGTCGAATTCTTGAGTAGAAAATAAATTCATTTGAACCGAGAGATTTTCAGTGTCAACTCTTTAGTGGAGTCAGCTGGCATTAAGCTAAACTTGGAAAAGGTTTGTGAACTTTTGAGTCCAAGTGTTTAGCTCAAGCTTTGTTCATTTGGGTCCATGAGGTCACTGTCACGAATCACATCGATAGGAATAGTTAAACTGGAAGCTAAGTCAAAACAAGAATGAAAATTGTCAAAAGGGTATTTTTGTCTTTTGAGACATAGGATGAAATGGATGTCAATAAATTTTGACAAGTTCATTTGATGACTTAATGTCACTCGGCCGTATTGAAATAATTGGGTCTGGTGAATTAATTTCATTTCATAAGAATTTTATTGAAAATTCTTAATGGGCATTTTTCATGTTGTCATGAACAAATGGAAAAGCTTCTAGAAGCCTTTTTAAGAAGGCTATAGGCGCCCAACATACCCAAGAGATAGAGAGAATATTTTGTGCATAAATGTATGAAGATACTTGCCAAAAGAAAAAGAGGAAACAAATTTCCTCTAAGGGAAATAAGAGGTAGGCGCCCAAGTTGAGAAAGAAGCAAGGCAAGGAACAAAAAAGGAAACAAATCCAAGGCTTAATGAAGCCCACCTTGGCCGAGTGCATCATAGAGGAAAAGAGGAAATTGGCTCATGAATATGTGATATTCTATAGAAGAGGAAACTACCTTATTGAAGGTAAGACCTCTCCTATAAATAGGAGCCTCATTCTTCTCAATTTTCTCATTCCACATAAGTTAGAGATTGAGAGCTTCTCTCTCTAGACCTTGTGGTGGCCGAACTCCTCTCTCTCTCTCTCTCTAGTTTATTTTCGATTTTTCTTGTTTTGGCACCTAGGTCCTCACTCGACCTAGTGTTTAGCTCTGCGACTTCAAGACTCGTTCTTAAGTCGTAGTGTTTAAAAGTGCCCACTCACTAATTCCTTTATTTCGAGTGATTTAGTGATAGAAGCTTTCATGGTTGCTCGAGGTGCCGAGGAAAGAAAGAGAGACGTGCTGCGAGGGGAGACGAGAGTTGCAAACTTTCCAAAAGCTTCTTCAAAGTTCAAGCTTCAAGAGAGGTTAGTAAACTTCTAGCTCATATTAGTTTTTAATTACATGTACTTGCTCGTTGTCTAGGTTAGTAAAAACTGTTTTTACTTGAAAAGAAATTTTTTAAAATTCCGCCGCTTCCCGAAGCGTTTAATCTTTTTCTTAAACCCTAGATCAATTCCAACAAATGGTATCAGAGCTATGGTCAAAGATATGCATGTACATGTTTTTAAAATTATGAGCTTGAAAATCGTTTTCGAAAGTTTACTAATTTTGTGACAAGTTAGAATTGTAATCTTAGATTTTTTTTAATTTAATGCTCTTGTCTTTAAATTAAAAAGCATGTTGATTTTCTATGAGGTTGGGATGTTTTTAAAACACATTAGAATCAGTTCTAAAAGTTTTTAATTTTTTATATTGAAAAACGTGTTTTAAAGGTTTGAGAAATTTCGAGTAAAATTTTGTGACTAGTTTTGTTATCTTGCTAGTTTCTTATTTTTACTTGAATCGTTTTATGCTTGTTGTTATTTCTTTTATATCATGTTATTACCTTGCTAATAAAACACAAATAAAAGCTTTAACAACCTTCATAAAACGTTCCGTTACACTTGATTCTTTTTCGCACCTAAAAAGGACCAAGCTTTAATTTATTTCTTTTTCTTCGAGCTGGAGTAAACCCGCATTAAAAGTGGCATAACTCTCTGTTCAGAAATCTAAATTTAATTATTCTTGAATCAAATTAAAGCTCTGTCTGTCCTCTGTCCAATGCCACCGGTTTCAGCTCAAAAGGACATTGGAGCCGCCAGATATGGCGATTTTACTCCGAGGTGCGCGGCTGTCTGAAACTCCAGTTTTTTAGAAATCCGGATTTTCAAACCCCACTACCATGAGTTATAGAATTCTAATGAAAAAATTTTCTTGAGCAAAAATGTTTTTCATATGATTATAAACATGATGTGTAAGATTAAAAGTTTTGATTTTTGAAAGATTAATTGAAATTGAGTTTTTACAAAACTAGTTTGAATTTTGAAAAACCGTTTTCACTTTCAAACTTGAAAATATTTTGTCACCCAAATCAAATAAGTTTTCAAAATGTTTTCAAAACTATATCTATATCACATATGTTCAAAATCTATATGCTCTTGAAAATTTGAGTGGGAGGTCTCCTTGTAGACAAGCCGAAAAATAAAAAGATGTGTAATCTCAAACTTTCAAGTGTTCGAGTGAGTTGAAGTCCACACTTCCCTCATGCACTTTCCCGAAATAGAAAATAGGAAAAGATCAAGTATGTACCTTGTGCCTTTATGCACTAATACTACTCTGAACATGTCGATCTAGGATTCTCTTCTAGTTGTCCGCTCTGTCGCTCTCTAACTAGGAAATTTGTTTCCGAACTTATAAGAGTCGATGAACCATCTCCAAAAACTAAGTGGGAGGGTTATACTTGTTGTTTGTAACCCACGATCCCCAACACTAATGAAAAGTGCAAGTGTCGTCGGACTAAGAGTCACCCTCGTGGCTCTCTCTTAAATGAGAGTACTCAAGGGCACTTTGCTCTGATCATTGCTCAATGAGCTATGTCCGAGAGTGAGACGATGATGACAAGGCCTCCCCTCGGCGGATTGTTTTTCAAAGTCAATCTTTTGGACTAAGTGGTTGGTTACACACTTAGACTCAATCCCTAGTAATCCTCCCTCGAGGCCCTGCGAAAGGATGTGAGTGATCAAACCAATTTACAAGGTGGCTAGTCAAAATTGATGTATTGACATCTTGGCTATGCATTAATGATGAGTCATTTACTTATGAAAGGAGACTCGTTGCGGCCTTCCCTCGAAGGAGTAAAGTGTCATTTCGTTCATAACACCTTTGGATTTTATAAAGTCTTAAACAAACTTAAATCCTAAACCAAAGACTAATCATAAACTTGTTTCAACTTTTATAGGCAATATGTCTCCCAACTCTCTCTCTCTCTCTTTCATTCTTTCCTCGAACAAACTCGAAAACAAAAACTACATAGACTCGAAACGTAACCTCGACATAATACCTACCGTTAACAAGCACAAATGGGTACTCACCACCCCGTGTCCTCCTCTGACGAATGATGATTCAACTCAAGAGGACAATGACGCCTTAGCCGCCTGGCTTCGATCCGATGAGATTGTGAAGTGCTATATCTTGGCATCTATGAACAATATGCTGAAAGAGCAACATCGTGACATCGAGACTGCCGCCGAAATGCTCTACAATCTCCTTGAGATGTTTGGAGGGCAAGGACGTCAAACAAGGCAACAAGCAGTCCAACAGTTTATGAACTGTCACATGAAGGCTAGGACTCCTGTTGGAGACTTTATGATACTGATCATTAGTTTTCTGAATAAAATGGAAATCCTAGGATCTGAGATTGATGGGAAGAATGTCATAGATATGATCTTAGAAACTCTCCCCGCATGTCTTGATACCTCCAAGATGAACTACTCCATAAACAAGCTAGAGTACACTGTTACCAAGCTTATAAAGGAGTTTCACACTGCTGAAGGTCTCAATAAGAGAAAGAGGAATCAAGGAGAGGCACATGCTACTGAGCAAAGAGCCTCCGCCTCTGGAACTAAGAAGAAACCTCACAAGGCCGATAAAAAGAACTATCCTGCCAATCTCAAAGCAAAGGAACATAGTATTGTACTAGTTACCGAAGCATGCTTAGTAGCTGATAATGTATCAACGTGGATTCTTGACTCCGCTGCTACTTACCATATTTGTTGTTCCTTGAATGGTTTCAAGAAAACCAAAAGCTTAGAGGAAGGCGAGTTCTGTTTCAAATGGGGTGATGGGAGCCTGGTGTCTGCAAAGGCTGTGGGATCCGTGACGCTGTCTTTCGAAGACCGCACTTCAAACTTGAATAATGTTTATTCTGTTCCTACCTTTGGGAAGAACATAATATCCGTTGCTCATCTTCGTGAGCAAGATTATTGTTTAAAGTTCATTAAGAATGGAATTCGTATTTCGTTTCCTGATAATTCTTTTGTCACTGATGCATGTATGAAGAATGCTCTTTTCTACATCTATCCCACTCAACCTTCTCTTTTAGACACCGAAATAGATAATGATCTAATTAGGGAGCCAAAGAGGATCAAACTTTCTGAATCCTCCGATCTAACAAAATCAACACACCTATGGCACTTAAGACTTGGTCATATCAGTCTAGAAAGGATTAAGAGACTTGTGAGGGATGGTCCACTCCAAGCCTCTGCAATAGGTTCACTACGTACTTGTGAATCCTGCATAGAAGGAAAAATGACTAAGCGACCTTTCTCTGATAAAGGTCGAAGAGCCACTGAGTTGCTTGAACTAATACATTCTGATGTATGTGGTCCGTTCAGCCAACAGGCACGTGGAGGATACGAATACTTCGTTACCTTCACTGATGATTACTCAGGATATGGGTTTGTCTATTTGCTTAAACACAAATCCGAGACCTTTAACGTATTTAAGGTCTTTAGGGCTTTAGTGGAAAAGCAAACTGGCAAAGTGATCAAAACCCTTCGATCTGATCGAGGTGGTGAGTATATGTCTGGAGAGTTCGATGACTTTCTTAAAGAAGAAGGTATCGCTTCTCAGATTACCGCACCTGGCACACCTCAACAAAACGGAGTATCAGAGAGAAGGAACCGAACTCTTATGGAGATGGTTAGATCAATGATGAGTTACTCATCACTCCCTCTTTCCTTTTGGGGATATGCCCTCGAAACAGCCGCTTACATTCTGAACCAAGTTCCGTCTAAAACGGTTCCTGGTACTCCTTATGAATGATGGACTGGCCGTAAAGTGAATCTTGGCCGCATCCGAATTTGGGGTTGCCCTGCACACGTGCTGAGGCAAAAGACTAGCAAGTTGGCTAGTAGGTCAGAATTGTGCCTGTTTGTGGGATATCTAAAGGAAACCAAAGGTTTTACTTTCTATAGTCCCGAGGACGATAAGACTTTCGTTAGCACGAATGCTCGTTTCCTCGAGGAGGACTTTATGAAGGATGCAAAACCTAGAAGCAAAATTGTGCTTGAAGAAAAGTTGGGTGAGGAAGCTTCTACCTCATCTGTAAGAACTGTTCTTACCCCAACTGAAACACAACCTAACTCATCAGAATCTCGTCAAGTAGTACTTAGACGTAGTGGGAGGGCTACTCAAAAGCCTGACAGGTACATGTCTTATGGAGACTCTCTTGTAGCCGTCTCTGACATGGATGATCCTGTTTCCTACAGCCAAGCGATGGCTTGTGCTGACTCAAACGTTTGGCTTGACGCCATGAAAGTTGAAATGCACTCGATGTATGTCAACAATGTCTGGAAACTTGTAGACCTCCCTGAAGGGATTAAACCCGTAGGGTGTAAGTGGATATACAAGAAGAAAAAGGGTCCTGATGGGAACGTCGAGACGTTCAAAGCACGACTTGTGGCGAAGGGTTATACCCAACAAGAAGGGATTGACTATGAAGAAACCTTCTCGCCAGTCGCGATGCTTAAATCCATCCGCATACTCCTATCCATAGCTGCAGCTCTCGACTATGAGATCTGGCAAATGGATGTCAAGACAGCCTTTCTGAATGGCAATCTTGACGAGCGCATTTACATGGCTCAACCAGACGGTTTCGTGGAAGAAGATCAAGAGACCAAGGTTTGTGAGTTGCTTAAGTCCATTTATGGATTAAAGAAAGCATCTAGGTCATGGAATATTAGATTCGATGAAACTGTAAAAAGCTTTGGCTTTGAACAGTCAATAGATGAGCCTTGTGTTTACAAGTTAATACACGAAGGCAAAGTTGTGTTTCTGGTACTATATGTCGATGATATACTACTCATTGGTAATGACGTGGGTAAGTTATCTGAGGTTAAGGTCTGGCTGGCAAAGCAATTCGATATGAAGGATCTAGGAGAAGCCGCATACATTCTGGGAATCCAAATCTTTCGAGATAGGAAAAACCGGACCCTGTCGCTCTCTCAAGCATCTTTTATTGATAAGGTAATGGATCACTTCTCGATGCAAGACTCCAAGAAGGGCCAAACACCATTTAGGCATGGAGTTTCACTCTCTAAGGACCAGTCTCCCAAGACTGCACTAGAGATTGAAGACATGAGGAAAATTCCTTACGCCTCTACCGTAGGAAGCCTAATGTATGCTATGCTTTGCACTAGACCTGACATCTGTTTCGCCGTTGGCGTAGTTAGCCGTTTCCAATCCAACCCTGGACCTGAGCACTGGATTGCTGTTAAGCATGTTCTTAAGTATCTTCGAAGAACTAGGAACTTGATGCTTACATACTCAGGTACTGACCTGACTATGACGGGATATACCGACTCCGATTTTCAAGCGGATAAGGATTCCAGGAAACCCACTTCGGGATCTGTGTTCATCCTTAATGGTGGAGCTGTTGTGTGGAGGAGTATTAAGCAATCTTACATTGCTGACTCCACAATGGAAGCAGAATATGTGGCTGCTTGGGAAGCATCCAAAGAGGCTGTATGGCTTAGAAAATTCCTTAAGTATTTGGAAGTTGTTCCAAACGTCGACGAGCCCATGACCCTTTATTGTGATAATAGTGGGGTTGTCGCTAACTTAAAGGAACCTAGAAGCCATAAGAGCTCTAAGCATATTGAGAGGAAATACCATTTTATTCGAGAGATCGTGCAGCGCGGAGACGGGGAAGTGAAGAAGATCTCAACGGTGGACAACCTAGCAGATCCATTCACCAAGGCCCTAGCGAACAAGGTCTTCGGCCAACATCGTGAGGGATTAGGCATGAAAGACTACACACATCTTCTTTGAGTCAAGTGGGAGTTTGTTGTCAATGGTGCCCACAAGAAGAGTTGTAATCTTTATTTTGTACATTTGATGTAATAAAGTCTCATGAAGACTCTTGCTTGTAATTGCCTATTCATTCATTAATAAAGTTGAAACGTTCATTCATTCTTTCTTTGTTTGAAGCTTTATGATAAAACCTTAGTCTTTTAGTCCATAAACAAACTTAACAACTTACGAAGAGACAAATGTAGATTTGCATGAACAAACTCTTCGTAGTTTGCTTAAAACAATATATTCGCAATCTTAGGGTCAAAGGACTATTGACCTCAGTACGATTGTTAGAAGAATCTATGATGTCTGGTTATGAGGCATTGAGAGTTGGAGACTCTATAGTTCTTCTAGGTATCTTCCGAAGGTACTGAATTGACCAGTGCACTTCTAGAGACAAGATAAGAACAAACCATTTAACCTCTTATGTCTCGAAGTCACTATGTATGAATTGCATCATACTTACCTTAATCCTGAAATGAGACATGCCATTTCACACCTTAGTATTCTCATTTGAGAAAGTCAGAGTTCGGACTCACTATGTGATTCTGAACAGGGCCTATTGGTGAAGTACTAAGTTGTGAGTATGTCATGAGTAACTTTGTGAAGTTCTCATAGATATGGAATTCATGTACAAGATTGCTGAAATGCAATGTATGTCACCTCATGCTTTGTTCCTTGGAGTGTGAATAAATGAACTGGCCAGTGTCCAATTGAGTCCTGACTCTTTTGGATGAAACAATGTGACTTGTTAGCTCCTCGTCAATACATTGTTTCTAACTTATTCACAAGCGACAAAGGAGTTGAGGAAATAACAGCTAGAAGGGTAAAATGGTAATTTAGTAAATCCCGACTAGCTGATGACATTCATGAAGGGTAAACATAGATAATATTCAGTGGATCCGCTCATCATAATTAGGTCGAATTCTTGAGTAGAAAATAAATTCATTTGAACCGAGAGATTTTCAGTGTCAACTCTTTAGTGGAGTCAGTTGGCATTAAGCTAAACTTGGAAAAGGTTTGTGAACTTTTGAGTCCAAGTGTTTAGCTCAAGCTTTGTTCATTTGGGTCCATGAGGTCACTGTCACGAATCACATCGATAGGAATAGTTAAACTGGAAGCTAAGTCAAAACAAGAATGAAAATTGTCAAAAGGGTATTTTTGTCTTTTGAGACATAGGATGAAATGGATGTCAATAAATTTTGACAAGTTCATTTGATGACTTAATGTCACTCGGCCGTATTGAAATAATTGGGCCTGGTGAATTAATTTCATTTCATAAGAATTTTATTGAAAATTCATAATGGGCCTTTTTCATGTTGTCATGAACAAATGGAAAAGCTTCTAGAAGCCTTTTCTAGAAGGCTATAGGCGCCCAACATACCCAAGAGATAGAGAGAATATTTTGTGCATAAATGTATGAAGATACTTGCCAAAAGAAAAAAAGGAAACAAATTTCCTCTAAGGGAAATAAGACGTAGGCGCCCAAGTTGAGAAAGAAGCAAGGCAAGGAACAAAAAAAGGAAACAAATCCAAGGCTTAATGAAGCCCACCTTGGCCGAGTGCATCATAGAGGAAAAGAGGAAATTGGCTCATGAATATGTGATATTCTATAGAAGAGGAAACTACCTTATTGAAGGTAAGACCTCTCCTATAAATAGGAGCCTCATTCTTCTCAATTTTCTCATTCCACATAAGTTAGAGATTGAGAGCTTCTCTCTCTAGACCTTGTGGTGGCCGAACTCCTCTCTCTCTCTCTCTAGTTTATTTTCGATTTTTCTTGTTTTGGCACCTAGGTCCTCACTCGACCTAGTGTTTAGCTCTGCGACTTCAAGACTCGTTCTTAAGTCGTAGTGTTTAAAAGTGCCCACTCACTAATTCCTTTATTTCGAGTGATTTAGTGATAGAAGCTTTCATGGTTGCTCGAGGTGCCGAGGAAAGAAAGAGAGACGTGCTGCGAGGGGAGACGAGCATTGCAAACTTTCCAAAAGCTTCTTCAAAGTTCAAGCTTCAAGAAAGGTTAGTAAACTTCTAGCTCATATTAGTTGTTAATTACATGTACTTGCTCTTTGTCTAGGTTAGTAAAAACTGTTTTTACTTGAAAAGAAATTTTTTAAAATTCCGCCGCTTCCCGAAGCGTTTAATCTTTTTCTTAAACCCTAGATCAATTCCAACAGGGAGCGCATGAAGTATTTCTTCACCACGGTTGCGTTTTCGGGGTTATTCACGCCCTCAGCACGAACGGGTGGTTGACCACTCATGTCTTTCTCGAGTCGAGAAGAAAGGGGTCGAGCTGTAGAAGGGATTTCGGGCTATGTAAGTCGGGAAGTCCCCTCCTTCTAGCGCCAAAATGTTGTCGCACGAAAATGAACAACGATTAAATACCTCGGGCGGTTCGATCCAAGGCCGGACCAAGTGATCGCGCCCGGGCCAAAAATGGGAGCTCGTAGACCGAGCTGCACCCTCCAGACCCTGAGGTGTGTTTTGGGGGGTGTGACCATGCCAAAGGTTGGCTGCCTACGTACCCTTTAGTCGGGATCAGGTCATAACGTAGTTCAATTTGTGTATTGGGGGCTATCTTGGGCTCGGTGGCTTTGGGAATCCAAGGCCTTAGAGTAGGACCCGGCTCGTAGCTTCTAGTGAAGGCTTTAGAGGGGTCGCGTGCTCGAAGCTCGGAGTTCTAGCTCAAGGGCCAAGAAGCGGGAGAGCGGTGTGTACCGCAGAAGCTCGGGTCACAGAAGAGGAGCGCGCTCCCTCTCGTGGAGGGGGGTCCTTGTGTTTCTGAGCCGAGGGAGGAGGAGTGCGCTATCTTGGAAATGTCACAAGAGGGCGAGAGAGAGTTCTCGAGAGAAGAGAAGTGTTGTTGGCGTCAACCAGGATGTAAGTTGTGTCAAAAAACCGGGGTCCTTCTTTCCTCCCCCAGGGGGGGTATTTATAGTTGTGGAGAAAGGCCTTGGGCCGGCCCCTTGAGGCCCACCGGGTGGCCAGGAGCGGGGCGCGCGAGGCTCTACGCCAAAGAGGGTGCAGGGCGCGCGGGGCCCCACGCCCAAGAGGGCGCAGGGCGCGCGGGACATGCCGCCTGGACGGGCGCGGGACTTGGCCGGGCGCGGCATTTCCGGTAGTGGGCGTGCCCGGCTGAGGTGGCAAGAATGCTAGGCCGAGGTGGCCGAGGTGGCCAGGACGCTCGGCCGAGGTGGCCGAGGTGGCGAAGACGCTCGGCCGAGGTGGGCCTCGGTGGCGAAGACGCTCGGCCGAAGACGCTCGGCCGAGGTGGCCGAGGTGCTCGATCGAGGTGGCAAAAACGCTCGGCCGAGGTGGCTGAAGTGGCAAGGACACTCGGCCGAGGTGGCCGAGGGCACTCGGCCGAGTTGGCAAAGACGCTCGGCCGAGGTGGCCGAAATAGCAAGGACGCTCAGCCGAGGTGGCCGAGGTGGCCGAGGGCACTCAGCCGAGGTGGCTGAGGTGGCAAAGACACTCGGCCGAGGTGTGCGAAGACGCTCGGCCGAGGTGGCCGAGGTGGCAAAGACACTCGGCCGAGGTGTGTGCAAGCCAGGAGGCCGGGGCGTGGGTGCGTCAGGGCGCTCGGGCCTGGTGGGCCGGGGCCCGTTGGGCTTCCGGCCGTCAAAGCCCGGCCGGCCTTGAATCGTTTTTGAATTTCCGGTGTCCCGAAAACGATCGGTAACAGACATCAAGATGGATTCGTATGAAGCTTGGTTCGCATCATGGGGTGATGGGAGCTCGGTGTCGGCGAAGGCTGTGGGATCTGTGGAGCTGTGTTTTGAAGACAGAACTTTAAATTTAAATAATGTTTATTTTGTTCCTTCCTTAGGGAAAAACTTAATATCTTTTGCTCGACTTTTTGAGCAAGATTATTGTTTAAAGTTTATAAAGAATTGAATTCGTATTTCTCTTACAAATTCTTTTGTCACTGATGCATGGATGAAGAATGCTCTCTTTTACATTTATCACACGCAACCTTCTCTTTCAGACACTTAAATAGATAATGATCTAGTTAGGGAGCCAAACAGGATCAAACTTTATGAATCCTCCGATTTAATAAAATCAACATATCTCTGGCGTTTCCAAGGCTTTTTTTCAATGCATAACTAGTCGGAAGAGGACGACTTCCTAGATGAGCCTTGAAAATAAAAGCCCATCTCCACAGCTTTGGAACAAACTGAATTATTTGCGGCAATCTAAGATCACATGGTGATGTTGTGAAATAATCCAAAACACACGCACGCGTACATGTCGCTCGAGTAATATAGTGTACACGAAGTACGAGTATCGATCCCACGAGGACTAGTTATTTTAGGGACTTCCTTAGCTTGACGCGAATTGATTTCAATGTGAATCAGAGATGGATTTAAACAACTAATGAAACATTAATTAAAACAAAAAATAAAGAGAAAATAATTTTAAAACGAGATTTTTGGATAAAAGAAAGTAGGGATCACGATTTCACCGGAGCTAACTAGGTCAGGGGGTTTCGGGTTTGAACAACAAAATCTACTCCTCTGGATGCTAATCTTACTCTATCAAAATTATTCACTAGCCTCTCTCGAGTGTTCTAGCAAACCTATGTAGTTGACAGATTGTTATCCTCTCGACCTCTAATCCTATTAAAAGAACTACGCGCAATAAAACAATAGTTCAAACTATTACATAAATTGCATAGATTTTCTACTAACCTGGGATCAACTTGTTGTCAATGGTGCCCACAAGAAGAGTAGTAGTCTTTAGTTATGTAGATTTGATGTAATAAAGTCTCATGAAGACTCTTGCTTATAACTGCTGAATCATTAATCAAAGTTGAAACGTTCATTCATTCTTCTTTGTCTATTTAAAGCTTTATGATAATCTATAGTATTTAGTCCTTAAACAAACCTAACAACATATAAAGAGACAAATGTAGATTTGCATGAACAAACTCTTCATGGTTTGCTTAAAACAATATATTCGCAATCTAAGGATCAAAGGACTATTGATCTCAGTACGATTGTTAGGAGAATTTATGATGTCTGGTTATGGGACATTGAGAGTTGGAGACTCTATAGTTCTTCTGAAGGTACTAAATTGACTAGTGGATTTCTAGAGACAGAATAAGAGCAAACCATTTAACCTCTTATGTCTCAGAGTCACGTATGAATTGAGTCATGCTTACCCCAATCCTGAAATGAGACATGTCATTTCATAGCTTACTTATTCTCATTTGAGAAAGTCAGAGTTCGGATTCACTATGTGATTCTGATTAGGACCTATTGGTGAATTACTAAGTTATGAAGATGTCATGAGTAACTTTGTGAAGATCTCATAGATATGGAATTCATGTACAAGATTGCTGAAATACAATGTATATCACATCATGCTTTGTTCCTTGGAATGTGAATAAATGAACTGACCAGTGTCCAAATTGAGTCATGACTCTTTTGGATGAATCAATGTGACTTGTTAGCTCCTCGTGATTACACTGTTTCTAACTTATTCACAAGCGACATTGAGGAAATAACAGCTAGAAGGGTAAAATGATAATTTTGTAAATCCCATCCAGCTCATGATATTCATGAAGGGTAAACATAGATAATATTTAGTGGATCCACTCATCACAATTAAGTTGAATTCTTGAGTAGAAAACAAATCCATTTGAACCGAGAGATTCTCAGTGTCAACTCTTTAGTGGAGTCAGTTGACATTAAGCTAAAGTTGGAAAAGGTTTGTGAACTTTTGAGTCCAAGTATGTTAGGTCAAGCTTTGTTCATTTGGATCCATGAGGTCGCTATCACAAGTCATTTCGAGTGGGATTAGTAATCTAGAAACTAAGTCAAAACAATAACTAGACAAGTTTTAGGAAAATTGTCTAAAGGGTATTTTTGTCTTTTGGACATAGGATGAAATGAATGTCAATAAATAAGTTTTTTTGACATTGTCATATGATGACAAGCAATTTAAACCACTCAGCCAAGTTCACGAATTTGGGCCTTGAGGATTAATTTTATTTCATAAAATTTTACTTGAAAATTCTTAATGGGCCTTTATTATGTTGTCATGAACAAATGAAGAAACATCTAGAAGCTCCTTCTAGAAGCCTTGGCCGTCCAACATAGCAAGAGAAAGAGAGATTAGTTTGTGCATTGATGTATGAAGATACTTGCCAAAAGAAAAAGAGGAAACAAATCTCCTCTACAAGGAAGTCAAGGGGGCGGCAAGGAGAGAGCAAGACAAAAGGGGAAAAAAATCCATGGCCTTCTATAAGGCATCATGCCGTGTGACATAAGGAAGGGAGGTCACAATATTTTCTCATGAATATGTGATATTCTATAGAAGAGGAAACTACATTTTTTAATGTAATCCTTCTCCTATAAATAGAGCCCTCATTCTCATTGTTCATCATCCCATAATTTTAGAGATTGAGAGCTTCTCTCTCTAACTTGTGGCCGCCCCTCTCTCACTCTCTAACTATTTTTGTATTTATTTTGGCACATAGGTCCACATTTGACCTAGCGTTTATTTTAGCTCTTTGACTCTAAGACATTTTCTTGAGTCGTTGTGTTTAAAAGTGCCCACACACTTATTCCTTCTTACCTCGAGTGATTTATGTGATAGAAACTTTCGTGGTTACTCGAGTTCCCGAAGAACAAAGAAAGACAAGCTGCATGAGGAGACGAGCGATTCAACCTCCACAAGCTTCTCAATGATCAAGCTTCATAAAGGTTAGTAAACGTGTAATCGCTCTTAGATAGTTTTAATAATAACATGTGCTTGCTCTTTGTCTAGGTTAGTAAAAATCGTTTTACTTGTTTAAAAGAAAATTTTTATTTTCCGCCGCTTGCTAGAAGTGTTTAATCTTTTCTTAACCCTAAATCAATTCCAACACAACTATATGAAGACATGAACAATTACACGATTATTTAATCTCTCTCGATTAGCTAAACAATCCTAGATAACAGCTCTAATGGTGATCAAGTACTAGAAAACATTGAGAACAATTCATATCAAGCAATCCACAAGAATGAAGCAAACAATAATTATCTAACCCTAATGAACCCCCCAACCATTATCAATCCCAGCTACATCACAACCCCATAAGAAAATTAGCCTCTAATAGTGTTCATAATCAACGCTAAACATAACAGAATAATTAAAATCAATAAACCTAATATTAAAAGCAAAAGCGAATTCATATTAAATAAAATTGATGTTCAACAATAATTTAGAGCAATAAAATAAATATAAGAAGAGAAGAAAGAAGAAAAGAGAGAGAAGAACGAATGAATTCGGAGAAGAAGAACTTGTCGGGTTGTCAATTTCGTCGAAGAATGCTTTTTTCTGGGAACGAACGATTCGTACGTATAAAACACACTCATCAGGTGACTACTTAACCAATCCATTTACAGGATTACAACACAGTCCACCATTTATAATCGTCACGTATGGATAAGTAAAGACTTCCTTATCTTTATGTAATTTCTCAACTACTCTAGATGCAATGGATGAATGCGTAGTTCCAGAATCTATCATTACATAAGTTGAGGAAGAGTCCTTTGAAAGCTAACTTGTAACAGCAGTAGAGGTGTCTGCTCGAACCTCATCTTAGCATATGGTAAACACCCCCGCATTTGCCTTGGATTGATCTCTTGGAGAAAATCCTTTCACGACCTTATTTTGGCACCTACGGCAAGAGGAACTACTTGACCACACTTGAAGCATGCAAACGCACTCGGAAAATAGTTTTCCTCGTGGTTTCTTCCACGCTTTTTAGACAGTGGCACTGAGTTGATTATGGCCTTGGCCTTTTTATTTGGGAGGCTTACATTGAATATTCCAAGTCTTTTATTATCACTTCTTCCCCCTAAGTACTGTTTCCCTCGCTGAGCTCTGTTCGCAAAGTTCTGCTTGTACCTGTAATTAGACCCTTGCTGGAACATATTCCCATTGTTTTGCGGAAATCTATTTCCAAACCAGAATTGATTTTAGTTCCCAAAACCACATTGAAATCGATTTTCATGCCCTTGTTGAAATCTTCCTTTCCTTGAGGTATCATTCTGACCTGGATTTAGAGGACATGGTGGAACAGTAGTAATTGACTTAGGTGCAGACACATTAGTATTTCCATGTCATCCATCAATACCACTACGATAAGTTGTGTTATTGGCGTAACACGAGCAATGGCTGCGACTAATCGCATCCAAATATTGCATCTAAATTGGGCAATCGATGCGACTAGTCATATCCAAAGTGGTAACAAATTATCACTAAATTCTTGGTCATATAAGTGGTATTATTGAGCAACGGATGTGACTAGTCACGTCCATTGCTCTAGATGCGACTTCGGATGCGACGAAAGTCAAAATTGAAAGCGGGATATATTTCACTCTTTTATTTTCGTTCATTTGATAATTAATTTTAGATGCGACTAGTCGTATCCATCTAGCTTTTGGATGTCACTTTGCCTCATCCAAATAATAGGGCAACTAGAGTCTAATACCCACCTATTCTTTCTCCATTTTCTTTCATTCCCTGATTTTTTGCACCACCACAGACTATCACCACAGTAGACCACCACGACCACCATCACCACCACATACCACAACCACAAAACCTCTTCCAGACCACTATCACCACGACCACACCACAGAATACCTGTGCTAAAATTCATCTTCGCCAAAATCCACCTCTCCTGAATTCCATCTCCACCAAAATCCCTCTCCGTCGTACCTTCTCTTCAACCATATCACAGACCACCAGCGAAATGAGACCACCACCACAACTGCTTGGCTCTTCTACGCGCGACCACTACTTTCTCCGACCACCACCAGACTGTAACTGTCTTTGTCTCTTCTCTCCGACGGCTTCCTCGCCAGTTTCTTCTCGCGACCACCTCGACCATCTTAGCAACCACCTCTTTCTCACTCTTCTCCAAAGACCAAAGCCACACGACTACCACGGCCTCTCTCATTCTCTGTCACTCGACCACCATAGCCTCTTTCTCGCTTTTCTCCGACCACGGACCACAACATATTTCTCACTCTTCTCCGACCACCTCGACCCCCACAGCCTCTCAGTCACACTGCCCTCGGGTACTCTATCTCTCTTTCTCTCTCTCGATCTCTCTCTTTCTCTCTCGATCTCTCTCTTTCTCTCTCGATTTGTCTCTGCCGCTCACTTTCTCGATCTCTATCTCACTCTCAGATGTTGTTGAACCTCACATCACCACCGGCAGTCTCTCAGCATCTCTATACGTCTATATCTGACACCCTATCTCTCTTTCACTCTGTCTAAATCAAGCCAACCACCGGCACCAAGACAGACAGCGCCTCTTGATCACTCTCATCAGGTACTCTCTCTCTCTCTCTCTCTCTCTCTATCTATCTATTTATATCTCTATCTATTTGATCTTTCTCCCTCACGCTCACTGTCTCGATCTCTCTCCCACTCTCAAGGCCACTGCAGGTCGCTGACCCGACGCTGAGGAAGCAGCTCTAATCGTTGCTACCTCGCTTGCCGTTGTTGCCTAGCTTGCCATCGTTGCTCGCCCGCGCAGCGTCGCTCGTTGAAGGTTAGTGACAACATATATTTAGTTGTTACGTATTACTTTAGTTGTTGGGTGACTTGTTAATTAATAATGAAACACTTACTAAATTGTTAGAATTAATGTATAGTAATTAAAAATTGAAATTGAAATTGAAATTGTAGTTGACCTCCTCTTTAATATGTTTTGTTTTTTTATTGTTAAAGTGTTCAAACCGAGCCAATTGTTATATGTGCTAGTTTAGTCAATTGAATTTGTAATGATAATTGTAATATTGTAATTAAATTAATCTTAAATCTTTAGTTTATGTTATTTTAATTGTAATATGTTTAGTTTAGGTTATTGTAATTACTTAAATTGAAATTAAAGTTGAAATTGAAAAAGTTAAGTTAATTTACTAATTTTGATCTGTTAATTTGTTTTATGGATATATGTTAAGTTAAATTGTTTGGTTAACTTTAGTTTAGGTTATTGTAATTACTTGAATTGAAATTAAAGTTGAAATTGAAAAAGTTAAGTTAATTTACTAATTTTGGTCTATTAATTAGTTTTATGGATATATGTTAAGTTAAATTGTTTGGTTAACTTTATTGAAATTTTAGTTAATATCTTTATTTTTCTTTTGATTCTTCTATTTTTCATTGATAAATTGTTGTGACTGAGACAAAGAGGCTCGGTTTAGGATTTAATTGATTAATACGATATTTCTGAATGGTATATATATGTTTTTATATGAATTTGTAGGTTTTTGGTTTATCAATATTATAAGAGAAACTCTCCTGAAATTTAGTTAGAATACTTCTAATTAAACAATAGTTGTCCCGTCTTTGACCATAATTCTTACCATTAGACTTGAAATTTAATTGACTTTATTGTCCCTCTCGTTTTCCCTATTGTTCAGCGAAATGCCAAATCCATGTAGAGGTTGGATTACCGAGAACGATCGCTTCAGCTTGCAGTATAAAACATGCCTAAATTAATTTATCTACCTTTGCATGCAAACGGCTGAACGAAGATGGCAAATATATTTGTCCCTGGATGTATTGCTACAATGTGAGATGGCTAGATATTGGGGTAGAAAGGTCGTACCTCATGATCAGGGGGTTTACTCTGAACTACACTATAGGTATCATCACAGCGAGTGCCATGTCATCACCCAAAGAATAAGATGCCATCGGAACTGATCAAAGAGGAGTAGGAAGATTCCACGATGCTCTGCATGACATCACGGATCACGGGGATTTTGATGATTTTCCAGATTCAGCCTCGAGCTTCGTGCGTGCAGAAGAGCAAGTGGAAGACATATTCGTAGAGATAGAAGCAGAATTGTACCATGGATGCAAAGAATTTTTGTCTTTGTCGTTCTTGGTTTCGTTGATGCACATCAAAGTCACGAACTATTGGACGAACAAGTCATTCACTGAACTTTTGCAGCTCTTGAGGAAGTCTCATCCAGCTAATAACCGAATTCCAGAAAAGCACTACGAGGCAAGGCATGGAGTACGAGATGATCAACGTTTGCAAGAACGAGTGTGTCTTATTCCAAAAAGATCTCAAGAAAGCTAGCGTCTTCCCAGTTTTCAACGAGAGTAGATGGAAGATTCCCGATAAAAAAAATATCGAAAAATATACTGAGATATTTTCCCCAGAAAGACCTATTGAAACTGTTATACGCATGTGGATACACGTCGCTTGAATTGCAGTGGCATGATAGAGAGCGTGTCAGGAAAGTAGGCGTTCTGCGACATCATGCTGATGGAACGACATGGAAGAATCTAGACTAGAGATACAAAGATTTTACTGCAAAGCCGCTGAACCTTCGGCTTTGACTCGCTTCTGATGAGTTGATGAGGACATGCCCCAAAAGGAGCCGCAAGCAAAATACCAAGTGCCGGAAGGACCCGTGACGAGAGCTCGAGCGAGGAGATTCAAGGAGGAGCTTAACAATCTGATCATCAAGCTCCAAGATGAAGAAGGGAACAAGCTCGCAAAGGAGAGGATTCAAGGAAGCCAAGAAACACCGATGAAGAACGTTATTTGGGCTGAATTGAATTAGTCGGACTATTCCTATTTTTCTATTTTTCAGTTTATGTTATTTGGGCCAGACATGTTATTTAAAACGCCCATACATGTTTGTATTGGGCTGGTCCTTTGTTTTTATGTTTATTAGTGCTTAAATAAGGCTAAATGGGCTTATTAGGTTATGGGGCCCATGGAGCTGCGAATTTGCCTTTGTAAACTCTATAAATTAAGCCTTTAGGCTGAATGGAAGGGAAACGATCTGATTTCGAGTTAAACACTTTTTTGTGAGGATTTCATTCCCTCTTTGGTTCGTTTAGAACTACTCGGGTTTCTCACAAAGCGGTGCATGTAAGAGTTCGAGACCGACTCATCAGGCGGCCATTCGCATCCGTCCGTGGCGTCATTCGATCCACCTTCGTTCCTAAATTGTAGACGATTCGTCGCTGTGCTATTGGGGTATCGGGCCTCGGAGCTTAGTCGGCCGAGGTTTGTATCAAGTGGTATCAGAGCTAGTCTCTACTTTTAGGTCTGCTTATCCTTTGTTTCGTTTTCCTTGTTTTCTTTTCTCCGTTTGTGTTGTGTTCATCCCGTACGTACGTATTTGTTGTGTTGAGTCTGTGTTTGTTATCTTCGTATTAGGTATGTGTTCTTTTCGTGATAGGTCTGTGTTCTTGAGCGTCAAAAAAAAAAACAAAAAAAAAAAGATCCGAACAAAAAAAAAACAAAAAAAAAAAAAGAGAAAGAGAATCTGTGGAGACATAATTTTCGTTTTAATTGTCAAAGTCTATTTTCGGGAGTCAATTTTTATTCAGTTTCCAGATTTTTAGCATTTGATTTCGAGAATCTCCTTATTTCCTGGTTCCTTGAATTCGGTCATTTTCCATTTAATTACCCATTCATTCGTTTCCTGATTTTGTGTGATCACAATCAATTTCAGCGTTAGCATTTTATTTATCTCCCGGATATCAAAAAAAAAAAAAAAGAAAGAGGATCCGGAAAAAAAAAAAAAGAAAGAAAAAAAAGAAGAGTATTTTTTAGCTCAAGAAATTTTATTTTGCTGGTAGTTTCCTTGTGTGTTTTGGAGCGTTTTAAGGTACCCTACATCCTATTGAAATTTTTTTCTACCATTTGTCACTTTTTTTTGGGCTGTTTGTCGCGCCTTGGGAGAATTGTTTTTGGGACTCTTTTAAGACCCCTGATCATAACTTTCCGTGGTGTAGTCTTTTTCTTGTTTGTATCGTTTGGGTGTCCCTTGTGTCGTTTTGGTGTATCGGTTTTGAATTTCCTTTCATCACCTTCTGGTCTCTGAGTAGTTCGGTACGAGCCTATAGAGAGTTTGAGTGAGTGGTAAAAGGCAGAGAGAATAACTATCGCCATTATCAAACACGAGCGCTGAGTGATATTTTTTTTAGTGTAAACACGTGAGGGAGAGTTTTGTGAGATTTCTTTTGTTACTAACAATATCTTGCAGCAACCATGTCCAACAACGGCGACGAAAATGAAGGAATTCCAGACCGGAGGCTGATGATGCAAACCATGATAGGAGAGATGCGGAGGATGATGAGGGAAGAGTTGGAGCCACTACGAGAACGTGTTGAGAGAGTGGAGGAAGGCCAACAAGCTCCCAACAGAGGTAGACGAAGACAGCCTAGGGAGGAGACAGAAGATGAGATGGAGAATGATTTTGAAGAGGAGGATTATAGGAGAGGAGGACGAAACGAGAGAATGTTCCAAAGAAGACAAGGAGGAAGGGACAGAGAAGAAGGAGGAATTGGTGGCATTGTTGGAATCGATCTAGGGTTTGAGAAAATAATTAACGATTCGGTAAGCGGCGGAATTTTAAAAATTTTCTTTTACAAGTAAAACAGTTTTTACTAACCTAGACAAGTGCAAGTACATGTAATTAAAAACCAATATGAGCTAAGAGTTTACTAACCTTTCTTGAAGCTTGAACTTTGAAGAAGCTTTTGGAAAGTTCGCAACGCTCGTCTCCCCTCGCAGCACGTCTCTCTTTCTTTCCTCGGCACCTCGAGCAACCACGAAAGTTTCTATCACTAAATCACTCGAAAAGAAGGAATCAGTGAGTGGGCACTTTTAAACGCTACGACTTAAGAACGAGTCTCGAAGTCGCAGAGCTAAACACTAGGTCGAATGATGACCTAGGTGCCAAGACAAGAAAAAATCGAAAATAAACTAGAGAGAGAGAGAGAGGAGTTCGGCCAAGTCTAGAGAGAGAAGCTCTCAATCTCTAAAACTTTGGATGAATGAAAAGTGAGGAATGGGGCTCCTATTTATAGGAGAGGTTTTACCTTCAATAAGGTAGTTTCCTCTTCTATAGAATATCACATATTCATGAGCAAAAATCCTTTATTTCCCATTCCATCTTGGGCGCCCAAGCCTGCCTCCTAGAGGCTTGGATTTGTTTCCTTATTTGTTCCTTGGCTTGCCCTTTTCTCACTTGGCCGAAATTCCCCATGCTTGTGTGGGAAATTTGTTTCCTCTTTTTCTTTTGGCAAGTATCTAAATACATTTATGCACAAAATAAACTCTCCTATTTCTCTATAGGGTAGGCGCCCATAATCTTCTAGAAAAGGCTTCTAGAATTTTCTTCACTTGTTCATGACAACATAAGAAAAGGCCCATTTAGAATTTTCAATAAAATTCTTATGAAATTAAATTAATTCACAAGGCCCAACGATCAAGTCATGGCCGAGTGACATTAAGTCATCAAATGAACTTGTCAAAAAATTTATTGACATTCATTTCATCCTTTGTCTCAAAAGACAAAAATAATACCCTTTAGACTATTTTCGTTCTTGTTTTGACTTAGCTTCCAGTTTAACTATTCCTATCGATGTGATTCGTGACAGTGACCTCATGGACCCAAATGAACAAAGCTTGAGCTAAACACTTGGACTCAAAAGTTCACAAACCTTTTCCAAGTTTAGCTTAGTGCCAACTGACTCCACTAAAGAGCTGACACTGAAAATCTCTCGGTTCAAATGAATTTATTTTCTACTCAAGAATTCGACTTAATTATGATGAGCGGATCCACTGAATATTATCTATGTTTACCCTTCATGAATGTCATCAGCTAGTCGGGATTTACTAAATTACCATTTTACCCTTCTAGCTGTTATTTCCTCAACTCCTTTGTCGCTTGTGAATAAGTTAGAAACAATGTATTGACGAGGAGCTAACAAGTCACATTGTTTCATCCAAAAGAGTCAGGACTCAATTTGGACACTGGCCAGTTCATTTATTCACACTCCAAGGAACAAAGCATGAGGTGACATACATTGCATTTCAGCAATCTTGTACATGAATTCCATATCTATGAGAACTTCACAAAGTTACTCATGACAGACTCACAACTTAGTACTTCACCAATAGGCCTTGTTCGGAATCACATAGTGAGTCTGAACTTTGACTTTCTCAAATGAGAATACTAAGGTGTGAAATGGCATGTCTCATTTCAGGATTAAGGTAAGCATGATGCAATTCATACATAGTGACTTCGAGACATAAGAGGTTAAATGGTTTGTTCTTATATTGTCTCTAGAAGTGCACTGGTCAATTCAGTATCTTCGGAAGATACCTAGAAGAACTATAGAGTCCCCAACTCTCAATGCCTCATAACCAGACATCATAGATTCTTCTAACAATCATACTGAGGTCAATAGTCCTTTGACCCTAAGATTGCGAATATAACGTTTTAAGCAAACTACGAAGAGTTTGTTCATGCAAATCTACATTTGTCTCTTCGTAAGTTGTTAAGTTTGTTTATGGACTAAAAGACTAAGGTTTTATCATAAAGCTTCAAACAAAGAAAGAATGAATGAATGAACGTTTCAACTTTATTAATGAATAGATAGGCAATTACAAGCAAGAGTCTTCATGAGACTTTATTACATCAAATGTACAAAATAAAGACTACAACTCTTCTTGTGGGCACCATTGACAACAGGCATCAAGCAGAAGATTCCAACATTCCAAGGGAAAAGTGACCCGGACGCCTACTTTGAATGGGAGACGAAAGCCCAGTTTGTGTTCAATTGCTACAACTACACCGAACGCAAGAAGGTAATACTTGCTGCCGCTGAATTCACTGATTATGCTATTGTTTGGTGGGATCAGCTGGTGACGAGTAAGCAACGGGATGGAGAGGAGCCGATAGAGACTTGGGATGAGATGAAGGCCATCATGAGGAAGAGATTCGTGCCTCGCCACTATTACCGAGAGCTCTATCAGAAGCTTCAGCGTCTACGGCAAGGCACTCGTAGTGTTGAGGAGTACTACCGGGAAATGGAGGTTGCCATGATCCGAGCAAACATAGAGGAAGATCCCGAGTCTACCATGGCCAGATTTATCAACGGGCTAAACCCTGACATAGCGGACAAGGTGGAGTTGCAGCATTATGTCGAGATGGAGGATTTGGTTCACTTGGCCGTCAAGATTGAGAAGTAGCTCAAGACGAGGGGTAGCATGCGGGGAAACCGATTCTCAGATAAACCTGCATGGAAGAAGACCTTCAACCGAGATGAGAAGAGCAGTTTCAAACCACGAGGGGGCGTAGCCAAGCCAAGCACTTCCACGGCCCCAACCACATCTAGTCCTGGTCCCAGTGCTCAAAAGAAACCGAAGACGTCATTTCAGCGAAATCGTGATATTAAGTGCTTCAAGTTCCAGGGAGTTGGTCACTTCGCAAATCAATGCCCGAATAAGAGGAGCATGACAATTCTTCCGACCGGAGAGATGGTTACCAACGATGAAGAGGAAGATCAAGAGTGTACCGGAGAAGAATCAGACGAGGAAATTGAGGCACCAGCAGAGCTCGTGTTGGTCTCTCGACGAACTATGAACGCACAGGTTGTAAGAGATGATGAGGAGCAGCGTGAAAACATCTTTCACACCAGGTGCCATATTGGTGAGAAGGTGTTTAGTGTTATCATCGATGGAGGGAGTTGTACGAACATAGCCAGCGTTGCTGTAGTGAAGAAGCTAAGACTTCCCACAACAAACCACCCTCGTCCTTACAAGCTTCAGTGGTTTAATGATGGTGAAGAGGTACGTGTCTACAAACAAGTCCTTATCAGTTTCCGGATTGGCAGCTATGAGGACTCAGTGCTCTGTGACGTGGCACCAATGGACGCGGGGCATATACTTTTGGGGCGGCCGTGGCAATTCGATCGGAGAGTGACTCATGACGGCTACACCAACAAGTACTCCCTCAGGCATAAGAATCATACCATCACCCTCGCACCCCTGACTCCAAAGTAAGTTCATGAAGATCAACTGAGGATGCAACAAGAGAGGGAACGGTTTAGGGCCCTAGAGAAGGGAAAGGAACCAAGGGATGAGGTAAAACCAGAGAAAAAAAAGAGAGAGTCCCAGAGAGAAAACCCGAGAGAGAAGTGGGGAGTGAAAGAAAGGATGGGGTCATGAAAAACAAAATCGGTGAGATAAAACAAAACAACTTCTTTGCGGGAAAGAGTGATGTGAGGAAAGCCTTCTTTGCCAAACAGCCGATGATTTTACTTGTGTACAAGGAGGCTGCCTTATTCACTAACCAACATGGCGAGGTTCTACCTACTGCCATTGTTTCTCTTTTGCAGGAGTTCAAGGACGTTGTTGTTCGAGATATGCCAACAGGACTACCACCGATTCGGGGGATTGAGCACCAGATTGACCTTGTACCCGGAGCCTCGCTTCCAAACAGACCGGCCTACCGAACCAACCCTGAGGAAACGAAGGAGTTGCAACGGCAAGTCGAGGAACTTTTGTCAAAGGGGTACATTAGAGAGATCATGAGCCCTTGCGCCATACCAGTTCTATTGGTTCCAAAGAAGGATGGGTCCCAGAGGATGTGCGTGGATTGCCGAGCCATCAACAACATCACGGTCAGGTATCGATTTCCCATTCCTAGATTGGATGATATGCTAAACGAATTACATGGTGCGTGTGTTTTCTCTAAAATTGATTTAAAGAGTGGGTACTACCAAATTAGAATGAAAGAGGGGGATGAATGGAAAACCGCTTTTAAAACTAAACTTGGGTTGTATGAATGGTTTGTGATGCCCTTTGGTTTGACTAATGCACCTAGCACATTTATGCGACTTATGAATCATGTTTTGCGTTCGTTCATTGGTAAATTTGTGGTGGTATACTTTGATGATATTTTGATTTATAGCAAGACCCTGGATGATCATGTCATACACTTGCGTGAGGTTTTTATTGTACTTAAACGTGAACAATTATTTGCTAACCTTGACAAGTGCACCTTTTGCACCGATCACGTTGTTTTCTTGGGTTTTGTTGTAAGTTCTAAAGGAGTGCAGGTAGATGAGGAAAAGGTGAAAGCTATTCAGGAGTGGCCGACACCGATAAACGCAGCACAAGTATGAAGTTTTCATGGCTTAGCGAGCTTTTATAGGCGCTTTGTCAGAGATTTTAGCACGATCGCTGCCCCGCTCACGGAGGTGATGAAGAAAAATGTGGCATTCGCATGGGGGCAAGCACAAGAGGAGGCGTTCACCGAAATAAAAGGAAAATTAGTCAACCCTCCTTGTCTCGCATTACCTAACTTCGATAAACCATTCGAGGTTGAGTGTGATGCGTCCGGCGTGGGAATCGGAGCAGTTCTCATGCAAGATCGACGGCCGATTGCGTATTTTAGCGAAAAATTGAGTGGGGCCACCCTTAATTACCCCACTTACGACAAGGAGATGTACGCATTGATTCGAGCTTTAGAGACTTGGCAGCACTACCTTTTGCCAAGAGAGTTCGTGGTCCACACCGACCATGAGTCACTGATGTTGTCGCAGTTTTTCGGACAACGAAATAGGAGTCGAAGACGGTTAGACCCAAGGCCGGACCAAGTGGTCTCGTCTCGACTCAAGCGTGTCGGACTTGGTATCCCAAGTCGTCCCTTAGCTGTCTGTGGTATCTGTCTCGTCCAGGCACCTGAAAAGCAAGCAAGAAAGGTGTGAACTACAAAGGGAAAACAGGGGGTTGCCCCTGTTTACCTCTCCGACGCTCAACATTTGTAGGATTGAGGTGGTTTATAGAGGGTTTAGTGTTTAGGGGTCAAGACTTGAGAGAAACGAGCGAGGTACGAGTTCGACAGCGTTTCAGTACTCAAATTTTGGATTACCTGGACCAAGAGAGGTACCTTGGTATTTATAGGCGACCAAGGAGCGTCATGGACAGCCCCTTGGCCGAGGGCCGCCTCTGACCCGGCCATGGACGGCTCTGACCCGGCCATGGCCGGCTCTGACTCGGCCGTGGAGGCCATGGCCGGCTCTGACTCGGCCGTGGAGGCCGTGGCCGGCTCTGACTCGGCCGTGGAGGCCATGGCCGGCTCTGACCCGGCCATGGCCGGCTCTGACTCGGCCGTGGAGGCCATGGCCGGCTCTGACCCGGCCATGGCCGGCTCTGACTCAGCCGTGGAGGCCATGGCCGGCTCTGACCTGGCCATGGCCGGCTCTTACTCGGCCGTGGAGGCCATGGCCGGCTCTGACCCGGCCATGGCCGGCTCTGACTCGGCCGTGGAGGCCATGGCCGGCTCTGACTCGGCCATGGAGGCGATGGCCGGCTCTGACTCGGCCATGGAGGCCATGGCCGGCTCTGACTCGGCCATGGCCGGCTCTGAGGTGGCCGTGAGCCGGGAAAGACTCGGGTAAGCCGCCATGTGTTGTCGTTGCCATACCGGGCCGGAATGGACCGGTAACATTAGCCCCCCGAGTTTCCGGTCGAGCGTAGGTCGAGTGGAAACTCAAAGTCAACGTTTTCATGCGGATGCGGGATGAATGCTCTCGGGTTTGTGTCACGGGGGACGGCCTTCGCGCGTCGCGAGGGACGGCTTTTGTGCGTCACGATGCCATATTTGTACGACGAGGTTTTTCGCATATCGGACGCAAGCCTTGAACCCATTTGTAACTCGTCGCATATCGGCTCACGAGCTGGGCGGCGAGCGTGATGCCACATTTGTGTGGCGAGGTTTCCCGTGGACGCTGGCTAGACCAGATACGCCCAGCGGACGCAGACCTTGAACCCATTTGTAACTCGTCGCCTATCGGCTCACGAGCTGGGCGGCGAGCGCGATGCCACATTTGTGTGGCGAGGTTTCGTGCGGACGCTGGCTAGACCAGATACGCCCAGCAGACGCAAACCTTGAACCCATTTGTAACTCGTCGCCTTATCGGCTCACGAGCTGGGCGGCGAGCGCGATGTCACATTTGTGTGGCGAGGTTTCCCGTGGACGCTGGCTAGACCAGATACGCCCAGCGGATGCAAACCTTGAACCCATTTGTAACTCGTCGCCTTATCGGCTCACTAGCTGGGCGGCGAGCGCATTGCCACATTTGTGTGGCGAGGTTTCCCGTGGACGTTGGCTAGACCAGATACACCCAGCGGACGCAAACCTTGAACCCATTTGTAACTCGTCGCCTTATCGGCTCACGAGCTGGGCGGCGAGCGCGATGCCACATTTGTGTGGCGAGGTTTCCCGTGGACGCTGGCTAGACCAGATACGCCCAGCGGACGCAAACCTTGAACCCATTTGTAACTCGTCGCCTTATCGGCTCACGAGCTGGGCGGCGAGCGCGATGCCACATTTGTGTGGCGAGGTTACCCGTGGACGCTGGCTAGACCAGATACGCCCAGCGGACGCAAACCTTGAACCCATTTGTAACTCGTCGCCTTATCGGCTCACGAGATGGGCGGCGAGCGCGATGCCCCATTTGTGTGGCGAGGTTTCCCGTGGACGCTGGCTAGACCAGATACGCCCAGCGGACGCAAACCTTGAACCCATTTGTAACTCGTCGCCTTATCGGCTCACGAGCTGGGCGGCGAGCGCGATGCCACATTTGTGTGGCGAGGTTTCCCGTGGACGCTGGCTAGACCAGATACGCCCAGCGGACGCAAGCCTTGAACCCATTTGTAACTCGTCGCCTATCGACGCACGAGCTGGGCGGCGAGCGCGGACTCAGGATTCAACTCGAGGACTCATGTAGAGCCTGCACGAGGAGTTTCGTGAAGAGTCTTTCTTTGGGACCCCTTTTTTTTATGTTGTTGTTGAGTTGTTTCTAGTTTCGTTGAGCATTGTCTCCCATTAGCCCCCCGAGTTTCTTGTGTACTCGGAGAGGAGACTAGGAATTATAATGCAACAAGAAAAAGGCTTCGAGGCCAAATGTAATCTAATTATCATGTCGAAATAGTCAAAAATTACATTCCCAGGCCACCGGCCTTATTAAAATTTGAAATTGTCTTAAAACGGAAATAAAATTACATAAATCAGGCGTAGAGAAGACGGGAGTGGGGGTCTTCGGGTAGCCGAGGTTCGACCTTGTCTTCGAGTTGGAGGATGGTGCCCACCATCTTTCCCTTGCCTTTCCCATCCACGCCTTGGATGTAGCATATCCTTGCCATCGATTGATCTCCCAACATAATGGCAATCCCCTTGTCAGTCGGGAACTTCATCATCAAGTGGTAAGTGGACGTAATGGCCTTCAAACGGTTGAGAGTCGGGCGACCGATGATGATATTGTACGCCGAGGGCTGGTCCACGACCAGGAATGACACGACGCGAGTGACCTCGAGCCCTCCCGGCATCCCGAAGGTGACCGGGAGGTCGATAGTGCCCTCCGTCATGACCCTCTCCCCGGAGAAGCCAAAGAGTGGGGTCGAGATTGGGGTCGGTTTCAGTCCGGTCAGCTTCATCCTGTCCAACGCTGATTTGAAGATGATGTCGGCCGAGCTGCCGTTATCAATCAGGATTCTTCGGACGAGATTGTTGGCGACCGGGGCCGAGACGACTATCGCGTCATTGTGCGGGTGGAGAACTCGTGTCGCCTCTTGGCCGGTGAAGAACATGGACTCGAACGGGGCCGGAGGGGGAGCCTCGTACGTATGGTTGATGTAGTGTGCAATTTTTCCTTGGGAAACTTCGCGCACGTACTTCTTCCTTTGCGTGGACGAGTCCCCAAATGCCGGGCCACCCATGATCGAGCCCACGACGTGCAGCTGTGAGCTCTCTGGTTCTTCAATCGCTGCCTGGTCCATGACAGTCACCGTCGCAGGACCCTTCCTTCCTTGCCGTGGACGGCCTTCGTGTGCCGCGGCCGTCCCGATTGTTCGAAGGACGTACTCCTTCAACTTCCCATCCTGAATGAGGGCCTCGATCTGGCGCTTGAGCTGGTAACACTCGAACGTCAGGTGCCCGTGGTCTCGGTGATACTCACAGAACTTGGTTCGCTCTCGCTTTGCGGGATCCCGTGTGAGTGGAACGGGGATCCCCAGCTCGTCGCGATGCAAAGCCAGGATCCGCTCTCGCGAGGTGTTTAGAGGGGTGAACGTCGATAACGCTTGGAAGCTATCGATGTGCGACGACCTTGGCCCGGGGAGGGAGCGACCGTTAGGGGCCTGGCCTCCCTTGTTCCTCTTCCTTCGAGGGACAGGACGATCTTCGTCTTGGTCGTCGCGGCTGCGACTACCTTGCCCTCCTGACTTCCGGCCGTCTCGGCCATCGAGATAGTCCTCGATTCCCATATACGCGCGGGCTCTCATCATCAGCTCCGCCATGTCTCGCGGGACTTGCCCGACGATGGACTTGAGGAAGTCGCTCGTGCGAACTCCCTCGGTGATCGCCGTGATGGCGTCCTTATCGTCGAACCCTTCGACTTTGTGAGACTCCTCGGTGAAGCGAGCGAGGTATTGTCTCAATGTCTCATCTCTCCCTTGCCGAATGGAGAGGAGGTGGGTCTTCGACTTCTTTTGCGCCACGAGGGTGGCGAATCGAGCAAGGAAAACCTCTCGCAAGGCCCGGAAAGACGAGATGCTTCTCGGCCTTAGGCTTCGGAACCACTCAAATCCTAACCCTGTGAGGGTCAGGCTGAAGGCCTGGCAGAGGGCGGCGTCCGTCTGTCCTTGCATTGTCATCCACGTCTCGTAATGTTGGATGTGGAAGTTCGGGTCAGTCCGTCCATCATAGGGTGGGATGGACGGCAATTTGAAGTTCCCCACGCAAGGCTCCGCGAGGATTTGTGCGGCGAAGGGAGAGTATGATTCCTCGATCCCTCCATATGATCTTTGCCTCCCCGATTCCCTCATCTCGATGATTTGGTTTTGGAGGCTCTGAATCATCGTGACCATATCAAGCCCGTTGGCCGGGCCGATTGTCGGGGCCACGGGAGTCACCGGTTGGCATTCGTTGGACGCTTGGTCCACGACATTGGCCTGTGGTCGGCCGAGAGTTGCGGCGGGGAGCGCGTCCCTCCGAGAGTTTAGCCTTTGGCGGAGATCCTCCCCTCGGGAGTTTCTCTGCGCCGTCAAGTGCTCTCTTAGGTCAGCGCTAGGTGCGTGGCGAGGCGAGGTCGCCCTTGGTCGGGCCGTCCGGCGAGCGCTTCGGCTATCGGCCTCATCGTCAACCAGAGTCGCTCTCTCCTCGGTGAGGGGCCGTGTCCGGCCACCTCTTGAAACCGAGGGGGCGAGTCCCCGGGACTGTGATCGTGCTTGTCGTCGAGCCGGGTGCAAGTGATCGGCCAACGCACCATTGGCCCTCTCGGGTCGTGCTTGAGCGAGGCTAGGGGTGGCCTCGTTGGTTCTTGACTCTCCCACGTATTCGGGGTCGGAGTCATCCTGAGCGGATCGATCCTCGACGTAGTAGCCGAGGAGATCGGCGATGAGGGAGCCGTCAACACCGGGACGGTCAAGGAGCTCCGCGAGCCACCGGGCCGTGTCCTCTCGGAGCTCGGCCTCGGGGTCGATCACCGAGTCTTGGGGCTGGCTCTCACTATCGCGAGGTTGCCCTTCAAGACGGTGTGCGAGGAGTCGGAGACCGTACCTCGAGCTCGTCGCTCGCGTACCCACGGAGGTAGTGGGTAGGTGACTCATCTCTCGAGAGTCGTGAGAACAAAGATAGAAAACTGGTAGAGGGAATGCATCGTCAAGGTCGAGAGATGCCCTCCTTCTAGCGCCAAAATATTGTCGCAGTTTTTCGGACAAAGATTTAGGAGTCGAAGACGGTTAGACCCAAGGCCGGACCAAGTGGTCTCGTCTCGACTCGAGCGTGTCGGACTTGGTATCCCAAGTCGTCCCTTAGCTGTCTGTGGTATCTGTCTCGTCCAGGCACCTGAAAAGCAAGCAAGAAAGGTGTGAACTACAAAGGGAAAACAGGGGGGTTGCCCCTGTTTACCTCTCCGACGCTCAACATTAGTAGGATTGAGGTGGTTTATAGAGGGTTTAGTGTTTAGGGGTCAAGACTTGAGAGATACGAGCGAGGTACGAGTTCGACAGCGTTTCAGTACTCAAATTTTGGATTACCTGAACCAAGGGAGGTACCTTGGTATTTATAGGCGACCAAGGAGCGTCATGGACAGCCCCTTGGCCGAGGGCCGCCTCTGACCCGGCCATGGACGGCTCTGACCCGGCCATGGCCGGCTCTGACTCGGCCGTGGAGGCCATGGCCGGCTCTGAATCGGCCGTGGAGGCCGTGGCCGGCTCTGACTCGGCCGTGGAGGCCATGGCCGGCTCTGACCCGGCCATGGCCGGCTCTGACTCGGCCGTGGAGGCCATGGCCGGCTCTGACTCGGCCGTGGAAGCCATGGCCGGCTCTGACCCGGCCATGGCCGGCTCTGACTCGGCCATGGAGGCCATGGCCGGCTCTGACTCGGCCGTGGAGGCCATGGCCGGCTCTGACTCGGCCGTGGAGGCCATGGCCGGCTCTGACTCGGCAATGGAGGCCATGGCCGGCTCTGACTCGGCCATGGCCGGCTCTGAGGTGGCCGTGAGCCAGGAAAGACTCGGGGAAGCCGCCATGTGTTGTCGTTGCCATACCGGGCCGGAATGGACCGGTAACAACTGAAGTACTTGAAGGGACAACAAAAGCTCCACAAACGGCATGCGCAATGGATGGAGTTCATCGAGCCGTTTCCATATGTCATCAAGTACAAACAAGGTAAGGAGAATGTGGTAGCCGATGCCCTTTCTCGAAGGTATGTTTTACTTTCCACTTTAGATGCTAAACTGCTTGGTTTTGAACATATCAAAGAGTTGTATCCAGAAGACCGAGAGTTTAGTGAGATATTTACGAAATGTGAGAAGATGGCATCGGGAGATTACTTTAGGCATGATGGATTTTAGTTCAGGCTTGGTAGACTTTGTGTGCCTAGTTGTTCTCTTCGGGAGTTGTTAGTTAGGGAAGCTCATGGTGGGGGCCTTATGGGACATTTTGGGATAGCAAAATCTCTAGGAGTGATCCAAGAGCACTTTTATTGTCCTCGCATGAAGCGTGATGTTGAGAGGATCTGTGGTAATTGTGTCACATGTAGGAAAGCTAAGTCGAAAGTTCAATCACACGGTATGTATACACCTTTGCCTATTCCTAGCTCACCTTGGGTAGATATATCTATGGATTTTGTGTTAGGCTTGCCTAGGACTAAGCGAGGTCGTGATTCTGTTTTTGTAGTGGTTGATAGGTTTTCAGAGATGGCACATTTCATCCCATGTCACAAAACCGATGATGCTTCTAATATTGCTGATCTGTTCTTTCGAGAGATTGTTAGGTTGCATGGCATGCCTAGGACGATTGTCTCGGATAGGGATACCAAGTTCTTAAGTTACTTTTGGAAGACCTTATGGGCTAAGTTGGGTACTAGGTTGTTGTTTTCGACTACTTGTCACCCCCAAACTGATGGTCAGACCGAAGTAGTTAATAAGACCTTGTCGACTTTGTTGATAGCAATAATTAAGAAGAATATCAAAACTTGGGAAGATTGTTTACCACATGTTGAGTTTGCTTATAACCGCGCTATTCATTCATCTACTAAGTTATCACCCTTTGAGATTGTCTATGGTTTTAACCCACTAACGCCGTTGGATTTATCTCCTATTCCTATGTCTGAGCATGTGAATTTAGATGGTGAACAGAAAGCAAAGCTTGTTAAGCAGCTTCACGAGAGGGCACGACTCAACATTGAGCGAAGAACGGAGCAGTATGCGCAGCAAGCCAACAAGGACCGCAAGAGAGTGATTTTCGAACCTGGTGATTGGGTCTGGTTACATATGCGCAAGGAGCGTTTTCCGGAGCAATGCAAGTCCAAACTACAGCCGCGTGGCGATGGACCATTCCAAGTTATTCGCAGGATCAACGATAATGCCTACAAATTGGATCTTCCAGGTGAGTATAATGTTAGTGCTACATTCAATGTGACTGACTTATCTCCTTTTGATGCAGATCATGATTTGAGGGCAAATCCTTTTCAAGACGAGGGGAATGATGAGGACATGCCCTAAAAGGAGCCGCAAGCAAAATACCAAGTGCCGGAAGGACCCGTGACGAGAGCTCAAGCGAGGAGATTCAAGGAGGAGCTTAACAATCTGATCATCAAGCTCCAAGATGAAGAAGGGAACAAGCTCGCAAAGGAGAGGATTCAAGGAAGCCAAGAAACACCGATGAAGAACGTTATTTAGGCTGAATTGAATTAGTCGGACTATTCCTATTTTTCTATTTTTCAGTTTATGTTATTTGGGCCAAGACATGTTATTTAAAATGCCCATACATGTTTGTATTGGGCTGGTCCTTTGTTTTTATGTTTATTAGTGCTTAAATAAGGCTAAATTATGGGGCCCATGGAGCTGCGAATTTGCCTTTGTAAACTCTATAAATTAAGCCTTTAGGCTGAATGGAAGGGACACAATCTGATTTCGAGTTAAACACTTTTCTGTGAGGATTTTATTCTCTCTTTGGTTCGTTTAGAACTACTCGGGTTTCTTACAAAGCGGTGCGTGTAAGAGTTCGAGACCGACTCATCAGGCGGCCATTCGCATCCGTCCGTGGCGTCATTCGATCCACCTTCGTTCCTAAATTGTAGACGATCCGTCGCTGTGCTATTGGGGTATCGGGTCTCGGAGCTTAGTCGGCCGAGGTTCGTATCATGAGTTCAACCCATTCGGAAAATTAGTTTAACGTACAACATGTGGCCGTTGGTACTGACTGTGTATAACTTGCCGCCTTGGTAGGGCATGAAGTAAGAATACTTGGTGTTAAGGCTTCTAATTTCTAGACCGAGCTCAGTGGCTTGTGTTTCTTGCAAAACATCGAGCAAGCATGCCGACTAAGTGGGAAGAAAATGCAAATGAGACGAGTGCGTACTAAATTAGACCAAGAAAAACATCCTTTACAAGTTGCCATACTGATCAGAGTTGGAGTTGAAGCATAGCATGTGCTTCATGCACATACAGAATAATGTGTGCGAGAATCTTCTCGGGACTTTGCTCATCTTAGAAGGGAAGAACAAGAACACTGAGAATGCGAGGCACGATTTGATGGAGATGCAGATCAAGACAACTCTACACTTGAAGAGACGAAGGGGAGAATGGTACAAACCGGCAGCGACGTACACTTTGACTCTTGAGCGGAGACAACGGTCTACTGAGTTCATCCAGTTTGTCAAATACCCAAATGGCCTCACTGGGAATTTAAAGAAAAGTGTAACTGCTGACAGGTTTGAAGTCGAATGATTGCCACATGATCTTACAAGAGACGATCACCAAACTTTGTAATTTTTTAAAGTTTATAAGTTCTAGAATTTTAAGAGTGGGAGATCTCAAAAAAGCGCAAGATTCCATTATTGAGGTCTTGTGTAAGTTTGAGATAATTTGAGTTAATGATACCTGAATGTGACAAGAAAAACTAGAAGAAGAAGAGGATAAAAGGCTGATAAGGGTCGAATTCTTTCTTGTAAGGTGTAATTTCAAAAATATTAATAGAAATATTTACTAAGTATATATTAACAATTTAATTATAACTTGATTAAACTTGCAGTTGAGGTCAGATGCGATTGGGCTGCGCACTTGAAATGTGGCAGCACTTCCACCAAATTACCGAGACTAGGGGGTAGACGACGTCAGCCGCGAAATCCATCTATGTAAGTTATAATTTTTCATTAATTTAATTATGTTAATTACTTCTTATTGATTAGATGATGATCATCATTGTTTTTTTTGGCTCTTCAGAACAAGTCAGGATGTGGAACCGCCCCCATGTCCGTTGAAATTAATTTGTGCCATCGCAAGGGTGGTTTTGCTGGACAATCTGGGATGTCGTGCCTAGCTTCAAAAGAGATAAAGAATTGTCTTTTGTATTTCAAAATTCAAAAGGAAGAGGGAAAAAGAATAGGTTAAATCATGAATAAAGTAAAGTGGGCTTAAGTCTCATCCATTCACACAAGGAATCTCAGCCAAGGACAGGAGGGAGAGCTTGGTACAGATGGACAAGAAGAGACAAAACCAAGGAAAAAGGAAAAAAGAAGGCTCCCTTTTTTCATTATTTTGAAAAAGGAAAAAGACAATCTTTTACCCAAAAAAAAATTGGTTTCATGAGTCAAACCTTTCAAAAAATGGAAAGTCAAAAACATGAATATCAAAGAGAGCGATGAAGATTCTCCGTGACATGAAAATAAAAAAATCGACATGAATATCGAGAAAAACGACAAACTCTCGGTCAAACAAAAACCTAGAAAGTGTCACAGATATCGAGGAAAGTGGCAAAGACTCTCGGTCAAACGGAAACCAAGCGGATGACATAGATATCGAGGGAAGCGATGAAGACTCTCAGTGCCACGAAAACCGAGAAAGTACCACATATATCAAGGAAAGCGACGGAGACTCTCTGTAGCACGAAAACCGAGAAAGCGATACGAAATCAAAAGAACACATGAAGACCAAGAAAAGTAAAGAAGACCAAAAAAACCTAAAGACTCTAAGTTTCACGCACAACTAGTCGTATATAAAACTGGGGGTTAATGTTAAGACGCCATTTTTTGGCACCGGAAATGACCCCTCAAAAGCAAAAGGACAAAGGCTACGAGATACAACTCTCTTCACCTTGCTTTGCCGTGTGCTTTGATGAGCGCCTTGCCGAGTTCTTTTTTGTGGGCCTTGTCGTATGTCTCGCCGTGTGCCTTGCCGTACATCATGAGAAATTTTTGGGTCTTTTAATCCATGGCTTGAATTTGTGATTGTTGTGTGATTTTGGACTCGAATTTGTGATTAAAGTTGCTGGAATTCGTGGTTTTATGGTTGATTGTTCGAGTTTTCGTTTTGGTTTCGTAACTGATATGAACAGCCTCGTAAAACGGACGTGGACAGTCTGATATACTCCGATATTATTTTAAATAGTATTTTTTCTGGATAGTAGACTTTATGAGCTTTCTAAAATGACAAAGAACGTGTTAATTCATTGAGTATTGAATAAGTTATGAATTTTTGAAATTGTTAGTTCAAAGCTGTGACCTGGTGAATTTCCAGAACAGCGACCCGATATTGCGGGCAGTTTTTCAGATAGCTATGATGCTTGAAATTGATCGTATAATGGCTTCGTTTGGTTGAGATTAAAATGCCATGTTTTTGTTTTTAGAAAAAACTAAACTGCTTATTTGGTGTTTGGCAAAACTGTTTTTACAAAACACTTCAAAAGCGATTTTAGATTTTGTACATGAGATGGAAAAGTTAGGATTCTTAGCTTTTAGAAAAAGTGGTTTTAAATTTGCTATACAAATTACCGTAACATCCTCGTACAAAGTGTTTCTAAGTCATCTGTATGGTATTTTAAATTTTATCTCCTTTCATAAATTGTGCGAATTTTTGTACCATAATACATAACTTTTCTCTCTGCCTCATAAACATATTAATAATTTTTATTTAATTTTTAAATACATGTCTATTTTAGTCTTGTTACTATAATATATTTATTTTACTAAACGCTAATTCAACTTTTGTTATCAGCAACAACTGTTTTATAAACAGTTTATCAAACACCTGTGAGTTTTTGAAAAAAAACCTAAAAGCACTTTTTTTTTTCAAAACAAAGCTATGACAAACGGGATCAATATTTCGGTAGAAAGGTACGGGAGTTAGTTTTATTGTGAAACTAGAATCGTTTGTTGTCGTTTTGTGTAGCTAAAGTTATGATACGTTCTTTAGCTGCTACTCGGGTCTGAGATTATTGAAGTTGTGTTTCAGGTTTGACTCTCGTTATGGCTGATTGAATATTGTAATCAGTTTTGTCTCGTTGAGTAAACTTTTGAGATTTGATTGGTCGATGTATATGGGCTCGAGTATGCAATTGAGTTGATGTTTTTTTTCGGTTAGTTTGGTCATTATTCGATACTCGACGGGATTTTGACGCGAGAATTTGTGTGACCATAATTATTCATTATTTTGCATACGTTTGGGCTGAATGGTTGGTTAGTTAATAATCAGAGATTAAGTGTGAAATTATATATGAAATATGTTTTTTTGGTCGATATGTTATCGATGATGATTCGGAGATTAATGAGACGTTTTCGGACTTTTTGTTCTCGGCCGTAAATTTTGTGACAAGTTATTAAATTTTTTTACTTGTTATGTATGGCCGTGTATTTTATAAATTGTTGTGACGCAAGTTTCTTTTGTTCATGAATGTCACCGTTAGATTACGACGACGTTTCGTAAGTTACTCGGTCAAACAATATTCCCGGAAAAATAAAATCAAATATGGGACTAATTTGATTTTATTTATCTGAGTCTCGATTATTGAATTAGTATTTTTTTAAGTTGAGAAAAATGATATTGAGTTGCTTATGTTAAAAATGTTGAGTGATGGGAACGAACCAGGACGATGTTGTTGGTCGTTTTCGGAAAACCCGAGACACCGAGAAGGCACGTCGCTCAAAGGGCCGATGGTCAGGCCGGAGGTCCTGAAGAGTGGCAAGCCTTCAAATCCTCGCCCCAAACTCTTGACTCCTTGAGTCGAGCGGAATCCCTCGAGTCGAGACTTGAGTCGGCTCCTTGAGTCGAGCCTCGCCCCTCGAGTTGAGACTTGATTCAGTCTCCTCGAGTCGGGCCTCGCTCCTCGAGTTGAGCCTTGAATCAGTCTCCTCGAGTCGAGCCTTGAGTCAGTCTCCTCGATTCGAGCTTCGCTCCTCGAGTCGAGCCTTTAGTCGGTCTCCTCGAGTCGGTATCCTCGAGTCGAGCTTCGCTCCTCGAGTCGAGCATCGACTCGAGCCCTATCCATCGACAAAACATTTGTGTCATAAACCTGAAATACCGAGCCCACAATAGCTCAATGGGCCCGGAAGCGAGACGATCGCGAAAAGCCCGCAAAGACGGAGCCCAGCGCGCACCACGCCGGCAGGGCCGCACGCCACGCATTGAGCAGCGCTGCTCGCGCGCCTGGCCAAGGCCGCGCCGCGCGCTGAGCGGCGCAGACCGCACACCGCGGGTTGTGCGCCGCGCGCCGCGCATGGTGCGCCGCTGCTCCTTTGTGCGCCTCCTCTTGAAAAGGGGCGCGTTCCTAGTCCCACATGGACGCCAAAGGACCCCCTTAGGGTCCCCAAACACCTATATAAACCCCCTCTCACTGAGGGGGAAGCCATCCCTTCATCTCCTATCGATACGCTCGATTTCTCACTCTTCTCTGCTTCTCTTGATTCCATATTTGGCCTGAAGCATTCTCACAAGTCTCTCTCGTTCTCAGAGGTTCGGAAGCACTCACAGGAACTTCCCGGACATCGCTCCCTCTGACCGAACGCCCCCCCGGTGCTCAAGCACGCCCCTAGGGTTCTCGACTAGAGTTCCCCTCGCGCGTCTAACACGCTAGGCGCGCACGCGATCTCCGGAGTTCTGAGACGCTGCCGAGGACCCCTCGCGCCCCGTCTCCTTCGTCGAGTACGCTTCTCCACCAAGGTTCTACGCCTCATACTGCGTCTTACACGCTTGAACTACGTTCTGACCTGATCCCACGCACGGGTACGTAGGCAGCCGACACCCAAGGCACGGTCGCTCCTCATCCTCACCCCCTACATCTCTGAGAGGCGGGTTGATCGGAGAAAACCTAGCTCGAGACTTTCGAGTTCACACTCTTGGCCTGGGTGCGATCACTTGGTCCGGCCTTGGATCGAACCGCCCGAGGTTTTCAATATTTGTTCATTTTCGTGCGACAACATTTTGGCGCTAGAAGGAGGGGACTTCCCGACCTGTTCAGCCAGAAATCCCTTATGTTCATCTTCCTCTTTTCTTCTACAAACTCAACCTTCTCGAACTTGAGAAAAGATGAGTAGTCAACCACCCGTATATTCTGAGGGCGTTAACAACCCTGATAACGTCACTGGGACCAAGAAGTACTTCTTGCGCTCCCGAGCGCATGGTGACGAAGAGTCGCTCCACGAAGAGAGCTCGACCCGCTCACCATCTCCATCTCCTGATAGCAGGGACGACCGCATCATGGAGTTGGAGGAGAGTATCCGCCGACTAAAGGCAAGGAACGCAAGGTACCACAGCCGACAGGCTGCGAAGCAACCTAGGCATGACACGGTAATCCCCAACGAGGATCCTGAGAACCTCAACGAGGAAAGCCGCGTCCGCGACCCTGATTACGAGGGTACGGGTGAGTCGGAGGATATCGAGACTTCTCTCACGAAGGACGGGGAACCCCCCGCCGTGTTTGAAGCCGGTCCATCGAATCCCCAACCTCGAATGGGTGACGCGCCGACAGCTTCTCAAGAGGGGAATTCCCGACGTTCAGCCCTCGACCGACTAGGTCAAAGGGAGAATGTTGCGGAAAGTCAGGGTACGCGGAGAGCGCGCCGTCACAGACGAAGCCTACGCCTCCGTATGACCAGCCCTGATCTTAGGGATCACCTCACTGCGCAACGCATTGGGCGTGGCAACAATCTGAGGGAGCGACTAAGCTCTAGACCCAACGTCCCGCTCGTAGCCCCAACTAACGGGAACCGCCGCACGGGTCAGGTGTCTAACGAAAGGCGACATGTGACTCCTTCCGAGCAGGGGGTTACTCCGACAACCGGTCTCGATGTGGTAACTATGATCCACAATCTCCGAAATGAGGTACGAGATCTCCGAGAATACGGAGTAGGTGAAAGCACCTATGGGGTCGTTGAGGAGAACTCTTTGCCTTTCACGGCTCAGATACTGGCTGAGGTTTGTACGGGGAATTTCAAACTCCCGAACCTCACTCCCTATGATGGGAAAGCAGATCCTGCTTACCACATCCAGCACTATGAAACCTGGATGACAATGCAAGCTGTTTCTCCTGGCGCCATGTGCCAAGCTTTTAGTTTAACCCTCGCCGGACCCGGTTTCGAGTGGTTCAAGAAATTAAGGCCAGGAAGCATCCACTCGTTCAAAGACCTGAAGGACATGTTCCTAGCATGGTTCGCTACATCTATGGTCCAAAAGAAGACCAAGATGTACTTGTGGTCAATCAGGCAAGAGAGTGGCGAGTCTCTTAGACGATACCTCGCCCGATTCACTGAAGAGTCGAACAAGGTTGACCGCTTTGACGACGGTGACGCAATTGCCGCTATCATAGAAGGCCTGCGCACAAGTGGCTTCCTTAAGTCAGTCGTCGGCCGTGTCCCTTCGACCATGGCTGAGTTAATGACTCGGGCTAAGACCTTCATGGGAGTCGAAGATTACCTCGACGGCCGCAAGAGTAACAATCAGAGTTCTCGACGTCGGGAAGAACCTAGCCACGAGCAAAACGAACCTCGTAAAAGGCGAAACAAGGGGAACCAGGTTTCTAATAACCAACCCCCTGTACCCCAGAAGGCGCGACTTGCGGAAAACTTCAAAGGATACTCGTCGTTCACGCTGCTGAACACGGCGCCAGAACAGATCCTGGCTCTGGCAAGTGACAAGTTCACACCCCCGGCTCCAATGAAAAAGGATCCCACAACTCACGATCGATCTAGATATTGTGAGTTCCATCGGGAATACGGTCATTTGACCTCGGAATGCTACAACCTTAAAAGGCAAATCGAGGCTTTGATCCAACGGGGTGAGCTGAAAGAGTTCGTATTACGCATGATTAGCGATGCGGGCCCCACCACGAACAGACAACAGTCTTGTCAGGGATGAGGAACAGCCGCTTCTGCTGACCGAACCGCGGCTGCCACCAACACCAATCCGCAGCTCCATGTGGTTACCACCATATTGGGAGGACCACAAGATGGAGATTCGGCCCGACAACGGAAGAAATTCCTTAGGGCCGTAACCCGAGAAGACGCTGCCATGCACGTTAATATCACATATGAAGAACCTCCGTCCGTACCTCACGAGACGATGTATTTCACCAATGAAGAGGCCAAGCGAGTTGTGCACCCGCACAATGACGCAATCGTGCTCAAGGCCCAAGTGGCCAATAATTTGGTGAAAAGGGTTCTCATCGATAACGGCAGCGCTGCCGACATAATTTTCAAGTCCACCCTAGAGCGCATGAAGCTCGGGGGGCTGCGCCCGACTCCGACCCAAACGCCATTGTTTGGGTTCACTGGGGAAAAGGTTATGACCGAGGGCATCATCGACCTGCCGGTCACCTTTGGGACCCCTGCAGGAATTGAGGCCGTTCACATGGTCTCATTTCTAGTGGTCGATCAGGAGTCGCCCTATAACTTAATCATCGGGCGACCCACTTTGAACCGGCTAAGGGCAATCACTTCCACGTACCACCTACTGGTGAAATTCTCCACCGAAGAGGGAATTGGCATTATGGCCGGAGACCAATCCCAAGCCAGATTATGCTACGTGCAAGGAGTTGATGGTAAATCCGCGGGAAAAACAGTCAACACAATCTTCCAGCTGGAAGACGATTACCCATGCGACCCAAGGGACGCAAGGAAGTTCGGAGAACTTGACCCCCGGGATGAAGTCGAAATACTCAACGTGGAAACCTCCGATGATCTTGTGCCAATTGTCCTTGACGAATCTAAGCCTGATCAGGTTGTAAAGGTCGGCACCCGGCTTCCACTCGCCATCAAAACTCAGCTTACTGCCTTCCTCAGGAAGTTCAAGGATGTTTTTGCATTGACTCAAGCGGACATGCCCGGAATTGATCCCGAGGTAATAGTGCACAGATTGAACGATGACCCAAAGGTCGCCGAAAAAGTGCAGGCTAGACGAACGTTCAACCCAGAACGATACCTGGCCATAAATGAAGAGGTCGAGAAACTCCTCACCGCAAACTTCATTCTAGAGGCTAAGTACCCCAAATGGGTCGCCAACGTGGTAATGGTGAAAAAGCCTAACGGGAAGTGGCGAATTTGTATAGACTACAAAGATCTTAACAAAGCCTGCCCTAAGGACTGCTTCCCACTCCCGCGTATCGAACAACTAGTGGACGCCACGGCTGGCCATGAGCTTCTCAGCTTCATGGCGCCTATTCGGGCTATAACCAAATTCGAATGCACGAGCCCGATCAAATTAAGACAACCTTTGTCACAGATCGAGGTCTCTATTGTTATAAGGTCATGCCTTTCGGCCTTAAGAACGCGGGAGCGACATACCAGCGCTTGGTGAATCGGATCTTCGCCGATCAAATCGGCAAGACAATGGAAGTGTACGTGGACGACATGCTCGTTAAAAGCCTACTGGCAACCAATCACCTTGGTTTGGCAGATTTACAAAGGCAATGAAGGATCAGCAATACACACAAGCCCACAGTGATCATACCATGTTCTACAAACACTCTCTAAATGGTAAACTCGCCATATTGATTGTTTATGTGGATGACATTGTGATGACAGGTGATGATGAGGCTGAACTCAGCAAGTTGACAAGGTTCCTAGCTCAGCAATTTGAGGTGAAAGATCTAGGAAGCCTTAAATACTTCCTAGGTATGGAAGTTGCCAGATCATCAAAGGGGATAGCAATCTCACAAAGAAAGTATGTGCTTGATCTACTCAAGGAGACAGGTCTACTCGGCTGCAAACCTGCCTCTACTCCAATCGATCCAAACCATAAACTCTCAAAGTCAGATGGTGAGGATCCGGCAGAGAAAGCAAGGTACCAAAGGTTGGTTGGAAAGCTCATTTACTTAGCTCACACTCGGCCTGACATTGCCTACTCAGTGAGTCTTGTAAGTCAGCATATGCACAGCCCCTCCAATGATCATCTAGAGGCAGTGTATCGCATTCTTCACTACCTCAAAGGAAGCCCGGGAAAAGGAGTTCTCTTCAAAAAGAGTGAGGGGAGGCAGATTGAAGTATTCACAGATGCTGATTATGCCGGGTGCTTAGATGACCGGCGATCAACCTCAACATATTGTACCTTTGTGTGGGGTAATCTTGTAACATGGAGAAGTAAGAAACAGGCTGTTGTGTCTTGGAGTAGTGCAGAGGCTGAGTTCCGAGCTATGGCCCAAGGTATTTGTGAAATCCTCTGGATCAGAGGCATCTTGAATGAGCTACAAATCAAGTTCACAACTCCTATGAAGCTATTCTGTGATAATAAGTCTGCCATCAGCATTGCCAACAATTCGGTTCAACACGATAGGACCAAGCATGTGGAGATAGATCGTCACTTCATCAAAGAGAAGCTAGAAAGGGGAGAAATCTGCATGCCATTCGTCCCAACATCAGAACAACTAGCAGATGTTCTCACCAAAGGGCTCTACAAGCTGAAGTTTGAAGACTTTATAAGCAAGTTGGGCATGATAGATATCTTTGCACCAACTTGAGGGGGAGTGTTAAATCATGTAATGTACATTGTTTGATTGTGTAATTTCGTTCCTCTCTTGCTTATTAACGTGTATTATCATTAAATAGCCCAATAGGCTGATTGTTAGATGGGCTTTATTGTTCCCTGGTTAGTTAGAGTCTGATTAGGTTTTCCTGATTGTATGTGTATAAATACCCCTTTATTTGTTAATGAGAATTATTCATTCCGCATATTCTAAGATCATATCTATGACATTCTTCCCATCAATCTCAGATCCTAGGATGTCCATTTTATTCAGATAACTAATGATCAGTATCATAAAGTTTCCAATAGGAGTCCTAGCCTTCATGTGACAGTTCATAAACCGTCGGACTGCTTGTTGCCTTGCTTGACGCCTTTGCCCTTCAAACATCTCAGGGAGATTATAGAGCATGTTGGCGGCAGTCTCGATGTCACGATGTTGCCTTTTCAGCATATTGTTCATAGATGCTAAGATATAGCACCTCACAATCTCATCGGATCGAAGCCAGGCCGCTAAGGCGTCTTTGTCCTCTTGAGTCGAATCATTATTCGTTTGAGGAGGACACGGGGTGGTGAGTACTCATTTGTGCTTGTTAATGGTAACTATTATGTCGAGGTTATGTTTCGAATCTACGTAGTTTTTGTTTGAGTTCGTTCGAGGAAAGGATGAACGAGAGAAGGTTGAGAGACATATTGCCTATATAAGTTGAAACAAATTTATGATTAGTCTTTGGTTTAGGATTTAAGTTTTATTTAAGACTTTGATAAAATCCAAAGGTGTTATAAACCAAATGATAATTTACTCCCTCAAGAGAAGGCCGCAAAAAATCTCCATTTATAAGTAAATGACACATCATTAATGCTTAGCCAAGATGTCAATACATCAATTTTGACTAGCCACCTTTTAAAATAGTTTGATCACTCACATCCTTTCGCAGAGCCTCAAGGGAGGATTACTAGGGATTGAGCCTAAGTGTGCAACCAAGCACTTAGTAAACAAGGTCAACTTTGAAAAACAATCCCCTAAGGGGAGGCCTTGCCATCATCGTCTCACTCTCGGACGTAGCTCATTGAGCAATGATCGAAGCAAAAACGCCTTCGAGTACTCCCATTTAAGAGAGGGTCGCAAGAGCGGCTCTTAGTCCCACGTTAATTTCTTCTTTCATTAGTGTTAGGGATCGTGGGTTACAAACAACAATTATAACCCTCCCACTTAGTTTTTGGAGTTGGTTCATCGACTCTTATAAGTTCGGAAACGGTTTTCCTAGTTATAGAGCGGACAACTAGAAGAGAATCCTAGATATTCATGTTCAGAGCAGTATTAGTGCATAAAGGCACAAGGTACATACTCGATCTTTTCCTATTTTCTATTTCGGGAAAGTGCATGAGGAAAGTGCGAACTTCAACTCACTCGAACACATGAAAGTTTGAGATTACACATCTTTTTATTTTTCGGCTTGTCTACAAAGAGACCTCCCACTCAAAATTTCAAGAGCATATAGATTTTGAACATATGTGATATAGATATAGTTTTGAAAACATTTTGAAAACATATTTTCTATTTCGGGAAAGTGCATGAGGGAAGTGCGAACTTCAACTCACTCGAACACATGAAAGTTTGAGATTACACATCTTTTTATTTTCCGGCTTGTCTACAAAGAGACCTCCCACTCAAAATTTCAAGAGCATATAGATTTTGAACATATGTGATATATATATAGTTTTGAAAACATTTTGAAAACTTATTTGATTTGGATGACAAAATATTTTCAAGTTTGAAAACGAAAACGGTTTTTCAAAATTCAAACTAGTTTTGTAAAAATTCAATTTCAATTAAACTTTCAGAATCAAAACATTTTAATCTTACACATCATGTTTATAATCTTATAAAAAAAAACATTTTTGCTCAAGAAATTTTTCTCATTAGAGTTCTATAACTCATGGTAGTGGGGCTGAAAATCCGGAATTCTAAAAAACTGGAGTTTCGGAACAGCCGCGCACCTCGGAGAGTAAAATCGCCATAACTGGCGGCTCCGATGTCCTTTTGACCTGAAACTGGTGGCATTGGACAGTGGACAGAGGACAGACAAAGATTTAATTTGATTCAAGAATCATTAAATTTAGATTTCTGAGCAGAGAGTTATGCCACTCTTACTCGGGTTTTACTCCAGCTCGAAGAAAAAGAAATAATTAAAGCTTGGTCCTTTTTAGGTGCGAAAAAGAATCGAGTGTAACGGGACGTTTTAGGATGTTGTTAAAGATTTTATTTGTGTTTTATTAGCAAGTTAATAACATGATATAAAAGAAATAACAACAAGCATAAAACGATTCAAGTAAAAATAAGAAACTAGTAAGACAAGAAAACTAGTCACAAAGTTTTACTCGAAATTTCTCAAACCTTTAAAACACGTTTTTCAATATAAAAAATTAAAAACTTTTAGAACTGATTCTAATGTGTTTTAAAAACATCCCAAACTCATAGAAAAACAACACGATTTTTAATTTAAAGGCAAGAGCAATAAATTAAAAAAAAGTCTAAGAAAAAAATTCTAACTTGTCACAAAATTAGTAAACTTTCGAAAACGATTTTCAAGCTCATATTTTTATATACATGTACATGCTAATCTTTTACCATAGCTCTGATACCATTTGTTGGAATTGATCTAGGGTTTAAGAAAAAGTTTAACGCTTCGCAAAGCGGCGGAATTTTAAAAATTTTCTTTTCAAGTAAAAACAGTTTTTACTAACCTAGACAAAGAGCAAGTACATATAAATAAAACTAATATGAGCTAGAAGTTTACTAACCTTTCTTGAAGCTTGAACTTTGAGAAGCTTTTGGAAATTTGCAACGCTCGTCTCCCTCGCAGCACGTCTCTCTTTCTTTCCTCGGCGACTCGAGCAACCACGAAATTTTCTATCACTAAATGACTCGAAATAAAAGGAATCAGTGAGTGGGCACTTTTAAACACTACGACTTAAGAACGAGTCTTGAAGTCGCAGAGCTAAACTCTAGGTCAAATGAGGACCTAGGTGCCAAAACAATAAAACGAAATTGAGGAGAGAGGGAGAGAGAGGATCGGCCACGTCTAGAGAGAGAAGCTCTCAATCTCTAAATTTTAGAATGAGAAAACAATGAGAATGAGGGCCCTATTTATAGGAGAAGGGTTAGCCTTAGAAATGGGAGTTTCCTCTTTTTTCCAAGCATTCATGAGCAATCTCTTATTGCCCTTTTCTCCATATGCGCCCAACATCTCATTCCCTTAAGGGATTTGTTTCCTAATTTGTCCCTTCTCTAGGCTGGCCGAAATTTCCCTTTCCATGTAGGGGAAATTTGTTTCCTCTTTTTCTTTTGGCAAGTATCTTGATACATTTATGCACAAAATATTCTCTCCTATTTTTCTATAGGGTAGACGCCCAAATGGTCTCTAGAAGGAGCTTCTAGAAGCTTCTTCATTTGTTCATGACAACATGAGAGATGCCCATTAAGAATTTTCAATAAAATTCTTATGAAATGAAATTAATCCACAAAACCCAATGTTCAAGTCATGGCCGAGTATTATCAAGTCATCAAATGACCTTGTCAAAAAATTTATTGACATTAATTTATGCTATGTCTCAAAAGACAAAAATACCCTTTTGACAATTTTCGTTCTTGTTTTGACTTAGCTTCCACTTTAACTATTCCTAATCGATGTGATTCGTGATAGTGACCTCATGTATCCAAATGAACAAAGCTTGAGCTAAAATACTTGGACTCAAAAGTTCACAAACCTTTTCCAACTTTAGCTTAATGTCAACTGACTCCACTAAAGAGTTTAGCTTCATGAATATCATCAGCTAGTCGGGATTTACAAAATTACCATTTTACCCTTCTAACTGTTATTTCCTCAACTCCTTTGTCGCTTGTGAATAAGTTAGAAACAATGTATTGACGATGAGCTAACAAGTCACATTGTTTCATCCAAAAGAGTCAAGACTCAATTTGGACACTGGCCAGTTCATTTATTCACACTCCAAGGAACAAAGCATGAGGTGATATACATTGCATTTCAGCAATCTTGTACATAAATTCCATATCTATGAGAACTTCACAAAGTTACTCATGACATTCTCACAACTTAGTACTTCACCAATAGGCCTTGTTCGGAATCACATAGTGAGTCCGAACTCTGACTTTCTCAAATGAGAATACTAAGGTGTGAAATGACATGTCTCATTTCAGGATTAAGGTAAGCACGATGCAATTCATACGTAGTGACTTCGAGACATAAGAGGTTAAATGGTTTGTTCTTATCTTATCTCTAGAAGTGCACTGGTCAATTCAGTACCTTCGGAAGATACCTATAAGAACTATAGAGTCTCCAATTCTCAATGGCCCATAACCAGACATCATAGATTCTCCTAACAATCGTACTGAGGTCAATAGCCCTTTGACCCTTAGATTGCGAATATATCGTTTTAAGCAAACTACGAAGAGTTTGTTCATGCAAATCTACATTTGTCTCTTCGTAAGTTGTTAAGTTTGTTTATGGACTAAAAGACTAAGGTTTTATCATAAAGCTTCAGACAAGGAAGATTGAATGAACGTTTCAACTTTTATTAAAAAATAAGCAGTTACAAGCAAGAGTCTTCGTAAGACTATATGACATCAAATGTTCATAAATACACACTGCAACTCTTCTTGTGGGCACCATTGACAACATGGGTCATCTGTGCGGACGAGGAACGAGGCGAACTCTTCGAACAAGCGACCGTCGTCGTCGGTCTCTCTCAGCTCGCCCTTCTGTCAGAAGAGCGCTCACACATTGGTGGCAAAAGACGGCATGGACTCGATGCTTCTAGCAGAAGCGACGAAGCTGAGGGGTCAGTGTTCCCAATGAATCCGCGAAGCCCCTTTGAGGGACTTCAAGGGTCTCCTAACGACGAGCGATATCGAATACTTCCAGAAAAGGATCAGCGACGCTCGGAAGGTATGATTCGTTATTTGATTTGTGTATAGTCGTCATACTTATCATGATTACGCATGTGCCACCCATTCTTGCAGATGCTTGCACGTCAAGAGCGAGGCGACCGCATTCTTCTGGACTTGTTGCGGCGGATGTAGATCATGAAGACAGACATGGAGAGCGCGGGGGCCGACCATGCCGCCGCCCTGGCGGGGGGGTCCGCACTGCCAAGGAGTTTCAAGCACTTGAGGAGGTGTCGAAGCGGGCCCGCGAGGAGGTGTCTCGTCTAGGCGCGGAGCTGGCCGCCGAGAGGTCATTGCGGGTGGCCGAGCAGGCATCTCGGGAGAAGGCGGAATAGTCGGCTGACACCTTCCTGGGGGAGACGAGGAAACTCTAAGTGCTACTCTCAGGCTGAGATTAGCAGCTAAAGATCATCCACGCTCGACTGTCGGCGAGCGAGATCTCTCGTGTCAAGGAGGAGAGGGAGCGGGACTCCCTGCTGGTGGAGATGCAAGCCATCATTGAAGAGAAGGACGACGCCGTGCGGGCCAAGGCGGACTTGGAGGATGACTGGGACATTGCTTTAGAGGAGGCTCGTTACACGGCGGCCGTGCGAGTTCACGACGCAACTACGAAGGAGAACGTATCTGGTAGAACCACCTTCTCTTTCTTCGACGGCATGTTTCCCCCCTTGGACGACGTAGCACAGGCAGACGACCCTTGTCCCCAGGTTCCTGCGGAGGCTACTCAGCCTACTAACTGCCCGCCTGACGAAGAAGCCACTGACGGGTCGGGCGCCCTTCCACCCGAGATTGATGAGGAGCAGGTCGATTTTGGTTTCGAGTAGTTGGTCTTGTTTTGGTTTCCCGCGCACTTGTTTAGCGCTTGTCTTTGTTGCTTTCCTTTAGGATATTTGTTGCATTCTTTTTCCTTTTGTTGGGTTGTTTCCGCAACATTGATCATTTTTATTAAAGCTCTTCTAGTTTAATATGCGTCTTATTTTCTCGATTTACTATGCTTAGCATAATCGATTCACGCAATCCGGCTAGTGCGTGTCTCACGACCCTCGGTTTACTATGTCTAGCATAACCGATCTGCACGGCTTAGTGCCATACTTAGTGGCGAGGTTTCCCGTGGACGCTGGCTAGAACAGTTTCGTCCGGCGGGTGCGAGCCTTTGACATCCAATAGTGACTCGCTGCCTCTTGGCGCACGAGCTGGATGGCTAGCGTGCATCTTTCCTGGCGTGTATGATACCTATCGGCGTGCGTGTTATGCGCCAGGACAGGCTTGAAGTGCGTGTTATGCGTTTTGGGTTTTGACTGCTGCCTTAGGGTCAGCGGTCCGGTGCGCGGATACGACCCGTTGATGTCACGCTACCTTTCGGCGTGCGAGGCGTTGAATCGTGCGAGAGCGTCGCACGAAAGACGTATACCTGTTAGCCCCCCGAGTTTCTTGTGTACTCGTAGAGGAGACTAGAAATTATAACAATGCATAGCAAAGCTTTTAAGGTGAAATATAATCCCATTATCGTGTCAAATAAATTAAAATTACACACCTTGGCCATTGGCCTTATTCGAACTCAAAATTGTCACTTAACAAAATTGAAAATAAAACGAAAAAGCATAAAGAGTCGAGAGCGGGCTTTTATTGGTAGTATTGCCTCAGATGCTCGGCGTTCCATGGGTAAGTGAAGACGAGCCCTTCCAGGTTCTCGAGCTCGTACGTGCCACTGTGTACGGCTCGGGGCACACGATACGGGCCTTCCCAGGTGGGTCCTAAGACTCCCGGCCTTTGCACCTTGGTGTTTTGGAACACCCTTCTGAGGACGAGGCTTCCGTCGGCGAACTTCCGAAGGTTGACCTTGGAGTAGTAATACTTCTCGACCTTCCTCTTTTGTGGGGCGAGGTGGGTAAGCGCGTTTGCCCTCTTCTCGTCTATGAGGTCCAGCTCGAGCCTCATTGCTTCGTTATTGGCGGTTTCTTCGAATTCTTCGATGCGGAAAGTTGGTAGTTTGGTCTCGACGGGTACCACGGCCTCGATGCCGAATGCGAGTACGAACGGGGTTTCACCGGTTGCGTTCCGCGCGGTCGTCCGGTACGCCCACAAGACCATGGGGAGCTCCTCGGCCCATGCCCCTTTTCTTTCTTCTAGCTTCTTCTTTAGGTTCTCCTTGATTGTTTTGTTGACCGCTTCGACTTGGCCGTTGGCCTGAGGATGACGGGGGGAGGAGAAGGTCTTGCTGATGCCCAACTGCTCGCATATGTCGCGGACACGCGCATTGTCGAATTGCTTTCCATTGTCAGTCACGATCGATGCGGGGATCCCGAAGCGGCAGACGATGTTCTTCCAGATGAAACTAGTCGTGTTCGCCTCCGTGATCTTTGCCAATGGTTCTGCCTCCACCCATTTCGTGAAATAATTGATAGCTACGATTGCGTGCTTGTATTGTCGCGGGGCCGTAGGCAGCTCACCTATGAGGTCGATTCCCCACTTCGCAAAGGGTCGAGGTACAACGATTGGGCATAGTGGCGCCGATGCCTGGCGCGAGACGTGGGCGAATATTTGGCATTTGTCACACCTTTAGGCCCACTCGTGGGAGTCCTTTTTCAAGGTTGGCAAAAAGTATCCAAGCCTTAGCAGTTTAAGAGCCAAAGACTGTCCGGCGGCATGGTTCCTACACAGCCCCTCATGTACCTCGCGGAGTGCATTCTTTGCTTCGACCTCTCTTAAGCATCGGAGGAGGTGCATCGAGTACCCTCTCTTGAATAGGTTATCCCCCCTCAACGTGTATTTCGACGCCCAGCTTTTCAGCTTTCTTGCTTCCTCCTTGCTTTCGAGGACGACTCATCGCTTGAGGTACTCCACGATCGACGTCATCCATGAGGTCGACACTTCTATTGGGACATTACCTTCTCCTTCTTCGTCTATCTCTGTGGTGTCAATGGTGCCCACAAGAAGAGTTGTAGTCTTTATTTTGTACATTTGATGTAATAAAGTCTCATGAAGACTTTTGCTTGTAATTGCTTATTCATTAATAAAAAGTTGAAACGTTCATTCATTCCTCCTTGTCTGTTTGAAGCTTTATGATAAAACATTAATCTTTAGTCCATAAACAAATTAAACAACTTACGAAAAGACAAATGTAGATTTGCATGAACAAATTCTTCGTAGTTTGCTTAAAACGATATATTCGCAATCTAAGGGTCAAAGGACTATTGACCTCAGTACGATTGTTAGGAGAATCTATGATGTCTGGTTATGGGGAATTGAGAGTTAGAGACTCTATAGTTCTTCTAGGTATCTTCCGAAGGTACTGAATTGACCAGTGCACTTCTAGAGACAAAATAAGAACAAACCATTTAACATCTTATGTCTCGAAGTCACTATGTATGAATTGCATCATGCTTACCTTAATCCTGAAATGAGACATGCCATTTCACAACTTACGTATTCTCATTTGAGAAAGTCACAGTTCGGACTCACTATGTGATTCCCAACAGGGCCTATTGGTGAAGTACTAAGTTGTGAGAATGTCGTGAGTAACTTTGTGAAGTTCTCATAGATATGGAATTCATGTACAAGATTGTTGAAATGCAATGTATATCACCTCATGCTTTGTTCCTTCGAGTGTGAATAAATGAACTGGCCAGTGTCCAAATTGAGTCTTGACTCTTTTGGATGAAACAATGTGACTTGTTAGCTCCTCGTCAATACATTGTTTCTAACTTATTCACAAGCGACAAAGGAGTTGAGGAAATAACAGCTAGAAGGGTAAAATGGTAATTTCGTAAATCCCGACTAGCTGATGATATTCATGAAGGGTAAACACTGATAATATTCTGTGGATCCACTCATTACAATTAGGTTGAATTCTTGAGTAGAAAATAAATTCATTTGAACCGAGAGATTTTCAGTGTCAACTCTTTAGTGGAGTCAATTGACATTAAGCTAAACTTGGAAAAGGTTTGTAAACTTTTGAGTCCAAGTGTTTAGCTCAAGCTTTGTTCATTTGGATCCATGAGGTCACAGTCACGAATCACATCGAATAGGAATAGTTAAACTACAAGCTAAGTCAAAACAAGAACGAGACAAGTTTTACGAAAATTGTCAAAAGGGTATTTTTTTTTCTTTTGAGACATAGGATGAAATGAATGTCAATAAATTTTTTGACATGGTCATTTGATGACATGCATCACTCGGCCAACATTAGATTTATTGGGCCTTGTGGATTAATTTCATTTCATAAGAATTTTATTGAAAATTCATAATGGGCCTTTTTCATGTTGTCATGAATAAATGGAAAAGCTTCTAGAAACCTTTTCTAGATGGTTTAGGCGCCCACTACCCAAGAGAAAGAGAGAATATTTTGTGCATAAATGTATCAAGATACTTGCCAAAAGAAAAAGAGGAAACAAATTTCCTATGCATGGCATAAGGGAAATTCGGCCAAGACAAGTCAAAGGAGAAGAAAACATAAAAGGAAACAAATCCAAGGGCTTTCTAGAAGCTCCTTGGCCGTGTGACTCTATGGGCTAATTGGCAAATTTGGCTCATGAATATGTGATATTCTATAGAAGAGGAAACTACCTTATTGAAGGTAATCCCTCCCCTATAAATAGAGGCCTTATTCTTCTCATTTCATTCATCCAAGTTTTAGAGATTTGAGAGCTTCTCTCTCTAGCTTGGCCGACTCCTCACTCTCTCTCTCTCTATTCAATTACGTTTTTGGTTTTGGCACCTAGGTCCTCATTTGACCTAGTGTTATAGCTCTTCGAGTCTAAGACTTGTTCTTGAGTCGTCGTGTTTAAAAGTGCCCACACACTAATTCCTTTTTCTCTCGAGTGATTTAGTGATAGAAACTTTCGTGGTTGCTCGAGTTGGCGAGGAAAGAAAGAGAGACGTGCTGCGAAGGGGGAGACGAACGTTGCAACTTTCCAAAAGCTTCTCAACGTTCAAGCTTCTGAAAAGGTTAGTAATCTTTTATGCTCATAATAGTTTTTATTTACATGTGCTTGCTCTTTGTCTAGGTTAGTAAAAACGTTTTACTTGAAGTTTTTATTTACAGTTCTAAAAGTTTTTAATTTTTTTTTTTATTAAAAATCGTGTTTTAAAAGTTTGAGAAAATTTCGAGTAATTTTGTGACTAGTTATATTGTCTTGCTAGTTTCTTTTATTTACTTGAATCGTTTTATGTTTGTTGTTATTTCTTTTATACTATGTTGTTACCTTGCTAATAAAACACAAATAAAAGCTTTAACAACTTCCTAAAACGTTCCGTTACACTCGATTCTTTTTCGCACCTAAAAAGATCGAACTTTAATTATTTCTTTTTCTTTGAGCTGGAGTAAAACCCGCAGTAAAAGTGGCATAACTCTCTACTCAGAAATCCAAATTTAACGATTCCTAAATCAAATTAAAGGTCTATCTGTCCTCTTTCCAATGCCACCGGTTTTGGGTCAAAATGACATTGGAGCCGCCAGTTATGGCGATTTTACTCCGAGGTGCGCGGCTGTTCTGAAAGTCCAGTTTTTTAGAAATCCGGATTTTCAGCCCCACTACCATGAGTTATAGAACTCTAATAAGAAAATTTTCTTGAGCAGAATTATTTTTTATAAGATTATAAACATGATGTGTAAGATTACAATGTTTTGATTTTTGAAAGTTTAATTGAAATTGAATTTTACAAATCTAGTTTGAATTTTGAAAAACTGTTTTCATTTTCAAACTTGAAAATATTTTGTCATCCAAATCAAATAAGTTTTCAAAATGTTTTCAAAACTATATCTATATCACATATGTTCAAAATCTATATGCTCTTGAAAATTTGAGTGGGAGGTCTCTTCGTAGACATGCCGAAAAATAAAAAGATGTGTAATCTCAAACTTCCAAGTGTTCGAGTGAGTTGAAGTTCACAGTTCCCTCATGCGCTTTCCCCGAATAGAAAATAGAAAAAGATCCGAGTATGTCTCTGGTGCCTTTATGCACTAACACTGCTCTGAACATGAATTTCTAGGATTCTTTTCTAGTTTTCCGCTCTATCGCTCTATAACTAGGAAAACTGTTTCCGAACTTATAAGAGTCGATGTACCAACTCCAAAAACTAAGTGGGAGGGTCATATTCGTTGTTTGTAACCCACGATCCCCAACACTAATGAAAGAAGCAATTAACGTGGGACTAAGAGCCGCTCTTGCGACCCTCTCTTAAATGGGAGTACTCGAAGGCGTTTTTGCTTCGATCATTGCTCAATGAGCTACGTCCGAGAGTGAGACGATGATGACAAGGCCTCCCCTTGGGGGATTGTTTTTCAAAGTTGACATTTTGGACTAAGTGGTTGGTTGCACACTTAGGCTCAATCCCTAGTAATCCTCCCTTGAGGCTCTGCGAAAGGATGTGAGTGATCAAACCAATTTAAAAGGTGGCTAGTCAAAATTGGTGTATTGACATCTTGGCTAAGCATTAATGATGTGTCATTTACTTATAAATGGATATTTTTTGCGGCCTTCTCTTGAGGGAGTAAATTATCGTTTGGTTTATAACACCTTTGGATTTTATAAAGTCTTAAATCAAACTTAAATCCTAAACCAAAGACTAATCATAAACTTGTTTCAACTTTTATACAAAATGTCTCTCAACCATCTCTGAACCATTCTTTCCTCGAACAAACTCGAAAACGAAAACTACGTTAATTGGAAACATAACCTCGACATAATACCTACCTTTAACAAGCACAAATGGGTACTCACCACCCCGTGTCCTCCTCCGACGAATGATGATTCGACTCAAGAGGACAAAGACGCCTTGGCGGCCTGGCTCTGCTCCGATGAGATTGTGAGGTGCTATATCTTAGCATCAATGAACAATGTGTTGCAACAACAACATCGTGACATCGAGACTGCCGACGACATGCTCAACAATCTCCATGAGATGTTTGGAGGGCAAAGGCGTCAAGAAGGTTAACAAGCAGTCCGACAGTTTAAGAACTGTCATATGAAGGCTAGGACTCTTGTTGGAGACTTTGTGATACTGATCATTAGTTTTCTGAATAAAATGGAAATCCTAGGATCTGAGATTGATGGGAAGAGTGTCATAGATATGATCTTAGAAACTCTCCCCGCATCTCTTGATACCTCCAAGATGAACTACTCCATAAACAAGCTAGAGTACACTGTTACCAAGCTTATGAAGGAACTTCACACTGCTGTAGGTCTCACTAGGAGAAAGAGGAATCAAGGAGAGGCAAATGCTACTGAGCAAAAAGCCTCCGCCTCTGGAACTAAGAAGAGACCTCACAAGTCCGATAATAGGACCTTGTCGACTTTGTTGAGGGCAATAATTAAGAAGAATATCAAAACTTGAGAAGATTGTGTACCACATGTTGAGTTTGCTTATAACCGCGCTATTCATTCATCTACTAAGTTCTCACCCTTTGAGATTGTCTATGGTTTTAACCCACTAACGCTGTTGGATTTATCTCTTATTCCTATGTCTGAGCATGTGAATTTAGATGGTGAACAGAAAGCAAAGCTTGTTAAGCAGCTTCACGAGAGGGCACGACTCAACATTGAGCGAAGAACGGAGCAGTATGCGCAGCAAGCCAACAAGGGCCGCAAGAGAGTGATTTTCGAACCTGGTGATTGGGTCTGGTTACATATGCGCAAGGAGCATTTTCCGGAGCAACGCAAGTCCAAACTACAGCCGCGTGGCGATGGACCATTCCAAGTTATTCGCAGGATCAACGATAATGCCTACAAATTGGATCTTCCAGCTGAGTATAATGTTAGTGCTACATTCAATGTGACTGACTTATCTCCATTTGATGCAGATCATGATTTGAGGGCAAATCCTTTTCAAGACGAGGGGAATGATGAGGACATGCCCCAAAAGGAGCCGCAAGCAAAATACCAAGTGCCGGAAGGACCCGTGACGAGAGCTCGAGCAAGGAGATTCAAGGAGGAGCTTAACAATCTGATCATCAAGCTCCAAGATGAAGAAGGGAACAAGCTCGCAAAGGAGAGGATTCAAGGAAGCCAAGAAACACCAATGAAGAACGTTATTTGGGCTGAATTGAATTAGTTGGACTATTCCTATTTTTCTATTTTTCAGTTTATGTTATTTGGCCCAAGACATGTTATTTTAAACGCCCATATATGTTAGTATTGGGCTGGTCCTTTGTTTTTATGTTTATTAGTGCTTAAATAAGGCTAAATGGGCTTATTAGGTTATGGGGCCCATGGAGCTGCGAATTTGCCTTTGTAAACTCTATAAATTAAGCCTTTAGGCTGAATGGAAGGGACACAATCTAATTTCAAGTTAAACACTTTTCTGTGAGGATTTCATTCTCTCTTTGGTTCGTTTAGAACTACTCGGGTTTCTTACAAAGCGGTGCGTGTAAGAGTTCGAGACCGACTCATCAGGCGGCCATTCGCATCTGTCCGTGGCGTCATTCGATCCACCTTCGTTCCTAAATTGTAGACGATCCGTCGCTGTGCTATTGGGGTATCGGGTCTCGGAGCTTAGTCGGCCGAGGTTCGTATCGGAACTGTCCTGCCTATCTCAAAGCAAAGGAACATAGTATTATACTAGTTACCGAAGCATGCTTAGTAGCTGATAATGTATCAACATGGATTCTTGACTCCGCTGCTACTAACCATATTTGTCGTTCCTTGAATGGTTTCAAGAAAACCAAAAGCTTAGAGGAAGGCGAGTTCTGTTTCAAATGGGGTGATGGGAGCCTGGTGTCTGTGAAGGCTGTGGGATACGTGACGCTGTCTTTTGAAGACCGCACTTTAAACTTGAATAATGTTTATTTTGTTCCTACCTTTGGGAAGAACTTAATATCCGTTGCTCGTCTTCTTGAGCAAGATTATTGTTTAAAGTTCATTAAGAATGGAATTCGTATTTCGTTTCCTGATAATTCTTTAGTCACTGATGCATGTATGAAGAATGCTCTTTTTTACATTTATCCCACTCAACCTTCTCTTTTAGACACCGAAATAGATGACGATCTAATTAAGGAGCCAAAGAGTATCAAACTTTCTGAATCCTCCGATCTAACAAAATCAACATAACTTTGGGACTTAAGACTTGGTCATATCAGTCTAGATAGGATTAAGAGACTTGTGAGGGATAGTGATTAGTGCATGAAAGTGTACTATTTTTGTGCTACATTGTTAATATTTATTAAAAATAATCCAAATATTTTCTTGATTTTCATCAATTATAATTTTATTAGAGAATATTTGGTTTGGAGAAATTTAAACTTACAAATATTTTATTTGATATATTTTGTCTCGTAGGATTAGCAGTGGAATAAAAGCTAAATATGGAATTGAGATCTGCCAAATTCTTCTTCAATCAACGTGGATAACTGGAGATCCTTTCGTCAACATCATCAACATCCTCTCATTAAAGGGAAGATCGACATGTGTCCATTGTTTGTCAAGAACAAATCATATTGGGACAAGTGGCAAAGAAAGTCATGAAGAAAATAGGAAATTTCTCTAGCTAGAGAATTGTGCACGCCCACTTGCCAAAAACAAATCATTTTGGTGTGAACACTATCTCTCCCTCATGAAAGTATGTATTTCGTCACCCAATCAGCTTATGCCACTCGTCAATTCTCTTCTACATCAACAAATGAATGGACGACACATGGCGGAGATGACTACAAAGCTAAAGAATTCCCCTCTGCCAGTAGATTCTCGTGCATCAGCTCAAATAATCCCCTTTTAATTCCGAGAATCACCATTTATGCGTGTAATATTTAGTTTCCACTTTATTTTAGTTTTCTTTTATTTTGCCACCTCTAAAACATTATAAATAAGAGGCTTTGGTTTAGTTTTTGGACACCATATATTTTATTCCGAAAATTAGTTAAATAATACCCTTGTATTCTCTCATATTTTCTCTAGAATTTTGTGAGAATGAGTTGTGTTCTTGGTTAAGTTTCTAGCAAGGCTAAGGGTGATCTCAATTGTGTAAGTTTACCTAACCGATTATGGTTCCACTTGTTGTGCTTTAATGTTTAATTTATTTATGAATCAAACTCTTTTCTTCTCTCATAAAATTATACTCTTTTATTTTTCATATGAATTTAATCATGCTTGATTTATGTGATTTTTAAAGAGTATCAATTTCTTAAAACACTTATTTCGTTACTTTTCTTTTATTACAATTCTGTCGATTCGATATATTGTAAGTTTAGGGATTGCCTATGAAATTTGCGAAAAGAATATTATTGTGTTAGACTAATTCTTTACTGCGTTATAATCACTTTGATATATCGTCGTTTTGGTTTAGTCAACATTATCAACATTCACGGTTTTAATTGAAAGAGTTTGTTCTTAAATTAATACATGAGTTTTTTGGTTGATCTTAATGTTGATTTTCCGATTACTTGTTTGGGATGTGAAACTTGTAATTGAGTTATAAGTGTGGAACCGTATTGGTAATTGGTAAACGGAGCAATTGAGTAACCCGACGCCTTATGTTTTCCTCTCATTGATTTTGTAAACCTTTTAATCTCTAAAACAATCTTCTTCATTTTTATATTTCATTTACCACTTAACGTTTGGTTTTAGTTTTCATTTTCAGTTTTAGCCTCCTCGTGGATACGACTCCGCTTTCTTTGTGCTACCAACGACAGCTTGGCGATTGCACAATTTGGGCGTGATCAAATTTTGGCGCCGTTGCCGGAGAGGTGCGACAATTGAATTCTTGAATTAAACGACAAGAGGTAGGTATTTCCTTTCATTATTTTTTACTACGCTAAATAAATAAAAAATTGCCTTGCATGTTTTGTTTTTTTTTTTTTCCTTTTCAGATTTTAGCATATCACTATAGAATAGTTTGATTTCATTGCTGTTAAATTGTTCTCACGTTGATAGTTATATCTTAGGTTTATATTCTGTTTTTTTTTTCTTTCTTAATTAAAATAGTTATAGATAGTGATCTTTTCTTTTATTTCTTTTTCCCTTTTAGTTTTATTCATAGAATCTTCCTTTTATTTTTGTTAGATTTAGTTTTACTAATTTTGGTAATTTCTTTTAGACTCATTTTACTAGGTTTAAAAAAATAATAAAAAAAATTGACGGGTATATGCGTAGTGTGTGGTGGAAAATATTGAGTCTTGTTCTGCTTCTGTCTAGAAAGACTGGTTGCTAAATAAGGTTTACTTTGCAATCTCCTCCAAGCTAGCCTGGGAACCTCGGGGAGTTCTGTCTAGAAAGGCTTGGGTCTAAAGTGGGATCATAGTAACCTTTCCAGTTGGCCTGGGAACATTCTTAGTACCCATTCATACTACTACATATTTATCCTCAAACAAAAAAAAATTAAAAAAAAAACAAGTGAATGACCCAATTTAGAGACGAACTAGGTCGTTTTGCTAAGAAACCCAACGAAGACCTTGACCATATTCAAGAAACACCCAAGTCTCTGTATGTCTCGTCAACTTCCACTTCTTCTTCTTCCCATCCATCTTCTCCAATCTCATTGCCAAACAATTTCTTCAACCCAATGGCACACATAGAGGACAATCATGTCAAAACCTTTTACGAGTACTTGCATCCGGCGCGAACTGCAGTCCCATCATGCATCATCTTCAATCTTAACGCGCCAAATCACGAGTTCAAGCCTGGCATGATCCAACTTCTGCCAACCTTTCATGGGCTAGAAAACGAGAATCCATATGTGCATGTTCGAGAATTCGAGGAGGCAGTGGCAACTTTCTATAGCCGCCCAGATGTCGCTAGCATCATGAGGTTGAAATTCTTCCCATTTTCCCTCAAGGACAAAGCGAAGAGCTGGTTATACTCTCTAAGACCAAAGTCTATTGGAACCTGGGAGGAGATGACTACGTTGTTTTTCAACAAGTTTTTCCCCAACCATAAGACTAACGGTCTAAAGCGATAGATCTCAATGTTTAACCAGAAAGCCGGTGAATCACTTCGCCAGGCTTGGGATAGATTTAAAGTTCTGTTGAATATGTGCCCACACCATGGCTTTGAGAGTTGGCGCCTCGTGAGTTACTTCTATGATGGTCTTATTGGTGATGAACGCAAGTCAATCCAGTCTATGTGCAATGGACAATTCTTGAACAAAGATCCCGATGAAGCAATTGAATACCTCAACGAGCTAGCTGAAATGACTGACGCTTGGACCGAGCCAAATCCCACTGAAAGCACTAATAGGTCCCGACCAGTTGGAGTATACCAATTAAAGGAGGAGGACAACCTTAAAGCCTAAGTTGAGAATTTAACTAGGCAATTGGAGGTCCTCAAGTCCCAAAATGGTAGAGGAATCCATTCGGTCGCACAAGCTGAAGTCCAAAATGTATGCTTTGTCTGTGGATCACCAACCTCAGGATTGTGCATCATATGCTGAAATGAGAAGGGTGTACGAGGAGCAATGTAATGCCCTTGGGAATTACAATAAACCTTATTCACCCTACTCTGAATCTTACAATCCTGGATGGAGGAACCACCCAAATTTCAGTTGGAGGAACAATAACAATGCGCCATCACATGGAAACCAGCGGAAGCCCGACCAACAACAACAACAATCATCACGAGTGTACTCAGCACCTCAACAAGCGCAAGCACCACGAAGGCCCATCGAAGACACCTTGCACGCATTTATAGAGGCTCAAGGGAAAACAAACCAAAGGTTTGAGGCAATGATCACGCAAGTGATGGAAGAGAATAAGGAGATCAAAAGTCAGGTCACTAACCTGATAAATACTTTGTCTGTTTCGGAGCGTGGCAAGCTTCCTTCACAAACACAGTCAAACTCGAAGGGTATTCATTTGGCACAAACCTCGGACTCCAAGGTCAAGGAGGTGAATGCCATCACTACTCGAGCTGGTACTGTAGTCGAGCCTCAACCAACAAAATCCACTACTTCCAAAAAGGACAATGGCTCAGAAAAGGAACCCGCAATGATTCAAGTGCAAGCCCCATTTCCACAAGCTCTAAAATCTCAAGGGAAAGCACTAGAGAATCAAGGTGAGATCCTCGAACATCTACGACAAGTGAAGGTCAATCTTCCTCTGTTGGATGTGATCAAGCAAGTTCCGGCTTATGCCAAAGTACTCAAGGACCTGATGTGATCCCACATGCAAAGAAACAAAGGCGTTTCAAGGAGCCAATTCCAAATTCAAGAGTTGAAGACTTCAAAGAAGAGTTTCATGGCTTAAGCAAAGATGAATGGAAGAAATATAAAGCTAGAGCCAAAAGCGACGCAAGAAGCAAACCCAACCAGGAGGCCAAGGGCGGCGCAAATAAAGGAAAGCTTATTCATGTCATTTTAAGCAGTTTGAGTTATTTATTTGTTATTTTCGTAGTTAAAAATAATAGATGAAGTTAGAGTCTTTTTAAAGTGTTTTTGGGCTTTAGTTATGCTTAATGAAGCCCATGTGTGTTAGGTATTAAGTTAGGCTTTTAATTTTAATGTTATCAGGCCTAAATAATGTTTTGTAGGCCCATTTAAACTAGGGCAACAATGTACTCCGAATTTGCTTTGTATTTTCCTATTTAAAGGAGGTTTCAAGCTAAATGAAAGAATCCATATTTTTATAAAAAAAAATATGAGAGTGTTCTCTTGAGTTCTTATGAACTTTTATCGAACTTATCAAGACTAGTCTTGTGGCGTTCAAACCCGACTCATCAGACGGCCATTCGCATCCGTCCGTGGCGTCATTCGATCCACCTTCGTTCCTAAATTGTAGACGATCTGTCGCTGTGCTATTGGGGTATCGGGTCTCGGAGCAAGTCGATCGAGGTTCGTATCAAGACCTATGCACCGTAAAGCGGAGACACCATGTCAAGAAGACTGTGTTCCTAACAGAGCAAGTTAGTGCGGTAATTGAGCAGAAAAAACCGCCAAAGTACAAAGATCCTGGTTGTCCCACAATCTCATGCTACATTGGGACACAACTTTTTGGCCAAGCATTGCTAGACCTTGGCGCAAGCGTGAATCTCATGCCATATTCGATTTACTTGCGTCTCGGACTTGGGGATATCAAACCTACTTCTGTACTGCTCCAACTGGCTGATAGATCTGTGAAGAAGCCTCGGGGTATAATAGAGGATGTCTTGGTTCAAATTGATTAATTTTACTACCCCGTGGATTTTCTGATCTTGGATACGCATTCGGTGGTTGACGTCGAGTCAAAAATTCCAATCATCTTGGGAAGGCCTTTTCTTGCAACCGCAAATGCCCTAATCAATTGTAGAAATGGCCTCATGAAGATGACTTTTGGAAACATGACTATGGAGGTTAACATCTTCAACATTGCAAAGCAACCACATGATGAAGACGAGTCCGCCCACACCTACATGATAGACACACTCGTCGAAGAATCCAATCTTCTTCATGATTTCGAGTATTTTGATCAAGAGGAGACACCCAATGTTTCGGCGATAGTTGAAAACTCGCAAGACCGAAAAACTAAGTTTTGGCAACCACGCTTTGAAGACCTACCGAAAGAGAGAACAAAGCCAAAACCGTCAAATGAAGAGACCCCAAAACTCGAACTCGCTCAACTTCCCGAGGGTCTCAAACACGCATTTCTGGGAGTTGGTGATACCTTCCCTGTTATCATATTTTACTAAACTCAATGCTTCACAAGAGAAACATTTGATTGACACGTTACGTGAGCATAAAGAGGCGTTGGGTTGGGCGATCGCTGATATCAAAGGTATCAACCCTTTAATTTGCTCCCATCACATTCATCTCGAAGAAGGGGCTATACCAAGACGAGACCCACAACGAAGACTGAATCCCACAATGAAAGAGGTTGTCAAGAAAGAAGTCTTGAAGTTGTTGGATGCTGGTATCATATACCCAGTCTCGGATAGAAAATGGGTTAGCCCAACACAAGTAGTCCCCAAGAAATCAGGAGTCACAGTTGTTGAAAATGAAAAGGGGGCCCTTGTTCCAACAAAGGTCGTGACAGGTTGGCGTATGTGCATTGACTATCGAAAGCTTAACGCTACCACCCGCAAGGACCACTTTCCACTTCCATTCATCGATCAGATTCTAGAGCGAGTCGCAGGTCATCATTTCTATTGCTTTCTCGATGGTTATTCAGGCTACTATCAGATAGAGATTGCTTTAGAAGACCAGGATAAGACCACATTCACATGTCCTTTTGGAACATTTGCTTTTCGGCGTATGCCGTTTGGCCTCTGCAATGCCCCTGCCACATTTCAAAGGTGCATGATGAGTATGTTTAGCGACACGATCAAAAAATGTATGGAAGTATTCATGGATGATATAACCGTCTTTGGAGATTCATTCGATGCATGCATATCCAACCTACTAGCTGTTCTTCAAAGGTGCATCGAGAAAGGTCTTGTGCTCAACTAGGAAAAGTGTCATTTCATGGTTTCATCTGGCATTGTTCTGGGGCACATTGTTTCTGAACGAGGAATTGAGGTTGATCAATCCAAAATTGAGTTCATTTCAAAGTTGCTGCCCCCAAAGACTGTGAAGGACATTCGTTCTTTTCTTGGGCATGCCGGATTCTATCGGAGGTTAATACAAAATTTTTCAACTATATCTCGACCACTATGCAACCTCTTAGAAAAGGAAGCCACGTTTGATTGGACACAACAATGTGAGGACGCATTTCGTACTCTCGTCGCCAAGCTGACTTCTACCCCCATCATTCAGCCACCTGATTGGAACTTACCATTTGAGAGTATGTGTGACGCAAGTAATTTTGCATTGGGGGCCGTTCTAGGTCAAAGGAGGGACAGAAAGCCCTTTGTAGTGTACTATGCAAGCAAGACACTTAATAGTGCCCAAATGAACTACACTACCACTGAAAAGGAATTGCTTGCTGTGGTCTTCGCACTTGAAAAGTTCCGTGCTTACCTGATTGGTTCACCTATCACGATTTTCACAGATCATGCAGCCCTTAAGTACCTTCTCTCCAAAAAGGATGCTAAGGCGCGTCTTATTAGGTGGATCCTTCTGTTGCAGGAATTTGACATAACGATCAAGGACAAGAAAGGAGTTGAGAATGTTGTGGCAGACCATTTGTCTCGGCTTGAGTTTAACCACCTCCCCGAGGGTCCCGCCATTAATGACAACTTCCCTGATGAACACCTTTTCTCTGTCACCAAAATGCCATGGTATGCTCATATTGTCAACTACTTGGTGACAAATGAAATCCCATCTGATTGGAGTGCCCAAGATAAACGCAAGTTTCTGGTCGAAGTTCGGAAGTTCTACTATGATGATCCATATCTCCACAAGTATTGTCCTGACCAGATCATGAGACGATGCATTCCAGATGATGAGCTGTCCAGTGTCTTGAACTTTTGCCATAATGAAGCTTGTGGTGGTCATTTTTCTATGAAGAAGACTGCCTCGAAAGTCTTACAGTGTGGTCTTTATTAGCCTACTTTGTTCAAGGACACCGATCGTTATTGCCGTTCATGTGAGAGATGTCAGAAGTTGGGAGCCCTTTCTCGTCGTCACATGATGCCCTTGACCCCGATTCTTGTGATAGAAATATTTGATTGTTGGGGGATAGACTTCATGGGGCCATTTCCACCGTCTTCTGGCTACCTCTACATTCTACTTGCTGTTGACTACGTCTCAAAATGGGTGGAAGCCGTACCGTGTCGTACCAATGACAATGCACCAGTCATAAAGTTCTTAAAAGAGAATGTGTTATCAAGGTTTGGTACCCCTCGTGCAATCATCAGTGATCAAGGTACTCATTTTTGCAACCGATCTTTCAAGGCATTGATGCAAAAGTATGGGGTAATCCACAAGGTTTCAACGGCCTACCACCCACAGACAAACGGACAAGCTGAACTTGCTAATAAGGAGATCAAACAGATCTTGGAAAAGACGGTCAACCCGGATCGCAAAGATTGGTCTTTACGACTGACTGACGCACTCTGGGCATATCGGACCGCTTACAAATCCCCCCTCGGGATGTCTCCCTATAGGCTAGTTTATGGAAAGGCTTGTCATCTACCCGTCGAGTTGGAACACAAAGCATATTGGGCCACCAAAGCCCTAAACTTTGATATCGGTGCAGCAAGCATTAACAGAAAGCTCCAATTGGTCGAATTAGAGGAGCTACGAAACGACGCGTACGACAACTCAAAGATCTACAAGGCAAGAATGAAAGCGGCTCATGACAAGCAAATATTGAGAAAGAATTTTGAGCCGAATCAGCGAGTTCATCTTTATGACTCCCGTCTGCATCTCCACCCTGGGAAGTTGAGGTCCCGGTAGACTGGCCCATATGTAGTTCAAAGAGTATTTCCCCACGGTGCAGTTGAAATTCAAGATCCAAGTGATGGGAGAACATTCAAAGTCAATGGCCAGCGATTGAAGCACTATATTGAGCGGTTGCCCGAGCCTGAAGAGATCACTCTAGTGGCTCCGGTATACCCGTCCGAGTAGTCTTCTTGTACCTCATTGTATCCTTTTGTATTATATTTTTTTTTTTTTTTTATTATTTTCTCTTTTTTTTAGTTATCACTTTGCGCATTCTCAGATATTCACACACATGATGAGCTGTTTTTGGTATTGGTCGCTACCCAGGTGTACTCAAATCCCTACTCTTTACATTTTCCATATTTTGTGACATTGAGGACACTGTCTGATTTTGGTTGGGGGTGGTTGCTAACTCATTCATGCTTAGTCTTTTGCATTCATGCTTAGATATAGTCTCCGTTTGTGGAAATGTTTATGATTTTGCATGAATATGAGATTGATTAGGTTATTTTGCATCAACTTTTGCTATCTTCATTATTAGGAAATGACTTTCAGAGTTTGTGTGTGTGTTCGTACTAAACCCTCGTGGTACCATGGTATTTGATGCATTTTAGCCGAAATAAACCTTCGTGTTTAGGCATAATAAATAAATGAGAGTAAGTGAGATGAGAAAACAGCTTGCGAACTTTCATTGATTATTTGAATTGGTTTAGTCACTGCTTAGAGCTTCTCTACATGGTTGGTGGTTTGTTTGGATATTTTGTGAGATGATTCTTGATTGAACATGGATACTTGATTCTTAGAGCCAATTTTTCTTCGTTCTTCCTATCTCTTCTATTCTTCTTTCTCTATGTTTTTTCTCCACCCTCTACTCCGTATAAATCGTCTTCTTTTATTTTATATTTGTTTGTCTCATTAAAAAAAACAACAACAACAAAAAGAGAGAGCAAAAAAAAAAAAAAGCAAAAAAAAAAAAAAATCAAAAAAGAAAAAAAAAGCAAGAAAAAAAAAAGTGATGAATTATTTAGTCTTTCTTATTCTTCTTTGTAATATTTCTCTCTCTTCCTCTCTCTCTCTCTCTCTCTCTCTCTCTCTCTCTCTCTCTCTCTTATTTTCTTCATAATATCCAATCTTCTCATCTTCTTCATGTCATCTTCTCTTCTTCTTATATTGGCTCTTAGATCTTTTCTACATATATCCATATTTAGTCTCGAAGAAATCTCAATATTGGATTGGTGGTATGATTGGGGGAAGGCTCTTAACGGTTGATTTTCCTATCTTGTGATCAATTTTAGTTTGCATGTCTGTCCTAAAATAGCTTCTCCCATATTTTGAGTGTCATCTTTCATTTCCGACTTCACAAGAGAGAATCCTAGCCTACACATAAAACAATCAATACCCGTGAGGATTAGTGAAGTCGAGACCGACACTTGAGGGCTGTTCAAAGTTGTTTTGTATCAAGCATTGTGGTAAAATGATTGGTTTGAGACACACACATACACACACTCTGTAGTTATAGCCGAAATAATTTCGATAGTAGTTTTGATGCTTAATAAACTCCTTGATTGAAATGTTCAGGCAACGTTGTAAATATTTTCTATGACATGATTATTCTTCGCTTGAATTGCTAGAGACTAGCAATAAGCTGGTTGGATGTTGTGATAAGTGCATGAAAGTGTACTATTTTTGTGCTACATTGTTAATATTTATTAAAAATAATCCAAATATTTTCTTGATTTTCATCAATTATAATTTTATTAGAGAATATTTGGTTTGGAGAAATTTAAAGTTACAAATATTTTATTTGATATATTTTGTCTCGTAGGATTAGCAGTGGATTAAAAGCTAAATATGGAATTGAGATCTGCCAAATTCTTCTTCAATCAACGTGGATAACTGGAGATCCTTTAGTCAACATTATCAACATCCTCTCATTAAAGGGAACATCGACATGTGTCCATTGTTTGTCAAGAACAAATCATATTGGGACAAGTGGCAAAGAAAGTCATGAAGAAAATAAGAAATTTCTCTAGCTAGAGAATTGTGCACGCCCACTTGCCAAAAACAAATCATTTTGGTGTGAACACTATCTCTCCCTCATGAAAGTATGTATTTCGTCACCCAATCAGCTTATGCCACTCGTCAATTCTCTTCTACATCAACAAATGAATGCACGACACATGGCGGAGATGACTACAAAGCTAAAGAATTCCCCTCTGCCAGTAGATTCTCGTGCATCAGCTCAAATAATCCCCTTTTAATTCCGAGAATCACCATTTATGCGTGTAATATTTAGTTTCCACTTTATTTTAGTTTCCCTTTATTTTGCCACCTCTAAAACATTATAAATAAGAGGCTTTGGTTTAGTTTTTGGACACCATATATTTTATTCCGAAAACTAGTTAAATAATACCATTTTATTCTCTCATATTTTCTCTAGAATTTTGTGAGAATGAGTTGTGTTCTTGGCTAAGTTTCTAGCAAGGCTAAGGGTGATCTCAATTGTGTAAGTTTACCTAACCGATTATGGTTTCACTTGTGGTGCTTTAATGTTTAATTTATTTATGAATCAAACTCTTTTCTTCTCTCATAAAATTATACTCTTTTATTTTTCATATGAATTTAGTCATGCTTGATTTATGTGATTTTTAAAGAGTATTAATTTCTTATAACACTTATTTCGTTGCTTTTCTTTTATTACAATTCTGTCGATTCGATATATTGTAAGTTTAGGGATTGCCTATGAAATTTGCGAAAAGAATATTATTGTGTTAGACTAATTCTTTACTGCGTTATAATCACTTTGATATATAGTCGTTTTGGTTTAGTCAACGAGATTTTATTCACGGTTTTAATTAAAAGAGGTTGTTCTTAAATTAATACATGAGTTTTTTGGTTGATCTTAATGTTGATTTTCCGATTACTTGTTTGGGATGTGAAACTTGTAATTGAGTTATAAGTGTGGAACCGTATTGGTAATTGGTAAACGGAGCAATTGAGTAACCCGACGCCTTGTGTTTTCCTCTCATTGATTTTGTAAACCTTTTAATCTCTAAAACAATCTTCTTCATTTTTATATTTCATTTACCACTTCACGTCTGGTTTTAGTTTTCATTTTCAGTTTCAGCCTCCTCGTGGATACGACTCCGCTTTCTTTGTGCTACCAACGACCGCTTAGCGATTGCACAATTTGTGCGTGATCAGATGGTCCACTCCAAGCCTCTGCAATAGGGTCACTACCTACTTGTGAATCCTGCATAGAAGGAAAAATGACTAAGCGACCTTTCTCCGATAAGGGTCGAAGAGCCACTGAGTTGCTGGAACTAGTACATTCTGATGTATGTGGTCCGCTCAACCAACAGGCACATGGAGGATACGAATACTTCGTTACCTTCACCGATGATTACTCGCGATATGGTTTTGTGTATTTGCTCAAAAACAAATCCGAGACCTTTAACGTATTTAAGGTCTTTAGGGCTTTAGTGGAAAAGCAAACTGGCAAAGTGATCATAACCCTTCGATCTGATCAAGGTGGTGAGTATATGTCTGGAGAGTTCGATGACTTTCTTAAAGAAGAAGGTATCGCTTCTCAGCTTACCGCACCTGGCACACATCAACAAAACGGAGTGTCAGAGAGAAGAAACTAAACTCTTGTGGAGATGGTTAGATCAATGATGAGTTACTCATCACTCCCTCTTTCCTTTTGGGGATATGCCCTCGAAACAGCCGCTTACATTCTGAACCAAGTTCCGTCCAAAACGGTTCCTGGTACTCCTTATGAACGATGGACTGGCTGTAAAGTAAATCTTGGCCGCATAAAAATTTGGGGTTGCCCAACACACGTGCTGAGGCAAAAGACTAGCAAGTTGGCTAGTAGGTCAGAATTGTGTCTGATCGTGGGATATCCAAAGAAACCCAAAGGTTTCACATTCTATAGTCCCGAGGACGATAAGACTTTCGTTAGCACGAATGCTCATTTCCTTGAGGAGGACTTTATGAAGGATGCAAAACCTATAAGCAAAATTGTGCTTGAAGAAAAGTTGGGTGAGGAAGCTTCTACCTCATCTGTAAGAACTGTTCTTACCCCAACTGAAACACAACCTAACTCTTTAGAATCTCGTCAAGTAGTACTTCGACGTCTTGGGAGGGCTACTCAAAAGCCTGACAGGTACATGTCCTATGGAGACTCTCTCGTAGCCGTCTCCGAAATGGATGACCCTGTTTCCTATAGCCAAGCGATGGCTTGTTCTGAATCAAACCTTTGGCTTGACGCCATGAAAGTTGAAATGCACTCGATGTATGTCAACAAAGTCTGGAAACTTGTAGACCTTCCTGAAGGGATTAAACCCGTAGGGTGTAAGTGGATATACAAGAAGAAAAAGGGTCTCGATGGAAACGTCGAGACGTTCAAAGCACGACTAGTGGCTAAGGGTTATACCCAACAAGAAGGGATTGACTATGAAGAAACCTTCTCGCCAGTTGCGATGCTTAAATCCATACGCATACTTCTATCCATAGCTGCTGCTCTCGACTATGAGATCTGGCAAATGGATGTCAAGACGGCCTTCCTGAATGGCAATCTTGATGAGCGTATTTATATGGCTCAACCAGATGGTTTCGTGGAAGAAGGTCAAGAGACCAAGGTTTGTGAGTTACTTAAGTCCATTTATGGACTAAAGCAAGCTTCTAGGTCATGGAATATTATATTCGATGAAACTGTGAAAAGCTTCGGCTTTGAACAGTCAATAGATGAACCTTGTGTTTACAAGTTAATACACGAAGGCAAAGTTGTGTTTCTGGTTAGCAAAGCAATTCGACATGAAGGATCTAGGAGAAGCCACGTACATTCTGGGGATCCAAATCTTTTGAGATCGGAAAAACCGGACCCTGTCACTCTCTCAAGCATCTTACATTGATAAGGTAATGGATCGCTTCTCGATGCAAGACTCCAAGAAGGGCCAAACACCCTTTAGGCATGGAGTCTCACACTCTAAGGACTAGTCTCCCAAGACTGCACAAGAGATTGAAGACATGAGGAAAATTTCTTACGCATCTGCCGTAGGAAGCCTCATGTATGCTATGCTCTGCACTAGACCTAATATATGTTTCGACGTTGGCGTAGTTAGCCGTTTCCAATCCAACCCTGAACCCGAGCACTGGATTGCTGTTAAGCATGTTCTTAAGTATCTTCGAAGAACTAGGAACTTGATGCTTACATACTCAGGTACTGACCTGACTATGACGGGACATACCGACTTCGATTTTCAAGCGGATAAGGATTCCACGAAATCCACTTCGGGATCTGTGTTCATCCTTAATGGTGGAGCTGTTGTGTGGAGGAGTATTAAGCAATCTTGCATTGCTGACTCCACAATGGAAGCAGAATATGTGGCTGCTTGTGAAGCATCCAAAGAGGCTACATGGCTTAGAAAATTCCTTAAGTATTTGGAAGTTGTTCCAAACGTCGACGAGCCCATGACCCTTTATTGTGATAATAGTGGGGCTGTCGCTAACTCAAAGGAACCTCGAAGCCATAACCGCTCTAAACATATTGAGAGGAAATACCATTTGATTCGAGAGATCGTGCATCGCGGAGACGTGGAAGTGAAGAAGATCTCAACGGTGGACAACCTAGCAGATCCATTCACCAAGGCCCTAACGAACAAGGTCTTCGACCAACATCGAGAGGGATTAGGCATGAAGGACTACACACATCTTCTTTGAGTCAAGTGGGAGTTTGTTGTCAATGGTGCCCACAAGTAGAGTTGTAGTCTTTATTTTGTACATTTGATGTAATAAAGTCTCAGAAGACTCTTGCTTGTAATTGCTTATTCATTAATAAAAAGTTGAAACGTTTGTTATCGACCGGTCCCGGCCCGGTAAAGCGATGACGGCTGTGATAGCGGCCATCCTAGAACTCCCCCGACGCACGACCGACTCAGAGCCGGCGCTCGCCACACGGCCAACTCCGAGCCGGCCCTCGCCACACGGCCGACTCAGAGCCGGCCCTCGCCACACGGCCGACTCAGAGCCGGACCTCGCCACACGGCCGACTCAGAGCCGGCCCTCGCCACACGGCCGACTCAGAGCCGGCCCTCGCCACACGACCGACTCAGAGCCGACCCTCGCCACACGGCCGACTCAGAGCCGGCCCTCGCCACACGGCCGGCTCAGAGCCGGCCCTCGGCCAAGGGGATGCTCAAAACGCCCCTTGGTCGCCTATAAATACCGGGGTCCCTCCCCTGGTCCAGGTAATCCGAATTTGAGTACTAAAATGCTGTCGAACTCGTACCTCGCTCGTTTCTCTCAAGTCTCGGCCTCTAAACACCTAAACCCTCTACATTCTACCTCAACCCTACTAATGTTGAGCGTTGGAGAGGTAAACAGAGGCAATCCCTCTGTTTTCCCTTTGTAGTTCACGTGTTCTCTACTACTTTTCAGGTACCGAGACGAGGTGAACTTCATCCACAGCTAAGGGACGACTTTGAATACCAAGTCCGACACGCTCGAGCCGGAGTGAGACCACTTGGTCTGGCGTTGGGTCTAACCAGTTTGGGCTCCTAAATAGTTGTCCGAAAACGAGCGACAACATTTTGGCGCTAGAAGGAGGGGGCCACCGACCTTAGCACGCTCTCCCTTCCATTCCTCACTCTCCCTACACCTACGACTCTCGAAAGATGAGTCACATTCCCACTGCCTCCGCGGGCACTCGAGCGACGAGCTCGAGGTACGGTCTCCGTAGCCTCGCACACTGTCTTGAAGGGCAACCTCGTGATAACGAGAGCCAGCCCCAAGACCCGGTGAGAGACCCCGAGGCCGCGCTCCGAGAGGACACGACTCGGCGGCTCACGGAGCTCCTAGACCGTCCCGGCGTCGACGGCACACTCATCGCCAACCTCCTCGGCTACGACGTCGAGGATCGGTCCGCCTAAGACGACTCCAACCCTGACTACGTGGGGGAATCAAGGATCGATGAGGCAACTCCTAGCCTCGCCCATTCACGGCCCGAGAGGTCCAATGGTGCTTTGGCCGGGCCGTCGCACCCGGCGCGACAACAGGCACAGTCACACTCCCGGGGACTCGCCCCCTCGATTTTAAGAGGCGGCCGGACACGGCCCCTCACTGAGGAGAGAGCGACTCTGGTGGACGATGGGGCCGATAGCCGAAGCGCTCACCGGACGGTCCGACCAAGGGCGACCTCGCCCCGCCACGCGCCAAGTGTAGACCTTAGAGAGCGCTTGACGGCGCAGAGAAACTCCCGGGGGGAGGATCTCCGCCAGAGGCTCAACTCTCGGAGGGACGCGCTCCCCGCCACAACTCTCGGCCGACCTCAGGCCAATGTCGGGGACCAAGCGTCCAACGAGCGCCGACAAGCGACTCCCGTGGCCCCGGCGGTCAGCCTTGCTAACGGGCTTGACATGGTCACGATGATTCAGAGCCTCCAAAACAAAATCATCGAGATGAGGGAATCGGGGAGGCAAAGGCCGTATGGAGGGATCGAGGAGTCATACTCTCCCTTCGCCGCTCAAATCCTCGCGCAACCTTGCGTGGGGAACTTCAAACTGCCGTCCATCCCTCCCTATGACAGACATATGGACCCAAACTTCCACATTCAACACTACGAGACGTGGATGACAATGCAAGGACAGACGGACGCCACCGTCTGTCAAGCCTTCAGCCTGACCCTTACAGGGTCGGGATTTGAGTGGTTCCAGAGTTTGAGACCGGGAAGCATCCCGTCCTTCTGGGCCTTGCGAGAGGCTTTCCTGGCTCGTTTCGCCACTCTCGTGGCGCAAAAGAAGTCGAAGACTCACCTCCTCTCCATCCAACAAGGGAGAGACGAGACGTTGAGACAATACTGTTGGAATTGATCTAGGGTTTAAGAAAAAGATTAAACGCTTCGGGAAGCGGCGGAATTTTAAAAAATTTCTTTTCAAGTAAAAACAGTTTTTACTAACCTAGACAAAGAAGCAAGTACATGTAATTAACAACCAATATGAGCTAAGAGTTTACTAACCTTTCTTGAAGCTTGAACTTTGAAGAAGCTTTTGGAAAGTTTGCAACGCTCGTCTCCCCTCGCAGCACGTCTCTCTTCCTTTCCTCGGCACCTCGAGCAACCACGATAGTTTCTATCACTAAATCACTCGAAATAAAAGGAATCAGTGAGTGGGCACTTTTAAACACTACGACTTAAGAACGAGTCTTGAAGTCGCAGAGCTAAACACTAGGTCGAGTGAGGACCTAGGTGGCAAAACAAGAAAAATCGAAAATAAACTAGAAAGAGAGAGAGAGAGGAGTTCGGCTACCACAAGGTCTAGAGAGAGAAGCTCTCAATCTCTAACTTATGTGGAATGAATAAAATGAGGGGAATGAGGGTCCTATTTATAGGAGAAGGGTTGACCTTGGAAATAAGTAGTTTCCTCTTATTTTCCAAGTCTTTATGAGCAACCCTTTATTTCCCATTCCTATCCAAGTCACACGGCCACATAAGCCTTCATGACACCTTGGATTTGTTTCCTCTTTTATTTTTCTTCTCCCTTGACTTGTCTTGGCCGAAGTTGTGCTTTCCTTCTAGAGGAAATTTGTTTCCTCTTTTTCTTTTGGCAAGTATCTTCATACATTAATGCACAAAAGGAACTCTCTTTCTCTTTGGGTATTGGGCGCCTATTATACTCTAGAAAGGCCTTCTAGAAGCTTTTCCATTTGTTCATGACAACATGAAAAAGGCCCATTAAGAATTTTCAATAAAATTCTTATGAAATGAAATTAATCCACAAGGCCCAATAAGACTAGTATTGGCCGAGTGATGCATGTCATCAAATGACCTTGTCAAAAAATTTATTGACATTCATTTCATCATATGTCTCAAAAGACAAAAATACCCTTTTGACAATTTTCGTTCTTGTTTTGACTTAGCTTCCAGTTTAACTATTCCTATTGATGTGATTCGTGACAGTGACCTCATGGACCCAAATGAACAAAGCTTGAGCTAAACACTTGGACTCAAAAGTTCACAAACCTTTTCCAAGTTTAGCTTAATGCCAACTGACTCCACTAAAGAGCTGACACTGAAAATCTCTCGGTTCAAATGAATTTGTTTTCTACTCAAGACTTCGACCTAATTATAATGAGCGGATCCACTGAATATTATCTATGCTACCCTTCATGAATATCATCAGCTAGTCGGGATTTACTAAATTACCATTTTACCCTTCTAGTTGTTATTTCCTCAACTCCTTTGTCGCTTGTGAATAAGTTAGAAACAATGTATTGATGAGGAGCTAACAAGTCACATTGTTTCATCCAAAAGAGTCAGGACTCAATTTGGACACTGGCCAGTTCATTTATTCACACTCCAAGGAACAAAGCATGAGGTGACATACATTGCATTTCAGCAATCTTGTACATGAATTCCATATCTATGAGAACTTCACAAAGTTACTCATGACATACTCACAACTTAGTACTTCACCAATAGGCCCTGTTCGGAATCACATAGTGAGTCCGAACTCTGACTTTCTCAAATGAGAATACTAAGGTGTGAAATGGCATGTCTCATTTCAGGATTAAGGTAAGCATGATGCAATTCATACATAGTGACTTCGAGACATAAGAGGTTAAATGGTTTGTTCTTATCTTGTCTCTAGAAGTGCACTGGTCAATTCAGTACCTTCGGAAGATACCTAGAAGAACTATAGAGTCTCCAACTCTCAATGCCTCATAACCAGACATCATAGATTCTTCTAACAATCATACTGAGGTCAATAGTCCTTTGACCCTTAGATTGCGAATATATCGTTTTAAGCAAACTACGAAGAGTTTGTTCATGCAAATCTACATTTGTCTCTTCGTAAGTTGTTTAGTTTGTTTATGGACTAAAAGACTATGGTTTTATCATAAAGCTTCAGACAAGGAAGATTGAATGAACGTTTCAACTTTTTATTAATGAATAAGCAATTACAAGCAAGAGTCTTCGTAAGACTATATGACATCAAATGTACATAAATACACACTACAACTCTTCTTGTGGGCACCATTGACAACAAACTCCCACTTGACTCAAAGAAGATGTGAGTAGTCCTACATGCCTAATCCCTCTCGAAGTTGGTCGAAGACCATGTTCGCTAGGGCCTTGGTGAATAGATCTACCAGAGATCTACTTCACCTCCACGTCTCCGCGTTGCGCGATCTCTCGAATCAAATGGTATTTCCTCTCAATATGCTTAGAGCGCTTATGGCTTCTAGGTTCCTTTGAGTTAGCGATAGCCCCACTATTATCACAATAAAGGGTCATGGGCTCGTCGACGTTTGGAACAACTTCCAAATACTTAAGGAATTTTCTAAGCCATACAGCCTCTTTGGATGCTTCACAAGCAGCCACATATTCTGCTTCCATTGTGGAGTCAGCAATGCAAGATTGCTTAATACTTCTCCACACAACAGCTCCACCATTAAGGATGAACACAGATCCCGAAGTGGATTTCCTGGAATCCTTATCTGCTTGAAAATCGGAGTCGGTATATCCCGTCATAGTCAGGTCAGTACCTGAGTATGTAAGCATCAAGTTCCTAGTTCTTCGAAGATACTTAAGAACATGCTTAACAGCAATCCAGTGCTCGGGTCCAGGGTTGGATTGGAAACGGCTAACTACGCCAACGGCGAAACATATATCAGGTCTAGTGCAAAGCATTGCATACATGAGGCTTCCTACGGCAGAGGCGTAAGGAATCTTCCTCATGTCTTCAATCTCTTGTGCAGTCTTGGGAGACTGGTCCTTAGAGAGTGAAACTCCATGCCTAAAGGGTGTTTGACCCTTCTTGGAGTCTTGCATCGAGAAGCGATCCATCACCTTATCAATATAAAATGCTAGAGAGAGTGACAGGGTCCGGTTTTTCCTATCTCGAAAGATTTGGATCCCCAGAATGTATGCGGCTTCTCCTAGATCCTTCATATCGAATTGCTTTGCCAGCCAGACCTTAACCTCAGATAACTTACCCACGTCATTACCAATGAGTAGTATATCATCGACATATAGTACCAAAAACACAACTTTGCTTTCGTGTATTAACTTGTAAACACAAGGCTCATCTATTGACTGTTCAAGGCCCAAGCTTTTTATAGTTTCATCGAATCTAATATTCCATGACCTAGATGCTTGCTTTAATCCATAAATGGACTTAAGCAACTCACAAACCTTGGTCTCTTGACCTTTTTCCACGAAACCGTCTGGTTGAGCTATGTAAATGCGCTCGTCAAGATTGCCATTCAGAAAGGCTGTCTTGACATCCATTTGCCAGATCTCATAGTCGAGAGCTGCAGCTATGGATAGGAGTATGCGGATGGATTTAAGCATCGCGACTGGCGAGAAGGTTTCTTCATAGTCAATCCCTTCTTGTTGGGTATAACCCTTCGCCACAAGTCGTGCTTTGAACGTCTCGACGTTCCCATCAGGACCCTTTTTCTTCTTGTATATCCACTTACACCCTACGGGTTTAATCCCTTCAGGGAGGTCTACAAGTTTCCAGACATTGTTGACATACATCGAGTGCATTTCAACTTTCATGGCGTCAAGCCAAACGTTTGAGTCAGCACAAGCCATCGCTTGGCTGTAGGAAACAGGATCATCCATGTCAGAGACGGCTACAAGAGAGTCTCCATAAGACATGTACCTGTCAGGCTTTTGAGTAGCCCTCCCACTACGTCTAAGTACTACTTGACGAGATTCTGATGAGTTAGGTTGTGTTTCAGTTGGGGTAAGAACAGTTCTTACAGATGAGGTAGAAGCTTCCTCACCCAACTTTTCTTCAAGCACAATTTTGCTTCTAGGTTTTGCATCCTTCATAAAGTCCTCCTCGAGGAAACGAGCATTCGTGCTAACGAAAGTCTTATCGTCCTCGGGACTATAGAAAGTAAAACCTTTGGTTTCCTTTAGATATCCCACAAACAGGCACAATTCTGACCTACTAGCCAACTTGCTAGTCTTTTGCCTCAGCACGTGTGCAGGGCAACCCCAAATTCGGATGCGGCCAAGATTCACTTTACGGCCAGTCCATCATTCATAAGGAGTACCAGGAACCGTTTTAGACGGAACTTGGTTCAGAATGTAAGCGGCTGTTTCGAGGGCATATCCCCAAAAGGAAAGCGGGAGTGATGAGTAACTCATCATTGATCTAACCATCTCCATACGAGTTCGGTTTCTTCTCTCTAACACTCCGTTTTGTTGAGGTGTGCCAGGTGCGGTAAGCTGAGAAGCGATACCTTCTTCTTTAAGAAAGTCATCGAACTCTCCAGACATATACTCACCACCTCTATCAGATCGAAGGGTTTTGATCACTTTGCCAGTTTGCTTTTCCACTAAAGCCCTAAAGACCTTAAATACGTTAAAGGTCTCGGATTTGTGTTTAAGCAAATAGACAAACCCATATCGCGAGTAATCATCGGTGAAGATAACGAAGTATTCGTATCCTCCACGTGCCTGTTGGCTGAGCGGACCACATACATCAGAATGTATTAGTTCCAGCAACTCAGTGGCTCTTCGACCCTTATCGGAGAAAGGTCGCTTAGTCATTTTTCCTTCTATGCAGGATTCACAAGTAGGTAGTGAACCTATTGCAGAGTCTTGGAATGGACCGTCCCTCACAAGTCTCTTAATCCTATCTAGACTGATATGACCAAGTCTCAAGTGCCACAGGTATGTTGATTTTGTTAGATCGGAGGATTCAGAAAGTTTGATCCTCTTTGTCTCCCTAATTAGATCATTATCTATTTCGGTGTCTAAAAGAGAAGATTTAGTGGGATAGATGTAAAAAAGAGAATTCTTCATACATGCATCAGTGACAAAAGAATTATCAGGAAACGAAATATGAATTCCATTCTTAATGAACTTTAAACAATAATCTTGCTCAAGAAGACGAGCAACAGATATTAAGTTCTTCCCAAAGGTAGGAACAAAATAAACATTATTCAAGTTTAAAGTGCGGTCTTCAAAAGACAGCGTCACGGATCCCACAGCCTTCGCAGACACCAGGCTCCCATCACCCCATTTAAAACAGAACTCGCCTTCCTCTAAGCTTTTGGTTTTCTTAAAACCATTTAAGGAACAACAAATATGGTTAGTAGCAGCGGAGTCAAGAATCCACGTTGATACATTATCAGCTACTAAGCATGCTTCGGTAACTAGTACAATACTATGTTCCTTTGCTTTGAGATTGGTAGGACAGTTCTTTTTATCGGCCTTGTGAGGTCTCTTCTTAGTTCCAGAGGCGGAGGCTTTTTGCTCAGTAGCATATGCCTCTCCTTGATTCCTCTTTCTCTTAGTGAGACCTACAGCAGTGTGAAGTTCCTCCATAAGCTTGGTAACAGTGTACTCTAGCTTGTTAATGGAGTAGTTCATCTTGGAGGTATCAAGAGATGTAGGGGGAGTTTCTAAGATCATATCTATGACATTCTTCCCATCAATCTCAGATCCTAGGATTTCCATTTTACTCAGATGACTAATGATCAATATCATAAAGTTTCCAATAGGAGTCCTAGCCTTCATGCGACAGTTCATAAACTGTCGGACTGCTTTTTACCTTGCTTGACGCCTTTGCCCTCCAAACATCTCATGGAGATTGGTGAGCATGTCGGCGGCAGTCTCGATGTCACGATGTTGTTGTTGCAACACATTGTTCATTGATGCTAAGATATAGCACCTCACAATCTAATCGGAGCAGAGCAAGGCCGCCAAGGCGTCTTTGTCCTCTTGACTTGAATCATTATTCGTCAGAGGAGGACATGGGGTGGTGAGTACCCATTTGTGCTTGGTAAGGACTATGTCGTGGTTATGTTTCGAATCTACGTAGTTTTTGTTTTCGAGTTTGTTCGAGGAAAGGATGATCGAGGGATGTTTGAGAGACATGTCGCTTATTTAAGTTGAAACAAGTTTATGATTAGTCTTTGGTTTAGGATTTAAGTTTTATTAAGACTTTTATAAAATCCAAAGGTGTTATAAACCAAACGATAATTTACTCCCTCAAGAGAAGGCCGCAAAAAATCTCCTTTTATAAGTAAATGACACATCATTAATGCTAAGCCAAGATGACAATACATCTATTTTGACTAGCCACCTTTTAAATTGGTTTGATCACTCATATCCTTTCGCAGAGCCTCAAGGGAGGATTACTAGGGATTGAGCCTAAGTGTGCAACCAACCACTTAGTCCAAAAGATCAACTTTGAAAAACAATCCCCCAAGGGGAGGCCTTGCCATCATCGTCTCACTCTCGGACGTAGCCCATTGAGCAATGATCGAAGCAATAACGCCTTGGAGTACTCCCATTTAAGTGAGGGTCGCAAGAGCGGCTCTTAGTCCCACGTTAATTGCTTCTTTCATTAGTGTTGGGGATCGTGGGTTACAAACAACAAGTATAACCCTCCCACTTAGTTTTTGGAGTTGGTTCATCGACTCTTATAAGTTCGGAAACAAATTTCCTAGTTAGAGAGTGACAGAGCGGACAACTAGAAGAGAATCCTAGATCGACATGTTCAGAGTAGTATTAGTGCATAAAGGCACAAGGTACATACTCGATCTTTTCCTAGTTTCTATTTCGGGAAAGTGTGTGAGGGAAGTGTGAACTTCAACTCACTCGAACACTTGAAAGTTTGAGATTACACATCTTTTTATTTTTCGACTTGTCTACAAGGAGACCTCCCACTCAAATTTTCAAGAGCATATAGATTTTGAACATATGTGATATAGATATAGTTTTGAAAACATTTTGAAAACTGATTTGATTTGGGTGACAAAATATTTTCAAGTTTGAAAGTGAAAACGGTTTTTCAAAATTCAAACTAGTTTTTGAAAAAAAAAACAATTTCAATTAAACTTTCAAAAATAAAAACATTTTAATCTTACACATCATGTTTATAATCATATGAAAAACATTTTTTCTCAAGAAAATTTTCTCATTAGAGTTCTATAACTCATGGTAGTGGGGTTTGAAAATCCGGATTTCTAAAAAAAACTGGAGTTTCAGACAGCCGCGCACCTCGGAGTAAAATCGCCATATCTGGCGGCTCCGATGTCCTTTTGAGCCGAAACCGGTGGCATTGGACAGAGGACAGACAGAGCTTTAATTTGATTCAAGAATCATTAAATTTAGATTTCTTAGGAGAGAGTTATGCCACTTTTAATGCGGGTTTACTCCAGCTCGAAGAAAAAGAAATAATTAAAACTTTGGTCCTTTTTAGGTGCGAAAAAGAATCGAGTGTAACGGAACGTTTTATGAAGGTTGTTAAAGCTTTTATTTGTGTTTTATTAGCAGGGTAATAACAAGGCATAAAATAAATAACAACAAGCATAAAACGATTCAAGTAAAAATAAGAAACTAGCAAGACAATATAACTAGTCACAAAATTTTACTCGAAATTTCTCAAACCTTTAAAACACGTTTTTCAATATAAAAAATTAAAAACTTTTAGAACTGATTCTAATGTGTTTTAAAAACATCCCAAACTCATAGAAAATCAACATGCTTTTTAATTTAGAGACAAGAGCAATAAATTAAAAAAAAATCTAAGATAACAATTCTAACTTGTCACAAAATTAGTAAACTTTCGAAAACGATTTTCAAGCTCATATTTTTAAATACATGTACATGCTAATCTTTGACCATAGCTCTGATACCATTTGTTGGAATTGATCTAGGGTTTAAGAAAAAGATTAAACGCTTCGGGAAGCGGCGGAATTTTAAAAAATTTCTTTTCAAGTAAAAACAGTTTTTACTAACCTAGACAAAGAAGCAAGTACATGTAATTAAAAACCAATATGAGCTAAGAGTTTACTAACCTTTCTTGAAGCTTGAACTTTGAAGAAGCTTTTGGAAAGTTTGCAACGCTCGTCTCCCCTCGCAGCACGTCTCTCTTCCTTTCCTCGGCACCTCGAGCAACCACGATAGTTTCTATCACTAAATCACTCGAAATAAAAGGAATCAGTGAGTGGGCACTTTTAAACACTACGACTTAAGAACGAGTCTTGAAGTCGCAGAGCTAAACACTAGGTCGAGTGAGGACCTAGGTGCCAAAACAAGAAAAATCGAAAATAAACTAGAAAGAGAGAGAGAGAGGAGTTCGGCCACCACAAGGTCTAGAGAGAGAAGCTCTCAATCTCTAACTTATGTGGAATGAATAAAATGAGGGGAATGAGGGTCCTATTTATAGGAGAAGGGTTGGCCTTGGAAAGAAGTAGTTTCCTCTTATTTTCCAAGTCTTTATGAGCAACCCTTTATTTCCCATTCCTATCCAAGTCACACGGCCACATAAGCCTTCATGACACCTTGGATTTGTTTCCTCTTTTATTTTTGTTCTCCCTTGACTTGTCTTGGCCGAAGTTGTGCTTTTCTTCTAGAGGAAATTTGTTTCCTCTTTTTCTTTTGGCAAGTATCTTCATACATTAATGCACAAAAGGAACTCTCTTTCTCTTTGGGTATTGGGCGCCTATTATACTCTAGAAAGGCCTTCTAGAAGCTTTTCCATTTGTTCATGACAACATGAAAAATGCCCATTAAGAATTTTCAATAAAATTCTTATGAAATGAAATTAATCCACAAGGCCCAATAAGACTAGTATTGGCCGAGTGATGCATGTCATCAAATGACCTTGTCAAAAAATTTATTGACATTCATTTCATCATATGTCTCAAAAGACAAAAATACCCTTTTGACAATTTTCGTTCTTGTTTTGACTTAGCTTCCAGTTTAACTATTCCTATCGATGTGATTCGTGACAGTGACCTCATGGACCCAAATGAACAAAGCTTGAGCTAAACACTTGGACTCAAAAGTTCACAAACCTTTTCCAAGTTTAGCTTAATGCCAACTGACTCCACTAAAGAGCTGACACTGAAAATCTCTCGGTTCAAATGAATTTGTTTTCTACTCAAGAATTCGACCTAATTATAATGAGCGGATCCACTGAGTATTATCTATGCTACCCTTCATGAATGTCATCAGCTAGTCGGGATTTACTAAATTACCATTTTACCCTTCTAGCTGTTATTTCCTCAACTCCTTTGTCGCTTGTGAATAAGTTAGAAACAATGTATTGACAAGGAGCTAACAAGTCACATTGTTTCATCCAAAAGAGTCAGGACTCAATTTGGACACTGGCCAGTTCATTTATTCACACTCCAAGGAACAAAGCATGAGGTGACATACATTGCATTTCAGCAATCTTGTACATGAATTCCATATCTATGAGAACTTCACAAAGTTACTCATGACATACTCACAACTTAGTACTACACCAATAGGCCCTGTTCGGAATCACATAGTGAGTCCGAACTCTGACTTTCTCAAATGAGAATACTAAGGTGTGAAATGGCATGTCTCATTTCAGGATTAAGGTAAGCATGATGCAATTCATACATAGTGACTTCGAGACATAAGAGGTTAAATGGTTTGTTCTTATCTTGTCTCTAGAAGTGCACTAGTCAATTCAGTACCTTCGGAAGATACCTAGAAGAACTATAGAGTCTCCAACTCTCAATGCCTCATAACCAGACATCATAGATTCTTCTAACAATCATACTGAGGTCAATAGTCCTTTGACCCTTAGATTGCGAATATATCGTTTTAAGCAAACTACGAAGAGTTTGTTCATGCAAATCTACATTTGTCTCTTCGTAAGTTGTGTAGTTTGTTTATGGACTAAAAGACTATGGTTTTATCATAAAGCTTCAGACAAGGAAGATTGAATGAACGTTTCAAATTTTTATTAATGAATAAGCAATTACAAGCAAGAGTCTTCGTAAGACTATATGACATCAAATGTACATAAATACACACTACAACTCTTCTTGTGGGCACCATTGACAACAAATACCTCGCCCACTTCACCGGGGAATCTTACAAGGTCGAAGGGTTCGACGACAAGGACGCCATCACGACGATCACCGAGGGAGTTTGCACGAGCGACTTCCTCAAGTCTATTGTTTGAAAGGTCCCGCGAGACATGGCGGAGCTAATGTCGAGAGCCCGCACGTACATGGGAATCGAGGACTATCTCGATGGCCGAGATGGCCGAAAGTCTGGGGGACAGGGTAGTCGCTGTCGCGATGACCAGGATGGAGATCGTCCCGACCCTTGAAAGAGGAGGAACAAGGGAGGCCAGGCCCTTAACAGTCGCTCCCTCCTCGGGCCGAGACCACCGCATATCGATAGCTTCTGAAAGTTCTCGACATTTACCCCCCTGAATACTCCGCAAGAGCGGATCCTGGCTCTGCACCGTGACAAGCTAGGAAGTCCAACTCCTCTCATGAAGGATCCCGCGAAGAGGGATCGAAGAAAGTTCTGTGAATACCACCAAGATCACGGGCATCTGACGTCCGAATGTTACCAACTCAAGCGTTAGATCGAGGCCCTGATTCAAGATGGGAAGTTGAAAGAATATGTCCTGAGAACGGTCGGGACAGCCGCGGCGCACGAAGAACGTCCGCGGCAAGAAAGGAAGGGTCCGGCGACGGTGACCGTTACGGACCGAGCGGCAATTGAAGAACCGGAGAGCTCACAACTGCACATCGTGGGCTCGATCATGGGCGGCCCGGAGTTCGGAGACTCGGCCATGCAAAGGAAGAAGTACGTGCGTGAAGTTTCCAACGGGAAAATAGCGCACTACATCAACCACACGTACGAGGCTCCTCCTCCGACCCCATTCGAGTCCATGTTCTTCATTGGCCAAGAGGCAGCATGAGTCCTCCACCCACACAACGACGCGATAGTCATCTCAGCCCCGGTAGCCAACAACTTCGTCCGGAGAATCCTAATCGACAATGGAAGCCCCGCCGATATAATCTTCAAGTCGGCACTGGACAAGATGAAGCTATCCGGGATGAGACCGACCCCAATCTCGACTCCACTCTTCGGCTTCTCCGGGGAGAGGGTCACGACGGAGGGAACCATCGACCTCCCGGTAACCTTCGGGACACCGGGGGGGGGGGGGGGGCTCGAGGTCACCCACATCGTGTCGTTCCTGGTCGTGGACTAACCCTCTGCTTACAACATCATAATCGGCCGCCCGACCCTCAATCGATTGAAGGCCATTACGCCCACTTACCACCTGATGATGAAATTCCCGACTGATAAGGGAATAGCCATGATGTTGGGAGACCAATTGATGGCAAGAATGTGCTACATCCAAGGCGTGGACGGGAAAGAAAAGGGAAAGATGGTGAGCACCGTCTTCCAGCTCGGGGACAAGCTCCCATGCAAGATAGAGGAATGAGGCACCTTCGGAGAGCTGGACCAAAGGGACGATGTCGAGCGTCGAAAGGTGGAGACACCGGACGACCTCGTTCCCGTCGTGTTGGACGACGCCAAGCCTGACCAAGTAATCAAGGTAGGTTCCCAACTCCCGTCCGAGGTTCGTACCCAGCTCGCCGCCTTCCTCCGCGAGTTCAAAGATGTCTTTGCGTGGACACACGCCGACATGCCGGGGATCGACCCCGAGATAATGGTTCACCGTCTTAACGACGACAAGAGAGTGGCTAAGCGCGTTCAACCGCGATGGGCGTTCAGCAGAGAGAGGTACCAAGCCATTGGTGAAGAGGTTGACAAACTTCTCGCCGCCGACTTCATCATGGAGGCGGAGCACCCCAAGTGGGTGTCCAATATGGTGATGGTCAAGAAGCCAAACAGGAAGTGGCGGATCTGTATCGACGACAAAGATTTCAACAAAGCCTGCCCGAAAGACAGCTTCCCTCTCCCGAGGATCGAGCAACTTATGGACGCCACGGTGGGCCACGAGTTGTTGAGCTTCATGGACGCCTACTCAGGCTACAATCAGATCCGCATGCACGAGCCGGATCAGATCAAGACCACCTTTGTTACGAACCACGGACTCTACTGCTACAAGGTCATGCCCTTTGGCCTCAAAAGCGCGGGAGCAACGTATCAAAGGCTGGTGAATCGAATGTTCACCAATCAAATTGGAAAAACTATGGAGGTCTACGTGGATGATATGCTCGTCAAAAGCCTTAAGGTCTGCGACCACTTTCGAGACCTTAGGGAGATGTTCAAATTCTTACGGCGCTATAAAATGAAGCTCAATCCAAATAAGTGTGCTTTTGGGGTTGAGTCTGGAAAATTTCTGGGCTACATGGTGAGCCGCCGCTGGATTGAGGCGAATCCCGAGAAGATTAGGGCGATCTTAGAGATGAGGTCGCCACAGAAGGTGAAAGAAGTACATAGTTTGACGGTAAGGATCGCCGCCCTGACGCGATTCGTCTCCAAGGAAACCGATAAGTGCCAACCGTTTTTCAAGGCACTGAAGAAGATCGACGGATTTGTGTGGACTGAGGAGTGTGAAGAGGCGTTTCGTGAAATGAAGGCCTACTTCAGCTCCCCCCCGTTCCTCGCAAAACCGAAGGATGGCGAAACCTTGTATGTCTAACTCGCGGTTTCCGATAGGGCCGTGAGCGCAGTTCTCGTACGCGAAGAAGACAAGGTAAAATGGCCGGTCTACTACGTTAGCAAGGCGCTCCTCAACGTCGAGACCCGATACCCATAAATCGAGAGATTGTCCCTCGCCCTTGTCGTGAGTGCGAGGAAACTTCGGCCCTACTTCCAAGCGCACCCCATCGTGGTACGCACGGGACATCCCATCTAGAAGGCCCTGCAAAAAGGGACCTCCTCTCGAATGGCCATATGGTCCCATGAGCTGGGCGAGTACGGGGTCGAGTTCCAACCGAGAACCGCCATCAAGGGCCAAGCCCTCGCCGACTTCATAGCCAAATTCACAAGCGCACCCTCGACTGACGAAGGCGACAAAGGCAACGAGGACATGAAAGACAAGGAGAACGACCACAACGAGTCGTCGAAGAAGAGGACCAACAGCCCGATAGGGCCGGTTTGGGACTTGCACGTAGATGGCGCGTCAAACGCCCGGGAGGCTGGCGCCGGCGTTGTGCTCAAAAATCCCGATAGGGAAAAACTGAGATACGCCTTGTGGTTCGAGTTCAAGGCTTCCAACAACGAGGCAGAGTACGAGGCTCTGATCGTTGGCTTGGAACTGGCAAACAAGCTGGGCGTCCAAAACCTGCGCATTCACTGTGACTCGCAGTTGATTGTGAACCAGGTTAAGGGTGACTACGCCGCCAAAGAGCCAAACATGATTGCGTACTTGTCTAAGACCCAAAAGAATCTAGAGGCCTTGTCGTGGTTCGAGGTAGTCCAAGTTCCCCGAGAGGTGAACATCAACGCCGACGCCCTGGCACGCCTTGCGTCCGGGATATATGAGGAGGGAGCGGGCAACGTCCCGATAGAAGTGTTGACCCGACCCTACGTCTTAAGAGGCAACGTAGGGGTAGTTGACGGGACTCCGCCTCCCTCATGGATGACGCCGCTCGTGGAATTCCTTAAGCGAGGAGTCGTCCCCAAAGACAAAGAAGAGGCCAGAATGCTGAGAAGCTTGGCGCCGAAATACACGATGAGGGAAGACAACTTGTTCAAGAGAGGCTACTCCATGCCCCTCCTCCGTTGCTTGAACGAAGTCGAGGCGAAGAAAGCGCTCCACGAAGTGCACGAAGGGGTGTGCGGAAACCATGCCGCCGGACAATCTATGGCATTGAAGCTCCTAAGGCTCGGATATTTTTGGCCTACCTTGAAAAAGGACTCCCACGAGTGGGCCAAAAAATGCGACAAATGTCAAAGGTTCGCCCACATCCCGCGCCAAGCGCCGGCCCCATTACGCCCGATCATTGTGCCATGACCCTTCGCGAAATGGGGAATCGACCTCATCGGTGAGCTACCCATGGCCCCAAGGCAATACAAGCATGTGATCCTGGCGATCGACTATTTCACGAAGTGGGTAGAGGCCGAACCGCTGGCGAAGATCACCGAGGCGAACACGACGAGCTTCATCTAGAAGAACGTTGTCTGCCGCTTCGGGATCCCCACGTCGATTGTGACCCGCAACGGAAAGCAATTTGACAACGCGCGCCTCCGAGACATGTGCGAACAATTGGGCATTAGCAAGACTTTCTCTTCTCCCCGCCATCCGCAGGCCAACGGCCAAGTCGAGGCGTACAACAAGACGATCAAAGAGAACCTGAAGAAGAAGCTGGAAGAAAGAAAATGGGCTTGGGCCGACGAGCTTCCCATGGTCTTGTGGGCGTACCGAACCACCGCGCGAAATGCGACCGGCAAAACCCCTTTCGCTCTCGCGTTCGGCGTCGAGGCCGTGGTACCTGTCGAGACCAAGCTGCCAACCTTGCGCATCGAGGAGTATGAAGAAGCCGCCAACGACGACGCAGTCAGGCTCGAGTTGGACCTCATAGACGAGAAGAGGGCGGACGCACTCTCCCGCCTCGCCGCACAAAAGAGAAAGGTCGAGAAGTACTACAACTCCAAGATCAAGCTGTGGAAGTTCGCCGACGGAAGCCTCGTACTTAGAAGGGTGTTCCAAAACACCAAGGTGCAAGGTGTGGGAGTTCTGGGCCCCACCTGGGAAGGCCAGTACCGTGTGCGCCGAGCCATCCACAACGGCACGTACGAGCTCGAAAACCTAGAGGGACTCGTATTCACGCATCCGTGGAACGCGGAGCACCTGCGGCAATACTACCAATAGAAGCCCGTTCCCGCTTGCCCTATGTTTTGTTATTTTCATCTTATTTTCGATTTTAGCAAAAAACAATTTCAAGTTTCAAGTAAAGCCAACGGCTTGGGAATGCAATTTTTAACTATGTTGACATGATAATTGAATTACATTTCATCTCAAAACCTTTATCCTATGATGTTATAATTTCTAGTCTCATCTACGAGTACACAAGAAACTCGGGGGGCTAATAAAGGTAACAGGTACACACTTTTCGCGCAACGCACTCGCACGAGTCCACGTTTCGCACAACGAGAGGTAGCGAAATGTCGGCAAATCGGATCCGGCACTGGACCTCCGACGCCTGGCACACCGGCATTGGTTGATCACGTCCGGGCACCGGATCGCTTATCTTGGCAGCCCACCCGTAACACGATGTGCATACCGACAGGTATCACACTCGCTGGGAACCGCGCTCGCCTCAGGCCCGTTCCGGCGCACAACACGCACGCCGATAGGTAGCGTACGCGCCGACAATTGGGCGCGATAGTCGTTCAGCTCGCACACGCCGATAGACAGTGAGTCACAAATAAACGGTGAAGACTCGCATTCGCTCAAAGAAAATGGTCTAGCCAGCGTCCGCGGAAAACCTCGCCGCCAGGTGCGGCGCTAAGCCATGCAAATCGGTTACGCTAGATATAGTAAGCCGGGTTCGTAAGACACGTACTAATCAGATTGTGCGAATCGATTACGCTAAACATAGCAAGTCGAGAAAATAAGACGCATAACAGATCAAAAAAGCTTTAACCAAAGCAAACAATGTTGCACAAACAACCCAACGAGAAAATATGAGAATACGACAAATGTCAAACGAAAGAAAAACACAGCGAGTATCTTAAAGAAAACACAATACAAGCGCTAAACAGGTGCGCAAAAAACCAAGGAAAAGTTGGCTACTCTGAGCCGAAGTCGATCTGCTCGTCATCATCCTCGGGGCGAGGGGCGCCAGACCCGCCGATGGCTTCTCCGTCAAATGGGCGGTTCGTCGACTGGGCGGCCTCTACGGGGACTTGGGGACGCGGGTCGTCCTTATGCGGCTCATCATCCAAAGAGGAAACATGGCGTCAAAGAAGGAAAAGGTGGTCCCGCGAGACGCGTTCTCCTTCGCGGTCGCGTCTCGGACCCGTATGGCCGCCTCGTAACGAGCCACCTCCAACGTGAGGTCCCAGTTATCCTCCAATTCCGTCTTGGATCGCACAGCGTCGTCTTTCTCCTCGACGAGGGTCTGCACCTTCGCCCGTAAAGAATCCCTCTCCCTCTCGGTCTTGACCTGGGAGATCTCGCTCGCCAATAGTTGAGCGTGGACGATGCTCAGCTCCTCGTCACGGCTTGAAAGTGCCGCCTGGAGCTTCTTCGTCTCCCCTAAGAAGGTGTCGGCCGCCTGCTCCGCCTTCACCCGGGACGCCTGCTCGGGTACGCGAAGCGATTTCTCGGCCACCGATTCCTCGCGGGCTCGCTTCAGCTCCTCCTCGAGTGCTTGGAACTCTCGGGCGGTACGGACCCCCGCTAGAGCGGCAGCGTGGTCGGCCGCCGCACTCTCCTTGTCCTTCTCGATAATCTGCATGCGCCGCAACAGGTCCCAGAGAATGCGGTCACTTCGTTCTTGGCGTGCGAGCATCTATGGGGACAGGTGGTATACGCATAATCGGAATAAACATAAAGCTTACACATGAGACGAGCGAGCGAATCATACCTTTCGGGCGTCGCCGATCACGTGTTGGAAATGCTCAAGGTCGCTCGTCGTCAGCAGACCCTTGAAATCCCACAGAGAGGTTTCAAGGATCCCTCGGGAGCACTGGTCCCTCAGCTCCGCCGCCTCCGCTAGGAGCATCGAATCCATGCTATCCGGCACCGCCGATGTATGGGCAAGCTTGTGGCCGGAAGGTGAACCAAAGGAGGTCGACGACGACGGTCGCTTGTTGGAAGAAATCGCCTCGTTCCTCACCCACGTTGGCGATCCCCCATGACGAGCTTCAACTCGGGAGCGAGCCACGGCCGCGGCATCGACGGTAGGTCCCACCCTCGGCACTCGTGCGCGCGATCGATGTCGAACCATGGTATCTGCAAAAGAGAAAAGGCGTCAGTCGGTTAGAACACATCAATAAGCATAAGACAATAAAACATGCAATAACGCAAAAACATGTGTATGGCTAGTACCCCCCGCGTCGGGGGGAGGGGCGGACGAACCCCCCGCCTCTGATTCAGGCTCCTCCGCAACCCCCGCGTCGAGGTCGGAACACAGAGGAGCGTCTTCGCCAAGCACGAACCACCCAGTCCTCGCCATTAGGTATGGGGACTCGAAGAGCGATCCTTGCCGCCTCCACTCCGGGACCACTCTGATCACCGCGTCAAGCTCGGAGCCCTCGATATCGCCCACGGGTGAAAAGTCGGCCACGGGGCCGAAGGTGAGGGGCGCGACCCCGAAAGCCGACTCGGACACCCACACCCAATGGTATCTGTGCTTCGAAGTAACCTTGGTGATGATAGCGAGGCGCTTTCGATGCGATGCCAGGTAGGAGCCCGGCTTCCTGGGCACCCTTCGCACCATCATGAGGTCCTGAATATCGTCCGCAGTAACGGCCCTCTTCTTTGCTCGATAAAGCATCATGTGACAGGCCGCAACCGCTCGGTAAAAGGATGGGGACATCTGCGAAGCGTGTACCCCTAATCGAACCAACAACTCCTGGACAACCGGTTGGAAGGGCAATCTCAATCCTCCGTGAAGACTCGCCTCGTGAATCGCAGCGTACCCCTTTCGCGGGCGAGTCGGGAGGTCGTCGGGTAGTGGTCATAAGATTGACACAGACTACGGGATGCTGTAGCGTTTCCTCAAGCTCATGAAGCTAGTGATCGAGAGCGAACTCGGGACGTCGACGCCCGTGCTGTCAAGGTCGTCACGTATGGCTGACTCTCCGATCGGGAAGGCTGAGGCCCGCGTTTCCTCCCGCGCAGTCGAGGAAAGCGTCGCGGCGGGTGTGACGTGACGGCACGACGAATCGCTCGAGCGCTCGACGTCTTGGGCATTGCTCAGGCAAGGGGGGACCCCCTCACGGCCACCTGTCCGGCCGTGCTCCCTCCTACGCGTGCGTCCAGCCCAAGAACCCAGCCCATCGCCGGGCTGGTTGGTTCCTAAACGCGCGGGCTCAGTCCAGGAGATCCCCGGCCTTCAGCGCGCGCGTTCGGCCCGTCGGCTCGGCCCGGCCCTTGGCCAGCTGGGTCTTCGGCACGTGAGCCTTGCCCGGGCCTCCCGGCGCTCGCCCTGTGCGCCCCCAGCCCAGCGGCCAGGCCCGGCTCCTGGCCGGTTGGGCCCTCCACACAAGCGCCTGGCCCGGCTCTTGGCCGGCAGTGCCTTCGGCCCGCGGGCCTGCCCGGGCGTCCCACCGCTCGCCCCGTGCGCGCCCAACCCAGCGGCCCGGCCCGGCTCCTGGCCGGCTGGGCCCTCCACGTGCACACAGAGCCCAGTGGCCTGGTCCGGCCCTCAGCCGGTTAGGTCCTCCTCGCGCGCGCCTAGATCGATGGCCCGACCCGATTCCTGGCCGGCTGGGTCCTCGTCACACAGGCCCGACCCAACTGGGCCTAGGGTTTGCCCAGGGGTTGAGCAGGCCGCCTCCCCCTGGCTGGGCCACCTCCTGCCCAGCGTCGGCCCCTCCGTGGGCAGTGTCGTCAGGCGCCGGCGTCGGTTCCTCCAGCAGCCCGCGCCATCGCCGGCGCGGCCGGGCCTGAAGCGCTCCCTTCCTGGGCGCGATATGCAGACCCCCGACGGCCTCGCCCGGCCGAGCGAAGGCCTCCCCTGCGTCAGGACCGGCACAGAAGACGTCGACACCGGCCGGCGCGCCCTTCCCGGTGCCGGCCTCGCCGGGCGCGACCGCCTCGGGCCCGTTAGCTCCGCCCGGGCGTTCCTCCTCGCTGGCGCGCCTGGTGGCGACCCAGACGGCCCCACCCAGCCGAGTGGGGGCTTCCTCGGCGCTAGGGTCGGCCCAAGTCGCGCCGCCCCTGGCCTGGGCGTCTTCCCCGGTGTCGGCCCCCTTCGGCGCGTCTCCTCCAGCACCGGCCGCCCCAAGCGCGGCCTCCTCCGACGCGCTCGCGCCGTCCAGGCCCCCGGTGGATGGTTGGACGTCGTTCTCCGGCCTGGGTGAGTCCTCCCCGACACCTCTACCGCCGCCGGTTACCCCCTGGGCCGAGACGTCTTCTCCGGCGCGCACGTCGTCCCCGCCGCCCCCCTGCCAGCGCTGGCCGTCTCGGCACGCGTGCCCTCTCCCTCACCGGCCAACCACGCCTCCACCAAGGAGAGATCCTCTGCGGTCATCTCTATTGTGTTGATTGAATTCGACGATTGCAATGTGTCGGAGATCGTTGAAGGGGGCAAAAATTAGGCCAAAAAATGATCCAAGTCTACGTGATTGTCCCCGAATAGCTGAAGCAAATCATCTTCAATGGTCCCACACCCCGATAGGTGGTCGTTTCCTTTTTCCTCGGTCACTTTTTTGTCTCGTTATTCGCACCCATGGACCCCACCGACGTCGGAACATACCTCTTGGCGATGGGCTACTCCGATGGGCCAGAAGCGTTGGTGGGGACTTTGAGTTTACCACGCGAGTTACACTCGATGATAAACTCGGGGGGCTAATGTTACCAACCCGTCCCGGCCCGGTAAAGTGATGATGGCCGTGGTAGTGGCCATCCTAGGACTCCCCCGACGCACGGCCGGCTTAGAGCCGAGGCTCACCACACGGCCGACTCAGAGCCGGCCCTCGCCACAAGGCCAACTCAGAGCCGGCCCTCGCCAGCCGGCCGACTCAGAGCTGGCCCTCGCCACCCGGCCGACTCAGAGCCGGCCCTCGCCACATGGCCGACTCAGAGCTGGCCCTCGCCACACGGCCGACTCAGAGCCGGCCCTCGCCACACGGCTGACTCAGAGCCGGCCCTCGCTCCATGGCCGGCTCAGAGCCGGCCCTCGGCCAAGGGGATGCTCAAAACGCCCCTTGGTCGCCTATAAATACCGGGGTCCCTCCCCTGGTCCAGGTAATCCGAATTTGAGTACGTACTGAAACGCTGTCGAACTCGTACCTCGCTCGTTTCTCTCAAGTCTCGGCCTCTAAACACCTAAACCCTCCACATTCTGCCTCAACCCTACTAATGTTGAGCGTTGGAGAGCTAAACATAGGCAACCCCTCTGTTTCCCCTTTGTAGTTCATGTGTTCTCTACTACTTTTCAGGTACCGAGACGAGGTGAACTTCATCCACAGCTAAGGGACGACTTGGGATACCAAGTCCCACACGCTCGAGCCGGAGTGAGACCACTTGGTCTGGCCTTGGGTCTAACCACTTTGGGCTCCTAAATAGTTGTCCGAAAATGAGTGACAACAACGTTCATTCATTCCTCCTTGTCTGTTTGAAGCTTTATTGTAAAACATTAGTCTTTAGTCCATAAACAAACTAAACAACTTACGAAGAGACAAATGTAGATTTGCATGAACAAACTCTTCGTAGTTTGCTTAAAACGATATATTCGCAATCTGTCAAAGGACTATTGACCTCAGTACGATTGTTAGGAGAATCTATGATGTCTGGTTATGGGGCATTGAGAGTTGGAGACTCTATAGTTCTTCTAGGTATCTTCCGAAGGTACTGAATTGACCAGTGCACTTCTAGAGACAAAATAAGAACAAACAATTTCACATCTTATGTCTCGAAGTCACTACGTATGAATTGCATCATGCTTACCTTAATCCTGAAATGAGACATGCCATTTCACAACTTACATATTCTCATTTGAGAAAGTCAGAGTTTGGACTCACTATGTGATTCCGTGTTGAAGTTTAGAGAGAGAAGATAAAGAAAGAGAATCGGAGAAGAGAAAGAGTGTTCCGAGACTTTGAATATTTCTTATATTTAATATTAATTTGTATCACCTATTTATACATAAGGTGGGTACAAGAGAGAGTGTAATAAATACATGTGTAAAAACTACTTATAGGAAAAAGAGAATAATAAATATACACAGAGAGAAAGACATCGGAAATAACATGAGAAATAAATGCGACGATTTCCCATGAGGAATGAGTTCCAAGGAGAGAACTTCCGAGGCAAGCTCGACGCGGAAGGGCGAGCTGACGAGCTCGATTTCAACACTCCCCCTCAAGCTTGACTGTATATGTTGAGGAGGTCAAGCTTGCTACATAGCTCGGAAAAGGTTGCTCGCGGAAGGGCTTTGGTGAGAATGTCGGCGAGCTGATGACCTGACGGAATGTATTCCATATCGATTATTTTTTCTTCAATCTTTTCACTGATGAAGTATCGGTCGATCTCGATATGTTTTGTTCTGTCATGATGGACTGGATTTTTGGCTATGCTGAGAGCAGCTTGATTATCGTAAAAGAGCTTGATTGGACCTTCGGTGATGATCTTGAGGTCGTCGAGAACTTTCTTCAGCCAGATGCCTTCACATACTCCACTTGCTAAGGACCTGAGCTCGGCTTCAGCACTACTTCTTGAGACAACGGACTGCTTCTTGCTTCTCCAGGTAACAAGATTTCCCCAGACGTATGTGCACATGCCTGATGTTGATCGTCTGTCTGGAACATATCCGGCCCAGTCTGCATCTGTGAATACTTCGACACCTCGACTTCGTCTTTTCTTGAAGGAGAGACCAGTCCCTGGGGCAGATTTGAGGTATTGGAGAATCCTCATGACTGCGTCCATGTGAGTTTCTGAGGGATTACTCATGAATCGGCTTACCATACTCACTGCGAATCCAATATCTGGTCTCGTGTGAGTTAGGTAGATGAGTTTTCCTACGAGCTGCTGAAATCTTTCTTTGTCGGTGGCGGCCTCGTTGGTGCGAGCTAGAAGTTTCACATTGGCATCCATCGGAGTGTCAACTGGTTTGCAGCCAAGCATGCCGGTTTCTTTGAGGAGATCCAACGTGTACTTGCGCTGGGAAACAGAGATGCCCTTTTCTGATCGAGCTACCTCCATGCCGAGGAAGTATCGTAGGCTGCCAAGGTCCTGGACTTCGAACTCAGATGACAAAGTTTGCTTCAGCCTCCTGATCTCTTCCAGGTCATCTCCGGTGATGACTATATCGTCCACATACACACTAAGAATGGTGTGCTTGCCTTGTGTGGAGATTTTTGAGAAGAGTGTTGGATCAGCTTGACTCTGCTCGTAGTCACAACGTTTGAGCACGTTGGTGAATTTTCCGAACCATGCTCGAGGGGACTGTTTTAGTCCATATAGTGACTTCTTGAGTTTGCAAACTTTGTTGGCTCCTTGATCTTTGTCAAATCCTGGTGGGAGTTGCATGTAGACTTCCTCTTCTAGTTCGCCGTTTATAAAAGCATTCTTTACATCGAGCTGGATGAGAGGCCAATCTAAGTTGGCTGCTAGTGAAAAGAGGATTCTGATGGTATTGAACTTTGCAACTGGAGCGAATATTTCTTGATAGTCAATGCCATACGCCTGCGTGTACCCTTTTGTGACAAGTCGGGCTTTGTATCTCTCCACTGTCCCATCTGGATTGTGTTTGATGGTGAAGAGCCATCTACATCCAACAGTTCGCTTGCCTGGTGGTAGCTCGACGATATCCCACGTATCATTCTTTTCGAGGGCTTGGATCTCAGCATGACTTACGTCTCGCCACTCGGAACTTTGAAGGGCTTCCTCGATGGAGTTCGGCACTTTTCCTTCATCTAACTTCGCCACATAGGCTTGGTAGCTCGTAGATAAATTCCCATAGTACACGTAATCTGCCATCCTGTATTGAGCACACAACCGAGGCGGTTTTCTCAATGCAATGGGTAAGTCTGGAGATTCGATGTTATCTTGTTCAATAGTGTCGTGGTTCAGGTTCGGAGAGACATCTTGGTCGCGAGCTTGTACCGGACTCTGGGTGATATTCAGTTCGCATGGAGAGGGTTCAGAGGCTTGCGAGCTGGGAATTTCTTGAACAGGTGAGGTCGGCGAGCTAGGAATTTCTGGAACATTTGAGGTCGGATTTTGAGGCGAGCTGGGCGAGCAGGGAATTTCTGGAACAGGTGAGGTCAGATTTTGAGGCGAGCTGACTTCTGGGTTTATGATGAGCCAATATGGGAAGTCATTTTCGTCATTCTCCCCCTGACGAGCTGAATTGGCGAAGTAAGGACTGAACTCATGAAAAGATACATCCATTGAGACTATGAATTTTTGTGATCGGGGTTCATAGCATTTGTAGCCTTTCTGGGTTGCTGAATAGCCAAGGAAGATGCATTTGAGCGATTTTGGTTCAAGTTTACCTTGGCCATAAGAATGGGTGAAGACTGAACAGCCGAACACTTTCGTAGGTAGGGTTGAGATGAGTCGACAGTGAGGGTATGTCTCTAGAAGGACTTGAGATGGGATTTTATAGCCAAGGACACGAGATGGCATTCTGTTTATGAGGTAGGTGGCTGTGAGGACAGCTTCTTCCAAAAAATGAGATGAGACGTTTAAGGAGAACATGATGGCTCGGGCGACCTCGAGAATGTGTCGATTTTTCCGCTCGGCTACCCCATTTTGTTGCGGGGTATGAAAGCACGAGCTGGAGTGAATTATGCCATGTGTTTTGAACAAATCGCCGAGCTCAAAATTAAAGTAATCTCGAGCATTGTCAGTGTGGATAATTTGAATGGATGTGTCGAACTGTGTTTGGATCATTTTGTGAAAGGTTTTGAATAGATTGGATGTTTCAGATTTTTGTTTCATCATGTATATCCAACTGAGTCTAGTGTGGTCGTCAACAAATAGAAGGAACCATCGAACTCCAGTGATATTGGGAACTTTTGAGGGCCCCCATATATCACTGTGAATTGTGGCAAAAGGACGAGATGATTTGTACGAGGTGGGGTGATATGAGCTTCGAGAATGTTTGGCAAACTCACACATGTCACATTGAATGGAATTGATATTTTTATTGATAAACAAAGAAGGAAACATTCTTTTGAGATACATGAAATTTGGATGCCCTAGTCTAAGGTGATTGAGCATGATCTCTTTGTACTGGGGTGAATGTTGGGCGAGCTGACACATGGCGGGCTGATCTGGCTTGATGACATAGAGTCCGGTACTCAGCTCGGCATTACCAATCTGTCTCCCCGTGACCTGTTCCTGAAACACACATGAACTTCCATAAAAAATAGTTCGGCACTTAGAGTCTTGGTTGATCTTATGCACAGATAAGAGATTGCATTGTAGTTGAGGCACAAAGAACACCGAGTCTAGCCTCATGGACTTCGTCAAGACAACGTTGCCAATACCAGTGACTTGAGTTTTGGCTCCGTTGGCGATGGTGACTGATATGCTTTTATTGCAAGCGGAGTAAGTTGTGAACAGATTTCGATTACCAGTCATGTGATCAGTGGCACCGGAGTCGAAAATCCATGTTGTGGGATTCTCTGAGCTTACATTGAGGGCTCTAGGAGAGTTACCTAGGGGACCAATGCCCGAGTGTTCTCCACTGAGTTGGACTTGTTGAAGAAGCTTCTGGAGAATAGCGAGCTGGTCGTTGCTGAAGGGGGATGAGTCTGAGGTCGAGGTCGAGGCAGCGGACGAGATGGATACTAAGTTTCTGACTGAATTAGGATCCTTAGTATCTTGGGTTGACTTCGAGCTCGGTGGTTTCCCATGCAGCTTCCAGCAGGTTTCTCGGAGGTGTCCAGGTCGTCTGGAATGATCGCAGTAGGGGCGAGGTTTGCGAGGTTTCTCTGTTGAGACGCGGGCTGCAAGAACTTCGTCTCCATGTGTGGTGAGGGTGGACGAGTCTGAGGATGAACCCGTAAGTGAGCTCGGTTTGATAACTCCCAGCATGAGTTTCCTCCTGCTTTCCTCGTGTCTGACCGCGGAGAAGGCTTCACGGAGAGATGGTAGTGGTTTTGTACTAAGTATCTGACCTCTGACCTCATCAAGGTCTTGGTTGACGCCGGATAGTAGTTTAAACACACGTTTGGTCTCCACTATCCTGCGGTAGATTTTTGAGTCTTCGGAGCTGGTCCACTGGTGCTGTTCGTAGAGGTCGATCTTCTGCCATAGATGTGTGAGCGAGCTGAAGAACTGAGTAATAGACATCTCTCCTTGACGTAGGTCGTGGAGAGTGTTCTCAGTTTCAAACAGCTCGGACATATCTTCTGAGTTGGAGAAGATTTCTCTAGGTGCTTGCCAGATTTCTGCTGCCGTTCGGTAAAGGAGGAAGGTTTCTCCGATTTCGGGGAGCATAGAGTTTATGAGCCAGGACATCACCATGCTGTTTTCGGCCTTCCAACTCTTGAACGTCGGATCTTCGATCATAGGAGATGTGGCCACACCTGTGAGGTAGTCATCTTTACCTCGTCCCGATATGAACATGAGCACAGATTGGGACCACTGTAGGAAGTTGTGGCCATTGAGTTTGTGGCTCGTGATATGTTGGGAGAAGGATTCAGATTGCGACTGAGTGGGCGTGGTCTGCGTGGTGTTCATGATGGTTGATTTTCCCTGCTCTGATACCATGTTGAAGTTTAGAGAGAGAAGATAAAGAAAGAGAATCGGAGAAGAGAGAGAGTGTTCCGAGACTTTGAATATTTCTTATATTTAATATTAATTTGTATCACCTATTTATACATAAGGTGGGTACTAGAGAGAGTGTAATAAATACATGTGTAAAAACTACTTCTAGGAAAAAGAGAATAATAAATATACACAGAGAGCAAGACATCGGAAATAACATGAGAAATAAATGCGACGATTTCCCATGAGGAATGAGTTCTAAGGAGAGGACTTCCGAGGCAAGCTCGACGCGGAAGGGCGAGCTGACGAGCTCGACGCGGAAGGGCGAGCTGACGAGTTCGACGCGGAAGGGCGAGCTGACGAGCTCGATTTCAACATTCCGAACTAGGCCTATTGGTGAAGTACTAAGTTGTGAGAATGTCATGAGTAACTTTGTGAAGTTCTCATAGATATGGAATTCATGTACAAGATTGCTGAAATGCAATGTATATCACCTCATGCTTTGTTCCTTGGAGTGTGAATAAATGAACTGGCCAGTGTCCAAATTGAGTCTTGACTCTTTTGGATGAAACAATATGACTTGTTAGCTCCTCGTCAATACATTGTTTCTAACTTATTCTCAAGCAACAAAGGAGTTGAGGAAATAACAGCTAGAAGGGTAAAATGGTAATTTCGTAAATCCCGACTAGCATATGATATTCATGAAGGGTAAACATAGATAATATTCAGTGGATACGCTCATCATAATTTGGTTGAATTCTTGAGTAGAAAATAAATTCATTTGAACCGAGAGATTTTCATTGTCAACTCTTTAGTGCAGTCAGTTGACATTAAGCTAAACTTGGAAAAGGTTTGTGAACTTTTGAGTCCAAGTGTTTAGCTCAAGCTTTGTTCATTTGGATCCATGAGGTTATTGTCATGAATCACATCGAGTAGGAATAGTTAAACTAGAAGCTAAGTCAAAACAAGAACGAGACAAGTTTTACGAAAATTGTCAAAATGGTATTTTTGTCTTTTGAGACATAGGATGAAATGAATGTCAATAAGGACATGGTCATTTAATGACATGCATCACTCGGCCAAAATTAGATTCATTGGGCCTTGTGGATTAATTTCATTTCATAAGAATTTTATTGAAAATTCTTAATAGGCCTTTTTCATGTTGTCATGGACAAATGGAAAAGCTTCTAGAAACCTTTTCTAGATGGTTTAGGCGCCCACTACCCAAGAGAAAGAGAGAATATTTTGTGGATAAATGTATCAAGATACTTGCCAAAAGAAAAAGAGGAAACAAATTTCCTACGCATGGCATAAGGGAAATTCGGCCAAGACAAGTCAAAGGAGAAGAAAACATATAAGGAAACAAATCCAAGGGCTTTCTAGAAGCTCCTTGGCCGTGTGACTCTATGGGCTAATTGGCAAATTTGGCTCATGAATATGTGATATTCTATAGAAGAGGAAACTACCTTATTGAAGGTAATCCCTCCCCTATAAATAAAGGCCTTATTCTTCTCATTTCATTTATCCAAGTTTTGGAGATTTGAGAGCTTCTATCTCTAGTAAAAACGTTTTACTTGAAATAGAACATTTTTAAAATTCCGCCGCTTACCGAAGCGTTAATTTTTTTCTTAAACCCTAGATCGATTCCAACACCCTGATGCAAGGCGCGCCAAGGCATCAGCCTCAATGTTCACCTCGCGGGGAACTTGGACTATCTCGAACCATGACAGGGATTCCAGGTTCTTCTGAGTCTTGGAAAGATACGCGATCATGCTCGGCTCCTTGGCTGCATAGTCGCCCTTCACCTGGTTCACAATTAGTTGTGAGTCGCAATGGATGTGCAGGTTCCGGATTTCTAGCTGGTTTGCCAACTCCCAGCCAACAATCAGAGCGTACCTCAATTTTCCCTATCGGGGTTCGTGAGTACGATGCCAGCTCCAGCCCCCCGGGCATTTGATGCACCATCCACGTGCAAGTCCCAGACCGGCCCTATCGGGTCAGTGGTCCTTTTCTTCGACGACCCATCGTGGTCGTTCTCCTTGTCTTCTTTGTCTTTATCTGTTGAAGGTGTGCCGACGAATTCTGCCACAAAGTCGGCGAAGGCTTGACCCTTGATAGCGGTTCTCGGTTGAAACAACCCCGTACTCTCCCATCTCTTGGGACCATATGGCCATTCGTGATGAGGTCCCTTTTTGCAGAGCTTTTTCGATGGGGTGTCCCATGTGCACCACGACTGGATGTGCTTAAAAGTAAGGGCGCAGTTTCCTCGCGTTCATGACGAGGGCGAGGGACAATCTTTCGATTTCTAGGTATCGAGTTTCGGCGTCGAGGAGCTCCTTGCTAACGTAGTAAACCGGCCACTGAACCTGGTCCTCCTCGCGTATCAGGACCGCGCTCAGGGCCCTGTCGGAAACCGTGAGATAGACGTACAGGTCTCACCGTCCTTCGATTTTGGGAGAAACGGAGGGGAGCTGAAGTAGGCCTTCATCTCGTGGAACGCCTCCTCGTACTCCCCCGTCCATACGAATTCGTCAGTCTTTTTCAACGCCTTGAAGAATGGTTGGCACCTGTCGGTGGCCTTGGAAACAAATCGCGTTAGTGCGGCGATTCTTCCCGTCAAACTTTGCACTTCCTTAACCTTTTGCAGGGACCTCATTTCCAAGATCGCTTGATTTTTTCGGGATTAGCCTCGATCCCACGGCGGCTCACCATGTAGCCCAGGAATTTTCCGGACACAACCCCGAAAACGCACATGTTGGGATTGAGCTTCATTTTGTAGCGCTGCAGGATTGTGAACATCTCTCTTGGTCATGGGCTTTGAGGCTTTTGACTAACATGTTGTCCACGTAGACCTCCATTGTCTTGCCAATCTGGTTGGCGAACATTCGATTTACCAACCTTTGGTACGTCGCACCCGCATTTTTAAGGCCAAAAGGCATGAACTTGTAGTAGTAGAGTCCGCGGTTCGTAACGCAGGTGGTCTTGATTTGATCCGGCTCGTGCATGCGGATCTGATTGTATCCCGAGCAGGCGTCCATGAAGCTTAGCAGTTCATGGCCCGCCGTGGCATCCACAAGTTGCTCAATTCTTGGGAGAGGAAAGATGTCCTTCGGGCAAGCCATGTTGAGATCTTTGTAATCGATGTAGATCTGCCACTTTCCGTTTGGCTTTTTCACCATGACGACCTTGGACACCCACTTGGGGTGTTCCGCCTCCCTAATGAAGTTGGCGGCGAGAAGCTTGTCAACTTCTTCACCAATGGCCTGGTATCTCTCTCAACTGAACGCGTTCGGTCACGCTTTTGTCGTCATTGAGGCGGTGGACAATTATTTCGGGGTCAATCCCCGGCATGTCGGCGTGTGTCCACGCGAAGAAGTCTTTGAACTCGTGGAGGAAGGCCGCAAGTCGGAGTTGGATCTCGGTCGGGAGCTTGGCACCTACCTTGACTACTTAGTCAGGTTTGGCGTCGTCCATCACAATGGGAACGAGGTCATCCGGTGTCTCCACCTTCCGACGCTCGACATCGTCCCTTTGGTCCAGTTCCCCGAAGTGCCTCCTTCCTCGATCTTGCATGGGAATTTGTCTCGAAGTTGGAAGACGGTGCTCACCATCTTTCCCTTCATCTTTCCATCCACCCCCTGGATGTAGCACATTCTCGCCATTGACCGGTCTCCCAACATTATGGCGATTCCCTTCTCAGCTGGGAATTTCATCCTCTGATGGTAGGTGGAAGTTATGGCCTTCAACCGATTGAGAGTCGGGCGACCTATGATGATGTTGTATACAGACGGTTGATCCACAACCAGGAAGGACACAATGTGGGTGACCTCGATCCCCCCGGTAGTCCTGAAGGTAACCGGGAGGTCGATGATGCCCTCAATCATGACCCTCTCCCCAGAGAAGCCGAAGAGTGGGGTCGAGATCGGGGTCGGTCTCAGCCCGGTTAGCTTCATCCTGTCCAGAGCTGATTTGAAGATGATGTCGGCCGAACTGCTGTTGTCAATCAGGATCCTTCGGACAAGGTTGTTAGCGACCGGGGCCGAGACAACTATCGCGTCATTGTGCGGGTGGAGCACTCGCACTGCCTCCTGGTTGGTGAAGAACATGGACTCGAAAGGGGTCGGAGGTGGAGCCTCGTATGTGTGGTTGATATGGTGTGCTATTTTCCCTTGGGAGACTTCCCACACGTACTTCTTTCTTTGCGTGGTTGAGTCCCCAAACTCTGGTCCTCCCTTATTTCTCCTCTTTCGAGGGTCGGGGCGATCCCCGTCTTGATCGTTGCGATGGCGACCGCCTTGTCCCCCAGCTTTCCGACTGTCTCGGCCATCGAGGTAGTCTTCGATCCCCATGTAAGTGCGGGCTCTCGACATCAGCTCCGCCATGTCCCGCGAGACCTTTTCAACAACAGACTTGAGGAAGTAGCTTGTGCGAGCTCCCTCCGTGATCGCCGTGATGGCGTCCTTGTCATCGAATCCTTCGACCTTGTAGGATTCTTCAGTGAAGTGAGCTCGATACTACCTCAAGGTCTCGTCTCTCCCATGTCGGATGGACAGGAGGTACGTCTTCGCCATCTTCTACGCCACCAGGGTGGCAAACCGAGCAAGGAAGGCCTCTTGCAAGGCCCGGAAGGACGAGATGTTCCCCGGCCTTAGGCTTCGGAACCACTCAAACCCTGACCCGGTGAGGGTCAGGCTGAATGCTTGGCACATGGTGGCGTCCGACTGTCCTTGCATTGACATCCACGTCTCGTAATTCTGGATGTGGAAGTTGTTGTCAATGGTGCCCACAAGAAGAGTTGTAGTCTTTACTTTTGTACATTTGATGTAATAAAGTCTCACAAAGACTTTTGCTAGTAATTGCTTATTTATTAATAAAAAGTTGAAACGTTCTTTCATTCTTCCTTGTCTGTTTGAAGCTTTATGATGAAACATTAGTCTTTAGTCGATAAACAAACTTAACAACTTACGAAGAGACAAATGTAGATTTGCATGAACAAACTCTTCGTATTTTGCTTAAAACGGTATATTCGCAATCTAAGGGTCAAAGGACTATTGACCTCAGTATGATTGTTAGGAGAATCTATGATGTCTGGTTATGGGGCATTGAGAGTTGGAGACTCTATAGTTCTTCTAGGTATCTTCTGAATGTACTGAATTGACCAGTGCACTTCTAGAGACAAAATAAGAACAAACCATTTAACCTCTTATGTCTCGCAGTCACTACGTATGAATTGCATCGTGCTTACCTTAATCTTGAAATGAGACATGCCATTTCACAACTTACATATTCTCATTTGAGAAAGTCAGAGTTCGGACTCACTATGTGATTTTGAACAAGACCTATTGGTGAAGTACTAAGTTGTGAAGATGTCATGAGTAACTTTGTGAAGTTGTCATAGATATGGAATTCATGTACAAGATTCCTAAAATGCAATGTATATCACCTCATGCTTTGTTCTTTTGAATGTGAATAAATGAACTAGCTAGTGTCCAAATTGAGTCTTGACTCTTTTGGATGAAACAATGTGACTTATTAGCTCCTCGTCAATACATTGTTTCTAACTTATTCACGAGCGACAAAGGAGTTGACGAAATAACAACTAGAAGGGTAAAATGGTAATTTTTTAAATCCCGACTAGCTGATGATATTCATGAAGGGTAAACATAGATAATATTCAATGGATCCACTCATCACAATTAGGTTGAATTCTCGAGTAGAAAATAAATTCATTTGAACCTAGAGATTCTCAGTGTCAACTCTTTAGTGGAGTCAGATGACATTAAGCTAAACTTGGAAAATGTTTGTGAACTTTTGAGTCCAAGTATTTATGTCGCACGAAAATGAACAACGATTAAATACCTCGGGCGGTTCGATCCAAGGCCTGACCAAGTGATCGCGCCCGGGCCAAAAATGTGAACTCGTAGACCGAGTTGCACCGTCCAGACCTTGAGGTGTGTTTTGGGGGGTCTGACCGTGCCAAAGGTTGGCTGCCTACGTACCCTTTAGTCGGGATCATGTCAGAAAGTAGTTCAGTTTGAATGGTGGGGGCTATCTTGGGCTCGGAGGCTTGAGAATCCAAGGCTTTAGAGTAGGACCCGGCTCGTAGCTTCTAGTGAAGACTTTGGAGGGGTCGCTTGCCTCGTAGCTCGGAGTTCTAGCTCAAGGGCCAAGAAGCGGGAGAGCAGTGTATGCACTGCAGAGACTCGGGCGGCCTGGAGCGCGGGCCCGTGCGTGAGCCAAGGTGCCGGGGCGCGAGGAGCGCACGCGGGCCAGAGGGCCGGGGCGCGGGGAGCGCACGCGGGCTGGAGCACCGGGACACGGAGAGCGCACGCGGGCCGGAGGGCCGGGGCAGGAGAAGCACACGCGGACTAGGGGCGTGAGGGTGTGCACGGCCGACTGCGCGGGGCGCAGGGCGCACGCGGCCCTGGGTACGCGGCCGACTGCGCGGGGCGCTGGGCGCGAACGGCCCGGGGCACATAGCCGGGGGCGCGAGGCGCGCACGGCCGGCGGCGCAGGGCACGCACGGTCGGCGGCCCAGTGCGTGCGCGGGCCGGCGGCGTAGGGCACGCGCAGGCCGGAGGAGAGAATGTAGTGAAATTATTCTTTAGGAAGTTCTCTTGGGAGAAAGTTGTTGTTTTTTCCCCCTCAAGTGAGGGGGGTATTTATAGGTGTGGGGAAGGCCATGGGCCAACATTCTTTGAAGCCCACAGAAAGGCAAGGCGCGGGGCGCGCATGGCCGGTAGGGCGCGAGGCGCGTGTGGCCGGCAGGGCACGGGGTGCGCGTGGCCGGCAGGGCGCGGGGCGCGCATGGCTGGCCGGCAGGGCACGGGGCGCGCATGGCCGGCAGGGCGCGTGGCGCGCATGGCCGGCAGGGTGCGGGGCGCGCATGGCCGGCAGGGCGCGGGGCACGTATGGCCGGCATGGCGCGGAGCGCGCATGTCCGACAGGGCGCGGGGCACGCATGGGCCAAGGCGGCCGGGGCCCGTTGGGTGATCCATTCGGCGATGCTCGACCGACCTCGAATTGTTTTTAGATTTCCGGTTTGCCGAAAACGACCGACAACATTAGCCCCCCAAGTTCATTGCTCGTGAGTCACGAGTCGTGATCTTTAATTTCTCAAGGGCGTTTGAGGTCTAGGCTTTCCCAAGTCGATCAAGGTTCTCACTCGGGGGCGGAACTCGAGACCTTTTTGGACCAACTTCGCGAGACAAAGGTGGAACTCCAGATTGCTCTAGATCAGGGCGATGGAGCCCAGATGTCGGTGGCCAAGATGGCGGGGGAGCTGACCAAAGAACGGCGAGCTTGCGAGGTGGCGTCACGATCGGCAGATGTTTTTCGCACCGAGGTTACTGACCTCCGGAGGCAGCTAGATACTCGGTCCGACGCCTTGGAGACGTCTCACCGTCAGCTCACGTCGAGCGAAGTGGCGTGTGTTCTGGCGGAGCGCAAGTGCGACTTTCTGGCCGAGGAGAACCCTCGCCTCTCTTCCCAACTTGCTGAGGCGGAGCGAATAGCGTTCGACTTACAAGATGACTATGACATAGGGACCGAGGAGGCCCGTCGAGCCGGAGTGGCGACCGCGACCGAGAACGAGGCCCGGGGGGTCACCTTTGACTTCTTCGACACCTTGTTTCCTCTACTAGACGAGGGTGCAGTGTGAGCCATGTGGCTTTTTTTTATAGCGCGTACGTTTAGCGCTTTGCTTTTTCCGTTTTCAGGATTTTATTTATTTTTCACGCACTTTTTATTCAGCAGGTGTTCATTGGATTCAGAGCAGTGGCTCTTTTTTATTTATGAGATATTTTGTTGCTTTCAAGTTGAATGCTTATCTCGTATTGAGCAGTTTCGCTCGTGTATGCCTTCTTTGTGAGCTAACGTGGCCCGAAGGTCTTGTGTCCTTACCAATAGTTTTGGCAGGCTTTATGTCCCTAGTTGGGATTCGACCTCCGCTCATTTAGCGTTATGACTTGTCGTCGTTTAGCATATGAGGTGGGAAGGCGTTCGCGCCTAGTCAGGCATTCGTTCAGCATTCGTTGCTAGGGGTAACTTGCTGCGATTGACCGACCCGTATTGAACGGTGACATCGGTACGTCGGGTTAGGTCGACGATTTAGTGTGCCCAATGTGGCTGTGGCCCAACAACTTTACTTCGTGCTACTTGACAATCGAGTAAGTGCACCGGGTACGTTCCCGGGTTCTGCGTCCATGCCATTAGCGACTGGACGTGTACGTTGCGCCGTTTTAGGCCGCCGGCATCTTTGGGTTCGTGCTATGGAGCGACCGAACGTGTGTTGCGCTGGGTTAGGTCGGCGTCTTTTGCGTTCGTGCCCTGGAGCGACTGAACGTGTGTTGCGCCAGGTTAGGCCGTCGTCTTTTGCGTTCGTGCCCTGGAGCGACTGAACGTGTGTTGCACCGGGTTAGGTTGGCGACTTTTGCGTTCGTGCCCTGGAGCGACTGAACATGTGTTGCGCCGGGTTAGGCCGGCGTCTTTTGCGTTCGTGCCTTGGAGCGACCGAACGTGTGTTGCGCTGGGTTAGGCCGGCGTCTTTTGGGGTTCGTGCCCTGGAGCAAGCGAACGTAGGTTGCGCCGGGTTGAGCCGGCGTCTTTTGAGTTCGTGCCCTGGAGCAAGCGAACGTAGGTTGCGCCGGGTTAGGCCGACGTTTTTTGAGTTTGTGGCTTGGAGCAAGCGAACGTAGGTTGCGCCGGGCGTTCTTTGAGTTCGTGTCCTGGAGCAAGCGACCGTAGGTTACGCCACGTTAGGCCGGCGTCTTTTGAGTTAGTGCCCTGGAGCAAGCGAACGTAGGTTGCGTCGGGTTAGGCCGGCGTCTTTTGAGTTCATGCCCTGGAGCAAGCGAACGTAGGTTGCGCCGGGCGTTCTTTGAGTTCGTGCCCTGGAGCAAGCGAACGTAGGTTGCGCCGGGTTAGGCCGACGTCTTTTGAGTTCATGCCCTTGAGCAAGCGAACGTAGATTGCGCCGGGTTAGGCCGGAGTCTTTTGAGTTCGTGCCCTGGAGCTAGCGAACGTAGGTTGCGCCGGGTTAGGCCTGCGTCTTTTGAGTTCGTGCCCTAGAGCAAGCGAACGTAGGTTGCGCCAGGTTAGGCCGGCGTCTTTTGAGTTCGTGCCCTGGAGTAAGCGAACGTAGGTTGCGCCGGGTTAGGCCGGCGTCTTTTGAGTTCGTGCCCTGGAGCAAGCGAACATAGGTTGCGCCGGGTTAGGCCGGCGTCTTTTGAGTTCTTGCCCTGGAACAAGCTAACGTAGGTTGCGCCGGGTTAGGCCGACGTCTTTTGAGTTCGTGCCCTGGAGCAAGCGAACGTAGGTTGCGCCGGGTTAGGCCGGCGTCTTTTGAGTTCGTGCCCTGGAGCTGGCGAACGTAGGTTGCACCGGGTTAGGCCGGCGTCTTTACTCAAACCCTGTGTGTTGTGCCGGGTTAGGCCGGCGTCTTTGGTGTTCGTGCCCTGGAGCTAGCGAACATATGTATGGCTCAAATTTGGCCCTTTTTAGGGTTTGAGGCAGCGCCTTTACGCGACTTACATGCGTGCCGGGGGACGTCTTTCACCTGCGCCTTTACGCGTCTTATGGCACGCCCGGAAGGCCGACGTTTTACCCAACCCCGTATATGCGCGAAGGGCCTTCGGGGTCCGAGCTTCTTAAGTCTGTATCCCCGTGGGGGACTTAATCCTGGATCAAAGTGTTCGTGCTGTTGAGCGACCGAACGTATGTGTTGCGCTAGGCTGAGCCGGCGTCTTTGAGCTCGTGCTATTGAGCGACCGAGCATATATGTTACGCTGGGCTGAGCCGGCGTCTTTGAGCTCGTGCTATTGAGCGACCGAGCATATATGTTGCGCCGGCTCGTGCTATCGGCGTTCCACGGGTGTCGGATCGGAGTTCCGTCCGTGTGTTCGATGTAATAGGTTCCGTCATGTATGACTTGTCGAACTCTATACGGTCCTTCCCAGTTCGGGCCCAGGACCCCGACGCCTTGTACTAGGGTGTTCTGGAGCATGCGCCTGAGTACGAGACTGCCGACGGCGAAGATCCGCCTTTTGACTTTGGCGTTGTAGTATCTCTCAACCTTTCGCTTTTGTGCAGCGAGCCTGGTGAAGGCCCCAGATCTTTCCTCGTCGATTAGATCAAATTCGAGGCGTATGGCCTCGTCATTTTCTTTTTCGTCGAAGGTGTCGACTCGGTAGGTGGGGACCTCCGTTTCCACGGGGACCACAACCTCAATCCCAAAATCTAGGGAAAATGGGGTCTCTCCGATGGCGTTTCGAACAGTCGTTCGGTAGGCCCACAAGATGAAAGGTAGCTCCTCAGCCCACGCGCCCTTTTTGGCTTCGAGCTTTTTCTTGAGGTTACTTTTTATCGTCTTGTTGACGGCTTCCACTTGGCCATTAGCCTGTGGGTGTCGCGGGGATGAGAATGTCTTGCTTATCCCTAGTTGCGCGCAGATTTCTCTAACCCTGGCATTGTTGAATTGCGCGCCATTGTCGGTCACAATTGACGCGGGGATGCCGTAGCGGCATATTATGGACTTCCAGATGAAGTTTGTGGTGTTGGCCTCGGTGATTCTGGCCATAGGCTCTGCTTCGACCCACTTAGTGAAGTAGTCGATAGCGACGATGACATATTCGTATTTTCTCGGATCTTTGGGAAGCTTGCCGATGATGTCTACGTCCCAATTCGCAAAGGGACGTGGTACGACGATGCTACCCAGGGGAGATGGCGGTTGCCGTGGAACGTTAGAGAAACGTTGACACTTGTCGCACTTTCTCGCCCAGTCGTAGGCGTCTTTTTTCATCGTCGGCCAGAAATAGCCTTGTCGGAGCGCTTTGAGCGCAAGGGACCTCCCAGCGGAGTGGTTCCCGCAGATGCCTTCGTGAATTTCGCGGAGGACCTTGGTCGACTCGACGCTATTGAGGCATCGGAGCAGCGGGGTTGAGTACCCGCGCTTGTATAAGGCTTCGCCTCTCAACACATATTTCGATGTGAGGGCTTTCAGCCTTTCGGCTTCTTTGCGGTCTTCGGGAAGTGCCCCTCTTCGCAAGAAGTTCGTAAGCGGAGTCATCCAAGTTGGATGAGCGGTGCTCTCAATCGTTCCAACCTCGTCACGTGAGACAGATGGTCGCGAGAGAAACTCGATTGGGATAGTTCCCAACCCGTCTTCGGTGATACCGGATCCGAGGTGAGCTAGAACGTCAGCCTCGGAGTTCTCTTCTCGTGGGATCTGGATGATCTCGAACAAAGAGAAGGCATCTAACTTGGCATTTGTTTTTGCCAGGTAGGCGATCATGTTAGGTTCTTTGGCGATGTAGTCGCCCTTAACCTGATTTATGATCAACTGCGAGTTACAGTGTATTCGCAAATTATGTACGTTGAGCTTTTGAGCGAGCTCTAGCCCTACGATGAGGGCTTCGTACTCGGCCTCATTGTTGGAGGCTTGGAATCCGTAGTGGAGGGCGTAGCGTAGCTTTTCCCGATCGGGATTTGTTAAAATCACGCTAGTGCCGGCTCCTTGGGCATTAGATGCTCCGTCTACGTGTAATTCCCATATGGGACCCGTAGGGTCGACCTTTCTCTTCCGAGCCGACAAGTCGTCGGTCGAGTCGTCTTCTGCTCTTCCCATGTCGGGAGTATAGGAGAATTCTTGCACGAAATCGGCTAGGGCTTGAGCCTTTATTGCCGGTCTTGGATGAAATTCGATCCCGTACTCGCTCAATTCTTGGGACCAGATCGCCATGCGAGTCGATGTTCCATTTTGAAGAGCCTTACCGATAGGGTGTCCTGTTCGGACAACAATTGGGTGAGCTTGGAAGTAGGGGCGTAGCTTTTTGGCGGCTACGAGGAGAGCGAGAGAGAGTTTCTCTATCTCTGTGTAACGCGTTTCGGCGTCGAGCAAGGCCTTGCTCACGTAGAAGATAGGCCACTGAACCTTATCCTCTTCGCGGATCAGCACGGCGCTCACGGCCCGTTCGGAGACGGCGAGGTAGACGTAGAGCGCCTCGCCTCATTTTGGCTTGGAAAGGAACAGAGGTGTCCCAAAGTAGGCCTTCATTTCTTGAAAGGCCTTCTCGCACTCGTTTGTCCATATAAAGCCGTCCGTCTTCTTTATTTCTTTGAAGAACGGTTGACACTTGTCGGTTGCTTTGGCCACAAAACGCGAGAGGGCGGCAATCCGACCGGTCAGACTTTGGACTTCCTTGACACGTCGCGGAGATTTCATGTCAAGGACCGCCTTGATTTTCTCGGGGTTTGCTTCGATTCCTCGGCGGCTAACGATGTAGCCTAGGAACTTCCCGGATGTCTGCATGTGTCCACGCAAAGACATCCTTAAACTCCCGGAGAAAGGACATGAGTTGGGTTTTGATGGCGAGAGGGAGTTGTGCACCGATCTTCACTACCTGGTCAGGTTTAGCTTCGTCGAGAATGATCGAAGTGAGATCATCGGGGGTGTCAACTTTCAACCTCTCGATTTCGTCACGGGGGTCTGGTTCCCCGAGTTGGCGTGCGTCTTTTTGATCACACGGGTAGTCGTCTTCTAGTTGGTAGATCGTGTTAACCCTTTTTTCAACGGGCTTACCGTCCACGCCATGGACGTAGCATATCCTCGCTTGGGTTTGATCGCCAGCCATGACGCCGATCCCCTCCTTGGTAGGGAATTTCACCAGTAGGTGATATGTGGATGTGATGGCCCTTAGTCTGTTCAACGTGGGTCGCCCAATGATAACATTGTAGGGCGACTCCTGGTCAACCACAAGAAAGAGAACCATGTTAACGACTTCGATACCTCCGGTAGTTCCGAAGGTGACTGGTAAATCAATGATTCCTTCAGTCATGACCTTTTCTCCCGTGAAACCAAACAGCGGCGTCTGGGTCGGGACAGGGCGAAGCCCCTCTAGCTTCATACGCTCTAGGGTGGTCTTAAAGATTATATCGGTTGCGCTGCCATTATCAATAAGAACTCTTTTAACTAGATTGTTGGCCACCTGGGCCTTAATGACTATAGCGTCATTATGCGGGTGCACAACTCGCTTGGCCTCTTCATTGGTGAATTGTATCATCTCGTGTGGTACGGACGGAGGTTTCTCATAGGTGAGGTTAACCTGCCCGGCAAGGCCTTCTTGAGAGGCAGCCCTGAGGAGCTTTTTTCTTTGCCGGGCTGAATCCCCGTCTTGCAACCCACCTTGTATGGTGGTGACGACGTGGAGTTGCGCATTGGCCGTAGCCGCGACCACGGTGCGGTCGTTGTTAGCGTTGGACCCTCCACCTTTTCTCAGGCTGTGGCCTATTGTTGGCGGGGACCGCATTATCTACCATGCGAAGGACAAACTCTTTGAGCTCGCCTTTTTGGATTAATGTCTCAATTTGCCTCCTAATATGGAAGCATTGAGCGGTCGTGTGACCGTAATCCCGGCGAAACTCGCAATAACGGGACCGGTCGCGAGACGCGGGGCCACCTTTCATTGGAGTTGGAGCGGTGAACTTGTCACGCGCCACAACGTAGATCTGCTCTACCGGGGCATTCAAAGGGGTGTAATTTGGGTAGTCTCTGAAATTGCTCCCAAGACGCGGCTTTTGAGACATAGGGGGTCGGCTATCGGAAGCTTGACCTCCCTTATTCACTCCTTTGCGGGGGTTGCCTGGCTCGTTGCCGGACTCATCCGGGCGGCGGAAGCTTTAGTTGCTGCTCCTGTGGCCGTCGAGGTAATCGTCCACCCCCATGAAGGTTTTGGCTCGGTTCATTAACTCGGCCATTGAAGAAGGGATTCTGCCGACGACGGACTTTAGGAAGTCCCAAGTGCGCAAGCCCTCAATGATGGCTGTAATTGCGTCACTGTCGTCAAAGCCGTCAACCTTATTTGATTATGCGGTGAATCGGGTGAGACACTGTCTCAAGGACTCGTTATTCTCTTGCCTGATTGACCATAAGTACATTTTGGTCTTCTTTTGGACCATCGATGTAGCAAATCGTGATAGGAACATGTCCTTCAGGTCTTTGAACGATTGGACGCTCCCTGGTCTTAAATTCTTAAACCACTCAAAACCGGGTCCGGTGAGGGTACGACTAATATCCTGGCATAGAGCCCCAGGTGAAACGCCCTGCACCGTCATCCAAGTTTCGTAATGTTGGATGTGATATGTGGGATCGGTTTTACCATTGTAGGGAGGGAGATTCGGGAGTTTGAAGTTTCCCATGCACACCTCAGCAAAGATTTGGGCAGTGAAGGGAGAGGAATGTTGTTCTACGACCACGTATGTATCACCGGCCAAGCCGCCCTCACGTAGATCACGTACTTCGTTTCGAAGGTTGTGAATCATGGTGACGACATCCAGGCCAGTGTTGGGGTCATTCCTTGTTCAGGAGGAGTCGCCTGGCGCCTTTCATTTGACCCTTGAGCCGTGCGAGGGTCTCATTAATGGGGGCCACAGGGTTGTGACCCTTGCGAGCACTAAGCCTCTCTCGGAGGTCCTTGCCACGGTCGTTCCGTTGGGCGGTATGGCGATCTCTAAGATCCGGCCCGGTGGTATGGAGGCGTGAGCTTCGAGCCACACGCTTCACTCGCCGAGTCGTTGGACCTTCCCTAACATTACCTCTTTGACCGAGTCGGTCATGGGCTGAACGTCGGGAGGTATCTTCTTGAGAGGAGATTGGTATTGCCTTTGTTTTAGGCGGCGGGTTCGTTGGACCGGCTTCAATCTCAACAAGGATTTCTCCGTCTTTGGTGAGAGAAGTCTCGATGTCCGCCGAAATTTCCAAGCCTTCATAGTCGGGGCCATAGTCATGTCCCTCGTCCATAAGGTCCTCGGATTCCCCGTGGGGAGTACCTTGCCCAGACGCCTTGTCCGCTAGTTGGCGGTGGTACCTTGCATTGGCTATCTTTAGTTGGTGGATATTCTCCTCCATCTCAAGGATGCGGTCGTCCCGACTGTCCTGAGGTGGAGGGGGCGAGGGGGTGTGGCTCTCGTCGTTGCGAGGCTCCTCGTCGCCTTGTGCTCGGGAGCGCAGGAAGTATTTCTTCACTCCAGTTGCGTTTTCGGGGTTATTCACGCCCTCAGAACGAACGGGTGGTTGACCACTCATGTCTTTCTCAAGTTGAGAAGAAAGGGGTCGAGCAGTAGAAGGGATTTCGGGCTGTGTAAGTCGGGAAGCCCCCTCCTTCTAGCGCGAAAATGTTGTCGCACAAAAATGAACAACGATTAAATACCTCGGGCGATTCGATCCAAGGCCGGACCAAGTGATCGCGCCCGAGCCAAAAATGTGAACTCGTAGACCGAGTTGCACCCTCCAGACCCTGAGGTGTGTTTTGGGGGGTGTGACCGTGCCAAAGGTTGGCTGCCTACGTACCCTTTAGTCGGGATCAAGTCAGAACGTAGTTCAGTTTGAATGTTGGGGGCTATCTTGGGTTCGGAGGCTTGAGAATCCAAGGCTTTAGAGGGGTCGCTTGCCTCGTAGCTTGGAGGTCTAGCTCAAGGGCCAAGAAGCGGGAGAGCAGTGTATGCACTGCAGAGACTCGGGTCGCAGAAGAGGAGCGCGCTCCCTCTCGTGGAGGGGGGTCCTTAGAATGCGCGTTCTTGGAATGTCACAAGAGCACGAGAGAGGAGAGAGTTCTCGAGAGAAGTTGTGTGTAGTGGAGAAAATGTGTGTTGTTGCCTCCCCCCCCCCAATAGGGGTATTTATAGTTTTGGAGGAGGCCTTGGGCCGGCCCCCTTAAGGCCCGCCAGACGGTCGGGCGTGGGGCGCGCGAGGCATGACGCCCAAATAGGCGCTGCACGCGCGGGGCGTGATGTCTGGCCCGTCACGGGGCGCGCAGGGCGTAACGCCTGGCTGGGCGCGGGGCGCTAGGAGCATCAGGAGCGGTCGGCCGAGGCTACAGGGCGCTCGGCCGGGGCAGCAAGAGCGCCCGGCCGAGGCAGCAGGGGCGCTCGGCCGGGGCAGCAGGCGCGGCTGGCCGAGGCAGCAGGGGCGCTCGGCCAGGGGGCCGAGGGCGCAGGCGCGCACGGGAGTCGGGCGGTCGGGAGCGCAGACGCTCATGGGCGCGCGGGCGGGCCGGGCGGCTGGAAGAACGGGCGCGTGCGAGGGCCAAGGGGCTGGGGCGCGAGGAGCGCACGTGGGCCGGAGGGCCGGGGCGCGGGGAGAGCACGCGGGCCGGAGGGCTAGGGCGCGAGGAGCTCACGCAGACTTGGGGCGTGAGGGCGCGCACGGCCGACTGCGCGGGGCGCCGGGTGCACGCGGCCCTGGGTACGCGGCTGAGGGCGCGCGCGGCCTACTGCGCGGGGCGCGAGCCGCCCGGGGCGCACAGCCGCGGGCGCGAGACACGCACGGCCAGCGGCGTAGGGCATGCACGGTCGGCGGCCCAGGGCGTGCGCAGGCCGGCGGCGTAGGGCACGCGCATGCCGGAGGAGATAATGTAGAGAAAATGTTCTCTAGGAAATTCTCTGGGGAGAAAGTTGTTGTTTTTTCCCCCTCAAGTGAGGGGGGTATTTATAGGTGTGGGGAAGGCCATGGTCCGACCTTCTTGGAAGCCCATAGAAGGGCAAGGCGCGGGGCACGCATGGCCGACAGGGCGCGGGGCGCGGGGCGCGCATGGCTGGTCGGCAGGGCACGGGGCGCGCATGGCTGGGCCGGCAGGGCGCGGGGCGCGCATGGCCGGCAGGGCACGGGCGCGCATGTCTGGCAGGGCACGGGGCGCGTATGGGCCGAGGCGGCCGGGGCCCGTTGGGTGATCCGGCCGGCGATACCCGGCCGGCCTCGAATTGTTTATAGATTTCCGGTTTGCCGAAAACGATCGACAACGAGTATTTTAGCTAAAGCTTTGTTCATTTGGATCCATGAGGTCCACTATCACAAATCATATCGAGTAGGAATAGTAAACTAGAAGCTAAGTCAAAACAAGAATGACACAAGTTTTACGAAAATTGTCTAAATGGTATTTTTGTCTTTTTGGACATAGGACGAAATGAATGTCATTAAATTTTTTTGACATTGTTGTTGTCGAGGGTGGAAGAGCTACTGAGTTGCTGGAACTAGTACATTCTAATGTATGTGGTCCGCTCAGTCAACAGGCACGTGGTGGATACGAATACTTCGTTACGTTCACCGATGATTACTAAAGATATGGTTTTGTCTATTTGCTCAAACACAAATCCGAGACCTTTAACGTATTTAAGGTCTTTAGGGCTTTAGTGGAAATGCAAACTGGCAAAGTGATCATAACCCTTCGATCTGATCGAGGTGGTGAGTATATGTCTGGAGAGTTCGATGACTTTCTTAAAGAAGAAGGTATCGCTTCTTAGCTTACCGCACCTGGCACACCTCAACAAAATGGAGTGTCAGAGAGAAGAAACCGAACTCTTATGGAGATGGTTAGATCAATGATGATTTACTCATCACTCCCTCTTTCCTTCTGGGGATATGCCTTCGAAACAACCGCTTACATTCTAGCCGTAAAGTAAATTTTGGCCGCATCAAAATTTGGGGATGCCCCGCACATGTGCTGAGGCAAAAGACTAGCAAGTAGGCTAGTAGGTCAGAATTGTGTCTGTTTGTTGGATATCCAAAGGAAACAAAAGGTTTCACATTCTATAGTCCCGAGGACGATAAGACTTTCGTTAGCACGAATGCTCGTTTCCTTGAGGAGGACTTTATAAAGGATGATAAACCTAGAAAGAAAATTGTGCTTGAAGAAAAGTTGGGTGAGGAAGCTTCTACCTCATCTGTAAGAACTGTTCTTACCCCAACTGAAACACAACCTAACTCTTCAGAATCTCGTCAAGTAGTACTTCGACGTAGTGGGAGGGCTACTCAAAAGCCAGACAGGTACATGTCCTATGGAGACTCTCTCGTAGCCGTCTCTGACATGGATGACCCTGTTTCCTATAGCCAAGCGATGGCTTGTTCTGAATCAAACCTTAGGCTTGACGCCATGAAAGTTGAAATACACTCGATGTATGTCAACAAAGTCTGGAAACTTGTAGACCTTCCTGAAGGGATTAAACCCGTAGAGTGTAAGTGGATATACAAGAAGAAAAGGGGGTCCGGATGGGAACGTCGAGACGTTCAAAGCACGACTTGTGGCTAAGGGTTATACCCAACAAGAAGGGATTGACTATGAAGAAACCTACTCGCCAGTCGCGATGCTTAAATCCATCCGCATACTCCTATCTATAGCTGCAGCTCTCTACTATGAGATCAAGCAAATGGATGTCAAGACTGCCTTCCTGAATGGCAATCTTGACGAGCGCATTTACATGGCTCAACCAGACGGTTTCGTGGAAGAAGGTCAAGAGACCAAGGTTTGTGAGTTACTTAAGTCCATTCATGGATTAAAGCAAGCATCTAGGTCATGGAATATTAGATTCGATGAAACTGTAAAGAGCTTCGGCTTTGAACAGTCAATAGATGAGCCTTGTGTTTACAAGTTAATGCACGAAGGCAAAGTTGTGTTTCTGGTATTATATGTCGATGATATATTACTCATTGTTAATGACGAGGGGTAAGTTATCTGAGGTTAAGGTCTGGCTAGCAAAGCAATTCGATATGATGGATCTAGGAGAAGCCGCGTACATTCTGGGGATCCAAATCTTTCGAGATAGGAAGAACCGGACTCTGTCACTCTCTCAAGCATCTTATATTGATAAGGTGATGGATCGCTTCTCGATGCAAGACTCCAAGAAGGGCCAAATACCCTTTAGGGATGGAGTCTCACTCTCTAAGGACCAGTCTCCCAAGACTGCACAAGAGATTGAAGACATGAAGAAAATTCCTTACGTCTCTGCCGTAGAAAGCCTCATGTATGCTATCCTTTGCACTAGACCTGATATTTGTTTCGCCGTTGGCGTAGTTAGCCGTTGATGCTTACATACTCAGGTACTGACCTGACTATGACGGGATATACGGACTCCGATTTTCAAGCGGATAAGGATTCCAGGAAATCGACTTCGGGATCTGTGTTCATCCTTAATGGTGGAGCTGTTGTGTGGAGGAGTATCAAACAATCTTGCATTGCTGACTCCACAATGGAAGCAGAATATGTGGCTGCTTGTGAAGCATCCAAAGAGGCTATATGGCTTAGAAAATTCCTTAAGTATTTGGAAGTTGTTCCAAACGTCGACGAGCCCATGACCCTTTATTGTGATAATAGTGAGGCTGTCGCTAACTCAAAGGAACCTCGAAGCCATAAGCGCTCTAAACATGTTGAGAGGAAATACCATTTGATTCAAGAGATCGTGCAGCGCAGAGACGTGGAAGTGAAGAAGATCTCAACGGTGGACAACCTAGCAGATCCATTCACCAAGGCCCTACCGTACAAGGTCTTCGACAAACATTGAGAGGGATTAGGCATGAAGGACTACACATATCTTCTTTGAGTCCAGTGGGAGTTTGTTGTCAATGGTGCCCACAAGAAGAGTTGTAGTCTTTGTTTTGTACATTTGGTGTAATAAAATCTCACGAAGACTCTTGCTTGTAATTGCTTATTCATTAATAAAAAGTTGAAACGTTCCTTCATTCTTCCTAGTCTGTTTGAAGCTTTATGATAAAACCTTAGTCTTTAGTCCATAAACAAACTTAACAACTTACGAAGAGACAAATGTAGATTTGCATGAACAAACTCTTCGTAGTTTGCTTAAAACGATATATTTGCAATCTAAGGTTCAAAGGACTATTGACCTCAGTACGATTGTTAGGAGAATCTATGATGCCTTGTTATGGCGCATTGAGAGTTGGAGACTCAATAGTTCTTCTAGGTATCTTCCGAAGGTACTGAATTGACCAGTGCACTTCTAGAGACAAAATAAGAACAAACCATTTAACCTATTATGTCTCGAAGTCACTACGTATGAATTGCATCGTGCTTACCTTAATCCTGAAATGAGACATGCCATTTCACAGCTTACGTATTCTCATTTGAGAAAGTTAGAGTTCGGACTCACTATGTGATTCTAAACAGGGCCTATTGGTGAAGTACTAGGTTGTGAGAATGTCATGAGTAACTTTGTGAAGTCCTCATAGATATGGAATTCATGTACAAGATTGCTGAAATGCAATGTATATCACCTCATGCGTTGTTCATTGGAATGTGAATAAATGAACTGGCCAGTGTCCAAATTGAGTCTTGACTCTTTTGGATCAAACAATGTGACTTGATAGCTACTCGTCAATACATTGTTTCTAACTTATTCATAAGCGACAAAGGAGTTGAGGAAATAACAACTATAAGGGTAAAATGGTAATTTCGTAAATCCCGACTAACTGATGCTATTCATGAAGGGTAAACATAGTTAAATTTCAGTGGATCCGCTCATCATAATTTGGTTGAATTCTTGAGTAGAAAATAAATTCATTTGAACCAAGAGATTTTCAGTGTCAACTCTTTAGTGGAGTCAGTTGAGATTAAGCTAAACTTGGAATATTTGTGAACTTTTGAGTCCATTTGTTTAGCTCAAGCTTTGTTCATTCGGATCCATGAGGTCACTATCAAAAATCATATCGAGTAGGAATAGTTAAACTAGAAGCTAAGTCCAAACAAGAACGAGACAAGTTTTACGAAAATTGTCAAAAGGGTAAATTTGTCTTTTTGGACATAGCATGAAATGAATGTCAATAAATTTTTTGACATGGTCATATGATGGTCTAGATCACTTGGCCATGATGTGTTCATTGGGCCTTGTGGATTAATTTCATTTCATAGAATTTTACTTGACAATTCTTAATGGGCTTTTCTTATATTGTCATGAACAAGTAAAGAAAAATCTAGAATGACTTTCTAGAAGCCTTTTGGCCGTCCAACCCAAGAGAATGAGAGACTAATTTCGTGCAGCCCTAGTGTGAAAGAGAGATTATTTTGTGCATTAATGTATGAAGATACTTGCCAAAAGAAAAAGAGGAAACAAATTTGCATCTAGATGCATTAGGGAATTTGGCCAAGTAAGGAAGGAAACAAAAGAGGAAACAAATCCAAGGGCTTCTAAAAGCACTCTTGGCCATGTGACTCTAAGGGAAGGAGAGCAATATTTGCTCATGAATATATGATATTTAATAAAAGAGGAAACTACCTTATTGAAGGTAAAACCTCTCCTATAAATAGAGCCCTCATTCCCTTCATTTCATTCATCCCAAGTTTTAGAGATTGAGAGCTTCTCTCTCTAGCTTGGCCGCCCCTCTCTCCTTCTCTCTCTAAGTTCTTTTCGTTTTTGTTTTGGCACCTAGGTCCTCATTTGACCTAGAGTTTTTAGCTCTTCGACTTTAAGACTTGTTCTTGAGTCGTAGTGTTTAAAAGTGCCCACACACTAATTCCTATTTTTCTCGAGTGATTCTTGTGATAGAAACTTTCGTGGTTGCTCGAGTTGGCGAGGAAAGAAGAGAGACATGCTGCGAGGGAGACGAACGTTTTCAACCTTCCGAAGGCTCATCAATGTTCAAGCTTCTAAAGAGGTTAGTAAATTATTTATGCTCATAATAGTTTTTATTTACGTGTACTTGCTCTTTGTCTAGGTTAGTAAAATCGTTTTACTTGTCAAAAGAAATTTTTTAAAATTCCTCCGCTTACCGAAGCGTTAAACTTTTTCTTAAACCCTAGATAATTTCCAACAGGGACTTGATCGTAGAAGGGAAGTGTTTCACAGATACGGAATCAAGCATTCCTGAAAGAAGGTGAATATTCTCTCACCTAAGGGTTGTTTTCAGAACCTATAGATTGCCGGCACTCTCGAAGCAAGTAACGTTCGTGAGAATCTTTCGCTGGGGAAGCAACAATGCTTAGGGCTTATATGTATGAGAAAGGTATAACGGAATAATTGATATTTTCTCGATACGGGTTGAACTTGGAGGATCTTGATCACGTACTGACTATATCAGTGGACACTCGTCACGATGAGTAAATATAATTCTAGTATTGAAGGAGAGTTCAGTCTTAGCTTACACGGTGGAGTATTAACTAAGATTAGATGAATTGATCGAAATAGAGAAATTACTTTTTTTGTTTTTTTGATCGGATTTGTTTAGCTTCAAATACTAGGTCCATAGTCCCAGATAAGGCTTCGATAAAGACGAATAGGAACTTTCTAATAATAATATTTTTATTATAATCTCACATATTGTAATATGATTAGCAGCATACATTCGGAAATTGATTTATTTGTCGAATTAACTATTTATAGTGGAATTAATTATTTGTTGTTAGCGGAGGATCCTGATTGACTACGGCAGCTCGGCCGACATCATCTTCAAATCAGCTCTGGACAGGATGAAGCTGACCGAGCTGAGACCGACCCCGATCTCGACCCCATTCTTCAGCTTCTCCGGGGAGAGGGTCATGACGGAGGGCACCATCGACATCCCAGTCACCTTCGGGACACCTGGGGGATCGAGGTCACCCACATTGTGTTTTTCCTGGTTGTGGATCAGCCGTCCGCATACAACATCATCATAGGTCGCCCAACTCTCAACCGGCTGAAGGCCATAACTTCCACCTACCATTTGATGATGAAATTCCCGACTGAGAAGGGAATCGCCATAATGTTGGGAGACCAATCAATGGTGAGATTGTGCTAAATCCAGGGGGTGGATGGAAAGATGAAGGGAAAGATGGTGAGCACCGTCTTCCAACTCGGAGACAAATTCCCATGCAAAATCGAGGAAGGAGGCACCTTCGGGGAGCTGGACCAAAGGGACGATGTCGAGCGTCGGAAGCTGGAGACACTGGATGACCTCGTTCCCGTTATGCTGGACGACGCCAAGCCTGACCAAGTAGTCAAGGTAGGCGCCCAGCTCCCGACCGAGATCCGACTCCAACTTGCGGCCTTCCTCCGCGAGTTCAAACACGTCTTCGCATGGACAAACACCGACATGCCGGGGATAAACCCTGAGATAATGGTCCACCGCCTCAATGGCGACAAAAGAGTGGCTGAATGCGTCCAGCCAAGATGAGCGTTCAGTGGGGAGAGATACCAGGCCATTGGTGAAGAAGTTGACAAGCTTCTCGCCGCCAACTTCATTAGGCAGGCGGAACACCCCGAGTGGGTGTCCAATGTCGTCATGGTGAAGAAGCCAAACGGGAAGTGGCGGATCTGCATCGATTACAAAGATCTCAACAATTGAGCTACTCGTGGATGCGAATGCCTGCCCAAAGGACAGCTTTCCTCTTCCAAGAATTGAGCAACTCGTGGATGCCACGGCGGGCCATGAGCTGCTAAGCTTCATGGACGCCTATTCGGGATACAATCAGATCTGCATGCGCGAGCCGGATCAGATCAAGACCACCTTCGTTACGAACCGCGGACTCTATTGCTACAAGGTCATGCATTTTTGGCCTAAAAAACGTGGGTGCTACGTACCAAAGGTTGGTAAATCGAATGTTCGCCAACCAAATCAGCAAAACAATGGAGGTCTACGTGGATGACATGCTGCTCAAAAGTCTCATAGCCAACGACCACGTCCGAGACGTCAGGGAAATGATCACAATCCTGCGGCGCTACAAAATGAAGCTCAATCCCAACAAGTGCACTTTTGGGGTTGAGTCCGGAAAATTCCTGGGCTACATGGTGAGCCGCCGTGGGATCGAGGCTAATCCCGAAAAAATCAAGGCGATCTTGAAATGAGGTCGCCACAGAAGGTTGAAGAAGTACAAAATTTGACGGGAAGAATCGTCGCCCTAACGCGATTCGTGTCCAAGGCCACCGACATGTGCCAACCATTCTTTAAGGCATTGAAAAAGACTGACGAGTTCGTGTGGACGGAGGAGTGCGAGAAGGCGTTCCGCGAAATGAAGACCTACTTTAGCTCCCCTCCGTTCCTTGCAAAGCCGAAAGACGGTGAGACCTTGTATGTCTATCTCGCGGTTTCCGACAGGGCCGTGAGTGCGGTTCTGGTACGCGAAGAAAACAAGGTTCAGTGGTCGGTCTACTACGTTAGCAAGGCACTCCTCGACGCCGAGACTCGATACCCGGAAATCGAGAGATTGTCCGTTGCCCTTGTCATGAGCGCGAGAAAATTGAGCCCTTACTTTCAAGCATATCCGATCGTGGTGCGCACGGGACATCCCATCGAAAAGGCTCTGCAAAAAGGGACCTCGTCACGAATGGCCATATGGTCCCAAGAGCTGGGCGAGTACGGAGTCGAGTTTCCACCGAGAAACGCTATCAAAGGCCAGGCCCTCGCCGACTTTGTGGCGGAATTCACCGGCACGCCCCCAGTAGACGGACACAAGGAAGACAAGGAGAACGACCACGACGGGTCGTTGAAGAAAAGGACTAGGGACCCGATAGGGCCAGTCTGGGACTTGCACGTAGAAGGTGCGTCAAATGCCCATGGGGCTGGCGCCAGCGTCGTACTCACAAACCCCGATAGGGAAAAATTGAGGTACGCTTTGCAATTCGAGTTCAAGGCCTCCAACAACGAGGCGGAGTACGAAGCTCTGATCGTTGGCTTGGAGTTGGCAAACAAGCTAGAAATCCGGAACCTGCGCATCCATTACGACTCACAACTAATTGTGAACTAAGTGAAGGGTAACTACGCAGCCAAGGAGCCGAGCATGGTTGCATATCTCTCCAAGACTCAGAAGAACCTGGAAGCCATGCCATGGTTCGTGATAGTCCAAGTTCCCCGCGAGGCGAACATTAAGGCCGATGCCCTGGCGCGCCTTGCGTCAGGGATAGACGAAGAGGGAGAAGGCAATGTCCCGATAGAAGTGTTGACCCGACCCTACATCTCGAGAAGCGACGTAGGGGTGATTTACAAAGTGCCACCCCCCTTATGGATGACGCCACTCGTGGATTACCTCAAGCGAGGAGTCATCCCCGAAAGCAAGGAGGAAGCGAGAAAGTTGAAAAGCTTGGCACCGAAATACACGATGAGGGGGGACACCCTATTCAAGAGAGGGTACTCGATGCCCCGAACCATGCCGCCGGACAGTCTTTGCTCTGAAACTGGTAAGACTTGGATACTTTTGGCCAACCTTGAAAAAGGACTCCCACGAGTGAGCCAAAAGGTGTGACAAATTCCAAAGATTCGCGAAGTGGGGAATCGACCTCATCGGCGAGCTGGCTATGGCCCCGCGACAATACAAGCACGCAATCGTAGTTATCGACTACTTCACGAAATGGGTGGAGGCAGAACCATTGGCAAAGATCACAGAGGCGAACACGACTTGTTTCATCTGGAAGAACATCGTCTGCCGCTTCGAGATCCCTGCATTGATCATGATTGACAGTGGAAAGCAATTCGACAACGCCCGTGTCCGCGACATATGCGAGCAGTTGGGCATCAACAAGACCTTCTCCTCCCCCCATCATCCTCAGGCCAATGGCCAAGTCAAAGCGGTCTACAAAACGATTAAGGAGAACCTGAAGAAGAAGCTAGAAGAAAGAAAGGGGGCATGGGCCGAGGAGCTTCCCACGGTCTTGTGGGCGTACCGGATGACCGCGCAGAACGCAACCGGTGAAACCCCGTTCGCACTCGCATTCGACATCGAGGCCGTTGTACCCGTCGAGTGTTGGAATCGATCTAGGGTTTAAGAAAAAGTTTAACGCTTCGTTAAGCGGCGGAATTTTAAAAATTTTCTTTTTAAGTAAAACTAGTTTTTACTAACCTAGACAAGAGCATATGCATGTAAATAAAAACTAATATGAGCTATAAAAGTTACTAACCTTTTTGATGCTTGAACGTTGATGAGCCTTTGGAAGGTTGGCAACGTTCGTCTCCCCTCGCAGCATGTCTCTCTTTTCTTTCCTCGGGAACTCGAGCAACCACGATAGTTTCTATCACTAAATCACTCGAAAAGAAGGAATTAGTGAGTGGGCACTTTTAAACACTACGACTTGAGAACGAGTCTCGAAGTCGCAGAGCTAAAGACTAGGTCGAGTGAGGACCTAGGTGCCAAGACAAGAGAAAACCGAAAATAAACTAGAGAGAGAGAGAAGAGGACTTCGGCCAAGTTCTAGAGAGAGAGTCTCTCAAATCTCTTAAACTTGGATGAATGAATTGTGAGGAAATGAGGCTCCTATTTATAGGAGAGGTCTCACCTTCAATAAGTTAGTTTCCTCTTCTATAGAATATCACATATTCATGAGCAAAATAACCCTTATTTCCCATTCCTCTTAGGCGCCCAAGGCAGCCTTCTAGAAGGCTAGGATTTGTTTCCTTTTTTGTTCCTTGGCTTGCCTGTTAGTCTCTTGGCCGAAATTCCCCATGCTTGTGTGGGAAATTTGTTTCCTCTTTTTCTTTTGGCAAGTATCTAAATACATTTATGCACAAAATAAACTCTCTTTCCTTAGGTATGTTGGGCGCCCAACATGTCTCTAGAAGGAGCTTCTAGAAGCTTCTTCATTTATTCATGAGAACATGAAAAAGGCCCATTAAGAATTTTCAATGAAATTCTTATGAAATGAAATTAATTCACAGGGCCCAATGATCAAGTCATGGCCGAGTGAAACATGTCATAAAATGACCTTGTCAAAAAATTTATTGACATTCATTTCATCCTTTGTCTCAAAAGACAAAAATACCCTTTTAACTATTTTCGTTCTTGTTTTGGCTTAGCTTCCAGTTTAACTATTCATATCGATGTGATTCGTGACAGTGACCTCATGGACCCAAATGAACAAAGCTTTAGCTAAACACTTGGACTCAAAAGTTCACAAACCTTTTCCAAGTTTAGCTTAATGCCAACTGACTCCACTAAAGAGCTGACACTGAAAATCTCTCGGTTCAAATGAATTTATTTTCTACTCAAGAATTCGACCTAATTATGATGAGCGGATCCACTGAATATTATCTATGTTTACCCTTCATGAATGTCATCAGCTAGTCGGGATTTACTAAATTACCATTTTACCTTTCTAGCTGTTATTTCCTCAACTCCTTTGTCGCTTGTGAATAAGTTAGAAACAATGTATTGACGAGGAGCTAACAAGTCACATTGTTTCATCCAAAAGAGTCAGGACTCAATTTGGACACTGGCCAGTTCATTTATTCACACTCCAAGGAACAAAGCATGAGGTGACATACATTGCATTTCAGCAATCTTGTACATGAATTCCATATCTATGAGAACTTCACAAAGTTACTCATGACAGACTCACAACTTAGTACTTCACCAATAGGCCTTGTTCGGAATCACATAGTGAGTCCGAACTTTGACTTTCTCAAATGAGAATACTAAGGTGTGAAATGGCATGTCTCATTTCAGGATTAAGGTAAGCATGATGCAATTCATACATAGTGACTTCGAGACATAAGAGGTTAAATGGTTTGTTCTTATATTGTCTCTAGAAGTGCACTGGTCAATTCAGTATCTTCGGAAGATACCTAGAAGAACTATAGAGTCCCCAACTCTCAATGCCTCATAACCAGACATCATAGATTCTTCTAACAATCATACTGAGGTCAATAGTCCTTTGACCCTAAGATTGCGAATATATCGTTTTAAGCAAACTACGAAGAGTTTGTTCATGCAAATCTACATTTGTCTCTTCGTAAGTTGTTAAGTTTGTTTATGGACTAAAAGACTATGGTCTTATCATAAAGCTTCAGACAAGGAAGATTGAATGAACGTTTCAACTTTATTAATGAATGAATAGGCAATTACAAGCAAGAGTCTTCATGAGACTTTATTACATCAAATGTTTCAAAATAAAGACTACAACTCTTCTTGTGGGCACCATTGACAACATCGAGACCGTTGAAGAATTCGAAGAAACCGCCAACGACGAAGCAATAAGGCTCGAACTGGACCTCATAGACGAGAAGAGGGCAGACGCACTTACCCGCCTCGCCGCACAAAAGAGGAAGGTCGAGAAGTATTACAACTCCAAGGTCGAGCTTCGGAAGTTTGCCAACGGAAGCCTCGTCCTCAGAAGGGTGTTCTAAACCACCAATGGGCAAGGGGCGGGAGTCCTGGGACCCACCTGGGAAGGCCCGTATCGTGTGCACCGAGCCATACACAGTGGCACGTACAAGCTCGAGAACCTGGAAGGGCTCGTGTTCACTCACCCATGGAACGCCGAGCATCTGAGGCAATACTACCAATAACAGCCCGCGCTCGACTCTTTATGCGTTTCTCGCTTTATTTCCAATTTTGTTAAGTGACAATTTTGAGTTTGAATAAGGCCAATGGCCAAGGGGTGTAATTTTAATTTCTTTGACACGTTAATGGGATTACATTTCACCTTAAAAACTTTGTTATGCGTTGTTATAATTTCTAGTCTCATCTACGAGTACACAAGAAACTCGGGGGGCTAACAGGTATACATCTTTCGTGCGACGCTCTCGCACGATTCCACGCCTCGCACGCCGAAAGGTAGCGAGTCGTCAATGGGTCGCATCCGCGCACCGGACTGCTGACCCTAAGACAGCAGTCAAAACCCAAAACGCGACACGTGTACCGACAGGTACCGCGCTCGCTGGGAACTGCGCTTACTTCATGCCCGTTGTTAAAGTATTATGTTAATTTCGTGTATACTCTCCAGAATAGTCTAATTAACGTGTAACATTGTTAAAAGGCCCATTAGGTTGGTTGTTAGATGGGCTTTATTTTTCTCCATTTTTAGTTAGAGTTGATTAGTGTGTGGGATTAATTCCCTTAGCTGTACACGTTTTTCTTAGTTGTCCTTAGTTGTCAACAGCTGATTATTTGTTTCCTTGTATAGTAGGATTAGGTTTCCTTATTTGTTTATTTCCCTTTTCTTGTAATGTGTATAAATACACGTCTGATGCTAATGAGAAAATATCAATTCCGCACATCTCTTTATCTCTGTTTTACTTTTATGGTATCAGAGCTACACAAAACCCTAAAACACATATAGGTACTCGTGATCATACACCATGGCCGAGTCCAATAATACCAGTTTTACTGGAAATTCTTCATCAACTCAAGATCAGTCTTCTTTCACTAAAGGAGATTTAGAGCAAATGCTTAAGATGTGGTCCTCTCATCAATCAACATCAACCTTAGCTAAAAAAGGTATTCATGTAGCAGCCCTTAAAACAACCTTAGAAAACTCCAGTCCTTGGATTTTAGATTCTGGTGCTACAAACCACATGACTGCCTCATCAAATCTTTTCCATACATATTATCCTTGTTCTGGTCATGAAAAAGTGAAAATTGCAGATGGATCTCTTTCAGCCATCGCTGGGAAAGGTTCAATTATTTTATCACCATCCATTACTCTTTCTAATGTTCTCCATGTTCCTAAACTTGCCTATAACCTCTTATCCGTTCATAAATTGACAACTGATTCACAATGCAAACTCACTTTTATTCCTTCTGGTTGTGATTTTCAGGATCTAAGTTCGGGGAAGATGATTGGCAGTGCTGAAGAAAATGGAGGGCTCTACTACTTCACATCCGAGACCACCTTGAGTAAACAAATTCAGAAACCTCTTTGTTCTAGTTTATTTTCCGTATCTGATGACATTATGTTGTGGCATTTTCGTTTGGGACATCCAAGTTTTGGTTATTTAAAGCATTTGTTTCCCTCTATGTTTCATAATAAGAATATTGATTTTTTGCAATGTGAAATCTGTCAATTGGCAAAACATAAAAGGTCTCATTTTCCTACTTTGTAATATACACCTTCTAAACCTTTTGCTTTAATTCATAGTGATATTTGGGGGCCATCTCGTGTAAAATCTTTAACCAACACTCGCTGGTTCATTACCTTTATTGATGATCACACTATAACCACGTAGATATACCTTTTAAAGGATAAATCTGAGGCTGAAAACACTTTCAAAATTTTTTACAACATGGTTGAAACTCAATTTGATAGTCGTATTCAGATTTTGAGAACTGATAATGGTAGAGAATATTTTAACAAAATCCTTGGTGAGTTTTTAAATAAAAAAGGCATAATCCATCAGACTTCTTGTGTTTATACACCTCAACAAAATGGAGTTGCCGAAAGGAAAAATAGACATCTACTTGAAGTTACTCGAGCTATAATGTTTTCTATGAATGTTCCAAAACGTTTTTGGGGAGAAGCTTTGTTAACTGCTACATATCTAATTAATAGAATGCCAAGAAAAATCCTTAGCTGTAAAACTCCTATTTCTACACTTAAAATTTTTTTTCCGGAGAACAAATGTTTCACACATCTAAATCCTAAAATCTTTGGGTGTACTGCCTTTGTACACGTTCATGATCATGCTAGAGGAAAATTGGATCCTAGAGCAATTAAATGCATTTTTCTTGGTTTTTCACCAACTCAAAAAGGTTTGAAATGTTATGACCCTAGCTCGGGTAAATTCTTTGTAAGTATGGATGTCACATTTTTTGAAAACCAACCTTTTTTTGACAAAATCCCTCTTCAGGGGGAGAATAATATTGAAGAGTGTTTTTGGGATTTAAATCATTCTCTGCCTATTTTGGATCTGCCTAATATTTCTAGCCGTATACAAAATGTCCCAAATGCTCCAAATGATCAAAATGAAATGTCATCATATAATGAAAATGGAACTGATTCAAATGAGGAACCAATATCTGATTTCCGTGTTAACTCAAGAGTGCAATCAGAAAGTGAAGTTGAAACTCCAGCACTGTCATCATCAGAACCAAACACGGATCAAGGTAATTCTTCTCCTTTCATCTCAAATTCACCCATTCTTGATGAGTCAGCCGAGAGTATAGGTACACTTGAAATTCTAGATGAGCCAATTGCCCTTAGAAAAGGAACCAGAAATTGCACCACTAGACAAGCCGAGAAGTTTCTCATGTACCCCTTGTCTAATTATGTCTCATATAAAAATGTGTCTCCTGCCTTTAGAGCCTTTACCACAAATTTGTTGATTGATGAGATACCTAGTTCTATTTGTGAAGCTCTAAGTATTCCTAAGTGGAAAGAGGTTGTTTTAGAGGAAATGAGAGCTTTAAAAAAGAATGAGACTTGGGAACTGACTGTGTTGCCTGCAGGAAAAAGAACAGTTGATTGCAAATGGATATTTACTATCAAGTATAATGCCGAGGGAGAAATTGACAGGTACAAAGCAAGGCTGGTTGCTCGTGGGTTCACTCAAACCTATGGGCTGGATTACGAGGAGACCTTTGCTCCGGTTGCCAAACTAAACACCGTCAGAGTCCTACTCTCTCTTGCCGTGAATCTTGACTGGCCACTACGACAATTTGACGTCAAGAATGCCTTCCTCAACGGAGAACTAGAGGAAGAAGTCTTTATGCAGCCACCTCCGGGATTTGATCACACGGCCAATGGGAAAGTGTGCTTTCTTAAGAAGGCACTGTATGGACTCAAGCAATCTCCACGAGCTTGGTTTGGCAGATTTACTAAGGCGATGAAGGATCAGCAATACACGCAAGCCCACAGTGATCATACCATGTTCTACAAACATTCTCTAAATGGTAAACTCGCCATATTGATTGTTTATGTGGATGACATTGTGATGACAGGTGATGATGAGGCTGAACTCAGCAAGTTGACAAGATTCCTAGCTCAGCAATTTGAAGTGAAAGACCTAGGAAGTCTCAAATACTTTCTAGGTATGGAAGTGGTCAGGTCCTCAAAGGGGATTGCAATCTCACAACGAAAGTACGTGCTCGATCTACTCAAGGAAACAGGTCTACTCGGCTGCAGACCTACCTCTACTCCAATTGATCCAAATCATAAGCTCACAACGACAAATGATGATGAGGATCCGGCAGACAAGAAAAGGTATCAAAAGCTAGTTGGGAAATTGATTTACTTGGCTCACACACGGCCAAACATTGCATTTGCAGTGAGCCTTGTAAGTCAACACATGCACAATCCATCCAAGAATCATTTAGAGGCTGTGTACCGCATTCTACACTACCTCAAAGGAAGTCCGGGAAAAGGAGTTTTATTCAAGAAGGATGATGGGAGGCAGATTGAAGTGTTCACAAATGCTGACTATGCCGGGTGTTCAGATGACCGGCGATCAACCTCAGCCTATTGTACCTTTGTTTGGGGTAATCTTGTGACGTGGAGAAGTAAGAAGCAAGCTGTTGTGTCTCGAAGTAGTGTAGAGGCAGAGTTCCGAGCTATGGCGCAAGGTATTTGTGGGATCATTTGGATCCGAGGCATCTTAAATGAGCTCCGGGTTAAGTTCACAGCTCCCATGAAGCTGTTTTGTGATAACAAATCTACCATCAGCATCGCCAACAATCCGGTTCAACATGACCGGACAAAGCACGTGGAGATAGATCATCACTTTATCAAAGAGAAGCTAAAAAGGGGGGAAATTTGCATGCCATTCGTTCCAACATCAGAGCAGCTAGCAGATGTTCTCACCAAAGGGCTTTACAAGACAAAGTTTGAAGACTTTTTAAGCAAGTTCGGCATGATAGATATCTTTGCACCAACTTGAGGGGGAGTGTTAAAGTATTATGTTAATTTCGTGTATACTCTCCACAATAGTCTATTTAACGTGTAACATTGTTAAAAGGCCCATTAGGTTGATTGTTAGATGGGCTTTATTTTTCTCCTTTTTTAGTTAGAGCTGATTAGTGTGTGGGATTAATTCCCTTAGCAGTACACGTTTTTCTTAGCTGTCCTTAGTTGTCAACAGCTGATTATTTGTTTCCTTGTATAGTAGGATTAGGTTTCCTTATCTGTTTATTTCCCTTTCCTTGTAATGTGTATAAATACACGTCTGATGCTAATGAGAAAATATCAATTCCGCACATCTCTTTATCTATGTTTTACTTTTACCCTGTTGTCAATGGTGCCCACAAGAAGAGTAGTAGTGTCTATTTATGTACATTTGATGTCATATAGTCTTACGAAGACTCTTGCTTGTAATTGCTTATTCATTAATAAAAAGTTGAAACGTTCATTCATTCTTTCTTTGTTTGAAGCTTTATGATAAAACCTTAGTCTTTTAGTCCATAAACAAACTAAACAACTTACGAAGAGACAAATGTAGATTTGCATGAACAAACTCTTCGTAGTTTGCTTAAAACGATATATTCGCAATCTTAGGGTCAAAGGACTATTGACCTCAGTATGATTGTTAGAAGAATCTATGATGTCTGGTTATGAGGCATTGAGAGTTTGGGACTCTATAGTTCTTCTAGGTATCTTCCGAAGGTACTGAATTGACCAGTGCACTTCTAGAGACAATATAAGAACAAACCATTTAACCTCTTATGTCTCGAAGTCACTATGTATGAATTGCATCATGCTTACCTTAATCCTGAAATGAGACATGCCATTTCACACCTTAGTATTCTCATTTGAGAAAGTCAAAGTTCGGACTCACTATGTGATTCCGAACAAGGCCTATTGGTGAAGTACTAAGTTGTGAGTCTGTCATGAGTAACTTTGTGAAGTTCTCATAGATATGGAATTCATGTACAAGATTGCTGAAATGCAATGTATGTCACCTCATGCTTTGTTCCTTGGAGTGTGAATAAATGAACTGGCCAGTGTCCAAATTGAGTCCTGACTCTTTTGGATGAAACAATGTGACTTGTTAGCTCCTCGTCAATACATTGTTTCTAACTTATTCACAAGCGACAAAGGAGTTGAGGAAATAACAGCTAGAAGGGTAAAATGGTAATTTAGTAAATCCCGACTAGCTGATGACATTCATGAAGGGTAAACATAGATAATATTCAGTGGATCCGCTCATTATAATTAGGTGAATTCTTGAGTAGAAAATAAATTCATTTGAACCGAGAGATTTTCAGTGTCAGCTCTTTAGTGGAGTCAGTTGGCATTAAGCTAAACTTGGAAAAGGTTTGTGAACTTTTGAGTCCAAGTGTTTAGCTCAAGCTTTGTTCATTTGGATCCATGAGGTCACTGTCACGAATCACATCGAGTAGGAATAGTTAAACTAGAAGCTAAGCCAAAACAAAAACGAGACGCGTTTTTTCGAAAATTGTCAAAAGGGTATTTTTGTCCTTTTGGACATAGGACGAAATGAATGTCAATAAATTATTTTGACAAGGTCATTTGATGACAAATGAAACTTAAAACACTCAGCCATTAATAGTTTATTGGGCCTTGAGGATTAATTTCATTTCATAGAATTTTACTTGAAAATTCTTAATGGGCTTTTCTTATGTTGTCATGAACAAATGAAGAAACATCTAGAAGCTCCTTCTAGAAGCTCAAATTTCGTCCAACCCAAGGAAAATAAGGCTGAATTTCGTTCATGCCATAGTGGGAAAGAGAGTTTATTTTGTGCATTGATGTATGAAGATACTTGCCAAAAGAAAAAGAGGAAACAAATTTCCTTAAGAAGGAAAGTGCATTTTCGGCCAACTAAGAGGAAATCAAATGAGGAAACAAATCCTAAGCCTTCATGAGGCATGTTGGACGTGCAAGGCAATAGGAAAAGAGGAAACTACCTTTTGAAGGTAATCCTCCTCCTATAAATAGGAGCCTCATTCCTCACATTTCATTCATCCCAAGTTTAAGAGATTGAGAGACTCTCTCTCTAGAACTTGGCCGAAATCCTCTCTCTCTCTCTCTAGTTATTTTCGATTTTGTTTTGGCACCTAGGTCCTCATTTGACCTAGAGTTTAGCTCTGCGACTTCAAGACTCGTTCTTAAGTCGTAGTGTTTAAAAGTGCCCACTCACTGATTCCTTCTTTTCGAGTGATTTAGTGATAGAAACTTTCGTGGTTGCTCGAGGTGCCGAGGAAAGAAAGAGAGACGTGCTGCGAGGGGAGACGAGCGTTGCAAACTTTCCATAAGCTTCTTCAAAGTTCAAGCTTCAAGAAAGGTTAGTAAACTTCTAGCTCATATTGGTTTTTAATTACATGTACTTGCACTTGTCTAGGTTAGTAAAAACTGTTTTTACTTGTAAAAGAAAATTTTTAAAATTCCGCCGCTTATCGAAGCGTTAATTATTTTCTTAAACCCTAGATCGATTCCAACATACCCGTCCTGCCACATAACACGCACGCCAACAGGTAGCGTACACGCTGGGGAAAGTGGCACGCTAGCCGCCCAGCTCGTGCTCCGAGAGGCAGCGAGTCACCAATGGTTTTCAAAGGCTCGCACGTGCCAGACGAAACTGGTCTAGCTAGCGTCCACGGGAAACCTTGCCACTAAGTATGGCACTAAGCCGTGCAGACCGGTTACGCTAGACATAGTAAACCAAGGGTCGTGAGACACGCACTAGTCGAATTGCGTGAATCGATTACGCTAAACAAAGTAAATCGAGAGAATAAGACGCGTAACAAACCGAAAAAGCTTTAATAAAAACGGTCAATGTTACGAAAACAACCCAACAAAAAGAAAAAGAATGCGACGAATATCCGAAAGGAAAGCAACAAAGAAGACAAGCGCAAAACAAGTGCGCATGAAATCGAAACAAGACTAACTACTCGGAACCAAAATCGACCTGCTCCTCATCAATCTCGTAGACTAAGCGGCCACCGCGGGAACCTGGGGACAAGGGTCATCCACCTGTGGCAAGTCGTCCAATGGGGGTGCCGTCGAAGAAGGAGAAGGTGGTTCCGTGGGATGTGTTCTCCTTCACAGTCACGTCACGAACCCATACGGCCGTCGTGTAACAAGCCTCCTCTAGAGCAATGTCCCAATCATCCTCCAAATCCGCCTTGGCTCGCACGGCTTCGTCCTTCTCTTCAATAATTGCTTGCATCTCCACCAGCAGGGAGTCTCGTTCCCTCTCCGCCTTGACACGAGAGATCTCGCTCGCCGATAGTCGAGCGTGGACGATCTTCAGCTCCTCATCGCGGCCCGAGAGTAGCGCTTGGAGTTTCCTCGTCTTACCCAGGAAGGTGTCGGCCGACTGTTCCGCCTTCTCCCGAGACGCCTACTCGGCCACGTGCAGTGACCTCTCAGCGGCCAGCTCTGCGCCGAGATGGGACGCCTCCTCGCGGACCCGCTTCGACTCCTCCTCGAGTGCTTGAAACTCCTGGGCAGTTCCGACCCCCGCCAATGCAGCGGCATGGTTGGCTGTGGCGCTCTCCATGTCCATCTTCATGCTCTGCATGCGTCGCAACAGGTCCTGAAGAATGTGGTCGCCTCGCTCTTGACGTACAAGCATCTAAGTCTGAATAAAATAATAAGTACAGTGACTATACATGAATAAAATAACGGATGGTACCTTCTGAGCGTTACTGATCCCGTTCTGGAAGTATTCAATGTCACTCGTCGTCAGGAGACCCTTAAATTCTCTCAGAGGGGCTTCGAGGATCCCTTGGGAGTACTGGCCCCTCAGCTCCGCCGATTCTGCTAGAAGCATCGAGTCCATACCATCCTTTGCCGCCGATATATGAGCGCGCTTCTGACAAGAGGGCGAGCTGAGAGAGACCAACGACGACAGTCGCTTGTTCGAAGAGTTCGCCTCATTCCTCGTTCGCACATGCGACCCCCCACAGCGAGCCTCAACCCGAGAACGGGCCGTAGCCACGGCTTCGACAATGGGTTACGCCCTGGGCACTCGCGCGAGCGAACAATCTCGGGCCATGGTACCTGTCGTAAAAGAGCGTCAATCGGTTGGGAGAAGATAGTAACATAAACGGTAAAGTAATGCGATAGCGCAAAATATATATATATATATATATATATATATATATATATATATATATGGTTAGTACCCCCCACGTCGGGGACAGGGGTAGAAGAACCCCCTGCCTCAGACTCGGTGTCCGCCGCGGCCTTCGCGCCGGGAATGGGGCATCGGGGAACGTCATCACCAGGCACGAACCTCCGGTCGTCGCCATTAAGTCTGGAGACTCGAAGAACGACCCTTGCCACCTCGAGTCTGGGACCGCCCTGATCACGGTTGCAAGCTCGGAGTCCTCAACATCACCAATGGCCGAGAAGTCCGCTACGGGACCAAACACGAGAGGCGCCGCCCCGAAGGCGGATTCAGATGCCCGCACCCAAGGGCATCGATGCTTCGAAGTGACCTTGGTGATTATGGCAAGCCGCTTTCGATGCGCCACTAGGTAAGAACCTGGTTTCCCGGGAATCCCACAAATGACTACGAGGTTCTGGATGTCGTCCGTGGTGACAGCTCTCTTCTTCGCTCGATAGAGCATCATATGGCAAGCTGCGACCACCCGATAGAAGAATGGGGACATCTGCGATGCTCCCAATCGAACCAGCAAGTCTTGAATCATCGGCTGGAAGGGCAACCGTAGCGCGCCGCGAAGGCTTGCCGATTGAACGGCAAGATACCCAATCCGCGGGCGAGTAGGTAGATCGTCGGGCAGCGGTCTCAGGATCGATATTGATTCTGGGATGCAGTAGCGCTTCCTCAAACTCGTAAAGCTGGGAAGCGAGAGCGAGCTTTGGACGTCGACGCCCGAGCAATCGAGGTCATCGCGAATCACCGACTCTCCGACGGGGAAGGCTAAAGCTTGCGCGAGCGTTCCCTGTGTCGTCACTCGGCCAAGGGGCCTCCAAACACTCCTTGGTCGCCTATAAATACGAGGCTCGACCCCTCGAGTTAGGTAATCCGAAATTGAGTACTAAAACGCTGCTAAACTCGTGCTTCATTTGTTTCTCTCAAACTTCGGCTCTATAAACACCAAACTCTCTATATTCCACCTCAATCCTCCTAATGTTGAGAGTCAGAGAGGTAAACAGAGGCACCCCCTCTGTTTTCCCTTTGTAGTTCACGTGTTCTTTCTCGCGTTTCAGTTGTTTGGACGGACTCAAGGACCATTGATAGCTAAGGGACGACTTGGGATACCAAGTCCGACACGCTCGAGCCAGAACGCAACCACTTGGTCCGGCCTTGGGTCGAACCGTTTGGGAATCCTAAATAGTTGTCCGAAGACGAGCGACAACAGATCCTAACTCGCTCATTTCACTCAACGCGAGTGACGAACCTCTAAACGCCTCTACACTCCACCTCAATCTTCTTAATATTGAGTGTCGGAAAGGTAAACAGAGGCACCCCCTCTGTTTCCCCTTTCTAGTTCACGTGTTTTTCTCTTATTCCAGGTGTTCCGATGAATGCTACCAACATTCAAGCTAGGGGATGAGTTGGGATACCAAGTCCGACACGCTCAAGCCCAAACGCGACTACTCAGTCTGGCCTTGGGTCGAACCGTTTGAGGCTTCTGAATCGTTGTCCGAAAACGAGCGACAACATTTTGGCGCTAGAAGGAGGGGACTCCCGACTTTAGAAGCTCGTTCTTCCCTCCACTACATTTCATATCGCATACATTTTTCAAGCTTACCATCGAGAGAGGAGCAACGCACCCACGTCCTCCGCTGTTGGCGACCCAAGCGGCCATGGCACCCGTGCCGCCAGTTCACAGTATGCCTTCCACCACCTCCCTCATAGGGAATGGGGGCAACCGTCCCAAGGCAATGAACCAAGTGCAGGCCGTGACCCTCCTCCTCCCGACGGTGATGGCGAAAGGCTCGTCGAGGAGACAAACCAAAGATTAGCCGAGTTGTTCGCAAGACCTGACGTGAATAGGGATCTCATCTCATGCCTCCTAGGCCGCAAAGGCGAGGGAGAGGATTCACAAGTTCACGACTATGTCGGAGATGACGCAGTCGAAACGTCTGAGACGGGTCAGTCATTCACCCGATCATCGACCGCTGACGACCACGAGGGGTCGCGCCCTCGCTCGAGAGGGCAGCCCGGAGCATCCACGTCTAGACACCAAGATTCAAGCGAATATCACAACCGCGTTGTCTCGAGATCCTAAGAGGGATGCTCTAGATTCGCCGTGCATGTCTGACCTTCTCAAGGAAAAGATGGTGCAGACAGCCGGGGCGGTCGTCGAGGACGACGCCTGGACGTTCTTCACATGCCGAGAGTCGTGGGAACCACAAACGAGGACCTAAGGGATTGCCTCACATCCCGAAGGGAGCCTCAAGGGGAAGACTTGAGGGAGAGGCTCAACAATTGCCGTGGGATCACCGGGGGAGTCACCTTGGGACATAACCCGCCCAACGTTGTCGACCTAGCATCCAACGAGAGGCGAATCGTCACGCCCACGGCCCCAGTCGTTGGGCCCGCCAATTACTTGGATATGATAACAATGATCCAAAGTCTTCAAAACCAAATCCTCGAGATGCGAGAGTCGGGGACATGTGCTTATGGGCCGCACAATAGGGTGGAGACATCCTATTCGCCGTTCACCGCCCATGTTCTCACGCGACCCTCCGGCGGGAACTTCAAGTTGCCCACGATCCCTCTATACGACGGGCGATCTGACCCCAACTTTCACATACAACATTACGAGAAATGGATGCTGATGCAGGGACAGCCCGACACCACCCTCTGCTAGGCCTTCAGCTTGACCCTCACAGGCTCGGGCTTCGAATTGTTTCGGAGTCTCAGGCCGGGCAGCATTGCGTCCTTCCAAGCGCTGAGAGGCATTCCTAGCCTGATTCGCCATGCTCGTGGCGTAAAAGAAGCCAAGGTCCTACTTATGGACTAAAAGGTAGGAAAGCGGCGAGATGTTGCGTGAGTACCTCGCCAGGTTTACAGAAGAATCACATAAAGTCGAGGGCTTCGACGACAAGGACGCCATCACTGCTATAACAGAAGGGGCCAAGACGAGTGGCTTTCTAAAGTCCATCGTGGGGAAAGTCCCAAGGGACATGGCTGAGTTAATGGCGAGAGCCAGAACCTACATGGAAATTGAGGACTAACTTGAAAGGCGAAAAGGTGGCAATTATAGCAGCCGTCGTCGAGACGAGCGAAGAGACGACCGCCCCGAGTCGCGAAACAAAAGGAACAAGGTCAGCCTGGCCCCTAATGGCCGCCCTCTCCCAAGGTCACGACAACCCCTCGTCGACGACTTCAGAAGGTCATCTTTCACTCCACTCAACACTACACCGGATCGAATCCTCGCCCTTCATCGAGAAAAGCTAGGATCGCCGGCTCCATTGAAGAAGGATCCCGTGATGCGGTATAGGAGCAAGTATTGTGAGTATCACCGAGATCACGAACACGTGACCTTCGAGTGTTGTCAGCTGAGACGGCAAATCGAGGCGCTGATCCAAGATGGAAAGCTGAAAGAGTTTGTCATGCGCGTCGCCTGGGTGACAACCCCGATCGAGTGCCCGCCTCAGCAAGGAAAAGGAAAGGGGACAGCCGCGATAGCGGCCCCTGGAGCAAGAGACGAGCCAGCAAGCTCGAGTATGAATATTGTGAAGACAATCGCGGGGGGGCCAGATTACGGTGATTCTCACAACCAACGGAAGAAATATTTGAGAGCCGTCTCCCATGAGAAAATTGCCCAAAGTATCAACCTCACATTGTGCCGCCTTTGTCTGTCCCATTCGAGTCGATTTACTTCACCGAAATTGAAGCCAAGAGAGTCATGCACCCTCATAATGATGTGATAGTCGTGACAACGACAGTTGCAAACAACATCGTTTGCCGCATCTTAATAGATAACGGCAGTGCAGTGGACATCATATTCAAGTCGGCCTTGGACTGCATGAAACTCGACGGGGTAAGGCCCGCACCTGTCAAGACCCCCCTCTACGGGTTCTCCGGGGAGAAGGTCTAGACCGAGGGGGTCTATTGATCTGCATGTGGCTTTCGGGACAAGAGGGGACATTGAGATCACTCGGATCGTGACGTTCCTCATAGTCGACGAGCCTGCCGCGTACAACATGATCATAGGCCGACCGGCCATCATTGGCCTCAAAACCATAACATCAGTCTATCACCTAATGATGAAATTCCACACCGAGGGAGGCGTGGCTCACATGATGGGGGACCAAGCCATGGCAAGGTCGTGGTACGTCCGGGCCGTGGACGATAAGACAGTCATCAAGAGGAGGAACACACTATGGTGAGCACGGTGTACCAACTCGGAGACGAGTTCCAATGTGACATTAAGGAATGAGGGACGTTTGGCGAGCTGGACCAGCAAGAAGAAACTATGCGTCAAAGGGTGGAGACATCCGACGACCTTACGCTGGTCATATTGGATAATGCCCAGATAGGCGCTCAGCTCCCGACTGACGTCAAGCTCGAACTCGCGACCTTCCTGCGAGAGCATAAGGATTTCTTCGCGTGGACACACGCCGACATACCGGGGATCGACCCCGAAGTGATGGTGGACCGCCTCAATGACAACAAAAGAATGCCTGAGAGGGTACAACCAAGAAGAGCGTTCAGCGGGGAAAGGTATCTGGCCATTGGGGAGGAAGTTGATAAACTCCTCACCGCCGACTTCATCCGAGAGGCAGAACACCCCAAGTGGGTGTCAAATGTGGTCATGGTAAAGAAACCGAACGGGAAATGGTGGATCTGTATCGATTACAAAGATCTCAATAAGGCTTGCCCAAAGGATAGCTTTCCTCTCCCCAGAATTGAACAGCTCGTGGACGCGATAGCGAGCCACGAGATATTAAGCTTCATGGACGCGTATTCGAGCTACAACCAGATCCGTATTCGAGCTAAAACGAAATTCGTCACCAACCGCGGCCTTTACTACTACAAGGTCATGTCGTTCGGCTTGAACAACGCGGGTGCAACTTATCAACGGCTGGTGAATCGGATGTTCGCCAACAAAATTTGAAAGACTATGGAGGTATATGTGGATGACATGCTCGTCAAAATTTTGAAGATCAGAAACCATATTTGTGACCTGAAGGAGATGTTCGCAATCTTGCGACGCTACAAAATGAAGCTCAACCCCAACAAATGCGCATTCGGAGTCGAGCCGGGAAAATTCCTCGGGTACATGGTGAGCAAGCAAGGGATCGAGGCAAATCCCTAGAAAATCAGGGCGATCTTAGAAATGAGATCACCACAGAAGGAGAAAGAAGTCCAAAGCTTGGCCGGTAAGATCACGGCCTTAACAAGGTTTGTGTCAAAGGGGACTGACAGATGTCATCCCTTCTTCAAAGCTTTGAAGAAAAGGGATGGGTTCGAGTGGACCGAGGAATGCGAGAAGGCGTTTCGTGACATGAAAATGTACCTCGCCACGCCTCTGTTCCTCTCCAAACCCAGGGATGGCGAACCACTATTGTTGTATCTAGCTGTGTCCGAGAGGGCCACTAGCGCGGTCCTCATACGAGAAGAAGATCGGGTGCAATGGCCCATCTATTACATCAGCAAGGCACTCCTTGACGCTGAGACACGCTATCCGGAGATTGACAAGCTATCCTTTGCCTTGGTCATGAGTGCACGGAAGCTACGACCATACTTCCAAGTGCATCAGATCATTGTGCGTACAGGGCACCCGATAGAAAAGGCGTTGCAAAGGGGATCCTCGACTAGGATGGCGATATGGTCACAAGAGTTAAGCGAATATGGAATCACATTCCAGCCTAGAACGGCGATAAAGGGGCAAGCCCTTGCCGACTTTGTGGCGGAATTCTCGTACACGCCTGAGATAGAAGAAACAAGGAAGGAAGACGACGTTCGAGAGCCTTCAAAGAAGAGAGAAGTTGGTCCGATAGGACCTGTATGGGACTTGCATGTGGATGGCGCGTCGAATGCATAAGGAGCTGGCACGGGGGTAGTATTGACGAATCCCGACAGGGAAGTATTGCGATACACGTTACGCTTCGAGTTCAAGGCTTCCAACACCGAGGCCGAGTACGAAGCACTGATCGTAGGCTTGGAATTGGCCCAAAGGTTGGGAGTTGAGAACCTCCACATTCATTGCGATTCTCATCTCATCGTGAACCAGGTGAGGGGCGACTACACGGCCAAAGAACCAAATATGATCGCATATCTCGCAAAGACACTAAAAAATCTCGAGGCCATCTCTTGGTTTGAGATCGTACAAGTCCCACGTGAGGAGAACGCCGAGGCCGACGCCCTGGCACGGCTCACATCGAGAATATACGAGGGAGATGAAGGGAGCACTCCCATCGAAGTCCTGACCCGACCCTACGTCTCGAGAGGTGGACAAGTTTCCAGATTGAACGAGAGATCCCGCGCAGCCCGCGGTGGTCGGCCATGCGGGAAACCATACACAGAAGCCTCTTCGAGTCGGGCTCGACTCCCTCTTCGACCATCACGTTGAAGAGCGAAACGTAATCCCTAACCCGATTCTTCATCGATCATCGAGCTCGTGACCTCGATCGCGATGCGGTACGCTTTCGCGTCGAGATCGATTCCCGAAACCAGCATCTGCGAGAGCACCGCGATCGCATCTTTGGGACTTTTTTTCTCGATAGCCGTCGAATTATTGTCGATCGAGAGAGAGAGAGAGAGAGAGAGAGAGAGAGAGAGAGAGATATATATATATATATATATATATATATATATATATGAATTTATAAGAAATAAAAAAAATTAAAATATTTAATATAAAAAAGATATAAAAGAGAAACGATGATGACATTTTTATAATTTCTTTTTATTAGCTATCACGTGCAAAAAAGTGTGCCAATTTAACACACGGATTCACTCACAAATTGACGGAAGGACAAAAAATTTTAAAAACATAAAAGTTTATACATTATTAAAACAAATTTGAGAGTTCATGGACTGAACTGAAAAACTAACCATGGTACATGAGGCAACAGTGTCATTTATATTAAATTCAATTAATTGTTCTAGTTAATTTAATTTTATTCGGCTTGATGTGTTATTTTTTAAATAAAATAAAAATTTTACTAAAATCTTAAAAAAAAAAATTAAACTGATGGATTGATTAGTTGCAACAAATTTTTTGTAGTTTATGTCCAGACGTTACAATCAATATGACTCTGAATCTTGTTCTTATCAAATATTCACCAAGTATAAATCATAAACAATTATTAGTTATGAATGATCAATATACTTGATCACAGTTGAATTTCCACACCGTCTGCTTCACAAAATTGATGGAAAACAGTAGTCAATGAATACCGTAATACACAAGACTGCATTGTTTAATTAACCTTCAAGCCAATAGTTATCGAGCGAAAAATAGTCACAACACAAATAAAATAAAACGACAACCACAAATACGTTACATAGAGAAGAAAAAAACAAAAAAAAAAAAAAAAAACTTTCTATTGTTTCGACAAGTCTCCATTTAAGATAAACAAATAGAATAAACCTCGAACCCACCATCCAAATGTTTGTTGCGGGACTTTTTTACTACCCGAGCGGAACCCGAAAACGAAAACACAAGGCACATACTGAATGAAGAAGCAAAGCCCGAAAAACAAGGAGCATCCTGAGTCCTCAGTGAGCAGGGCTGGCGAAGACCTTAGCGATCTTCTCAACGGGGACCAAGGGCAGGTATGAGGAGACCTTGTAGCCCTTTTCAGCGGCGGAGACCACCGTGCTGTTGTAGACCTCGGTGCAGTAGGCCGCGGTGCCGGCCACCTTGGGGAAGAGTGGGAGCCGGTTGAGGCCGCGCCAGGCCGTGGCCGCGCACTGCTCCGCCTTGGGCTCGTACTTGTTGTACAGCCCTTTTGCTGTGGGCTCGCACTTGGTGTACACCGACTTTGCGAACCCAGAGGCCTTGTCCACCACTTCCGGGGCCTTTTGGGCCGCCGACATCGCTTGGGATGACACCTTCTTCAGTGTCGGTGGCACACGACGGTCCAGCTCCGTCACCGACGCATCCACCTGAAACATTATATCATCTTGGCTTGTTGGAACATGTTTATGAATTCTGTGATTTTGTGGTCTCTCACCAGAACAAAAACATATGTGATAAACTCAAACGTCATATTGATAGCAATAAAATAATATGTATGATAACAACACACGAAGAAAAATTTATTACGCGAAACTTAGTGACACAATCAATCGATCGGCAACAACTTTATATTTCATAGTGTGATTGTGATTTTCGCGATTGGAAAATAGGGGCTTATGAAAGAGTGTCTCAAGGGAAATTGAAAGCCAGACGCAAATGACAAAAGAGTCTTGGTATTACCTTGCGATCGACGAATTTGAGGAGCTCGATAGGAACGCCGTGGTACTTGTCGTAGACAGGTCCGACGACGTTTCTGACAGTGCCTTCGACGGTCTCGACGCTGGGCTTCAGAGGACCGGACTTGCTCTTCGCGTATCCGTACAGGTTCGCGAAGCGAAGCACCGCGTACACCGTAGCCACTTGGACGAAGTCCAGGTATTTAAGCCTCTCTTCCTCTTCCTTATTCTTCCAAATCCAAAAAAATAAAACAAAAGAAAATGATCAATTGTTAGCTTTCAATACATCTCAAGTCACACGATCTTTCATTTTTCATAGCTAGGCGAGGTTCGAATTCAAATTTTCTAGATAATCGCCTTGAAAAGGTAAAACGAGGAAATTCATGTCATAAGGTACAACATACCATATGCTGTTGTTGCGGCTGGGTATTCAAATCTTCTTCGGCCATTTATGACGAACAGTGAGCAATAAAAAAAAAACCTTAATAATGCGAATTTCAAGACGAGACGATAATTTCCAAGCGAACAGCTTATCTTTTTTTTTTTTTTTCTGTATATTTTTTTTCCTTGTTTCTGTCGATGTTAGACTTCGAGGATGCGAATATTATTTATTTATAGGGAAGAAGAAGTGGGACCGAGAAAAACCGAAACAATACTTATATTCGAAAACGAAAAGAAAAAGAAAGGCGTTTACTTTAATTGGGGTAAGATATTTGGCACGGGAATCGGTATGCGGCAATGGTGGCGGGGAGCGTGTGAGGCAACGCGTCAAAGCAGAAGTCTAAAATTTGATTTGTCATTGCGAGTTAGCTCAACGACCGTGCTTCGTATGGCAATTTTCTTCGAGGCTAAGTTAGCAAATCGACGAGCGCTTTGTTCCTATCGCTGAAATAAAGGAGGAAAGTGTTTAATTTGATTGGATGTTTTAAATTTTGGCGAAATTCGCCGAAAATTGGTGACTGTTGTCGGAGTACAGACAACTGGCGAAGAACAAAAAAAGCGAAAAACATAGGACCCGTTTGATAGTTCATTCAAAAAGTTTCCTTTTGTCGTTTCGTTGGTGGTTGTCGTTTGTTTTATAAAAAAGCTTAAAGGAAATACAATGGACCCCAATTGAACCACGACAAATTTTGTAATTTAATTGCATACTTTTAGTTATATATTATATTTGTTTTATGATTGTAGACAAATATTATATATAAGATAAAAATTCATATATAAATGTAACAAATAAAACTTTACTAATAAAAATGATATATTTTCCATTAATGCTGCATTTTTAATAATGAATTTAATTATATTACTATGTATAAAAAAATAAATATATGTTGTCGGTCGTTTTCGGAAAACCCGAGACGCCAAGAAGGCACGTCGCTCAAATGGCCGATGGTCAGGCCGGAGGTCCTGAAGAGCGGCAAGTCTTCAAGCCCTCGCCCAAACTCCTGACTCCTTGAGTCGAGCTTCGCTCCTCGAGTCGAGCCTTGAGTCAGTCTCCTCGAGTCGAGCTTCGCTCCTCGAGTCAAGCTTTGAGTCAGTCTCCTCGAGTCGAGCTTCGCTCATCGAGTCGAGCCTCGAGTCAGTCTCCTCGAATCGAGCTTCACTCCTCGAGTCAAGCCTTGAGTCAGTCTCCTCGAGTCGAGCTTCGCTCCTCGAGTCGAGTCACTCTCGTCAAGTGGAAACCTTCATATTTCACGAGGGAAGGATGATATTCGAAGGCCCGCAAGAGCCCGGCAAGACGAGCCGTTCACCGCACGCACAGCACGCTACGCCGGCCAACCAAGCAGCAGGCAGCGCGCCGCGCCGGGCAGGCGCGCGCCGCGCCTGGACGTGCCCGCGCCGCGCGTTCCATGCGCCGCGCATCCTGCGCCGCGCCTGGTGACCCGCGCGCCGCGCCCTCTGCGCCGCGCGCCGCGCGTTGCGCGCCGCGCGCGCCGTGCGCCTCCACTTGATGGCATGCGCGTTCCTAGTTCCACATGGACGAAAAAGAGACCTTCTAAGGCCCCCAAACACCTATATAAACCCCATCCCATTGAGGGGAAAGCCATCCCATTGAATCATATTCAATTCAAGAAATTCTCTTCATCTCCTATCGACACGCTCGATTTCTTACTCTTCTCTGCTTCTCTGGATGCCATATTTGGCCTGAAGCAGACTCTCTTCTCTCCCCCCCGTTCTCAAAGGTTCCGAAGCACTCACGGGGACTTCCCGGACGTCGCTCCCTTTGACCGAACGTTCTACGGTGCTCAAGCACGCCCCGAGGGTTCTCGACTAGAGTTCCCCTCGCGCGTCTGACACGCTAGACGCGTACGCGATCTCTGAAGTTCTGAGACGCTGTCGAGGACTCCTCGCGCCCCGTCTCCTTCGTCGAGCACGCCTCTCCACCAAGGCTTCGCGCCTCATACTGCGTCTTTCACGCTTGAACTACGTTCTGACCTGATCCCACGCACGGGTACGTAGGCAGCCGACAACCAAGGCACGGTCACTCCTCCTCCTCACCCCCTACCTCTCCCGAGAGGCGGGTTGATCGGAGAAAACCCTAGCTCGAGACTATCGAGTTCACACTCTTGGCCCGGGTGCGATCACTTGGTCCGGCCTTGGATCGAACCGCCCGAGGTTTTAAATAGTTGTTCATTTTCGTGCGACAACATTTTGGCGCTAGAAGGAGGGGAACTCCCGACCTATTCAGCCCGAAATCCCTTCAGTTCATCTTCTTCTTTTTTTCTGCGAACTCAACCTTCTCGAACTTGAGAAACGATGAGTAGCCAACCACCCGTACGTTCTGAGGGCATGAACAACCCCGAAAACGTCACCGGGACCAAGAAATACTTCTTGCGCTCCCGAGCGCATGGTGACGAAGAGTCGCTCCACGAAGAGAGCTCGACCCGCTCACCATCTCCATCTCCTGATAGCAGGGACAACCGCATCGTGGAGTTAGAGGAGAGTATCCGCCGACTGAAGGCGAGGAACGCAAGGTACCACAGCCGACTGGCTGCGAAGCAACCTATGCGTGACACGACGATCCCCAGCGGGGATCCTGAGAACCTCAACGAGGAAAGCCGCGACCGCGACCCTGATTACGAGGGTACTGGTGAGTCGGAGGATATCGAGACTTCTCTCACGAAGGACGGGGGACTCCCCGCCGTGTTTGAAGCCGGTCCGTCGAATCCCTTACCCCGAACAGGCGATGCGCCGGCATCTTCTCAAGAGGGAAATTCCCGGCGTTCAGCTCTCGACCGATTAGGTCCGAGGGAGAATGTTGCGGAAAGTCAGGACGCGCGGAGAGCACACCGTCGCAAGCAAAGCCGGCGCCTCCGTACGGCCAGCCCTGACCTTAGGGACCACCTCACTGCTCAACGCATTGGGCGTGGCAATGATCTGAGAGAGCGACTAAGCTCTAGACCCAATATCTCGCTGGCAGCCCCAACTAACGGGAACCGCCGCGCAGGACAGGGGTCTAACGAAAGGCTGCAGGTGACTCCTCCCGATCAAGGGGTTACTCCAACGACCGGTCTCGATGTGGTCACTATGATCCACAACCTTCGAAATGAGGTACGAGATCTCCGAGAATACGGAATAGGTGGAAGTGCCTATGGGGTCGTTGAGGAGAATTCATCACCTTTCACTACTCAGATACTGGCTGAGGTTTGTACGGGGAATTTCAAGCTCCCGAACCTCGCTCCCTATGATGGGAAAGCAGATCCCGCTTACCACATCCAGCACTATGAAACCTGGATGACGATGCAGGGTGTCTCTCCTAGTGCCATGTGCCAAGCTTTTAGTTTGACCCTCGCCGGACCCGGCTTTGAGTGGTTCAAGAACTTAAAGCCAGGAAGCATCCACTCGTTCAAAGACCTGAGGGACATGTTCCTAGCACGGTTCGCTACATCTATGGTCCAAAAGAAGACCAAGATGTACCTGTGGTCAATCAGGCAAGAGAGTGGCGAGTCTCTTAGACGATACCTCGCCCGATTCACTGAAGAGTCAAACAAGGTCGACCGCTTTGACGATAGTGACGCAATTGCCGCTATCATAGAAGGCTTGCGCACAAGTGACTTCCTCAAGTCTGTCGTCGGCCGTGTCCCTTCCACCATGGCCGAGTTAATGACTCGAGCTAAGACCTTCATGGGAGTCGAAGATTACCTCGACAGCCGCAAGAGCACTAATCAAAGCTCTCGCCGTCGAGAAGAACCTAGCCGCGAGCAGAACGAACCTCGTAAAAGGCGAAACAAGGGGAACCAGGTTTCTAACAACCAACCCCCTGTACCTCAGAAACCGCGACTTGCGGAAAACTTCAAAGGGTACTCGTCGTTCACGCCGCTGAACACAGCGCCGGAAAGGATCTTGGCTCTGGCACGTGACAAATTCACGTCGTCGGCTCCAATGAAGAAGGATCCCGCAACTCGCGATCGATCCAGGTATTGTGAGTTCCATCGGGACTACGGTCATTTGACCTCGGAATGCTACAACCTCAAAAGGCAAATCGAGGCTTTGATTCAACGGGGTGAGCTGAAAGAGTTTGTGTTACGCATGATTAGCGTTGCGGGCCCCACCGCGAACAGACAACAGTCTGGTCAAGGAGGAGGAACTGCCGTTTCTGCCGACCGAACCACGGCTACTGCCAACGTCAACCCGCAACTCCACGTGGTAACCACCATACTGGGAGGTCCACAAGATGGAGATTCAGCCCGACAACGGAAGAAATTCCTTAGGGCCGTGTCTCAAGAAGACGCTGCTATGCACGTCAACTTCACGTATGAAGAACCTCCGTCCGTGCCTCACGAGACGATGTATTTCACCAATGAAGAGGCCAAGCGAGTTGTGCATCCACACAATGACGCGATCGTGCTCAAGGCCCAAGTGGCCAATAACCTGGTGAAAAGGGTTCTCATCGATAACGGCAGCGCCGCCGACATAATTTTCAAGTCCACCCTAGAGCGCATGAAGCTCCCCGGCTGCGCCCGACTCCGACCCAAACGCCATTGTTTGGGTTCACTGGGGAAAAGGTTATGACCGAGGGCATTATCGACCTGCCGGTCACCTTTGGGACCCCTGGAGGAATCGAGGCCGTTCACATGGTCCCATTCCTAGTGGTCGATCAGGAGTCGCCTTATAACTTAATCATCGGGCGACCCACGTTGAACCGGCTAAGGGCAATCACTTCCACGTATCACCTACTGGTGAAGTTCCCCACCGAAGGGGGAATTGGCATTATGGCCGGAGACCAATCCCAAGCCAGAATATGCTACGTGCAAGGAGTTGATGGCAAATCCGCGGGAAAAGCGGTCAACACAATCTTCCAACTGGAAGACGATTACCCATGCAACCCAAGGGATGCAAGGAAGTTCGGAGAACTTGACCCCCGTGATGAAATCGAAAGACTCAAGGTGGAAACCTCCGATGATCTTGTGCCAATCGTCCTGGACGAATCTAAGCCTGATCAGGTTGTAAAAGTCGGCACCCGACTTCCACTCGCCATCAAAACTCAGCTTACTGCCTTCCTTAGGGAGTTCAAGGATGTTTTTGCATGGACTCATGCGGACATGCCCGGAATCGATCCCGAGGTAATAGTGCACCGATTGAACGACGACCCAAAGGTCGCCGAAAAAGTGCAGGCTAGACGGACGTTCAACCCAGAACGATACCTAGCCATAAATGAAGAGGTCGAGAAACTCCTCACCGCGAACTTCATTCGAGAGGCTAAGTACCCCAAGTGGGTCGCCAACGTGATAATGGTAAAAAAGCCCAACGGGAAGTGGCGAATTTGTATAGACTACAAAGATCTTAACAAAGCCTGCCCTAAGGACTGCTTTCCACTCCCGCGCATCGAACAACTGGTGGACGCCACGGCCGGCCATGAACTTCTAAGCTTCATGGACGCCTGGCTACAACCAAATTCGAATGCACGAGCCCGATCAAATTAAGACGACCTTTGTCACTGATCGAGGTCTCTACTGTTACAAGGTCATGCCTTTCGGCCTTAAGAACGCGGAAGCAACGTACCAACGCTTGGTAAATCGGATCTTCGCCGATCAAATCGGCAAGACGATGGAAGTATACGTGGACGACATGCTCGTTAAAAGCCTACTGGCAACCAATCACGTACGCGACCTAAGGGAGATGTTCACAATCCTCCGCCGATATAAAATGAAGCTCAACCCCAACAAATGCGTATTCGGGGTTGAATCCGGGAAGTTCCTCGGTTACATCGTCAGCCGACGAGGCATAGAGGCGAACCCGGAAAAAATCAAGGCACTCCTTGAAATGAAGTCGCCAAGACGAGTCAAAAAGGTACAAAGCCTGACCGGTCGGATTGCCGCTCTGACACGCTTCGTGTCTAAAGCCACCGACAAGTGTCAACCGTTCTTCAAAGCTCTGAAGAAGACGGATGGCTTTGAGTGGACGGACGAATGCGAAAGTGCCTTCCAAGAAATGAAGGCTTACTTTGGGTTCCCACCATTCCTCTCTAAACCAAGAGAGGGCGAGACGCTATACGTGTATCTCGCCGTCTCTGAAAGAGCTGTAAGCGCTGTCCTTGTCCGCGAAGAAGACAAGGTCCAATGGCCGATCTACTACGTAAGCAAAGCCTTACTCGACGCGGAAACGCGCTACACCGAGATTGAGAAACTTTCTCTGGCTCTCGTAACGGCAGCAAAGAAGCTACGACCGTACTTCCAAGCTCACCCGATCGCGGTGCGAACTGAGCATCCAATCGGTAAAGCTCTTCAAAAGGGAACATCGACTCGCATGGCGATCTGGTCCCAAGAATTGAGCGAGTACGGGATTGAGTTCCACCCAAGAACGGCTATAAAGGGGCAGGCCTTAGCCGACTTCGTGGCAGAATTCTCTTATGCTCCCGATATGGGAAGAGCGGAAGCCGACCTAAGCGACGATGCGCTAACTCGGAAAAGGAAGGTAGACCCAACGGGTCCCATCTGGGAGTTATACGTAGACGGAGCATCTAATGCTCGGGGTCTGGCGCCGGAATAATTTTGATTAACCCCGACGGGAAAAAGCTGCGATACGCCCTTCACTACGGCTTCCAAGCCTCCAACAATGAAGCGGAATACGAAGCGCTCATTGTAGGGATAGAGCTGGCACAGAAGCTCGGCTCCCATAACCTGCGAATACACTGCGACTCGCAGTTGATCGTAAACCAGGTTAAAGGAGATTACACCGCCAAGGAACCTAACATGGTCGCGTACTTGGCTAAGACAAACTCCAAACTCGATGCCTTCTCATGGTTCGAGATTCACCAAATCCCGAGAGAACAAAATTCGGAGGCTGACGCGCTTGCTCGCCTCGGATCTGGCATCGACGAAGATGGATTGGGAACCGTACCCGTTGAATTTCTCCCACGGCCATCCATCTCCCGAGACGAAGTCGGGACCATAGAGGTGGCATCTCAGCCCACTTGGATGGACTCAATTGTCGAGTTTTTGCGAAGACACTACTACAAATTTGGTTTTCTGATGCGCATGACTATCAGGTGCGACTAGTCGCACCTAAAAGTCGCATCTAAATGACTTTCGGGTGCGACTGGTCGCACCAGATTGTCAATCCGAAGTGATAAAAATTTCGCTAAATTTGTTGTTTGCTTTTGAGTATCAGGTGCGACTAGTCGCACCTGATAGTTTCAAAAACTATCCGGTGCGACAGAGTCGCACCTGATAGTTTCAAAATTTTAAGCGGGCCAACTCTCCCCCTCATTATTTCATTCGAGATTGACGTGGCATTCTGGATTATTTTTTATTATCAGGTGCGACTAGTCGCACCTGAAAGTTAGGTTTTTCTATAAAACAAAATCGCCTGCACTTCGTCTTCCTCATTTCGAAACCGCCGCTCCAAACAGAAAAAAAAACCATCTCTCTCTCTCTGCCACCTCCGCCGCGCTCCGCCCTGTCCACCACCTCCGCCGCTTCTCTCTCTCTGCCTCACTTGCGTCACCAGTTCACGCCGCCCATTTAAAAAAAAAAAACCTCTCTCCGACCAGTTCTGCAGCTCAGCCGCGCGCGCTCCACACCCTCCGCCGTGCTCCGCCGCCGCTTCTCTCTCTCTCTTCTCCTTCTCGGTTGCGCTCGGCCAGCAGCTCCTCCACCAAGCCACGTGCGCCACCTCCACCGCACTCCGACGTGCTCCGCCGTCAGGAACGCTCTCACCGACTCACCGACGCGCTCCGCCGTCAGGTACGATTCTCTCTGCCTCGCTCCCTCTCTGCCTCGCTCTCTCTCTCTCTCTCAATGTTTAAACTCTCTCTCTGCCTCGCTCTCTCTCTCTCTCTCAATTAGTCGTCCCGTGCCTCCGGACCTCGCCGTGCGCTCAGCCCCGGCCCCGACCGCTGCCTCCGATGCACTCCACCGCTGTAGCTCCGCCGCGCTCCGCCGTCTTCTCCGCCACGCTCAACCCCTCTCTGCCTCTCTGCCTCGCTCCCTCTCTGCCTCGCTCCCTCTCTGCCTTGCTCTCTCTCTGCCTCACCGTGCGCTCACAGCCTCCGGACCTCACCGTGCGCTCAGCCCCGGCCCCGCTGCCTCCGAGTCCCAGCCGCGGCCCCGCTCACAGCCTCCAGGTTAGTAATTTTTTTTTTCTGTTTAGGTATTATTAGTTTATATATTATATGTAAATATATATTGTATAGATTTAATTTATTGTTTATTGTATATTGTATATGTGTAAATATATATTGTAATTTGTATATGTTGTTAAGAATTAATTAGATTAAGTTTATGTGTTAGGAATTAATTTGTATATGTGTAAATATATATTGTATATTGTATATGTTGTAATTTTAATTAGATTAAGTTTATGTGTTAGGAATTAATTTGTATATATATGTGTAGCTTAATTAGTAGTAATTTGATATAGTATAGGTTAGTGTTTTTTGACATGTTTTGACATAGTTTGTGATATAGTATAGGTTAGTGTTTAGTTTAAATTTGTTTTGTTTTAAATAGTTTTGATTTATTGTAATTTATCAATTAGGAATTGTAATTAGTCTAATAATTACATGAATAGGTTGTTTAGTTTAAAATTATTTAATGAAATTAAAATTGTAATTGTAACATGCTACTTTGAAATTGATTAGTAATTGTAATTGATAATGTCACATGTTTAATAATTTGATTAGTTTAGGTTAAATCTAAGTTTTATTTGTGTTTTGTGACATGTTTTGATGTTTTGTGACATGTTTAGTATAAAATGAAGTTTAAGTTCAAATGAAGTTTAAGTTAAAATGAAGTTAATGAATTTGTGATTAGTTTCATTTGATTTAACATGAAATGAAATTGTAAGTTTAAATAAGAAAAATAGTTTGTGACATGTTTTGATAGTTTGTGATATTTTGTTTATTTCGATTTTTCATTTATAAATGTTGTGATCGAACCACGGAGGTTCGGTTTAGGGCTGAGATAATTTATAGGATAGTTCTGGATGGTTTGTGTATGTTTTTAAATAATTTTGCAGGTTTTTGGTTTGTCAGTATAATAGGGGAAACTCTGCCGAAATTTCAGTAGAGTTTCGAATTAATTAGTTTAAAAACTCCCAACATATTCAATCCGAGCTCAAAATAATTAACATAGAATTCATAATCTCTCTTTCATTGTGTTCTCCGTCGTCCTTTATCAATAACTCTTCCAAACTTTCATTTCTCACTCTCATTCAGCGAAATGTCCAATCCAAGTAGAGATTGGATCACGGAGAATAATCGGGTGACATTGCAGTACAAAACCGGTGTTAACGAGTTTATTCGCGCTGCACGAAGATTCCCTAACGAAAATGGCAAATATCGGTGTCCTTGCAAACCTTGTAACAACGTGAGATGGCACGACATCGGGGTTGTCAAGAATCATTTGCTGAACAAGGGGTTTACCCCAGGCTACACAAAATGGTATCATCACGGCGAGCTCGAGCGTGCCGTCCTTCCTCATGAAGAAGATTCCATCGGAGGAACAGATCAGAGAGGAATAGGAGGATTGCACGGTGCTGTGGAGGATATCAGGGATCACGAGGATTTCGACGATGCTACGGAGCCGACCCAGAGCGAGGTGCGTGCAGAGGAGCAAGTGGAAGACCTCTTCGCCGAGTTGGAAGCAGAATTGTACACTGGATGCAAAGAGTTTTCTTCTTTGTCGTTCTTGGTTTCGTTGATGCACCTCAAAGTCACGAACCATTGGACGAACAAGTCGTTTACAGAACTCTTGCAGCTCTTGAAGAAGTCTCATCCAGCTGGTAATCGAATTCCGGAGAAGCATTACGAGGCAAAGGCGAAGCTGAAGCGTTTTGGCATGGGATACGAGATGATCGATGCGCGGAAGTCGACGTGTGCCCAGTATGCAACGAGAGCAGATGGAAGCGAACTGGGAAAATGATACCGCAAAACATTTTGCGATATTTTCCCCTGAAAGATCGATTGAAGCGGTTGTACGCGTCTCGACACACGTCGCTTTTGATGCAGTGGCACGAAAGAGATCGCGTCAGGGAAGTTGGTGTTCTACGACATCCTGCAGATGGTACGACGTGGAAAAACCTGGACGAGAGATACCCAGGCTTTGCTGCAGAGCCTCGAAACGTGCGGCTTGGACTAGCTGCGGATGGATTCAATCTGTTCGGAGAAATGAGTTTATCGTACAGCATGTGGCCTATGGTACTAACTGCGTACAACTTGCCGCCTTGGTTATGCATGAAGAAAGAGTACTTGATGCTGACGCTTTTGATCCCGGGGCCTCACTCACCAGGAAAGGACATGGACGTGTTTTTGCAGCCAATTGTCGAAGAGCTGAAAGAACTGTGGGAGACCGGATTCCGCGTTCGAGATGGCGCCAAAGATGAAGTGTTTCGATTGCGTGTCGCGCTACTTTGGACGATTAACGATTTTCCAGCTCGATCCTATTTATCGGGATGGAGTGGCCAAGGGAATCTCGCTTGCCCGACGTGCAACCTTGACACGCCGTCTTTGAAAGTCAGAAACAGGATCGTCTAGGAATTCATGTACAAGATTGCTGTAATGCAATGTATGTCACCTCATGCTTTGTTCCTTGGAGTGTGAATAAATGAACTGGCCAGTGTCCAAATTGAGTCCTGACTCTTTTGGATGAAACAATGTGACTTGTTAGCTCCTCTCAATACATTGTTTCTAACTTATTCACAAGCGACACAGGAGTTGAGGAAATAACAGCTAGAAGGGTAAAATGGTAATTTAGTAAATCCCGACTAGCTGATGACATTCATGAAGGGTAAACATATATAATATTCAGTGGATCCGCTCATTATAATTAGGTCGAATTCTTGAGTAGATAACAAATTCATTTGAACCGAGAGATTTTCAGTGTCAGCTCTTTAGTGGAGTCAGTTGGCATTAAGCTAAACTTGGAAAAGGTTTGTGAACTTTTGAGTCCAAATGTTTAGCTAAAGCTTTGTTCATTTGGGTCCATGAGGTCACTGTCACGAATCACATCGATAGGAATAGTTAAACTGGAAGCTAAGTCAAAACAAGAATGAAAATAGTCAAAAGGGTAATTTGGTCTTTTGAGACAAAGGATGAAATGAATGTCAATAATTTTTTTGACAAGTTCATTTGATGACTTAATGTCACTCGGCCATGACTTGATCATTGGGCCTTGTGAATTAATTTCATTTCATAAGAATTTTATTGAAAATTCTAAATGGGCCTTTTCTTATGTTGTCATGAACAAGTGAATAAAATTCTAGAAGCTTTTCTAGAAGATTATGGGCGCCTACCCTATAGAGAAATAGGAGAGTTTATTTTGTGCATAAATGTATTTAGATACTTGCCAAAAGAAAAAGAGGAAACAAATTTCCCACACATGCATGGGGAATTTCGGCCAAGTGAGAAAAGGGCAAGCCAAGGAACAAAAAAGGAAACAAATCCAAGCCTCTAGGAGGCAGCCTTGGGCGCCCAAGATGGAATGGGAAATAAAGGATTTTTGCTCATGAATATGTGATATTCTATAGAAGAGGAAACTACCTTATTGAAGGTAAAACCTCTCCTATAAATAGGAGCCCCATTCCTCATATTTCATTCATCCAAAGTTTTAGAGATTGAGAGCTTCTCTCTCTAGACTTGGCCGCCCCTTCCTCTCTCTCTCTCTCTAGTTTATATTTTCGATTTTTTTCTTGTCTTGGCACCTAGGTCCTCACTTGACCTAGTGTTTAGCTCTGCGACTTCGAGACTCGTTCTTAAGTCGTAGCGTTTAAAAGTGCCCACTCACTGATTCCTTATTTTCGAGTGATTTAGTGATAGAAACTTTCGTGGTTGCTCGAGGTGCCGAGGAAAGAAAGAGAGACGTGCTGCGAGGGGAGATGAGCGTTGCGAACTTTCCAAAAGCTTCTTCAAAGTTCAAGCTTCAAGAAAGGTTAGTAAACTCTTAGCTCATATTGGTTTTTAATTACATGTACTTGCTTCTTTGTCTAGGTTAGTAAAAACTGTTTTTACTTGAAAAGAAATTTTTTAAAATTCCGCCGCTTCCCGAAGCGTTTTTTTCTTTTTCTTAAACCCTAGATCAATTCCAACAAATGGTATCAGAGCTATGGTCAAAGATTAGCATGTACATGTTTTTAAAATTATGAGCTTGAAAATCGTTTTCGAAAGTTTACTAATTTTGTGACAAGTTAGAATTGTAATCTTAGATTTTTTTTAATTTAATGCTCTTGTCTTTAAATTAAAAAGCATGTTTATTTTCTATGAGTTTGGGATGTTTTTAAAACACATTAGAATCAGTTCTAAAAGTTTTTAATTTTTTATATTGAAAAACGTGTTTTAAAGGTTTGAGAAATTTCGAGTAAAATTTTGTGACTAGTTTTGTTATCTTGCTAGTTTCTTATTTTTACTTGAATCGTTTTATGCTTGTTGTTATTTCTTTTATGCCTTGTTATTACCCTGCTAATAAAACACAAATAAAAGCTTTAAACAACATCTTAAAACGTTCCGTTACACTCGATTCTTTTTCGCACCTAAAAAGGACCAAGCTTTAATTTGTTTCTTTTTCTTTGAGCTAGAGTAAACCCGCATTAAAAGTTGCATAACTCTAAGCTCAAAAATCTAAATTTAATGATTCTTGAATCAAATTAAAGCTCTGTCTGTCCTCTATCCAATGCCACCGGTTTCGGCTCAAAAGGACATCGGAGCCGCCAGATATGGCGATTTTACTCCGAGGTGCGCGGCTGTTCCGAAACTCCAGTTTTTTATAAATCCGGATTTTCAAACCCCACTACCATGAGTTATAGAACTCTAATGAGAAAATTTTCTTGAGCAAAAATGTTTTTCATATGATTATAAATATTATGTGTAAGATTAAAATGTTTTGATTTTTGAAAAGTTTAATTGAAATTGAGTTTTACAAAACTAGTTTGAATTTTGAAAAACCATTTTCACTTTCAAACTTGAAAATATTTTGTCATCCAAATCAAATAAGTTTTCAAAATGTTTTCAAAACTATATCTATATCACATATGTTCAAAATCTATATGCTCTTGAAAATTTGAGTGGGAGGTCTCCTTGTAGACAAGCCGAAAAATAAAAAGATGTGTAATCTCAAACTTTCAAGTGTTCGAGTGAGTTGAAGTTCACACTTCCCTCACGCCCTTTCCCGAAATAGAAAATAGGAAAAGATCGAGTATGTACCTTGTGCCTTTATGCACTAATACTACTCTGAACATGTCGATCTAGGATTCTCTTCTAGTTGTCCGCTCTGTCGCTCTCTAACTAGGAAATCTGTTTCCGAACTTATAAGAGTCGATGAACCAACTCCAAAAACTAAGTGGGAGGGTTATACTTGTTGTTTGTAACCCACGATCCCCAACACTAATGAAAAGTGCAAGTGTCGCCAGACTAAGAGTCACCCTCGTGGCCCTCTCTTAAATGAGAGTACTCAAGGGCGCTTTGCTCTGATCATTGCTCAATGAGCTACGTCCGAGAGTGAGACGATGATGGCAAGGCCTCCCCTTGGGGGATTGTTTTTCAAAGTTGATCTTTTGGACTAAGTGGTTGGTTGCACACTTAGGCTCAATCCCTAGTAATCCTCCCTCGAGGCCCTGCGAAAGGATGTGAGTGATCAAACCAATTTACAAGGTGGCTAGTCAAAATAGATGTATTGACATCTTGGCTTAGCATTAATGATGTGTCATTTACTTATAAAAGGAGATTTTTTGCGGCCTTCTCTTGAGGGAGTAAATTATCGTTTGGTTTATAACACCTTTGGATTTTATAAAAGTCTTAATAAAACTTAAATCCTAAACCAAAGACTAATCATAAACTTGTTTCAACTTATATAGGCAATATGACTCTCAACCATCTCTCAATCTTTCTTTCCTCGATCAAACTCGAAAACGAAAACTACGTAGATTCGAAACGTAACCTCGACATAATACCTACCGTTAACAAGCACAAATGGGTACTCACCACCCCGTGTCCTCCTCTGACGAATGATGATTCAACTCAAGAGGACAATGACGCCTTTGCGGCCTGGCTTCGATCCGATGAGATTGTGAGGTGCTATATCTTGGCATCTATGAACAATGTGCTGAAAGAGCAACATCGTGACATCGAGACTGCCGCTGACATGCTCACCAATCTCCATGAGATGTTTGGAGGGCAAAGGCGTCAAACAAGGCAACAAGCAGTCCGACAGTTTATGAACTGTCGCATGAAGGCTAGGACTCCTGTTGGAGACTTTATGATATTGATCATTAGTCATCTGAGTAAAATGGAAATCCTAGGATCTGAGATTGATGGGAAGAATGTCATAGATACGATCTTAGAAACTCTCCCCGCATCTCTTGATACCTCCAATATGAACTACTCCATTAACAAGCTAGTGTACACTGTTACCAAGCTTATGGAGGAACTTCACACTGCTGTAGGTCTCACTAAGAGAAAGAGGAATCAAGGAGAGGCACATGCTACTGAGCACAAAGCCTCCGCCTCTAGAACTGAGAAGGGACCTTACAAGGCCGATAAAAAGAACTGTCCCGCCTATCTCAAAGCAAAGGAACATAGTATTGTACTAGTTACCGAAGCATGCTTAGTAGCTGATAATGTATCAACGTGGATTCTTGACTCCGCTGCTACTAACCATATTTGTTGTTCCTTGAATGGTTTCAAGAAAACCAAAAGCCTAAAGGAAGGCGAGTTCTGTTTCAAATGGGGTGATGGGAGCCTGGTGTCCGTGAAGACTGTGGGATCCGTGACGCTGTCTTTTGAAGACCGCACTTTAAACTTGAATAATGTTTATTTTGTTTCTACCTTTGGGAAGAACTTAATATCCGTTGCTCGTCTTCGTGAGCAAGATTATTGTTTAAAGTTCATTAAGAATGGAATTCGTATTTCGTTTCCTGATAATTCTTTTGTCACTGATGCATGTATGAAGAATGCTCTTTTCTACATCTATCCCACTAAACCTTCTCTTTTAGACACCGAAATAGATAATGATCTAATTAGGGAGCCAAAGAGGATCAAACTTTCTGAATCCTCCGATCTAACAAAATCAACACACCTATGGCACTTAAGACTTGGTCATATCAGTCTAGAAAGGATTAAGAGACTTGTGAGGGATGGTCCACTCCAAGCCTCTGCAATAGGATCACTACCTACTTGTGAATCCTGCATAGAAGGAAAAATGACTAAGCGACCTTTCTCTGATAAAGGTCGAAGAGCCACTGAGTTGCTGGAACTAATACATTCTGATGTATGTGGTCCGCTCAGCCAACAGGCACGTGGAGGATACGAATACTTCGTTACCTTCACTGATGATTACTCAAGATATGGGTTTGCCTATTTTCTCAAACACAAATCCGAGACCTTTAACGTATTTAAGGTCTTTAGGGCTTTAGTGAAAAAGCAAACTGGCAAAGTGATCAAAACCCTTCGAGCCGATCGAGGTGGTGAGTATATGTCTGGAGAGTTCGATGACTTTCTTAAAGAAGAAGGTATCGCTTCTCAGCTTACCGCACTCTAATGGAGATGGTTAGATCAATGATGAGTTACTCATCACTCCCTCCTTCCTTTTGGGGATATGCCCTCGAAACAGCCGCTTATATTCTGAACCAAGTTCCGTCCAAAACGGTTCCTGGTACTCCTTATGAACGATGGACTGGCCGTGAAGTGAATCTTGGCCGCATCCGAATTTGGGGTTGCCATGCACACGTGCTGAGGCAAAAGACTAGCAAGTTGGCTAGTAGGTCAGAATTGTGCCTGTTTGTGGGATATCCAAAGGAAACCAAAGGTTTTACTTTCTATAGTCCCGAGGACGATAAGACTTTCATTAGCACGAATGCTCGTTTCCTCGAGGAGGACTTTATGAAAGATGCAAAACCTAGAAGCAAAATTGTGCTTGAAGAAAAGTTGGGTGAGGAAGCTTCTACCTCATCTGTAAGAACTGTTCTTACCCCAACTGAAACACAACCTAACTCATCAGAATCTCGTCAAGTAGTACTTAGACGTAGTGGGAGGGCTACTCAAAAGCCTGACAGGTACATGTCTTATGGAGACTCTCTTGTAGCCGTCTCTGACATGGATGATCCTGTTTCCTATAGCCAAGCGATGGCTTGTTCTGAATCAAACCTTTGGCTTGACGCCATGAAAGTTGAAATGCACTCGATGTATGTCAACAATGTCTGGAAACTTGTAGACCTTTCTGAAGGGATTAAACCCGTAGGGTGTAAGTGGATATACAAGAAGAAAAGGGGTCGTGATGGGAACGTTGAGACGTTCAAAGCATGACTTGTGGCGAAGGGTTATACCCAACAAGAAGGGATTGACTATGAAGAAACCTTCTCGCCAGTCGCGATGCTTAAATCCATCCGCATACTCCTATCCATAGCTGCAGCTCTCGACTATGAGATCTGGCAAATGGATGTCAAGACAGCCTTTCTGAATGGCAATCTTGACGAGCGCATTTACATGGCTCAACCAGACGGTTTCGTGGATAAAGGTCAAGAGACCAAGGTTTGTGAGTTGCTTAAATCCATTTATGGACTAAAGCAAGCATCTAGGTCATGGAATATTAGATTCGATGAAACTGTAAAGAGCTTTGGCTTTGAACAGTCAATAGATGAGCCTTGTGTTTACAAGTTAATACACGAAGGCAAAGTTGTGTTTCTGGTACTATATGTCGATGATATACTACTCATTGGTAATGACATGGGTAAGTTATCTGAGGTTAAGGTCTGGCTAGCAAAGCAATTCGATATGAAGGATCTATGAGAAGCCGCGTACATTCTGGGAATCCAAATCTTTCGAGATAGGAAAAACCGGACCCTGTCGCTCTCTCAAGCATCTTATATTGATAAGGTAATGGATCGCTTCTCGATGCAAGACTCCAAGAAGGGCCAAACACCCTTTAGACATGGAGTTTCACTCTCTAAGTACAAGTCTCCCAAGACTGCACAAGAGATTGAAGACATGAGGAAAATTCCTTACGCCTCTGCCGTAGGAAGCCTTATGTATGCTATGCTTTGCACTAGACCTGACATCTGTTTCGCCGTTGGCGTAGTTAGCCGTTTCCAATCCAACCCTAGACCCGAGCACTGGATTGCTGTTAAGCATGTTCTTAAGTATCTTCGAAGAACTAGGAACTTGATGCTTACATACTTAGGTACTGACCTGACTATGACGGGATATACCGACTCCGATTTTCAAGCAGATAAGGATTCCAGGAAATCCACTTCGGGATCTGTGTTCATCCTTAATGGTGGAGCTGTTGTGTGGAGAAGTATTAAGCAATCTTGCATTGCTGACTCCACAATGGAAGCAGAATATGTGGCTTCTTGTGAAGCATCCAAAGAGGCTGTATCGCTTAGAAAGTTCCTTAAGTATTTGGAAGTTGTTCCAAACGTCGACGAGCCCATGACCCTTTATTGTGATAATAGTGGGGCTATCGCTAACTCAAAGGAACCTAGAAGCCATAAGCACTCTAAGCATATTGAGAGGAAATACCATTTGATTCGAGAGATCGCGCAGCGCGGAGACGTGGAGGTGAAGTAGATCTCTGGCAGATCCATTCACCAAGGCCCTAGCGAACCTGGTCTTCGACCAACATCGAGAGGGATTAGGCATAAAGGACTACTCACATCTTCTTTGAGTCAAGTGGGAGTTTGTTGTCAATAGTGCCCACAAGAAGAGTAGTAGTGTCTATTTGTGTACATTTGATGTACTATAGTCTTACGAAGACTCTTGCTTGTAATTGCTTATTCATTAATAAAAAGTTGAAACGTTCATTCAATCTTCCTTGTTTGAAGCTTTATGATAAAACCTTAGTCTTTTAGTCCGTAAACAAACTTAACAACTTACGAAGAGACAAATGTAGATTTGCATGAACAAACTCTTCGTAGTTTGCTTAAAACGATATATTCGCAATCTTAGGGTCAAAGGACTATTGACCTCAGTACGATTGTTAGAAGAATCTATGATGTCTGGTTATGAGGCATTGAGAGTTGGGGACTCTATAGTTCTTCTAGGTATCTTCCGAAGATACTGAATTGACCAGTGCACTTCTAGAGACAATATAAGAACAAACCATTTAACCTCTTATGTCTCGAAGTCACTATGTATGAATTGCATCATGCTTACCTTAATCCTGAAATGAGACATGCCATTTCACACCTTAGTATTCTCATTTGAGAAAGTCAAAGTTCGGACTCACTATGTGATTCCGAACAAGGCCTATTGGTGAAGTACTAAGTTGTGAGTCTGTCATGAGTAACTTTGTGAAGTTCTCATAGATATGGAATTCATGTATAAGATTGCTGAAATGCAATGTATGTCACCTCATGCTTTGTTCCTTGGAGTGTGAATAAATGAACTGGCCAGTGTCCAAATTGAGTCCTGACTCTTTTGGATGAAACAATGTGACTTGTTAGCTCCTCGTCAATACATTGTTTCTAACTTATTCACAAGCGACAAAGGAGTTGAGGAAATAACAGCTAGAATGGTAAAATGGTAATTTAGTAAATCCCGACTAGCTGATGACATTCATGAAGGGTAAACATAGATAATATTCAGTGGATCCGTTCATTATAATTAGGTCGAATTCTTGAGTAGAAAACAAATTCATTTGAATCGAGAGATTTTCAGTGTCAGCTCTTTAGTGGAGTCAGTTGGCATTAAGCTAAACTTGGAAAAGGTTTGTGAACTTTTGAGTCCAAGTGTTTAGCTAAAGCTTTGTTCATTTGGGTCCATGAGGTCACTGTCACGAATCACATCGATAGGAATAGTTAAACTGGAAGCTAAGTCAAAACAAGAACGAAAATAGTCAAAAGGGTAATTTGGTCTTTTGAGACAAAGGATGAAATGAATGTCAATAAATTTTTTGACAAGTTCATTTGATGACTTAATGTCACTCGGCCATGACTTGATCATTGGGCCTTGTGAATTAATTTCATTTCATAAGAATTTTATTGAAAATTCTAAATGGGCCTTTTCTTATGTTGTCATGAACAAGTGAAGAAAATTCTAGAAGCTTTTTCTAGAAGATTATGGGCGCCTACCCTATAGAGAAATAGGAGAGTTTATTTTGTGCATAAATGTATTTAGATACTTGCCAAAAGAAAAAGAGGAAACAAATTTCCCATACATGCATGGGGAATTTCGGCCAAGTGAGAAAAGGGCAAGCCAAGGAACAAAAAAGGAAACAAATCCAAGCCTCTAGGAGGCAGCCTTGGGCGCCCAAGATGGAATGGGAAATAAAGGATTTTTGCTCATGAATATGTGATATTCTATAGAAGAGGAAACTACCTTATTGAAGGTAAAACCTCTCCTATAAATAGGATCCCCGTTCCTCATATTTCATTCATCCAAAGTTTTAGAGATTGAGAGCTTCTCTCTCTAGACTTGGCCGCCCCTTCCTCTCTCTCTCTCTAGTTTATATTTTCTATTTTTTCTTGTCTTGGCACCTAGGTCCTCACTCGACCTAGTGTTTAGCTCTGCGACTTCTAGACTCGTTCTTAAGTCGTAGCGTTTAAAAGTGCCCACTCACTGATTCATTCTTTTCGAGTGATTTAGTGATAGAAACTTTCGTGGTTGCTCGAGGTGCCGAGGAAAGAAAGAGAGACGTGCTGCGAGGGGAGACGAGCGTTGCGAACTTTCCAAAAGCTTCTTCAAAGTTCAAGCTTCAAGAAAGGTTAGTAAACTCTTAGCTCATATTGGTTTTTAATTACATGTACTTGCTTTTTTGTCTAGGTTAGTAAAAACTGTTTTTACTTGAAAAGAAATTTTTTAAAATTCCGCCGCTTCCCAAAGCGTTTAATCTTTTTCTTAAACCCTAGATCAATTCCAACAAGACGCGTAAAGGCGCAACCCGTAAGACGCCTACATGGCGCAACCTAAGACGCCTACATGGCGCACGTAAGACGCGTAAAGGCGCAACCCGTAAGACGCCTACATGGCGCAACCTAAGACGCCTACATGGCGCACGTAAGACGCGTAAAGGCGCAACCCGTAAGACGCCTACATGGCGCAACCTAAGACGCCTACATGGCGCACGTAAGACGCGTAAAGGCGCAACCCGTAAGACGCCTACATGGCGCAACCTAAGACGCCTACATGGTGCACTTAAGACGCCTACATGGCGCACTTAAGACGCCTACATGGCGCAACCTAAGACGCCTACATGGCGCAATCTAAGACGCCTACATGGCGCACTTAAAACGCCTACATGGCGCACTTAAGACGCCTACATGGTTCAACCTAAGACGCCTACATGGCGGAATCCAAGACGCCTGCATGGCGCGCTTAAAACGCCTACCTGGCGCGGCCTGATACGTCCACTTGGCACATTCCGACACACGTAAGGCGCCTACGTAGCATGGCTGATTCGCAGTTGAAAATACTTAAGAACGCAAACCATCCAAGTGACTGGCGTGTTTGAAAAGGTATCCTACTGAGGTAAACGGATGGGCAAAACCATTGACACAAACAATTGACCATCTAAGCATGCCATAAAAGATGGATGTGCAAAAACATTCATAAGAATAAATGAATAACGTCTCATAAAAGAAAGGGGCAACCGCCTCAAATCCTAGAAAGCATACGCTAAGACAAGTGCGCTAAAGGGAAAAATCCTAGTAAGCAAGCGCTAAAACAGGTGCGCTGAATGGAAAAACCTAAAAAGCATGCGCTAAACACTTGCGCGAGAAAAATAAAGAAAAGAAAAGGTCACTCGGCGGGAGCGTCGTCTACAGGATCGGCCCCGTCGAGTGATGGGAACAGCGAGTCGAAGAAGTGGAAGGTGACCCCCCGAGAAACATTCTCGGTAGCTGCGGCATCCCGACACTCCACCGTCGTATATCTTGCCTCCTCGACTCCGACATCAAAGTCGTCTTGAAGGTCGGATGCAAGCCGTTCCGCCGCGGCTTTCTCCTCGGTGACCCGAGCCACCTCCTCCGCCAAGGAGTCGCGCTTACGCTGCGCACGAACACGGGCAGCCTCACTCGATGTAAGCTGGCCCTGAAGAATGCCAACTTCTTCTGTGCGCGATTCCAACTGACGTCGAAGGTCCCGCGCTTCGCTCCGGAAGACCTCCGTCGATCGAGTCGCCACTTCGAGGGCTTGACGTTCCGTCGTTAGCTCCTCAGCCATCTTCGCCACCGCCGCCTGAGCACGGTCGCACTTGCCACGGGTAACTCCCAATTCCACGCGAGCCTCTTGAAGCTGCTCGCGGAGACTCGCAAACTCCGCCTTTGAGTGAGAACCTTGCTCGGCGTGGGCTAGCTGAGACTTCGCTTGAGCAAGCTCTTCCTGGGCATGGCTCATCCGCCTGATGAGGTCGTGAAGGATCTTCTCACCCCGGGTCGCTCGAGCGAGCACCTGAGAAGGCAAAAAGATAGTTTAGCGAAAGATAGGTTCATCACAAACGAGGCAAGGGAAACTTACTCTCTGTGCATCGGAAACGCCGTGACGAAAGAACTCCACGTCGCTGCTGGCCACGACGCTCTTCCACATCTTCATCGAAGATTGAGCAAGGCCCAGGGAACATTCCCCCCTAACCTCCGCAGCCTCCACGTCGACCATCGAGTTTACGTGCTTGGAGTCCGAAGACGTGTCTGGTAAAGCCGAGGAGGAGGGTCGCTTCAAAGAAGTGCGAGGACCGCTCCCCGTCCGATGATCGGTATCGGGTTTCTCTCGACCGTTCCGACTTCGGGTCCCGAGAAGCCTTCGCTAGGCGCGCTCGAGCCCTCGCCCTAGCCGAAGAGACTACAAAAGCAACAAAAGTCAAAAACCTAAGCTAAAAACAAGAGCAAGAAGTGTGAAACATCGACATACCTTGAAGATCGCCACTCGAGAGAGATGATGCGGCACTGGGGACACTCTCGGTCCGCTGGCTAGGTGGAAACGGCGGGAACCACCCGGTCGAAGCCATCAACTCAGGGGAACGAAATCGTTCGACGGCTTTCCGAGCCTCCGACATTCCCCGGATCTCCTTCACAAAGTCGAGGTCATCGACCCCCGCGTTAGTAGAAAACTCGGCCAAGGGGCCGAACCGAAGCGGCGCATCACCAAAAGCCTCCGCCTAGACCCACACCCATGGTCGTCGATTATACTTCTCTAAATCGATGATCAGCTTAGTGTTCCGGCGATCGCGGGCCACAAAGAAACTGGGTTGCCCGGGCGCAGGGAAGACCGCGATGAGATTGCGAAAATCACTCACGGTCATTACCCGCTCAGTCTGGCAATGCCACTCCATGTGGCACATCGCCACTATGCGGTAGAATGCCGGACTCATCTGACATGCGTGCACCCCCAGACGAGCGAGAAGCTGCTGAACGATGGGTTGAAACGGCAGCCGCAACCCGCAGTTGAGACTTGCAATCGAAACTGCGGCAAACCTACGACGAGGCCGGAAAGGGACGGAGAAGCGCCATGGACGACAGAATGGCGAATGCCTCCCGGAGACCGACGAATGTCCGGTAGGTGAGCGAGCTTGAAGCATCGACCCCCGAACAATCTAAGTCCTCGGGAGCAGCAAGGCCCTCCTCGGGATACCACTCCGTCCTAGCAAGCGACCTCGCCGATACTAACGCCTCTGCGTCAGGGGTCTCGGGCTGAGAACCCCCTGGCTCCACGGAAGGACCCCTGCCCTCCGACACAACCGCGGCAGCCGCCGACAGTACCTCGGGATGCTCCGATGCGAGCCCTTCGGCCCCCGGACATGTCTCCGACTCACCTCCGGGATCTTCAGACTCGGGACCAAAGTTGTCCACGCAGTCTATCTCGTCGAGAACCGACTCTAGCAGAGTCACCGCATCCGCGTCCGTAGCATCTCCCGGCACGCCTTGAGAGTCCAAGTCGGACTGCGGCACGTCGAGGCGGACTTTGTCACGAACCCCCTCACCAACTAAGTTGATCACGAGGCGAGGGGCAGGTTCCCCGGACGTGGGACGATCAAACTCCCCACCTGAATCGCGTCCAGTTGGCGCGCACTCTTCGTGAGGCTGAGCAGCGGGCACGGTCGCACCCAGCTCGCCTTCCTCCAGCCACTGCTCTACTCCGCTTGGATTTTCTTCCACGTGCAGAGGAACTTCCCTTAATCCCGCGAAGAGATCATCCTCTGTGTGTTCAGAACCCTGAAAAAAGAGAGAGAAATCAATCTCGGGACTCTCAGCTGAGAAAAGGGGAGGGACACCCATAATGCAAGTGTAAAAGAGAAAACAAGCGTAGAAAAGAGAGAAAAAAAAATAAAGTGAGGGATAAAGAGAAGGGGGGAGGCCTATTTATAGACTTCTAGGAGGGTAGGAGTCGAAATCCTACTCCCACAAGGAGCAAAATCGGAGAAAAAACTCCAAAAAGTCGGAGTTCTCCCGCGCAAGGCGAACTAGCCCCGCGCACGGGGCGCGCCGCCCGCCAATCCCGCGCGCCGCGCGGGTCGGGTTGCACAGACCGCGCGCCGCGCGGCCCTCCTGAAAAAAAAAAAAAAAGAAGAAGAGGAAAAGATTTTTCCTCGGGGTCACAAGACACGGGAAATATTTTCCTCAAACACCCAATTAGAAGAACAAAAAGTTCATCGCTGGGACACCTCCTGAGCGACGAACTTGGGGGGCTAATGTTGTCGGTCGTTTTCGGAAAACCCGAGACGCCAAGAAGGCACGTCGCTCAAAGGGCCGATGGTCAGGCCGGAGGTTCTGAAGAGCGGCAAGTCTTCAAGCCCTCGCCCAAACTCCTGACTCCTTAAGTCGAGCCTTGAGTCAGTCTCCTCGAGTCGAGCTTCGCTCCTCGAGTCAAGCCTTGAGTCAATCTCCTCGAGTCGAGCTTCGCTCATCGAGTCGAGCCTCGAGTCAGTCTCCTCGAATCCAGCTTCGCTCCTCAAGTCGAGCCTTGAGTCAGTCTCCTCGAGTCGAGCTTCGCTCCTCGAGTCGAGTCACTCTCGTCAAGTGGAAACCTTCATATTTCACGAGGGAAGGATGATATTCGAAGGCCCACAAGAGCCCGGCAAGACGAGCCGTTCACCGCACGCACAGCATGCTACGCCGGCCAATCAAGCAGCAGGCAGCGCGTCGTGCCGGGCAGGCACGCGCCGCGCCTGGACGTGCCCGTGCCGCGCGTTCCATGCACCGCGCATCGTGCGCCGCGCCTAGTGACCCGCGCGCCGCGCCCCCTGCGCCGCGCGCCGCGCGTTGTGCGCCTCCACTTGATGGCATGCGCGTTCCTAGTCCCACATGTACGAAAAAGGGACCTTCTAAGCCCCCAAACACCTATATAAACCCCCTCCCATTGAGGGGAAAGCCATCCCATTGAATCCTATTCAATTCAAGAAATTCTCTTCATCTCCTATCGACACGCTCGTTCTCTTCATCTCCTCTGCTTCTCTGGATGCCATATTTGGCCTGAAGCAGATTCTCTTCTCTCTCCTTCGTTCTCAGAGGTTCTGAAGCACTCACGGGGACTTCCCGGACGTCGCTCCCTCTGACCGAACATTCTCCGGTGCTCAAGCACGCCCCTAGGGTTCTCGACTAGAGTTCCCCACGCGCGTCTAACTCGCTAGACGCGTACGCGATCTCCGAAGTTCTGAGACGCTGCCGTGGACTCCTCGCGCCCCATCTCCTTCGTCGAGCACGCCTCTCCGCCAAGGCTCCGCGCCTCATACCGCGTCCTACACGCTTGAACTACGTTCTGACCTGATCCCACGCACGGGTACGTAGGCAGCCGACAACCAAGGCACGGTCACTCCTCCTCCTCACCCCCTACCTCTCCCGAGAGGCGGGTTGATCGGAGAAAACCCTAGCTTGAGACTATCGAGTTCACACTCTTGGCCCGGGTGCGATCACTTGGTCCGGCCTTGGATCGAACCGCCCGAGGTTTTAAATAGTTGTTCATTTTCGTGCGACAACAATATAAAAAAAAATAAAATGATAAAAACGGATGTTTATAAAAGAAATAAATATTATAAAAAAATTGATATGTTATCATTGAATATTTATTACTTATTTTTAGGACATATATAAAGTTATAAACACGGGTATTTTTAAATTATATAGCTGGATATATAGAATATGTATTAAATAAAATAAAATAAGGATAAACATATAGTAAATAATATGTACTAAATGTATTGCTATTACTATATTACAATTTTAATAATTGAAAGATACATCTGTGTGTGTGTGTATATATATATATATATATATATATATATATATATATATATATATGTGTGTGTATATATATAACATATTTTGCAACATTATTTACGTTTGGTTTTCCATCGGCACGTCGGTTTTCCATCGAAAACGGCATTTTAAAACGGCATATCAGTTGTCTTTTTCCACAATTTTTCCGTTCGGTTTTCCATCAGCGTGTCGATTTTCCATAAATCAGAGGGCTCGAAACGACATCGAAAACGGCATTTAGAACATTTTGGAATGTTTAAATACGCTATAAAAATGAAAAAAAAGGAGGAAAACGAAATAAAAAAATCAAAATTTTATATGAGGACAAATGAGAATACGATTTAGAGGAGATATGATATGATCTGGGGAGATAAAATACAAGTAATTTGACCCAATTATAAATTCGAGTATTCAAGATTTTAAAGAAGAATTTTATAGTTTAAAAGAAGATGAATGGAGAAAATACAAAGTATAGTATGGACTGATCTATACTTTTAGAAGCAAAATGATTACTTCATCATGAAAGAAATTGAAAAGATATTTAAGACGTCTAAAACATTTTATCCATAATTAGGTATTAAATAGGCATGATTTTACATTTGTTTTTGTTCTAAAGTTGTTTCAACTCCAATTGGTGCCTTTTAATGGGTTGAATCCATTAGGAATTGTTTATTTTCGTTTTTATGAGCTGAATTCATAAGGGTGATTTTAAAGAGTTTAAATGAGGGATGAAACCATTAGAAATTACGGTAATGGGGTTTTTATGATTATTGTTATTGTGGTTTTATCGCATAACATTTGCAACATGCATCCCACATAGAGATCCGATTCAACACGCCGTTAGTATATTTTCAAGGCTCTTCGGGTAGGCGATCTTGAGGCTAGAGACGACTTCCAATGGTCACAAACGGATCAAGGTGGATGAGGACAAGCACGAAATAGCCAAGATCTCCTATTGTTCTTAGGAGAGTGGTCCTAGGTGGTGATGGATGTCTAAGTTGCTTCCTCCTTCGGGTTGGATGGGATGGCTTCTCATTGCTCCTTTTCCTAAGTCAAAGTACTGAAATAGGAGAAAAATGGGCCAATAGTGGAATGTTCCTCTATGTTGAGTGAGGAGCTTGTGAATATGATTTCAACAAGCTCATAAACACACTTAGAGATTTGATAAAATAGATATTTGTGATACCATCATGTGTGTCGCTCATTTTCCGACAACGATTTAACAGCGCGACCGGTTAGATCCGAGTCCGGACTAGGTGGTCGCGCTTGAGCCGATGGTGCTTAGGACTTGAGGACTCGATTCCTCTTTGTAAAATGGTTGAAAAATCTGTTCGCCGAGTCACCTGAAACAAGGAAGAATGGAAATGAACTTCAAAGAGGCACAAAAGGCAGTTCTTCTAATTACCTCTCTGACGCTTGACATTAGGAGAGTTGATATGAACTAATTTCGAGGGTTTAGAGTGTTTGAGGGTGAATTTTGAGTGAAACGAGCGTCAGTAGACCTTCGGAAAATGTTTTTAGGACTCGAGTATTCGTTATCTTGAATGGTGTGACAGGGCTGGTATATATCGGCCTTGGGTCCTATGTAAATGAGGCAAGTTCCCCCCTTTCAGCTGTCCACGGGTGCCAGATGAGACCCTGCAGGCTGAAAGCTAGCGGGCGGGACCTCCCGAGTCTCGGCGAGACTTCTCTTCAGTCCTGGAGTTGACAGTTGTGACCTCTTAAGTCCCGGTGAGAGTCGTCACCTGCTTGGAATCGACGGGCGAAACTTCTTGAGTCTTGGCGAGACTTGTCCCCGGTCGAGTGTCAACAAGCGGGACCTCTTGAGTCTTGACGACACTCATCCCCGACCGAGAGTCAGCGGATGGGACGTCCTGAGTCCCAGCGAGACTCGTCTCCAACCGGGAGTCGATGAGCGGGACCTCCCGAGTCTCGGCAAGACTTGTCATCGACCTGGAGCTGGCGGGCGAGACTTTTCACCGACCTGGAGGTAGCGGGCTAAACCTCTTGAGTCCAGGTGGGACTTCTCCTTGGCTAAGAATTGGCGGGTGAGATCCATTGGGCCGCGAAACCGACGATGTTTCGTTGGCCCATTGGTGTGGAATATGCATCAGACTAAATTGGTCTGGTAACATCTTGTATGATATGGATGAGTATCCGAGAGAAAATATGTAGAGAGTGATTTTCCTACAAATCTAGAGAAAAGAGAAGGAAAATGTGACTCTTTTAGTGATGCTTGTTGTGTTATTGAGTGTAGTGTGGTAAAATTTGGGCTTTTTGCGGTTGTGGATGTGAGAAATGAAGATGAGTGGAAAAATGTGGAGATTTATGAGAGTATATGGTAATATGAGTGAAAACATGGAGATTTGTGGTGGATTAGGTGGTGAGAATGTTCTCGAAGTGATGGAAGAGAAGAGAAATTATGGGTTTGTGGTGGAATGAGAGAAAAATGATGGTTTTGAGTGTTGATGTGATGGAAGAAGAGAAAAGTGGTTGACAGAGAATTTGTATATAGTTTTTGTATGGAAAATTGAGAGCTCCCAATGTGGTGAAATATAGAGTTTTAATAGAGTTTTTGAGGTGTTGAGATATGGAGTGAGTTGTGGGGCCCATCCAAAGCATTGGGGTAAAAAATAAGGGGTTTTGACCCATTTAGATTATTTTTGGCCATGTGGCAGCTTGGGGCAAGGAAATTAGGGCCAAAATGAGGTTGGCCGACTCGAATTTAGGCATGGTCAAGCACTCTTAGGACGACAAGGGTGTGGTCAGCCTGAATTTTGGTGAAAGAAGGTGATCCCATCTTTGTCGGCATGAAAATGTATAAAGAAGGGAGTCATTGCACTAGCATGAGTGTGACTGTCCCAGAGATGTGTCGAAAGTGGGGTGACCAGACCGGTAGGGGCTCGATCGGCCCGAGAATGAGTCTCAATGTGCGTCACCGTCCTGGGAATGAGTTTTGATGGGTGTCATCAAGCCAACGGGGGTTCGCCCGGCCCATGAGTGTGTTCTTTCGGGGTCACCGAGTCGGCAAGGTGCTTGCGCCGCCCAAAAATGTTCTTTTCTTAAGGTCACGAGCTGGCATGGTGCTTGCCCTGCCGGAAATATTCATTGTTGGGGCCACCGAGATTGATCGAGGTCACCATACCTTGGTTTAGGTATGGCAAAGGCCACCGAACCACGGTCAACGTGTGACAAGGGTTACCTGTCATAATTTAAATAAATTTTAAACAAGGCGGAAATATGATTAATTAAACATACGATAAGTAAATATTTTACATAATTAAAAGTGCGGCATATTATACACATATATGCGGTTATAAAGATCCCGGGAAATTTTTCGCGATTTAATTTAGAACTTTGAGTCTTATAGAGACTCTTATTTATTCACAAGCTCCCAATTTTTTTACACACACACACATACATATATATGTATATATATATATATACATGAGATAGTCTGAGAGCGTTGTTTAGACAGAGTTTGACAAAATACTATTATATAGTAGTTTATTCCCGGGTGAGTACCCCTTTTCTACATTACCAAGGGTCATAAAACTATGAGTCGATTGACTCAATAAGCAGGAGTCTGACCTATGAAAGGAAAGCATCTAATGCATAGCCATGGGACGTGCAAACAATCACAAAAGAATGCAGGATGCAAATGCCGCTAATTCTATAGCATGCATAAAGTGTGATCACATCCTAGCTAACACCTGTCACTCCGCAAGGTTATACATCTCTCTTTCATAACCTCCGGAATGACAAGAGACCAACTTCAGACTTCAGCAGCAGTCTATCGCTGGTCTAAGAGTTTTCATTTTGTCTGGGATCCACTAGTGGTACCATTTTTATTATGACGTCATCGCATACTGGGTTCTGACAGCAATGAGCTCGCGAATCGTGACCTTCACCCATTCTCCAGTCTCGCAACGAGCTCGCGAATCGCGACCTTCACCCATTCCGTAATGAGTACTCAGCGCACGGACTTTTAAGTCTGTTAAATACAAGTCATTGACTTGTGGGTACCACCGACAATGTTTTTAATCTTTGGGTAGTCTAGCTCATAGAGTACACAACTAAGTGTATGCAGGAGAGCGTAATCCCGAAAGAATTATTGTTTCCATCTTCTTGCTCGTTAAGTATTTTAAGTTGAAGACTCGGGATGTGACTCCCGGTACTTCTACTATCGGTTCGAATCCGAGAGTCCGTTTCTGCTCTCCTGTCACCTCTGATCTAACCTATCCCTATGGTTAGTAAAGGGATCTAGCTACAACAAATAACAACGTAGCTAGTTCAAGTTAGAATTTGAACCTACGGGTAAAATCCGAACCAAGTTTTACACTAAGAGTGGCCGAAGCCTTAATCTTCGGGGTTCCTATTTTTTTTAAGGCTTTACCTACTCTTGTTTACTATCACATAAATGCACACAAACAGGGTTATTCCCTTGGTAATGAGTTGACTAGTGTCTCCTCACTTACTTGGAATAGTAAAACCGCTTGACTTTATTTCCTCGACACTTCATTTCGCGATATTCGTCCTCGTGCTCTCCTCGAAAGACTTAGCACGTCCTGGAGTTCGTTTAGAGAAATTAGAATCCTCGCTTGAGGTTCTATTAATTCTTGGGCTTGGAAAGAATGACGAATTGGTTTCAAGTTCGTTGACGGAATAGACGTGTTTTAATTTAGTGTTAAAAAAATTAATTTATTAATTTCCGGCCCTCGGAAATTAATTCGTTATTTAAGACCCATAATCATTCAAATGTACCAAGAAAGGTACGAAAAATAATTCATAACTTATAAGATTCGAGCGATTATAAATTAACCGTGTAACCCTTAATTGGGTCTTAAATAAAAATCTAAAAAAACTCTTACAAGTCGAGATCTTTAGATTTATCGACCAATTAAATTTTTGAACGTTATAAAAAATAAAATAAAATTAATTAACTCGTCAACCCTCGACGTCACACGAGAGAATTTCAACGCTAATAAGCGAATATACTCACAGTTATTCGAGACCGAGGTTTGTCTTAAATTTCTCGTCACTTCTCGTGTATCGTGTGTTGTCGCACGAAAATGAACAACTATTGAAAACCTCGGACGGTTCGATCCAAGGCCGGACCAAGTGATCGCACCCGGGCCAAGTGTGTGAACTCGAAAGTCTCGAGCTAGGTTTTCTCCGATCAACCTGTCTCTCAGAGATGTAGGGGGTGAGGATGAGGAGCGACCGTGCCTTGGGTGTCGGCTGCCTACGTACTCGTGCGTGGGATCAGGTCAGAACGTAGTTCAAGCGTGTAAGACGCAGTATGAGGCGTAGAACCTTGGTGGAGAAGCGTACTCGACGAAGGAGACGGGGCGCGAGGGGTCCTCGGCAACGTCTCAGAACTCCGGAGATCGCGTGCGCGCCTAGCGTGTTAGACGCGCGAGGGAAACTCTAGTCGAGAACCCAAGGGGCGTGCTTGAGTACCGGGGGGCGTTCGGTCAAAGGGAGCGACGTCTGGGAAGTTCCCGTGAGTGCTTCGGAACCTCTGAGAACGAGAGAGACTTGTGAGAATGCTTCAGGCCAAATATGGCATCAAGAGAAGCAGAGAAGAGTGAGGAATAGAGCGTATCGATAGGAGATGAAGGGATGGCTTCCCCCTCAGTGAGAGGGGGTTTATATAGGTGTTTGGGGACCCTAAGGGGGTCCTTTGGAGTCCATGTGGGACTAGGAACGCGCCCCTTTTCAAGAGGAGGCGCACAAAGGAGCAGCGGCGCACCATGTGCGGCGCGCGACCCGCGGCGTGCGGCTCGGCCTTGGCCGAGCGCGGCGCGCGGGCAGCGCTGCTCAATGCGCAGCGTGCGGCCCTGCCGGCGCGGCGCGCGCTGGGCTCCGTCTTTGTGGGCTTTTCGCGATCGTCTCGCTTCCGGGCCCGTTGAGCTATTGTGGGCTCGGTATTTCGGGTTTATGACACAAATGTTTTGTCGACGGATAGAGCTCGAGTCGATGCTCGACTCGAGGAGCGAAGCTCGACTCGAGGAGATCGACTCGAGGCTCGACTCGACGAGCAAAGCTCGACTCGAGGAGACCGACTCAAGGCTCGACTCGAGGAGACTGATTCAAGGCTCAACTCGAGGAACGAGGCCCGACTCAAGGAGACTGAATCAAGTCTCAACTGGAGGGGCGAGGCTCGACTCGAGGAGCGAAGCCCGACTCGAGGAGACTGACTCAAGGCTCGACTCGAGGAGCGAAGCTCGACTCGAGGAGACTGATTCAAGGCTCAACTCGAGGAGCGAGGCCCGACTCGAGGAGACTGAATCAAGTCTCAACTCGAGGGCCGAGGCTCGACTCAAGGAGCCGACTCAAGTCTCGACTCGAGGGATTCCGCTCGACTCAAGGAGTCAAGAGTTTGGGGCGAGGATTTGAAGGCTTGCCACTCTTCAGGACCTCCGGCCTGACCATCGGCCCTTTGAGCGACGTGCCTTCTCGGCGTCTCGAGTTTTTCGAAAACAACCGACAACATTAGCCCCCCAAGTTCGTCGCTCGGGAGGTTCCCAGCGATGAACTTTTTGTTTTTCCCGTTGGGTTGTTTGAGGAAAATATTTTAAAACTCCCGCCACCCGAGAAAAAATCTTCCTTTTTTCTTTTCTTCTTCTTCTTTTTTTTGTTTTTGGCGTAGCCGAGCGGCGCACTATTTGTGCAGCGCGCCCCGTGCGCGGGGCTGGTTCGCCTTGCGCGGGGGAACTGTGACTTTTTGGAGTTTTTCTCCGTTTTTTCTCCTTGTGGGAGTAGGATTTCGACTCCTACCCCTCTAGGAGTCTATAAATAGACCCCCCCTCTCTCTTATTTTCCACTTTATTTTTTCTTTCTCTCTACGCTTGCACTATGGATGTTCCTTCCCTTTTCTCAACTGAGAGTCCCGAGATTGATTTATCTCTCTTGTTTCAGGGTTCTGAACATGTAGAGGATGATCTCTTCGCGGGACTAGGGGAAGTTCCTCTGCACGTGGAAGAGAATCCAAGCGGAGTAGAGCAGTGGTTCGAAGAAGGCGAGCTGGGCATGACCGTGCATGTTGCTCAGCCTCAAGGAGAGTGCGCGCCAACCGGGTGTGGAGCAAGCGAGGGGGTTGATCATCTCGCGTCTGGGGATCCCATTCCTCGCCTCGTGATCAACTTGGTCGGCGAGGGGGCTCGCGACATGGCCTGCCCTGACGTGCCAAAGACCGGCTTGGATTCTTGCGGCACGCCGGGAGACATTGCGGGCGTGGATGCAGCGACTCCGCTAGAGTCGGTCCTCGACGAGATTGACTGCGTCGACGACTTTGGTCCCGAGTCTGAAGATCCCGAAGGTGATTCGGAGACATGTCCGGGGGCCGAAGGCCTCGCATCGGAGTGTCCCGAGGCGCCGTCGGCGGCTGCCGCCGCCGTGCCGGAGGGTAGGGGCCCTTCCGTGGAGCCAGGGGGTTCTCAGCCCGAGACCCCTGACGCAGAGGCGATAGTATCGGCGACGTCACTTGCTAGGACAAAGGGGTATCCCAAGGAGGGCTTTGCTTCTCCCGAGGACTTCGATTGTTCGGGGGTCGATGCTTCAAGCTCGCTCACCTACCGAACATTCATCGGTCTCAGGGAGGCATTCGCCATTCCATCGTCCGTGGCGCTTCTCCGTCCCTTACAAGGCGACCGTCCTTTCGGCCCTCGCCGTGGGTTTGCCGCAGTTTCAGTTGCGAGTGTCAACTGCGGGTTGCGATTGCCGTTTCAACCCATCGTTCAGCAACTTCTCGCCCGTCTGGGGGTGCATGCATGTCAGATGAGTCCGGCGTTCTACCGCATCGTGGCGATGTGCCACATGGAGTGGCATTGCCAGACTGAGCGGGTGATGACCGTGAGCGACTTTCGTAATCTCATCGCGGTCTTCCCTGCGCTCGGGCAACCCAGTTTCTTCATGGCCCGCGATCGCCGGAACACTAAGCTGATCATGGACTCATAGAAGTATAACCGATGACCATGGGTGTGGGTCTCGGTGGAGGCTTTTGGCGACGCGCCGCTCCGGTTCGGTCCCTTGACCGAGTTTTCTGCTGACGCGGGGGCCGATGATCTCAACTTCGTGAAGGAGATCCGGGGAATGTCGGAGGCTCCGAAGGCCGTCGAACGATTTCGTTCCCCTGAGCTGATGGCTTCCACTGGGTGGTTCCCACCGTTTCCACCTAGCCGTGGCGACGGAGAAACTCGACATTGGTCATCCGACGGAGAACGGCCCTCGCGCTTCTTTGAAGCGACCCTCCTCCTCGGCTCTACCAGACACGTCTTCGGACTCCAAGGGCGTAAACTCGATGGTCGACGTGGAGGCTGTGGAGGTTAGGGGGAATGTTCCCTGGGCCTTGCTCAATCTTCGATGAAGATGTGGAAGAGCGTCGTGGCCAGCAGCGACGTGGAGTTCTTCCGTCACGGCATTTCTGATGCATAGAGAGTAAGTTTCTCTTGCCTTGTTCGTTAGGAACCTATCTTTTTGCTAAATTATCCCTTTTGCCTTCTCAAGTGCTTGCTCGAGCGACCCGGGGCGAGAAGATCCTTCACGACCTCATCAGGCGGATGAGCTGTGCTCAGGAGGAGCTTGCTCAAGCAAAGTCTCAGCTGGCCCACGCCGAGCGAGGTTCTCACTCAAAGGCGGAGTTTGCGAGTCTCCGCGAGCAGCTTTCCTTTAGGTTTTTTCCATTCAGCGCACTTGTTTTAGCGCTTGCTTACTAGGATTTTCTCCCTCTAGCGCACTTGTCTTAGCGCATGCTTTCTAGGATTTTGGGGCAGTTGCCCTTTTCTTTTGTGAGACATTATTTATTTTTATGAACGTTTTCGCACATTCACTTTTTATGGCGTGTTTAGATAGGCAAGTGTTTGTGTCAATGGTCTTGCCAATTCTTTTACCTCAGCAGGATACCTTTTCAGACGCGCCAGTCACTTGGATGGTTTGTGCTCTGTAAGTTTTTTCAACTACGAGTCAGCCATGCCACATAGGCGCCTTACGTGCGTCGGATTGTGCTCGTAGATGTCTCAGGTCGCGCCAGGTAGGCGTCCCGATTGCGCCATGTAGGCGTCTTAGGTTGCGCCATGTAGGCGTCTTACGTGCGCCATGTAGGCGTCTTAGGTCGCGCCATGTAGGCGTCTTACGTGCGCCATGTAGGCGTCTTAGGTGCGCCATGTAGGCGTCTTAAGTGCGCCATGTAGGCGTCTTAGGTGCGCCATGTAGGCGTCTTAAGTGCGCCATGTAGGCGTCTTAGGTGCGCCATGTAGGCCTCTTAAGTGCGCCATGTAGGCATCTTAGGTGCGCCATGTAGGCGTCTTAAGTGCGCCATGTAGGCGTCTTAGGTTGCGCCATGTAGGCGTCTTACGTACGCCATGTAGGCGTCTTAGGTTGCGCCATGTAGGCGTCTTAGGTGCGCCATGTAGGCGTCTTAAGTGCGCCATGTAGGCGTCTTAGGTTTTTTTGTGGAGCCTGTTCTTTTGAGGGTTTCCTTACCGTAGCTAGCCCCCCCCCCCCCCCCCCCCCCCCCACAAGTTTTTGGGTTATAAGTTTGATTTTTGATATCCGGAAAACTTGCACAAAACGAAATTTGAAACGGCAAACTCGAGTTTTATTACTTTTGCAAAAAACTTGCGAGAAATTTAAAATCCTAAAACATTGGCTCATAGTCCTTATTGAAAATGGGATATAAAAGCGATAAAAATGCGGGGAACGCTAGCCATTGGTAGTACTGCCTCAAGTGCTCCGCGTTCCACGGGTGGCGAATCGGAGTTCCGTCTGTGTGCTCGATGTAGTATGTCCCGTCGTGAATGACTTTGTGGACTCTATAGGGACCTTCCCAGTTTGCGCCTAGGACGCCGGCGCCTTGGACTTGTGTATTCTGGAACACTCGTCTGAGTACAAGGCTTCCGACGGCAAAGGTTCACCTTTTGATCTTGGAGTTGTAGTATCTTTCGACCTTGTGCTTCTGTGTGGCGAGGCGTCTGAACGCTTCTGATCTCTTTTCGTCGATCAAATCCAGCTCCAGGCGCATGGCCTCATCGTTGTTCGCTTCGTCGAATGTATCGACTCGGAACGTGGGTATCTCGGTTTCGATTGGGACCACAGTCTCGATCCCGTATGCGAGGGAGAATGGTGTTTCGCCAGTGGCGTTTCGTGCGGTTGTCCGGTACGCCCATAGGACGAATGGCAATTCCTCGACCCAGGCGCCCTTTTTATCTTCGAGCTTCTTTTTAAGATTGCCCTTGATAGTCTTGTTGACTGCTTCGACCTGGCCGTTGGCCTGAGGGTGACGCGGCGAGGAGAAGGTCTTGCTAATCTTTAGTTGATCGCAAATATCTCTTTCTCGCGCGTTGTCGAATTGGGTGCTATTGTCGGTCACGATCGAGGCGGGGATACCGTGCCTGCATATGATGCTTTTCCAGATGAAGTTTGTCGTGTTCGCTTCAGTTATTCTGGCAACCGGCTCGGCCTCTACCCACTTAGTGAAGTAATCAATGGCGATAATGGCATACTCTTATTGCCTTGGCGCTTTAGGGAGCTTACCAATGATTTCCACGCCCCACTTAGCAAAGGGACGTGGGTTAATGATCCTGCTTAATGGGGTCGGAGGCTGTCGCAGAATTTCCGCGAAGCGCTGGCATTTGTCGCAACGCCTTGCCCATTCGCAAGCATCTCGCTTCATGGTAGGCCAGAAATAGCCTTGCTTAAGCGCTTTGAGCGCGAGGGAAGTTCCAGCGGCGTGGTTCCCACAGATGCCTTCATGAATTTCGCGGAGGACCTTGGTCGACTCAATGCTATAGAGGCATCGGAGCAGCGGTGTTGAGTAACCGCGCTTATAGAGTACGCCCTCACGGAGCGTGTATTTGGATGCTAAGGCCCTCAGCTTATCGGCTTCTTTGCGGTCTTCGGGGAGTTCACCTCTTCGCAGAAACTCGACAATCGATTCTATCCAAGTCGGCTGAGATGCCACCTCTATGGTCCCGATTTCGTTTCGGGAGACGGATGGCCGTGGTAGAAATTCAATGGGTACGGTCCCCAATCTGTCTTCGTCGATGCCAGATCCAAGGCGAGCAAGCGCGTCAGCCTCTGAATTTTGTTCTCTCAGGATTTGGTGAATCTCGAACCAAGAGAAGGCATCGAGTTTGGAGTTTGTCTTAGCCAGGTATGCAACCATGTTAGGTTCCCTGGCAGTGTAATCCCCTTTAACCTGGTTCACGATCAACTGCGAGTCGCAGTGTATTCGCAGGTTATGGGAGCCGAGCTTTTGAGCTAGCTCTGTTCCCACAATGAGCGCCTCGTATTCGGCTTAATTATTGGAGGCCTGGAAGCCGTAGTGGAGGGCATATCGTAACCTTTCCCCGTCGGGGTTAATCATGATTATTCTGGCGCCAGCCCCCCGAGCATTAGATGCTCCGTCTACGTACAACTCCCAGATGGGACCCGTCGGGTCTACCTTTCTTTTCCGAGTTAACGCATCATCGTTTAGGTCAGTTTCTGCTCTTCCCATATCGGGAGTATAGGAGAATTCTGCCACGAAGTCGGCTAAGGCCTGCCCCTTTACAGCCGTTCTTGGGTGGAACTCAATATAAGTAAAACAGAGATAAAGAGATGTGCGGAATTGATATTTTCTCATTAGCATCAGACGTGTATTTATACACATTACAAGGAAAGGGAAATAAACAAATAAGGAAACCTAATTCTACTATACAAGGAAACAAATAATCAGCTGTTGACAACTAAGGACAGCTAAGAAAAACGTGTACACCTAAGGGAATTAATCCCACACACTAATCAGCTCTAACTAACAAGGAGAAAAATAAAGCCCATCTAACAATCAACCTAATGGGCCTTTTAACAATGTTACACGTTAATTAGACTATTCTGGAGAGTATAGACGGAATTAACATAATACTTTAACACTCCCCCTCAAGTTGGTGCAAAGATATCTATCATGCACTTGTTATCACAAAACAGCTTCATGGGAGCTGTGAACTTAACCCGGAGCTCATTTAAGATGCCTCGGATCCAAATGATCTCACAAATACCTTGCGCCATAGCTCGGAACTCTGCCTCTGCACTACTTTGAGACACAACAGCTTGCTTCTTACTTCTCCACGTCACAAGATTACCCCAAACAAAGGTACAATAGGCTGAGGTTGATCGCCGGTCATCTGAACACCCAGCATAGTCAGCATCTGTGAACACTTCAATCTGCCTCCCATCATCCTTCTTGAATAAAACTCCTTTTCCCGGACTTCCTTTGAGGTAGTGTAGAATGCGATACACAGCCTCTAAATGATTCTTGGATGGATTGTGCATGTGTTGACTTACAAGGCTCACTGCAAATGCAATGTCTGGCCGTGTGTGAGCCAAGTAAATCAATTTCCCAACCAGCCTTTGATACCTTTTCTTGTCTGCCGGATCCTCATCATCATTTGTCGTTGTGAGCTTATGATTTGGATCAATTGGAGTAGAGGTAGGTCTGCAGCCGAGTAGACCTGTTTCCTTGAGTAGATCGAGCACGTACTTTCGTTGTGAGATTGCAATCCCCTTTGAGGACCTGGCCACTTCCATACCTAGAAAGTATTTGAGACTTCCTAGGTCTTTCACTTCAAATTGCTGAGCTAGGAATCTTGTCAACTTGCTGAGTTCAGCCTCATCATCACCTGTCATCACAATGTCATCCACATAAACAATCAATATGGCGAGTTTACCATTTAGAGAATGTTTGTAGAACATGGTATGATCACTGTGGGCTTGCGTGTATTGCTGATCCTTCATCACCTTAGTAAATCTGCCAAACCAAGCTCGTGGAGATTGCTTGAGTCCATACAGTGCCTTCTTAAGAAAGCACACTTTCCCATTGGCCGTGTGATCAAATCCCGGAGGTGGCTGCATAAAGACTTCTTCCTCTAGTTCTCCGTTGAGGAAGGCATTCTTGACGTCAAATTGTCGTAGTGGCCAGTCAAGATTCACGGCAAGAGAGAGTAGGACTCTGACGGTGTTTAGCTTGGCAACCGGAGCAAAGGTCTCCTCGTAATCCAGCCCATAGGTTTGAGTGAACCCACGAGCAACCAGCCTTGCTTTGTACCTGTCAATTTCTCCCTTGGCATTATACTTGATAGTAAATATCCATTTGCAATCAACTGTTCTTTTTCCTGCAGGCAACACAGTCAGTTCCCAAGTCTCATTCTTTTTTAAAGCTCTCATTTCCTCTAAAACAGCCTCTTTCCACTTAGGAATACTTAGAGCTTCATATATAGAACTAGGTATCTCATCAATCAACAAATTTGTGGTAAAGGCTCTAAAGGCAGAAGACACATTTTTATATGAGACATAATTAGACAAGGGGTACATGGGAAACTTCTCGGCTTGTCTAGTGGTGCAATTTCTGGTTCCTTTTCTAAGGGCAATTGGCTCATCTAGAATTTCAAGTGTACCTATACTCTCGGCTGATTCATCAAGAATGGCTGAATTTGAGATAAAAGGAGAAGAATTACCTTGATTCGTGTTTGGTTTTGATGATGACAGTGCTGGAGTTTCAACTTCACTTTCTGATTGCACTCTTGAGTAAACACGGAAATCAGATATTGGTTCCTCATTTGAATCAGTTCCATTTTCATTATATGATGACATTTCATTTTGATCATTTTGAGCATTTGGGACATTTTGTACATGGCTAGAAATATTAGGCAGATCCAAAATAGGCAGAGAATGATTTAAATCCCGAAAACACTCTTCAATATTATTCTCCCCCTGAAGAGGGATTTTGTCAAAAAAAGGTTGGTTTTCAAAAAATGTGACATCCATACTTACAAAGAATTTACCCGAGCTAGGGTCATAACATTTAAAACCTTTTTGAGTTGGTGAAAAACCAAGAAAAATGCATTTAATTGCTCTAGGATCCAATTTTACTCTAGCATGATCATGAACGTGTACAAAGGCAGTACACCCAAAGATTTTAGGATTTAGATGTGTGAAACATTTGTTCTCCGGAAAAAAAAAAAATTAAGTGTAGAAATGGAAGTTTTATAGCTAAGGATTTTGCTTGGCATTCTATTAATTAGATATGTAGCAGTTAACAAAGCTTCTCCCCAAAAACGTTTTGGAACATTCATAGAAAACATTATAGCTCGAGTAACTTCAAGTAGATGTCTATTTTTCCTTTCGGCAACTCCATTTTGTTGAGGTGTATAAACACAAGAACTTTGATGGATTATGCCTTTTTCATTTAAAAACTCACCAAGGATTTTGTTAAAATATTCTCTACCATTATCAGTTCTCAAAATCTGAATACGGCTATCAAATTGAGTTTCAACCATTTTGTAAAAAAATTTGAAAGTGTTTTCAGCCTCAGATTTATCCTTTAAAAGGTATATCCACGTGTTTCTAGTGTGATCATCAATAAAGGTAATGAACCAGCGAGTGTTGGTTAAAGATTTTACACGAGATGGCCCCCAAATATCACTATGAATTAAAGCAAAAGGTTTAGAAGGTGTATATTTCAAAGTAGGAAAATGAGACCTTTTATGTTTTGCCAATTGACAGATTTCACATTGCAAAAAATCAATATTCTTATTATGAAACATAGAGGGAAACAAATGCTTTAAATAACCAAAACTTGGATGTCCCAAATGAAAATGCCACAACATAATGTCATCAGATACGGAAAATAAACTAGAACAAAGAGGTTTCTGAATTTGTTTACTCAAGGTGGTCTCGGATGTGAAGTAGTAGAGCCCTACATTTTCTTCAGCACTGCCAATCATCTTCCCCGAACTTAGATCCTGAAAATCACAACCAGAAGGAATAAAAGTGAGTTTGCATTGTGAATCAGTTGTCAATTTATGAACGGATAAGAGGTTATAGGCAAGTTTAGGAACATGGAGAACATTAGAAAGAGTAATGGATGGTGATAAAATAATTGAACCTTTCCCAGCGATGGCTGAAAGAGATCCATCTGCAATTTTCACTTTTTCATGACCAGAACAAGGATAATATGTATGGAAAAGATATGATGAGTCAGTCATGTGGTTTGTAGCACCAGAATCTAAAATCCAAGGATTGGAGTTTTCTAAGGTTGTTTTAAGGGCTGCTACATGAATACCTTTTTTTAGCTAAGGTTGATGTTGATTGATGAGAGGACCACATTTTAAGCATTTGCTCTAAATCTCCTTTAGTGAAAGAAGACTGATCTTGAGTTGATGAAGAGGCTCTAGGGCTGCTTGGCTGAGACTTGGGTGCCGTGGACTGAGAGGCTTGAAAGGCACCCTTGTTGTTGTTGTTGAAGGGCTGTGGAAGATCATCAGGTTTGCCGTGAAGCTTCCAGCACTTTGCTTTGATGTGCCCTATCTTTTTGCAGTACTCACAAGTTGGAGCATTGTTGTTGTAGCGGCCAGAGGAATTTCTTGGGTTCCGGTTGTTGTTGTTGTTATTGTTGTTGTTGTAATTAGGCTTGGAAGACACCATTGCACTCGTTTCTGAATGTGTTGGTGCAGCCTCATTCTTTCCGGATCCCAGCATGACTTGGCGACGAGTTTCCTCTCTCTGGACTTCCGAAAAAACCTCCCGGGTGCTTGGGAGAGGGTCTCGGCCAAGAATCCTTCCTCTGACTTCATCAAGATCTGCATTCAAGCCAACCAAAAATTTAAAAACTCTTCCTTTCTCCACGAGCTTCTGGTACAAGGCGCTGTCCTTTGGGCAGCTCCACTCGTGGTTGCAATAAAGGTCTTCCTCTTGCCAAAGCATCTTCAGGTCGGTGTAGTACTTTGTCACTGACTTCTCGCCTTGTCTAGCCTTGCTCAATTGAGTTTCTATCTCAAAGAGTGTGCCATCGTTGCCAAGATCAGAGTACGTCTCTCTAACCGCCGTCCAGATGTCACTTGCTGTAGGAAGAAAAAGATACGTCCTCCCTAGACCTGCATCCATAGAATTAATGAGCCATGACATAATCATGGAATTTTCAGCCTCCCGAACGCCATATTTGGCTGCATCTTCCTTCACGTCTGGTTTGGTTGTGATTCCAGACAAATAGCCAAATTTGCCTCTCCCTTGAACGAAGAGTTTGACTGATTGAGACCACTCCATGAAATTACTCCCATTCAATTTATGGGAAGTGATGGAATGAGAAGAATTGTCAGCTGAGATAATAGGATTAATCCCAGGTTGAGAAGAAGAAGAATTTCCAGTAAAACTGGTATTATTGGACTCGGCCATGGTGTATGATCACGAGTACCTATATGTGTTTTAGGGTTTTGTGTAGCTCTGATACCATATAAGTAAAACAGAGATAAAGAGATGTGCGGAATTGATATTTTCTCATTAGCATCAGACGTGTATTTATACACATTACAAGGAAAGGGAAATAAACAAATAAGGAAACCTAATTCTACTATACAAGGAAACAAATAATCAGCTGTTGACAACTAAGGACAGCTAAGAAAAACGTGTACAGCTAAGGGAATTAATCCCACACACTAATCAGCTCTAACTAACAAGGAGAAAAATAAAGTCCATCTAACAATCAACCTAATGGGCCTTTTAACAATGTTACACGTTAATTAGACTATTCTGGAGAGTATACACGGAATTAACATAATACTTTAACACTCAATCCCGTACTCGCTCAATTCTTGGGATCAGATCGCCATGCGAGTCGATGTTCCCAATTGAAGAGCTTTACCGATCGGATGCTCGGTTCTGATGTGATCCCACGTGCAAAGGAGCAAAGACGCTTCATCGAGCCTAATCCTAATTCAAGAGTACAAGACTTCAACAAAGAGTTTCATGGTTTGAACAAAGCTGAATGGAAGAAATATAAAGCTAGAGCCAAAAACGACGCAAGAAGAAAACCCAACCACGAGGCAAAGGGCGACACAAATAAAGGAAAGCTTATTCACGTCATTTTAAGCCGTTTGAGTTATTTATTTGTTATTTTCGTTGTTAAAAATAATAGATGAAGTTAGTGTCTTTTTTAAAGTGTTTTTGGGCTTTAGTTATGCTTAATGAAGCCCATATGTGTTAGGTATTAAGTCAGGCTTTTAATTTTAATGTTATTAGGCCTAAATAATGTTTTTTTAGGCCCATTTAAACTAGGGCAACAATGTACTCCGAATTTGCTTTGTATTTTCCTATTTAAAGGAGGTTTCAAGCTGAATGAAAGAACATCCAGATTTTAATAAAAAAAATATGAGAGTCTTCTCTTGAGTTCTTATGAACTTTTATCGAACTTATCAAGACTAGTCTTGTGGCGTTCAAACCCGACTCATCAGACGGTCTTTCGCAACCGTTCGTGGCGTCATTCGATCCACCTTCCTTCCTAAATTGTAGACGATCCGTCGCTGTGCTATTGGGGTATCGGGTCTCGGAGCAAGTCGATCGAGGTTCGTATCAGGTTCGCACCGCGATTGCGTGAGCTTGGAAGTATGGCCGTAGCTTCTTAGCTGCCGTTACGAGAGCCAGAGAAAGTTTCTCTATCTCGGTGTAGCGCGTTTCTGCGTCGAGTAAGGCTTTGCTCACGTAGTAGACCGGCCATTGGACCTTGTCTTCTTCGCGGACAAGAACAACACTTACGGCTCTTTCAGAGATGGCGAGATATACGTACAACATTTCGCCTTCTCTAGGTTTAGAGAGGAATGGTGGGGACCCAAAGTAAGCCTTCATTTCCTGGAAGGCATCTTCGCATTCGTCCGTCCACTCAAAGCCGTCCGCCTTCTTTAGAGCTTTGAAGAACGGTTGACACTTGTCGGTGGCTTTAGACACGAAGCGTGTTAGAGCGGCGACCCGACCGGTCAGGCTTTGCACCTCTTTGACTCGTCTTGGAGACTTCATTTCAAGGAGTGCCTTGATTTTTTCGGGATTCGCTTCTATCCCTCGTCGGCTGACGATGTATCCGAGGAATTTCTTGGATTCAACCCCGAACACGCATTTGTTGGGATTGAGCTTCATTTTATATCGGCGGAGGATCATGAACATCTCCCTTAAGTCGTGTAGAAAAGGTTCATGATGCCACATGCCAAAGGTATATATAAATATATATATATATATATATACATGTGTGTGTGACTCGTTGTTCTTCTACTTAAGATTAGGTTATAAGTTTAAGTATCAGCTTTCGTTTCTTTCACTTTCGTGTTTTAGCGATGATCCAACAACCTCGTGTCCCATCATTTGGATTGATGCCTGCTAGTGATGTACTTATTCGAGCAAAGGAGGTTAGTGATTATACAGTCTTGGGGTTGAAAACACTGACCACCGCATTATTTCAAATTTTTTTTTTATGTTTATTTTTTGTAACTTACTTCAAAATTACAATATTGATTCCCACAATTCTGCAGGTAATTACGAATAGGGATACTCTCATAGAACTCCTGGCTAAACACACGGGAAATGTAAGCATCGCTACAGATCTCAAATGTAATAAATAAATACGAGTCCAAAGTAACATATTTTTCATGTTATCTTATATTAGTCCGAAGAGACCGTTGCCACTGTGATGAGAAGACCGTATTACATGGATGCTACAAAAGCTAAAAAATTCGGAGTAATTGACAAGGTATGTTCACGAGGTGAGTCTCCGTCTTTTACAATTCGGGTGGTAGAGTGACCCACGAAATGTGTTAATATACATGTAGGTTCTTTGGCGCGGTCAAGAAAAAGTAATGTCTGACGTGGCGCCTCCAGAGGACTGGGACAAGGGTGCTGGGATTAAAGTTGTAGATGTTGTTTAGTTTCTTTATAGAAGGTATATACTATACTGCCGAGAAAATCGATAAAATCTTTGTGGAAATGCTCGTTGTAATCAACTAATCTAGATGTTATCTTCTTATCAGATACCGGTGCCAGTGTAGTTCGGTGTTGATTTGAACAGACCTGCGCAGAAATGAGGGCCTAAGGAGTGAACACGAGCTTGAAGATTATGGTGGCTCAAGTTTATTGCTCAGAACAAACGTTCTCGGGGTTATTCTCGGGGTTCTCGGGGTTGATCGCTCATGTCTTTCACAAGCCGAGAAAGAAAAGGTCGTGATGTAGAAGGGATTTCGGGCTGTATAAGTTGGGAAGTCCCCTCCTTCTAGCGCCAAAATGTTGTCGCACGAAAATGAACAACGATTAAAAACTACGGACGGTTCGATCCAAGGCCGGACCAAGTGATCGCACCCGAGCCAAAAATGTGAACTCTAAGGCCGAGTTGCACCCTCTAGATCCTGAGGTGTGTATTGGAGGGTGTGACCGTGCCAAATGTTGGCTGCCTACGTACCCGTAGTCCGGTATCAGGTCAGAACGTAGTTCAATGTAGGTGTCGTGGCTATCTTGGACTCGGAGGTTGAGAATCTAAGACTTTATAGAGAAGGACCCGGCTCGTAGCTTCTAGTGAAGACTTTAGAGAGGTCGCTTGACTCGTAGCTCAGAGTTCTGACTCAAGGGTCAAGAAGCTGGGGCGCACTTTGTGCGTTGTGAAGACTCGGGTCACAGAATTGGAACGCGCTCCCTCTGGTCAAGGGGGGTTCTCAGATTTTTGAGCCGAGCCGGGAGAGGAGGAGGGAGCTCTTGGAATGTCACAAGAGAGTGGTGAGAGAAGAGAGAATTTTTCAAGGAAGAGTTTTCTCCAAAATTCTTGTTACCGGTCCGTCTCGGTCCGGTAGATCGACGACGGCCACGCTGGCGGCCGTCCTGAGCCCGGTGCTCCAAGGCCGGCCCTCCTCGGCCGGTGCTCCAAGGCCGGCCCTCCTCGGCCGGCGCTCCAGGACCGGCCCTCCTCGGCCGGCGCTCCAGGACCGGCCCTCCTCGGCCGGCGCTCCAAGGCCGGCCCTCCTCGGCTGGCGCTCCAAGGCCGGCCCTCCTCGGCCGGCGCTCCAAGGCCGGCCCTCCTCGGCCGGCGCTCCAGGACCGGCCCTCCTCGGCCGGCGCTCCAGGACCGGCCCTCCTCGGCCGGCGCTCCAAGGCCGGCCCTCCTCGGCCGGCGCTCCAAGGCCGGCCCTCCTCGGCCGGCGCTCCAAGGCCGGCCTTCCAAGACCGGCCCTCGGCCAAGGGGTTCCTCAAACACCTCTTGGCCGCCTATAAATAAGAGGGTCTCTCCCTCGACCCAGGTAATCCGAATTTGAGTACTGAAACGCTGCCGAACTCACAACTCGCTCGTTTCTCTCAACTCTCGACCCCTAAACACTAAACCTCTATCAACCACCTCAATCCTACTAATGTTGAGCGTCGGAGAGGTAAACAGAGGCAACCCCTCTGTTTCCCCTTTGTAGTTCACACCTTTTCGCTTGTGTTTCAGGTGCTTGGACGAGATAGACATTACAGACAGCTAAGGGACGACTTGAGATATCAAGTCCGACACGCTCGAGCCGGAGTGAGACCACTTGGTCCGGCCTTGGGTCTAACCATTTCCGGTTCCTAAATCGTTGTCCGAAAAACTGCGACAACATTTTGGCGCTAGAAGGAGGGGATCTCTCGACCTTGACGACGCATTCCCTCTACCAGTTTTCTCCCTTTTGTTCTCACGACTCTCGAGAGATGAGTCATATTCCCACTACCTCCGCGGGTACCCGAGCGACGGGCTCGAGGTACGGTCTTCGGCACCTCGCACATCGTCTTGAAGGGCAACCTCGCGATAGCGAGAGCCAGCCCCAAGACCCGATGGTTGACCCCGAGGCCGCGCTCCGAGAGGACACGGCCCGGCGGCTTGCGGAGCTCCTTGACCGCCCCGGCGTCGACGGTTCGCTCATAGCCGACCTCCTCGGCTATGACGTTGAGGATAGGTCCGCCAAAGACTACTTTGACTCCGAATATGTGGGGGAGTCGAGGACCAACGAGGCAACGCCTAGCTTCGCCCCTTCGCGGCCCGAGAGGCCCAACGACGCTTTGGCCGGACCGTCGCACATAGTGCGGCAGCAGGCACGGTCACATTCCCGGGGACTCGCCCCCTCGGTTTCAAGAGGTGGCCGGACACGGCCCCTCGCCGAGGAGAGAGCGACTCTGGTAGATGATGGGGCCGACAGCCGAAGCGCCCGCCGGACGGCCCGACCAAGAGCGACCTCACCTCGCCCCGCGCCGAGTGCGGACCTTAGAGAGCGCTTGACGGCGCAGAGAAACTCCCGAGGGGAGGATCTCCGCCAAAGGCTAAACTCTCGAAGGGACGCGCTCCCCGCCGCAACTCTCGGCCGGCCGCAGGCCAATGTCGTGGACCAAGCGTCCAACGAACGCCAACCGGTGACTCCCGTGGCCCCGACGATCGGCCCCGCTAACGGGCTCGACATGGTCACAATGATTCAAAGCCTCCAGAATCAAATCATCGAAATGAGGGAGTCGGGGGGGCAAAGGCCGTACGGAGGGATCGAGGAGTCATACTCTCCCTTCGCCGCGCAAATCCTCGCGCAACCATGCGTGGGGAACTTCAAGTTACCGTCCATTCCTCCCTACGATGGACGTACGGACCCCCACTTCCACGTCCAACACTATGAGACGTGGATGGCTATGCAGGGGCAGGCGGACGCCACCCTCTTATGGGCATACCGCACCACCGCCCGAAACGCGACCGGCGAAACCCCTTTCGCTCTCGCGTTCGGCGTCGAGGCTGTGGTACCCGTCGAGATCAAGCTGCCAACCTTGCGCATCGAGGAGTACGACGAAGCCGCCAACGATGACGCGATCAGGCTCGAGCTAGACCTCATAGACGAAAGGAGGGCGGACGCACTTACCCGGCTTGCCGCGCAGAAGAGGAAGGTCGAGAAGTACTACAACTCGAAGATCAAGCTGCGGAAGTTCGCCGACGGAAGCCTCGTTCTTCGAAGGGTGTTCCAAAACACCAAGGTGCAAGGCGCGGGAGTTCTAGGCCCCACCTGGGAAGGCCCGTACCGTGTGCGCCGAGCCATCCACAATGGCACGTACGAGCTCGAGAACCTGGAGGGACTCGTGTTCACACACCCATGGAACGCGGAACACCTCCGGCAGTATTACCAGTAGACGTTCATTCGTCCTTTTTCCGCTTTTTGTCTTCATGTAATTTTCAATTCTAGCAAAAGCAGTTTACAATTTCAAGTTTGGCCAACGGCCTGGGATGTAATTTTTGAACCATTTCGATAATTTAATAAATTACATTTCACTTCAATACACTTGGTATCTTAGTTTCTAGCCTCCTCTACGAGCACCCAAGAAACTCGGGGGGCTAAGGAGGATATTTCCATGCGCCAAACGGCAACAAAACACCCATAAATCGGATCCGCGCTCCGGACCTCCGAATTCGTACCCTCCCCGCGCGACGCTCTCGCACGGGTTGAGGCCGTATGCCGAGAGATAGCAAAACGTCGATGAGCCGGATCCGCGCACCGGACCTCCAACCTCGCACGTCTTTTGCTGCGACCCTCTCGCGCACCGATGCACCTTGCGCACCGATAGGCGACAAGTCATCGATGGATCACGTCCGCGCACCGGATTGTCGATCTCGGCAGTCAAAACCCAAAACATGACACGCGTACCAACGAGTACCACCCCGAGACGCACGCCGATAGGTAGCGTACTCGCCAGAGGGTTAATGCGACGGCCACCCAGCTCGCGCGCGCCGATAGGCAGCGAGTCACAAATGGATGGCCGGAAATCACACCCGCCGGATGAAACTGGTCTAGCCCGCGTCCGTGGGAAACTTCGCCGCCAAATGCGGCAGTAAGCCGTGCCAACCGGTTACGCTAAGCATAGTAAGCCGGGCTCGTAAGACACGTACTATTCGAATTGCGCAAATCGATTACGCTAAGCGTAGCAAGTCGAGAAAATAAGACGCACGATGAAAAGAAAGCTTCAATCAAGGCAAAACAATGTTGCGTAAACAACCCGATAAGAAAAATACGAAAGTACGACACAAACATAGCAAGAATCCGAAAGAAAGCATAAAGCAAGCGCTAAACAAGTGCGCGAAAAAACCAAAGAGAACTCGATCACTCCGAACCATAATCGACCTGCTCTTCGTCGTCCTCAAGGTGGGGGGCGCCCGACCCGCCAACGGTTCCTCCGCCGGATTGACAGTTTGACGACTGGGCGGCCTCCGTAGGGACTTCGGGAGGCAGGTCGTCTTCCGGCAGCTCGTCCTCCAAGGGAGGAAACATGGCGTCGAAGAAGGAAAATGTGATCCCTCGAGACGCGTTCTCCTCCGCGGTCGCGTCTTTGACCCGCATGGCCACCTCGTAACGGGCCACCTCTAGCGAGAGATCCCAGTCCTCCTCCAGCTCTGTCTTCGATCGCACGGCGTCGTCCTTCTCCTCGATGAGGGTCTGCACCTCCGCCCGCAGGGTCTCCCTCTCCCTCTCGGCCCTGACCCGGGAGATCTCGCTTGCCGACAGTCGGGCGTGGATGATGTTCAGCTCTTCATCTCGGCTCGAGAGGGCCGCCTGGAGTTTCTTGGTCTCCCCTAAGAAAGTCTCGGCCGCCTGCTCAGCCTTCTCCCGAGACGCCTTCTCGGCCGCCGCCTTCTCACGAGCTCGCCTTAGTTCTTCCTCAAGCGCTTGGAACTCTTGGACGGGGCGGGCCCCCGCCAAGGCAGCGGCATGGGCGGCCGCTGTATCCTCCTTGTCTTTTTCCATGATCTGCATGCGGCGCAACAGATCCCGGAGAATGCGGTCGCTCCGTTCTTGGCGTGCGAGCATCTGTGGAAACAAAAAACGTACATGTAATCGAAATAAGCACAACAAATCGCAAATGAGGAAAACAAGCGAGTCATACCTTTCGAGCGTCGCCAATCCCGCTTTGGAAATGCTCAAGGTCGCTCACCGTCAGGAGACTCTTGAAATCCCGTAGTGAGGTTTCAAGGATCCCCTGAGAGCATCGGGCCCTCAGCTCCGCCGCCTCCGCCAGGAGCATCGACTCCATGCCATCTGGCGCCGCCGACGTATGAGCGCGCTTGTGGCCGGAGGACGAGCCGGGAAGGATCGTCGACGACGGTCGCTTGTTCGAGGAGTTCACCTCGGTCCTCGCCCGTGTTGGAAGCCCCCTATGGTGGGCCTCAGCTTGTGGTTGAGCCGCGACCACGGCCTCGGCGTCGGGCGCCACCCTCGGTGCCTGCGTGCGTGGTCGGTGTCGCCGGGTCATCGTATCTGAAAAAGACGAAGAGATGACAGGTTAGAGTGCAATACAATGGATTATACACTAACTAGAAGCTTGTGTGCGATTGGTACCCCCCACGTCAGGGGGAGGAGCAGACGAGCCCCCCGCCTCTGATTCGGGGTCCTCCGTAGCCTCCGCGGCGAAGCCCGAGCTCGGAAGGGCGTCGTCTCCAGGCGGGAACCACCCAGTCCTTGCCATTAGGTCTGGGGACTCGAAGTGCGGTCCTTGTCGCCTTGATTCCGGGAGCGCCCTGATCACCGCATGAAGCTCAGAGCTTTCGATATCGCCCGTAGGTGGAAAATCAGCCGCAAGACCAAAGAAGAGAGGCGCGACCCCGAAGGCTGATTCGGATACCCATATCCAAGGATATCGGTGCTTCGAGTTAACGTTGCTGACAATAACGAAGCGCTTGCGATGTAGCGCTTGGTAGAAGCCCGGCTTCCCCGGCACCCCTCGTATCGTCATGAGGTCCTGGATGTCGTCGGCAGTGACAACCCTCTTCTTCGCCCGGTAAAGCATCATGTGGCACGCTGCGACCACCCGGTAGAAGGCCGGAGACATCTGTAAGGCGTGCACCCCCAGTCGAACTAGTAGCTCCTGGATAACCGGCTGGAAAGGCAACCTTAGCCCGCCGCGGAGGCTCGCCTCGTGGACCGCGGCGTACCCCCTTCGAGGGCGGGACGGTAGATCGTCGGGCAACGGTCTGAGGATTGACACAGAGTCCGGGATGCTGTAGCGCTTCCTGAGGCTCTTGAAGCTGACGATGGAGATCAGGCTCGGGACATCGACGCCCGAGCAGTCAAAGTCACCCCGCACGGCTGACTCCCCTACCGGGAAGGCCGAGGTCCGCGTTTCCTCCTGCGCAGTAGAGGAAAGTCCCCTCGCCGCGGGTGCTGCACGGCGGCTCGACGAGTCGCCGGAGTGTCCGGAGTCCGGGGCGGTGCCCGGGCGCTCGATCGGCTGCCGGCCGGCCGGGTCACTGTCATCGGGCCGGCTCGTCCTGTGGCCGGCGACGCCCTCGCCTGCGTGTGCGTCAAGCCCGAGGACCCAGCCCGCCTCCTGGCTGGGTGGCTCCTCCACGCGCGGTCCCGGCGACGTCCGGCCTTCGGCGCACGCGCCAGGCCCGTCGGCCCGGCCCAGCTCTCGGCCGGTCAAGTCTCCGGCGTTGGTGGCTTGCCCGGGCGTCCCGGCGTTCAGCCCAGGCGCGTCCTGCCCGCCGGCCCGGCCCAGCTCGCGGGTTGCTGGGTCCTCCTCGCGCGCCTGTCGCCCAGCGGCCCTGTCCGGCGTTCGGCCGGTTGGGCCCTCCTCGCGCACGTCGGCCCGGCCCGACTCCCGGCCGGCTGCAATCTCAGCCCCTAGGCCCGGCCCATTGGGTCCTAGGGTTTGCAGGGCCACCAGGGGGGCCGCCTCCCCCTCTCCGGCATTGGACGGCCGGCGCTCCTCCTGTCCGGCGCCGGCGGCCCCTCCTGCAGCGTCGGCCGCCGCCGGCGGCGCCCCCCCGACGTAGGCGCGCTCCGGCCCGGCTGGGGCCGACCCGCCTGGGCTCCCACGGCCGCCGGCCACCTGCAGCGCAGCCCCACCCGAGGGGGTGGGGTCCTCCCTGATGCCAACGCCGCCCCGGGCGGCACTCCTCTGCGCCAGCGCGTCCTCGCCGGCGTCGGCCTCGCCAGACGCGTCGCCCGCGTCCCCCACGGCCGGCTCGGTCCCCCCGGGGCGAGGGGCGTCTCCCCCAGGTCTGGCTTCGCCCCAGACGGCGCCGACTCGGCCGGGCCCGGCCTCCTCCACCCCGGCGTCGGCCTCCTCGGCCTGGTCGGCGTGCTCCCCGGTCGGGATCGTCGCGCGCGGCTCCTCTGGCGCGATCCCGGGGCTGGGCCCAGCGCAGACGGCGCCGACCCAGCCAGGCGCGACTCCCCCGGCGTTGGCGGCGGCCTGCGCAGCGCCGCCGGTCTCCTGGGTGGCCGCCCCCGCTCGCGCGGCCTCCATGGCGCGTCCCTCGGCCAAGCCGGCCTCGTGCTGGTCGGCCCGGCCGTCCCCGGCGGCTGGTGTCATCAGGCCGGCGCTCTCCTGCCGACGCTGGCCGTCTCCGGCACTCGCGCCCTCACCCTCGTCGGCCAGCCACGCTTCAACCAGCGAAAAATCCTCTCCGGTCATCTCAATAGCGTTGAACGAACGCGATGAGTGTCGAGTGTTGGGTGGTGTTGATGGTGGCGAAAATTGAGCCCAAAAAGCATCCAAATCCACGTGGTTTTCCTCAAACAAATCATGTAAGCCATCGTCAACGGTCCCACATCCCGGGTCAATGGGGTCCATGGCGCGAATAACGAAGCGAGCACGTTCGACAAAAAATATAAAAATAAAAACAACATGAAAGGACGTCGGAGCATACCTCTTGACGGCGGGCTTCTCCGATGGGCCAACGTCGGACTTTGAGTTTACCACACGATTTACAATCGGTGATAAGCTCGGGGGGCTAATGTTACCGGTCCGTCTCGGTCCGGTAGATCGACGACGGCCACGCTGGCGGCCGTCCTGAGCCCGGCGCTCCAAGGCCGGCCCTCCTCGGCCGGTGCTCCAAGGCCGGCCCTCCTCGGCCGGCGCTCCAGGACCGGCCCTCCTCGGCCGGTGCTCCAAGGCCGGCCCTCCTCGGCCGGCGCTCCAAGGCCGGCCCTCCTCGGCCGGCGCTCCAAGGCCGGCCCTCCTCGGCCGGCGCTCCAAGGCCGGCCCTCCTCGGCCGGCGCTCCAAGGCCGGCCCTCCTCGGCCGGCGCTCCAGGACCGGCCCTCCTCGGCCGGCGCTCCAAGGCCGGCCCTCCTCGGCCGGCGCTCCAAGGCCGGCCCTCCTCGGCCGGCGCTCCAAGGCCGGCCCTCCTCGGCCGGCGCTCCAAGGCCGGCCTTCCAAGACCGGCCCTCGGCCAAGGGGTTCCTCAAACACCTCTTGGCCGCCTATAAATAAGAGGGTCTCTCCCTCGACCCAGGTAATCCGAATTTGAGTACTGAAACGCTGCCGAACTCACAACTCGCTCGTTTCTCTCAACTCTCGACCCCTAAACACTAAACCTCTATCAACCACCTCAATCCTACTAATGTTGAGCGTCGGAGAGGTAAACAGAGGCAACCCCTCTGTTTCCCCTTTGTAGTTCACACCTTTTCGCTTGTGTTTCAGGTGCTTGGACGAGATAGACATTACAGACAGCTAAGGGACGACTTGAGATATCAAGTCCGACACGCTCGAGCCGGAGTGAGACCACTTGGTCCGGCCTTGGGTCTAACCATTTCCGGTTCCTAAATCGTTGTCCGAAAAACTGCGACAACAATTCTCAAAGCCAAAGGTCCCCCTCGAGTGAAGAGGATAGGGGTATTAATAGAGTTGGAGGAGGCCTTGGGCCGGCCTCTTAGAGGCCCATCGGATGGCAGGGCGGGGGGCGCGGCGTGCGCGCGGGGGGCGCCCTCGGCCAGGGCGCGGGGCACGCGAGGCATGACGCCCGGTTTGGCCAGGGGCGCGCGCGGGCGTGAGGCCCTGCCGGGCGCGGGGCACGGCAGGGCCTGGAGCCCGGTCGGGAGCATGATCAGGTCGGCATCCCGGCAGGGATGTGCCGACGCTCGCCGAGGGAGGTCCGACCGGCGTTGGGGCGCACGGCCGAGGCAGTAGGGCGCGCACGGGCAACGGAGCAGGATGCGCGTGAGGGGGTGCGCACGGGCGAGGAAGCAGGTCGCGCGCGAGGGCGAGGGCGCAGGTATGCGCGCGAGGGCGAGGGCGCAGGTGCGCGCGCGAGGGCCAGGGGCGCGAGGGCACAGGTGCGCGCGTGGGCCGGAGGGCACAGGTGCGCACGCGGGCCGATGGGCCGGGAGTGCTAGGGCGTGCGTGGGCCCGTGGGCCGGGGGCGCTAGGCGCACGCGGGCCCGTGGGCCGGGAGCGCTGGCGTGTGCGCGGGCCGAGGTCCCGGCGATGCCGTGCGCGCGCGGGCCGGGGCCCGGCAGGTGGTCCGGCTGGCGAAGCCCGACCGGCGGAATGTTGTTTTTGCTTTTCCGGTTTTCCGAAAACTACCGGTAACAATACTTTTTGTCAGCTTCCTTGGGGAATTTGCGAATTGTCATTATATGACCAAATATGTTGTCCCTGAACATCTCTAGTTGCTGATCGTTTAGTGCTTATATCATTTTTTTATCCAACACATATTCTCATCCCTACATATATAAAAAAAAACAACATTCACATATTAACACATAACAAGAGACAGTAAATCACAAAGTTAACAATTTTGATCAGACAATAAATCAAATATTAACACATATTAACACGTTAACAGTTTTTATCCTCGCATCAAAACAGATAATCAATAAGTAAAAACAACATTCATATATTAATACATAACAAGAGACAGTAAATCAGAGAGTTAATTATTTTGATTAGACAGTAAATAAAAGATTAACACATATTAACACGTTAATAGTTTTGATCCTCGCATCAAAACTGATAGTAAATAAGATTAACTTAATATTAACACAATCAATCAGTTCATCCTAAATTCAAATTCAAAGTTAATTCACGTTAATAGTTAATTCAGATAGTATATAAGATTAACACCAAATATCATTCTGATTAACAATTGCTCAATCAGTAAATAGGATTAACTTATCATTTTCGATATGTCAGAGGGCGGAGATGATTCTAGGGTTTCTACAAAATATACTCCAAGGTTAATCAGACAGTAAATAGTATTAACTAAACATTTCCCTAGAAAAAGAGGCCGGAGACGACTTCTATGGTTTCGATAATTGGATTCTAGGGTGAATCTAACACTAAATGATATTAACTTAATATTTTCGTCGTATCGGAGGACTGCGATAATTTCTAAAGTTTCGATACTGTATTACAGGATTAATTGCATAGTTAATATGAATAGCTTACCATTTTCGTCGTGTCGGAGGTCGTAAATGACTTCTAGAGTTCAGAAGTGGTTAAATCAGAAAATCGCTGGCCAAAGAGGCGGTCGGGGAGATTGTTGTTAGGGTTTCGTTTCGAGAAGTCTGGAATCGTGTTTTGAAGTTCTGATGGTTTGGAGAATTGTGCGCACGAATTAACCAGGGGCAATATAGGAATATGTTATTGTTTATAAGTAGATTGGACTAGTTACCTAATTTAAGTGATAGTTGGACTAAAATTTTAAAAGAGGTGCTCAATTTAAGTTAGATGGCTAGTCCTCTAAAAAATTAATTGAATTAACTCTATTAATTTTTTTAATAATTTAATTTACTTTAGGTTTACTATATTTTTAATAAAATAAAATTTGTGCTAAATGAGAGTGAGAGTGAGAGTGACTAGTTGTAACATCTTTTTTTTTTAGTGAACTTGTTAAACTTTTTTTGACAAAATTTAATTCAAAAAATTGGCTACGTAAGCCACCTAAACTATATGAATTGTAAATTAGCCAACCTTTGGTAAATACTTTGTAAATAGTCAACTTGCATACGTGGCAACCTATTAACTACATTTTTTACATGTTTGACTGGATTAAATAAGTCTTTTATTAATTTGTTAATAAGTTAACTTAACTATTTACAAGAAATTAACGAAAAGTGAGCTATATCTCAATTCACTAACTTAATAACCCAATTTAATTAGTGGTATTTGCATCTTATGTCACAAATTGGCAATCCAATTGCAAATAAGTCACATGCAAAAATTTTAGAAAGTTTTAGAGGAAGATGAAGTGATTTTTAATGAGGTATTGTAAAAATTCAGAAGACATTGAGTAACTAATAAAAAGATTAAATGATGAGAGGGAGTAATTTGAAATTTGCACATGTGACGCGAATGTAAATACGTGACACAAATGCAATTTTGACAATTTTGTGACACAAATGCAAAAACCCGACGAATTTGTGACATTGACGCAAATTTCCCATTTAATTAGCTTGGGTTCTGAATAGATACGACAACTTAAGTGGGCTAGGCCGGTGAATTCCTAGCCCAAGCAAGTTTCTTCTTCTACTCCTTCGTTGTCGTCCAGCCATTTCCTTCAATATTCATACCCCAGAAGAAACGAAGAATCCCACACCACCAACAATGGTGTTCGGTTTGCAAGTACCCATCTCTACCTCGCTTCCCTCTTCATCGTCTTCCTCAACATGTCTCGGTCCCAGAAGCCTGAGAGCTTCCTGTTCCCTCAACGCCAAAGCCAAAGCCAATATTCCATTCCCTCCGCTTAACCCTAAAGACCCGTTTCTGTCGAAGCTCGCTTCCGTGGCGGAGAGCTCGCCGGAGACGCTTCTGAACCGCCCTGTTAACTCCAACACACCTCCGTACTTGGACTTGTTCGAATCTCCCAAGCTCATGGCCATGCCTGCTCAAGTACATATACTCTCTCTCTCATACGCACTTTATAACCTCTAGTTTTAGGATTTGGTTGTGTTTCTAATGGAACATGTGCTTCTCGCTCAAGTACATATATTCTTTGTCTTCTTTGTCCTGATTGTCTCTTTTCGCTGCTGATGGCCACGATAAAAAAAACGTCTTATAAAAAGAATTTAAACGGGTTTTATTTTTATTTTTTTAGTATCCCATTTTCTTGTTTGTGAGATGATGGTTTCGAATAAAACAAGGTAGAGTTTGGTGCTCCAATGCTTTCTAGGTAAAAGGAGTAATGGAATTCGGAAGAAAATGCGTAACTTGGCATTGTATATAAATTTAATCTCTGTATATGTATTTTGTATAGTGATGACATTGAATGCCCTAAATAGGTTGAAAGATCAGTTTCATACAATGAGCATCGGCCGAGGAGGCCACCTCCAGACTTGCCGTCGCTGTTGCTCCACGGTAGAATTGTGTACATTGGCATGCCTGTGAGTTTTTCGACCTACTGTGTTTGGCTATACATATATATTATATATATAGAGTATCCAAAAGCTAATTCTTTTCTCTTCATTTAAATCTGGGTTTTGTCATAGACGTTATAAGAGCTTGATGAAACCTGGGGCATTTTACTGTAAAAAAGAACTTCGAACATCTGGGGAAAACGAACAAGATGTTCCCGTAATTATTTTATTAATTGATTAAGAAAATACAAAAGGTTTGGCCATTCCTTTGAGAGTAAGATCTATACTCTCCCGAGAAGCTTCAAATCCCAAGTAGGCTAATAAATACATAACCTAATCCAATAGTGGCCGAGGGCTTATCACTAATTGCATAGTTAAATCCATAATTAATAAAGAAATAAAATAGTAATTCTCAAAACCTAATTAAAAGACTTGACCCTAATAAAGCATATTTAAACTACTTTTTCACGCTGTCACCTGCCATGCCGCGTCGTGTTGTGGGAGATTCTTCCATGCCACCAACACCTCTTCTTCGAAGTCCGCCCTGGCCTGATTTTGTCGACGCTAATCGCTAGACAAAGTCACTCATCATGGTCAAGGCATAGAAGAATGGACAGGGCCACCAACCATGATGAGTGATTGAGTGACCCTATAAAAGAATGGACAGGGCCATTTAGTTGCTCCATTAATGGCCCCGCTGTAGAACTGTATCCCTCTACTTTGGCAGGTTTGTGACCTCCAGCACTAGACACCGCGTGACCGATATATTCCACCTGGAATTGTACGAAGGAGCATTTCTTTTGGTTGGATTAAAGCTGGTGGTTCACCATGCGAATGGTCACTTCTAGGTGTTGCAGGTGTTCAGCCCGCGTCCTATTATAGATGAGGATGTCATCCAAGAGACTAGGACGAATTTGCGCAAGTAGGACCGAAAATCATCGTTCATTAGTGATTGGAATGTTGTCGGGCATTTTTCAAGCTGAACGACATGACCAGGAATTCATAGTGGCCGTCGTGGGTCCGGTAGACCTTGATGTTGATAGGTCGCATTTGGATCTCGTGATACTCGGACTTGAGGTCGATCTTTGTAAAGACCATCTACTCCTGGAACTCATCTAACAGCTTGTCGATGACAGGGATCAACTTCTTATCGAGGACCGTCTCCTTCTGAGCACGGTAATCAATGAATAAGCACCAACATCCGTCCTTCTTGACCAATAGTACAGGGCTTGAAAACGGGCTCACGCTGGGTCGAACAATGCTGGCCTCGAGTATCTCGCAGACTAAGCATTAAATTTCATCTATTTGGATATGTTAGGGTTGCACACTGATGGTTGGGCACTGATTTTCCTGACAATGGTGTGGTCGTGATTGTGCTGCGGCAATAGTCCTGGAGGCAAGGCATATTTGGCAATGAGATCGGCGCCATCTGCTGCTACTGTGCTTCCCTCATCGGGCTGGATCTTGTCGGAGTTTGAAACAGAAATCCACACACGGCCTTCAGAATCTAACGTGCACAGCTCTCACGGATAATATGGAGCAACATAGGTCCAAGGCCACCAGTTTCCCTCCGGAAGACGCTGATGCCACTGCATTCCCAACACCACATCGGTTTCGCCAAACTCCAGTGGGAGGAAATCCGCTCAAAGTCCGCCTTTGTGGTTGTGAATGGAGCTCCGCATCTTGATGGTCTGTCCAGTTGTAAATCCCGTGGCTGAGCGCAGCGAGTCTTGGATGCGGTTGAGGTGGGTGGATCATCTACTCTGCCGTGGCTTCAATGTCGAGCTCCTCCTTGCCGATTGGTGTCGCGTCCCACTCTACCATGAGCACTTATATTGAAGGGTTTATGCCGCGATGTCCTAGGGTGAGTTTGTTGTCGCACCGGAAGCATAGGTCGCAGGCTGGTTTGGTAGCATACATGGTCTACGTGAGTCTTGAATGTGCTCGCAGTTTGCTGCTTCGATGGTCGGGACTTTCGTTGGGTTTTTGGTTGGGACCCAGCAATCACTGGTGGAGACAGACCCCTCGTTGGTCGATGACACGGAGAGTTTCCGCCAATCGGGCCATCAACGTCTTCAATTGCTCTTGTAGTTATTGTTGGCCGATGACGCGGTCAGAAATCGGACTCTTGGTTGCCGTCGTCCGATTCGGTCGCCCCGGCTGCATTCTCCTTCCTCTTCTGGATGCTTCGGTGTGCGGTAGGGTTTCTGGTAATCCTGTTCCACGTATGTAAGTTCGTTTTTATTTTTTTTTTATTTTTTTTATTTTTAAGAACACGACTCTGGAACATGTTGCTCAAAATTCTAATTCGATAGGACTCAGGGCAATTTACTGTCAAAAGAACATCGAATTTCTGGGAGGAATGAATAATACATCACAAGCTTCAAATACAAAAGGTTTCGCCTTCCCGTCGAGTGTAAGACCTAGACTCCCTAGAAACTTCAAATACCAAGTGGTAGTGGCTAATCAAAACTTAACCTAATTCTATAGCGGCCGATGGCTATTTACTACCAACATATCTTATTACTAATTGCATAATTAAATCCCTATTATATATAGGAATAACATAATAATCCTCAAAACTTAATTGATAGACTTAACTTTAATAAAGCATATTTATATGACCGTTTTGCCCTTGCGTGTATGATATGCCAGCAGTGCGGGTGGGTCTATCATTGCTGTTATCCTTTTTCCTTATGCGATTGTATTTGAATCATCATTACTTATTTGTATGTTGCGACATTTATAGCAAGGATTAAAATGCGGCAGCCGGTGGAAATTTATAGCGCTGATTTTTCTCTTACTAATTTTTCGCTGGTTTTGTATGGCATTTCGCCGGTTTAAAACAGTAAGCTTTTAAAAATAACCAAAAAAAATGCTAAAACTCGGACTTTGCTGGAATTTCAACAAAAAAAACTAGCAACAAAATGCAATGTGGCTTTTGCCTTCCGGTATGGACAGAGAAGTTCGGTGAACTTTGAAAACAAATTACTCGATGATTTATAAACGAGTTGAAACTGTTTAATCCGGGACAATGTGGGATAATGATGTAAAGTATTTATTATCTACACTTACTAGTTTCATGACATTTCGAAATAGTAGCTCTGTGAACCTGACAAGTGATTTTGGTATGTCGATAAGTTCGTACAACTGCCTAACTATTTATAATGCATCAGTTGGTGCCAGCAGTCACAGAGCTTGTGGTCGCTGAATTGATGTATCTGCAATGGGTCGATGCTAAAGAACCAATCTATATATATATAAACTCTACAGGAACAACTCGTGATGACGGCGAAACGGTAAGATTTGCCTTGGCCATTTTTATAAGTTCATCTTTTTTGTTTTGATTTTTTAGGTACTGAATAAAAGATCTTTTCTCTCTTTTGCTGTTTTTTAACTTACTGGTCTATTATCTTGAAAATAAAAAACTAATTAGGTTGGGATGGAGACGGAGGGGTTCGCTATATATGATGCTATGATGCAGCTGAAAAACGAGGTTAGCATTGTTTTCTCAAATTATTATTTTTTTTCATGGTTACATGAATTCTCCAAATAGCAGTGTCACTTCCAGTTTCCGTTTCATCGAATTTGTTGGATACGAATAGGATTATGGTGATCCGAAAGTGTGCTGTATTTGTGACTGCAATTGGAAGCAATTACCATGCGATGGGTGTAATTTTTTTTCAGTAAAAAATTGGTTAAATATTTTCACGAGCAACAGAGGAATGAATAATACATCACAAGCTTATTATTTTATTTCGGTGGACACTAAATCAGAGCCTGTCATAACATTCCTCTTGCTGTGCTTCTAGTTGCACTGTCGAATTACCTTCCTCGCAGGAACACTGTATTCGATTGATCCCATTATGTTATTCTTCTGGGTTTTGTTAGATCCACACAGTTGGGGTTGGGGCTGCGACTGGGCAAGCATGTCTACTGCTCTCAGCAGGGACAAAGGGTAAAAGGTTCATGATGCCACATGCCAAAGGTATATATAAATATATATCTATAATATATTATAAGTGAGAATAACAAAATCACTGTTCATAGACTGTTCATTATCCTTTTAACCTATTACATCACGACACATCGTAGCTTTTTTTTTTTTATCATTTAGACGCCACTCTTCGTATTCTAATTATTTTTCAAACAAAACAAAAACCTTTAGCATCATTAAAAGAAAAAAATAACTGTCTTTATCTCTCTTTCTCCATCATCGGTTTCCATTTTCTCTAATTCCGTCGATCTTCTCTCTCTCTCTCTCCCTAATTTAATCTCCACTCCATTTTTTATTTCCTCTTTTTGCTTCAAAATTCTTCAGCGTTAACCAAGCTACGGTGTCCGAGCAATCACGTAAGAATGTGAATCCAAGCTTCTCTTGCACTGATGTTTTCCTTTTTATTTCTGGGTTCTTAAATCGTTGGATTTCATGGATTCTTCATTTCAGTGGAAAAAAATTGTGCGATCAGTGGTTTTTCTCTGATCCTGTTTCTTTAATTTCGTTTCTCTTCTCGCTGTTATATCTAAACTATTTCCAAAATTGAGCGATCAGTGATTTCATGGATTCTTCGTTTCTTGGATTTCACTTTGACACTTGTGACTAATATTGTGTGTTTTTTCTGGAATATATTGGTGAAAAAAAAAACATTAGTTTTAGCCGGATTTATGTAACACAATTTGGCATTAGAAGATAAAATCACATCAATACTTGAATATGGAGGACGTAATTTATTTTATTTTTATTTTTTTCATCAATGGTCCTTCCATTCCTTCCCTACCAATTATGTGTCCCCATTAATTTTTTTGTGCTCTGTGTTTTAGACAAAGTATATGTGCTTTTATATGGCTGTTGTGACTGTTTAAGAATATCTCTGTAATTTCGTCCAAGCTTCTCTTGCACTGACGTTTTCCCTTTTATGCGAATATTTTGAAGTTCGATTCGTGTACTTTGCAGTATAGGATCTTAGTCTTTTGTTCAAGCTTTTTTAAGGTTCTTATAGTGTAATGTATCTTGACACAAGTCTGGAACATGTATATCAAAATAGTTTTTAATTTTATTTTTTACTTGGGGTCTAGATAAACATGTTAAGAGTAGAGAAAATAAGATAGATTGACACATTAAAGTTTCGGTTCAAATGTTGTCTTGGAAGTTTTAGGGTGATAAATTGGAACACGAAGGATTGGTACATGTATATACTTACTCTTCTTGTTTTTATTTTTTCCCGGCTTTTCTTTCTCTGATTCAAAAATGGTGTGCTTGGCCCACCAAGTGCTCGATAATAATTCCCTGAAAAAAATGACGCTGATTGGCAGATATGTATGCTTACTCACTCTGGTTTAGATTATATGTATATATATATACATGTGTGTGTGACTCGTTGTTCTTCTACTTAAGATTAGGTTATAAGTTTAAGTATCAGCTTTCATTTCTTTCACTTTCGTGTTTTAGCGATGATCCAACAACCTCGTGTCCCATCATCTGGATTGATGCCTGCTAGTGATGTACTTATTCGAGCAAAGGAGGTTAGTGATTATACAGTCTTGGGGTTGAAAACACTGACCACCGCATTATTTCAAATTTTTATTTTATGTTTATTTTTTGTAAGTTACTTCAAAATTACAATATTGATTCCCACAATTCTGCAGGTAATTACGAATAGGGATACTCTCATAGAACTCCTGGCTAAACACACGGGAAATGTAAGCATCGCTACAGATCTCAAATGTAATAAATAAATACGAGTCCTAAGTAACATATTTTCATGTTATCTTATATTAGTCCGAAGAGACCGTTGCCACTGTGATGAGAAGACCGTATTACATGGATGCTACAAAAGCTAAAAAATTCGGAGTAATTGACAAGGTATGTTCACGAGGCGAGTCTCCGTCTTTTACAATTCGGTTGGTAGAGTGACCCACAAAATGTGTTAATATACATGTAGGTTCTTTGGCGCGGTCAAGAAAAAGTAATGTCTGACGTGGCGCCTCCAGAGGACTGGGACAAGGGTGCTGGGATTAAAGTTGTAGATGCTGTTTAGTTTCTTTGTAGAAGGTATATACTATACTGCCGAGAAAATCGATAAAATCTTTGTGGAAATGCTCGTTGTAATCAACTAATCTAGATGTCATCTTCTTATCAGATACCGGTGCCAGTGTAGTTCGGTGTTGATTTGAACAGACCTGCGCAGAAATGAGGGCCTAAGGAGTGAACACGAGCTTGAAGATTATGGTGGCTCAAGTTTATTGCTCAGATGTACTGAATACTTGTTTCATTTTTATAGATGTATCTTATGTGCCTAAAGTGGGCTCTATTTTCATATGATCAAAGAGTAAAGTATCACAGAAACTTTATAGCAGCGTGTACGAATATGACCATAAATTACCCACTATTGACAAACATATAAATATGCACGGAAAAGAAATATATGTTCCAATTCTGCTGGAGAACATTATCACCTCATGGGGGCATGTACAAGCAAAAAATCATCACTAGACTTATAATTTATTTTCCAATTTTAGCTGAACCTACAGGTACAAATCTGGCTGGTATCACACGATAAACATGATGCAACACACACGGTGGTCTTCGTAATAAAAGAGACAATGATTGCTCTTACGTATTCACACAACTCACAACCATCTAATAATCTAGAGAGAGTGACTATTATTACTATCCTTGATAACATTTTTCTCGTTTGCCACCAAAAGTATAATTTGAACAAATATACAAGTCCAATGCACAAATAAAATTTGCCCTCCCTATTTTTTTTTTTTTTTTTTTCTCTTCTTTGTTTCCATCTTCACTTCACCTTCTACTCTCTCTCTCTCTCTCTCTCTCTCTCTCTCTCTCTCTCTCTCTCTCTCTCTCTCTCTCTCTCTCTCTTCGACCTAACCTATGCAAAAAAAAAATTAGGGATTCGCGAGGCGGTAGATACTAAGCCGACGGCGAGGGCGCGACGACGAATTGTAGGTGGGATTTCAAGTCGGAGATGGCGGAGATGAGCGATTGAAAATCGTTGACGGTGAGGATGAAGTCCTGGTCGTCGAATCCTTGGAGCAGCCAAAGTGGCGATGAAGTTTCTGTTGGAATTGATCTAGGGTTTAAGAAAAAGTTTAACGCTTCGGTAAGCGGCAGAATTTTAAAAAATTTCTTTTTGACAAGTAAAACGATTTTACTAACCTAGACAAAGAGCAAGCACACGTAAATAAAAACTATTATGAGCATAATAAATTTACTAACCTTTTTAGAAGCTTGAACGTTGAGAAGCTTTCGGAAAGTTGCAACGTTCGTCTCTCCTCGCAGCACGTCTCTCTTCTTTCCTCGGCAACACGAGCAACCACGATGGTTTCTATCACAAGAATCACTCGAGAAAGAAAGGAATTAGTGTGTGGGCACTTTTAAACACGACGACTCGAGAACAAGTCTCAAAGTCGAAGAGCTAAAACACTAGGTCAAATGTGGACCTAAGTGCCAAAACAAAAACGAAAAATAACTAGAGAGAGAGAGAGGGGATCGACCAAGTCTAGAGAGAGAAGCCCTCAATCTCTAAAACTTTGGATGAATAAAATGAAGGGAATGAGGGCTCTATTTATAGGAGAGGTTTTACCTTCAATAAGGTAGTTTCCTCTTTTATTGAATATCATATATTCATGAGCAAATATTGCTCTCCTTCCCTTAGAGTCACACGGCCAAGAGTGCTTCTAGAAGCCCTTGGATTTGTTTCCTCTTTTGTTCCCTTCCTTACTTGGCCGAATTCCCTAATGCATCTAGATGCAAATTTGTTTCCTCTTTTTCTTTTGGCAAATATCTTCATACATTAATGCACAAAATAATCTCTCTTTCACACTAGGGCTGCACGAAATTATAGTCTCCCATTCTCTTGGGTTGGACGGCCAAAAGGCTTCTAGAAAGTCTTTCTAGATTTTTCTTTACTTGTTCATGACAACATAAGAAAAGCCCATCCATGAAATTGCAATGCCTCATTATATCAACTGGTGAGGACAAGTATTAGACATAGGTATTAAGAGAATAACTCATATGTTAAGAAGATCTAGAGGTTTTAATTAAGATATACAGACTATCATGATAACAATTCTATACATTAATGATAGAGTCCGTTATATCAACTCACGAACAAACATTATGAAGCATTGATTCCCATGGTATTATTCTTCATTCTGGCTTCTATTAACAAGCCGTATTAACTGCATCGTTTCTTTTCATTCTTCTATTGGCAATTCTAATAACAATAAGGTCCAAGAAGAACCTAATACTAGTTCTAGCCAAGAAGAACCCAAGAAAAGTTCTAGACAAGATGATAGTTCTAGTTCTACAATGAACCACTTCATCTTATCTAACAACATATATGCTTGGTATATTCTATATGGCCCTTGTACTTATATTGCACTAAACTTGCATCGTGAAGTAGAATATCGTCTTAAAGTTAAAAAATATTTACTTATGTGTACTAATATGGTGTACTCATATAAAAATGCACTTCATACTAATATCATAAATAATGAAAGATACCATCCTGGCATTAATGTCGGATCAGGAATCAGAAAATTTTCAAGCAAAATTCTATGAAATGAAATTAATCCACAAGGCCCAATGAACATATCATGGCGGAGTGTTATTAGTCATCATATGACCATGTCAAAAAATAATTTATTGATATTCATTTCATGCCATGTCCAAAAAGACAAAATTACCATTTTGACAATTTTCGTAAAACTTGTCTCGTTCTTGTTTTGACTTAGCTTCTAGTTTAACTATTCCTACTCGATGTGATTTGTGACATTGACCTCATGGATCCAAATGAACAAAGCTTGAGCTAAACACTTGGACTCAAAAGTTCACAAACCTTTTCCAAGTTTAGCTTAATGTCAACTGACTCCACTAAAGAGTTGACACTGAAAATCTATCGGTTCAAATGAATTTATTTTCTACTCAAGAATTCAACCAAATTACGATGAGAAGATCCACTGAATATTATCTATGTTTACCCTTCATGAATATCATCAGCTAATCGGGATTTACATAATTACCATTTTACCCTTCTAGCTGTTATTTCCTCAACTCCTTTGTCGCGTGTGAATAAGTTAGAAACAATATATTGACGAGGAGCTAACAAGTCACATTGTTTCATCCAAAAGAGTCAGGACTCAATTTGGACACTGGCCAGTTCATTTATTCACACTCCAAGGAACAAACCATGAGGTGATATACATTGCATTTCAGCAATCTTGTACATGAATTCCATATCTATGAGAACTTCACAAAGCTACTCATGACATCTTCATAACTTAGTACTTCACCAATAGGTACTGTTCGGAATCACATAGTGAGTCCGAACTCTGACTTTCTCAAATGAGAATACGTAAGCTGTGAAATGACAGGTCTCATTTCAGGATTAAGGTAAGCATGATGCAATTCATACGTAGTGACTTCGAGACATAAGAGGTTAAATGGTTTGTTCTTATTTTGTCTCTAGAAGTGCACTGGTCAATTCAGTACCTTCGGAAGATAGCGTTGTCGCTCGTTTTCGGATAACGATTTAGGAGCCCCAAACGGTTCGACCCAAGGCCGGACCAAGTGGTCGCGTTCAGGCTCGAGCGTGTCGGAATCGGTATCCCGAGTCTTCCCTTAGCTGTGAATGTCCCTTGAGTTCGTCAAAGCACCTAAAAAAGGAAGAAAGAACGCGTGAACTACAAAGGGGAAACAGAGGGGGTGCCTCTTTTTACCTCTCCGACACTCAACATTAGTGGGATTGAGGTGGAGTATAGAGGTTTTAGAGGGTGAGAGGCCAAAGATGAGCGAAACGAGTGAAGTATGAGTTCGACAGCGTTTTGGGACTCAAAAATGGATTACCTTTTGGGAGAGGGTGGACCTCTCTATTTATAGGCGACCAAGGGGTGTTTGGGGAACCCCTTGGCCGAGTGAGTCTCTTGGGTCGGCCATTGGCCGAGTGAACTTCTTGGAAGGCTCACTCGGCCATTGGCTGAGTGAAGTTCTTGGCCGGTTGAAGGTTCACTCGGCCAATGGCCGAGTGAACTGCTTGGGAGGTTCGGCCGAGTGAACTGCATGGCCGAGTGAACTGCCTGGATGGTTCACTCGGCCATTGGCCGAGTGAACTGTGGCTGGCTGAAGGTTCACTCGGCCATTGGCCGAGTGAAAGGGCTGAACCTTGGGCCGGCCATTGGCCGGCTGACCCTTGGGCCGGCCATTGGCCGGCTGAGCATTTGGCCGGCCATTGGCCGGCTGAACCTTGGGTCGGCCATTGGTTTGGGCCGGCCAATGGCTGAGTCAACCTTGGGCCGACCATTGGTTTGGGCCGGCCAATGGCCGAGGCAAGGTTTCGCCGTCCGAGGCCTCGCGCCGGTCGCGTGGGTCGAAGTGACGCCTTTGTCCTTGTCGGTCCGAGACCGGCCGACAGCATTAGCCCCCCGAGTTTCTGGTCTAGCGTGGGTCGAGCGGAAACTCAGTACTTGAGCTGACGTGCGGACCCAAGACAAACGCTCTCGAGTTTGTGGTCGCATCGTAGAAGGGCTTTTAATGCATCGCGAGGGACAATTTTTGTGCGTCGCGAGGGATGGATTTTGTGTGTCGTGAGGGACGGCTTTTGTGCGTCGCGAGGGACGGCTTTTTACGTGTCTTATGTTCCCGACATACTATCGTAGTCGATTCGCACGGTTTTGTCGGTGCACGACTTATTTTCTCGACTTACCAGTGAAGGCGTAATTGATTTGCACGTCTTTGCTTTGCGTGGCTTATTTTCTCGACTTACCAACGAAGGCGTCGTCGATTCGCACGTCTCGGAGGTGCGCGGCTTATTTTCTCGACTTACCAATGAAGGCGTAATCGATTTGCACGTCTTGGGGGTGCGTGGCTTATTTTCTCGACCTACCAATGAGGGCGTGATCGATTAGCACGGCTTTATTGTGCGCGGCTTATTTTCTCGACCTACCAATGAAGGCGTGATTGATTAGCACGGCTTTGTTGTGCGTGGCTTATTTTCTCGACCTACCAATGAAGGCGTGATCGATTTGCACGGCTTTGTTGTGCGCGGCTTATTTTCTCGATTTGCCGACGAGGGCGTGATCGATTTGCGCGGCTTGGTTGTGCGTGGCTTATTTTCTCGACCTACTAATGAAGGCGTGATCGATTTGCACGGCTTGGGCCTCGCGGGGCCTTGGTGCCACGTTTGTGTGACCAGGTTTTCCGTGGACGCTGACTAGACCAGTTTCGTCCGGCGGGCGCAGGCCTTTGAAACCCATTTGCGACTCGCTACCCATTGGAGCACGAGTTGGGCGGCGAGCGTGGTGCCACATTTGTGTGACCAGGGTTTCCGTAGACGCTGGCTAGACCAGTTTCGTCCGGCGGACGCAGGCCTTTGAAACCCATTTGTGACTCGCTGCCCGTTGGCGCACGAGTTGGGCGGTGAGCGTGGTGCCACATTTGTGTGACCAGGTTTTCCGTGGACGCTGGCTAGACCAGTTTCGTCCGGCGGACGCAGGCCTTTGAAACCCATTTGTGACTCGCTGCCCGTTGGCGCACGAGTTGGGCGGCAAGCGTGGTGCCACATTTGTGTGACCAAGTTTTCCGTGGACGCTGGCTAGACCAGTTTCGTCCGGCGGAAGCAGGCCTTTGAAACCCATTTGTGACTCGCTGCCTATTGGCCCATGAGCTGGGTGGCGAGCGTGACCACACCATCTTATTAGCGTGGCACCATTGGGTGCGCGTGTCATGTGATAGGCGGGGTTAGGCGTAGACTTGATCCCCCGGCGAGTGTGGCACATAGTGCGCTGGTCGCGTTTTCGGGTTGAGTCTCTTGGGTCGAGTCTTGTGCCCTTATGAGCGTGACGCCGTGGCATGCGTGTCACGTTTGGGGACTTAATTGGGCAATTCTTTCTCATATGAGAGCGTCGTAGAGTGAGTTTTGGCGCGCCGTTAGGGGCGACTTAAGTATGTCGTTGAGGACGATTTTTGTTGCTCGTGGGAGGGCATTTAGATTTATCATTGAGTCATGTGAGTCTACTGTTGGCCGGCACGAGCACTTATCAGTCGACCCGTGGACTCAGAACTCAACTCGAGGAGTGAACTCAACTCGAGGAGTCATGTGTAGAGTCGGCACGAGGACTCATGAGCTTGTGACCCAACTCAAGGAGTGACCTCAACTCGGGGACTCATGTGTAGAGTCAACACGAGGACTTATCAGTCGATTCGTGGACTCGGAACTCAACTCGAGGAATGAACTCATCTCGAGGAGTCACGTGAAGAGTCGGCACGAGGAGCATTAGTCGACTCGTGGACTCGAAACTCCTAGAATTGTAATCTTAGATTTTTTTTTTAATTTAATGCTCTTGTCTTTAAATTAAAAAGCATGTTGATTTTCTATGAGTTTGGGATGTTTTTAAAACACATTAGAATCAGTTCTAAAAGTTTTTAATTTTTTATATTGAAAAACGTGTTTTAAAGGTTTGAGAAATTTCGGTAAATTTTGTGACTAGTTACTTTGTCTTTCTAGTTTCTTTTATTTACCGTATTCGTTTTATGCTTGTTGTTATCTCTTTTATTCTATGTTATTACCCTGCTAATAAAACACAAATAAAAGCTTTAAACAACATCTTAAAACGTTCCGTTACACTTGATTCTTTTTCGCACCTAAGTAGGACCAAGCTTTAATTTATTTCTTTTTCTTAGAGCTGGAGTAAACCCGCATTAAAAGTGGCATAACTCTCTGCTAAGAAATCGAAATTTGATGATTCTTGAATCAAATTAAAGCTCTGTCTGTCCTCTGTCCAATGCCACCGGTTTCGGCTGAAATGGACATCGGAGCCGCCAGATATGGCGATTTTACTCTGAGGTGCGCGGCTGTCTGAAACTCCAGTTTTTTAGAAATCCGGATTTTCAAACCCCACTACCATGAGTTATAGAACTCAAATGAGAAAATTTTCTTGAGCAAAAATGTTTTTCATATGATTATAAACATGATGTGTAAGATTAAAATGTTTCTTGTCATGGTTGACATGGTCCTCGATGCGGTATCCGAGGAGGTCGGCATTGAGTGCGCCATCGATGCCGGGGCGGTCTAGGAGCTCGGCAAGCCCTCGAGCCGCGTCCTCTCGGAGCGTGGCCTCGGGGTCATTTTCCGAGTCTTGGGGCTGGCTCTCGTTGTCACGAGGTTTCCCTCCTAGACGATACGTTAGGTTCCTGAGGCCGTACCCCGAGCTAGTCGCTCGGGTGCCCACAGAGGTGGCGGGAACTTGACTCATCTCTCGAGAGTCGTAGAAGTAGCAAGAAAGAGGAATGGAAGGGAGAGCGACGCCAAAGTCGGGAGGCCCCCTCCTAGCGCCAAAATGTTGTCGCTCGTTTTCGGACAACTAATTACTAGCCCAAAGTGGTTAGACCCAAGGCCGGACCAAGTGGTCTCACTTCGGCTCGAGCGTGTCGGACATGGTATCCCATGTCGTCCCTTAGCTGTGAATGTTCCTTGAGTTCGTCCAAGTACCTGAAAAAGAAGAAAAACCAGGTGAACTAGGAAGGGAAAACAGAGGGGGTGCCTCTGTTTACCTCTCCGACGCTCAACATTAGTAGGATTGAGGTGGAGTATAGAGGTTTTAGAGGTGGTGAGAGGCCAAAGATGAGCGAAACGAGTGAAGTATGAGTTCGACAGCCTTTCGGGACTAAAAAATGGATTACCTTTGGGAGAGGGCGGACCTCTCTATTTATAGGCGACCAACGGGTCATTGAGGCACCCCTTGGCCGAGAAGGATTTTGGGCCGGCCAATGGCCGAGGTAAACCTTGGCCGGCCGGGAGGCTGCCGGCCGGGAGCTGGCCGGATGGGACTTGGTCGGCCGGGAGTCGGCCAGACGGGATTTGGCCGGGGATATTAGGGCCGGCCAATGGCCGGGGATTAGGGCCGGCCAATGGTCGGGGATTAGGGCCGGCCAATGGCCGGGGATAGGGGCCGGCCAATGGCCGCGGATATTAGGGCCGGCCAATGGCCGCGGATATTAGGGCCGGCCAATGGCCGGGGATAAGGGCCGACCAATGGCCGCGGATAACCTTTGGGCCGGCCAATGGCCGGGGCAAGCCTTGGCCGCCCGGGAGGCTGCCGGCCGGGGGTTGACCGGGCGGACTTTGGCCGGCCAGGAGCTGGCCGGACGAGCCTTGGCCGGCCGGGAGCTGGACGGACGGGACCTTACTGGCCGGGAGCTGGCCGGACAGGACCTTGGCCGCCCGGGATTCGGCCGGACGAGCCTTGGCCAGCCGGACGGGACCTAACCGGCCGGGAGCTGGCTGGACAAGTCTTGGCCGGCCGGGAGTCGGCCGGACGGGCCTTGGCCGGCCGGGAGTCGGCCGGACGGGCCTTGGCCGGCCGGTCGGGATTTGGCCGGCCTAGAGTCGGCGTTGTGACTTTGCCCTTGTCGACCGTTGACAGGCCGACAACACTGACTCTACACATGACTCGTCGAGTTGAAGTCACTCCTCGAGTTGAGTTCTGAGTCCAGGAGTCGACTGATAAGTCCTCGTGCCGACTCTTCACGTGACTCCTCAAGTTGAAGTCACTCCTCGAGTCGAGTTCCAAGTCCCCGAATCGATTGATGATTCCTCGTGTTGACTCTACACACGACTCCTCGAGTTGAGGCCACTCCTCGAGTTGAGTACCGAGTCCATGAGTCGACTGATAAGTCTTCGTGCCGACTCTACACACGACTCAACGAGTTGAGTTCGCTACTCGAGTTGAGTCCCGAGTCCACGAGTCGACTTATCAATCCTCGTGTTGAGGTCACTCCTCGAGTTGAGTTCCGAGTCCACGAGTCGACTGATGATTCCTCGTGCTGACTCTACACATGACTCCTCGAGTTGAGTTCCGAGTCCACAAGTCGAGTGATGATTCCTCGTGCTGACTCTACACATGACTCCTCGAGTTGAGTTCTGAGTCCACAAGTCGATTGATAAGTCCTCGTGCCGACTCGTCACGTGACTCCTCGGGTTGAGGTCACTCTCGAGTCGAGTTCCAAGTCCACGAGTCGACTTATGATTCCTCGTGCTGACTCTACACATGACTCCTCGAGTTGAGGTCACTCCTCAAGTCGAGTTCCGAGTCCACGAGTCGACCGATAATTCCTTGTGCCGACTCTACTTAAGACTCCTCGAGTCGAGGTTACTCCTTGAGTTGAGTCCCGAGTCCACGAGTTAACAAATGACGCCTCGTGTTGAGTTGAGTCCTCGAGTTGAGTTCTGAGTCCATGAGTCGACTGATGACTCCTCGTGTTGACTCTACACACGAATCCTCGAGTTGAGTTCACTCCTCAAGTTGAGTCCCGAGTCCACGAGTCGGCTGGTAAGTCCTCGTGCCGACTCTCCACACGACTCCTCGAGTTGAGTTCACTCCTCGAGTTGAGTTCCGAGTCCACGAGTCGGCTGATGACTCCTCGTGTTGACTCTGCACATGACTCTTCAAGTTGAGGCCACTCCTTGAGTCGAGTTCCGAGTCCACGAGCCAACTGATGATTCCTCGTGTTGACTCTACACACGACTCCTCGAGTTGAGGCCACTCCTCGAGTTGAGTACCGAGTCCCCGAGTCGACTGACATGTCCTTGTTCCGACTCTACACACGACTCCTTGAGTTGAGTTCGCTCCTTGAGTTCAGTCCCGAGTCAACGAGTCGACCGATGACTTCTCGTGTTGAGGTCACTCCTCGAGTTGAGTTCCGAGTCCATGAGTCGACTGATGATTCCTCGTGCAGACTCTACACATGACTCCTCGAGTTGAGTTCACTCCTCGAGTTGAGTTCCGAGTCCACAAGTCGACTGATGATTCCTCGTGCTGACTCTACACATGACTCCTCGAGTTGAAGTCACTCCTCGAGTTGAGTTTCGAGTCCACGAGTCGACTGATAAGTCCTCGTGCCGACTCTTCACGTGACTCCTCGGGTTGAGGTCACTCCTCGAGTCGAGTTCCGAGTCAACGAGTCGACTGAAGATTCCTCGTGCTGACTCTACACATGACTCCTCGAGTTGACGTCACTCCTCGAGTCGAGTTCCGAGTCCACGAGTCGACCGATAATTCCTTGTGCCGACTCTACACACGACTCCTCGAGTTGAGTTCCGAGTCCACGAGTCAACTGATGATTCCTCGTGCTGGCTCTATGTTGGAATTGATCTAGGGTTTAAGAAAAAGTTTAACGCTTCGGGTAAGCGGTGGAATTTTAAAAATTTTCTTTTAACAAGTAAAACGATTTTACTAACCTAGACAAAGAGCAAGTACACGTGAATAAAAACTATTATGAGCATAATAAATTTACTAACCTTTTTAGAAGCTTGAACGTTGATGAGCCTTTGGAAGGTTGATAACGTTTGTCTCCCCTCGCAGCACGTCTCTCTTCTTTCCTCGAGAACTCGAGCAACCACGAAAGTTTTTATCACATGAATCACTCGAGAAAGAAAGGAATTAGTGAGTGGACACTTTTAAACACGACGACTCGAGAACAAGTCATAGAGTCGAAGAGCAAGTCATAGAGAGGATCGGCCATAATGTCTAGAGAGAGAAGGATTACCTTCAAAAGGTAGTTTCCTCTTTTCTATACCCCTTGCACGTCCAAATGAGCTTCTAGAAGCCTTTGGATTTGTTTCCTCATTTGCTTTCTCTCTTAGTTGGCCGAAAATGCACTTTCCTTCTAAAGGAAATTTGTTTCCTCTTTTTCTTTTGGCAAGTATCTTCATACATCAATGCACAAAATAAACTCTATTTCGTACTATGGCATAAACGAAATTCAGCCTTATTTTCCTTGGGTTGGACGAAATTTGAGCTTCTAGATGTTTCTTCATTTGCTCATGACAACATAAGAAAATCCCATTAAGAATTTTCAAGTAAAATTCTATGAAATGAAATTAATCCTCAAGGCCCAATTACACTAATATGGCTGAGTAATATTTATTTCATTTGTCATCATATGACAATGTCAAATGTTGTCGGTCGTTTTCGGAAAACCCGAGACGCCAAGAAGACACGCCATTCAAAGGGCCGATGGTCAGGCCGGAGGTCCTAAAGAGCGGCGAGCCTTCTCTCACGAGTCGATTGACAAGTCCTCGTGCCAAATCCTCATGCCCCTCGTGTCGAGCCCCTAGTCGTTCCTCGAGTCGAGCCTTGGGTTGTTCCTCGAATCGAGCCTCGAGTCGGTCTCCTCGAGTCGAGCTTCACTCCTCAAGTCGAGCCTCGAGTCGCTCCTCGAATCGAGTCACTCTCGGCAAGGGGAAACCTTCATATTTCATGTGGCAAGAATGGTATTCGAAGGCCCGCAAGAGCCCGACGAGACGGGCCATGCGCCGCGCGCGCAGCCGCGCCGGCCAACCAAGCGCAGCAGCCCGCGCGCCGTGCCAAAACAGGCCGCGCGCCGCGCCAGACAGACCACGCGCCGCGCCAGGCAGACCGCGCGCCGCGTGATGACACGCCCGCGCCTAACATCCCGCGCCGCACATCCAGCGCCGCGCATCGCGCGCCGCGCCTGGTGACCCGCGTGCCGCGCCCCCTGCGCCGCGCGCCGCGCGCGCCGTGCGCCTCCACTTGATGCCACATGCGTTCCTAGTCCCACATGGACGAAAAAGAAGCCTTCTAAGGCCCCCAAACACCTATAAATACCCCATCCCATTGAGGGGAAAGCGATCCAATAAATCCTTTCATCTCCTATCGACACGCTCGATTTCTTACTCACAACTACTTCTCTGGATGCCATATTTGGCCTGAAGTAGTCTCTCTCCTCTCTCTCTCGTTCTCAGAGGTTCCGAAGCACTCACGGGGACTTCCCGGACGTCGCTCCCTCTGACCGAACGTTCTCCGGTGCTCAAGCACGCCCCTAGGGTTCTCGACTAGAGTTCCCCTCGCGCGTCTAACTCGCGCGACCTACGCGTCCGGCATTTCCAACTAGGAATCGCCTACGCGTCCGGAATCTCCGCCACAACAAGGAACTCTTGACTTAGAGTCTTCCACGTCTCCAAAAGAGAAAAAACACACATTCTCTCTCGCGCTAACGATCTCCGAAGTCCTGAGACGCCGCCGAGGACTCCTCGCGCCCCGTCTCCTTCGTCGAGCACGCTCCTCCACCAAGGCTCCGTGCCTCATACAGCGTCCTACACGTTTGAACTATGTTCTGACCTGATCCCACACACGGGTACGTAGGCAGCCGACAACCAAGGCACGGTCACTCCTCCTCCTCACCCCCTACCTCTCCCGAGAGGCGGGTTGATCGGAGAAAACCCTAGCTCGAGACTATCGAGTTCACACTCTTGGCCCGGGTGCGATCACTTGGTCCGGCCTTGGATCGAACCGCCCGAGGTTTTAAATAGTTGTTCATTTTCGTGCGACAACATTTTGACGCTAGAAGGAGGGGACTTCCCGACCTGTTCAGCCTGAAATCCCTTCTGTTCATCTTCTTCTTTTCTTCTACAAACTCAACTTTCTCGAACTTGAGAGACGATGAGTAGCCAACCACCCGTACGTTCTGAGGGCGTTAACAACCCCGATAACGTCACTGGGACCAAAAAGTACTTCTTGCGCTCCCGAGCGCATGGTGACGAAGAGTCGCTCCATGAAGAGAGCTCGACCCGCTCACCATCTCCATCTCCAGATAGCAGGGACCACCGCATCATGGAGTTGGAGAAGAATGTCCGCCAACTAAAGGCGAAGAACGCGAGGTACCACAGCCGACTGGCTGCGAAGCAACCTATGCATGACACGGTAATCCCCAACAAGGATCCTGAGAACCTCAACGAGGAAAGCCGTGACCGCGACCCTGATTACGAGGGTACTGGCGATTCGGAGGGTATCGAGACTTCTCTCACGAAGGACGGGGAACCCCCCGCCGTGTTTGAAGCCGGTCCTTCGAATCCCCTACCCCGGAAAGGCGACGCACCGGCTGCTTCTCAAGAGGGAAACTCCCGACGCTCGGCCTTCGACCGACTAGGTCAAAGGGAGAATGTTACGGAGAGTCAGGGCACGCGGAGAGCGCGCCGTCGCAGACGAAGCCTGCGCCTCCGTATGTCCAGCCCCGATCTTAGGGATCACCTCACCGCCCAACGCATTGAGCGTGGCGATGACTTAAGAGAGCGACTAAGCTCTCGGCCAAACGTCCCCGTAGCAGCCCCAACTAACGGGAACCGCCGCACGGGTCAAGGGTCAAATGAAAGACGACAGGTGACTCCTCCCGAACAGGGAGTTACTCCGACTACCGGTCTCGATGTGATCACAATGATCCACAATCTTCGAAATGAAGTACGAGATCTCCGAGAACACGGAATAGGCGGAAGTGCCTATGGGGTCGTTGAGGAGAAGTCCTCGCCTTTCACGGCTCAGATATTGGCCGAGGTATGTACAGGAAATTTCAAACTCCCGAACCTCGCTCCATATAATGGAAAAGCAGATCCGGTTTACCACATCCAGCACTATGAAACCTGGATGACGATGCAGGGTGTCACTCCTGGCGCTATGTGCCAAGCTTTTAGTCTTACGCTCGTCGGACCCGGCTTCGAGTGGTTCAAGAACTTAAGGCCGGGAAGCATCCGCTCGTTCAAAGACCTGAAGGACATGTTCTTAGCACGGTTCGCTACGTCTATGGTCCAAAAGAAGACCAAGATGTACCTGTGGTCAATCAGGCAAGAGGATGGCGAGTCTCTTAGACGATGCCTCGCCCGATTCACTGAAGAATCGAATAAGGTCGACCGCTTTGACGACAAAGACGCAATCACCGCCATCACTGAAGGCTTGCGCACAAGTGACTTCCTTAAGTCCATTGTCGGCCGTGTCCCTTCTACCATGGCCGAGTTAATGACTCGAGCCAAGACCTTCATGGGAGTCGAAGATTACCTCGATGGTCGCAAGGGCAATGATCAAAGCCCTCACCACCGAGACGAGCCTAGCAACGAGCAAGGAAACTCCCGTAAAAGGCGAAACAGAGGAGGTCAGACTTTTAATAGACGACCTCCGATGCCCTAGAAGCCGCGACTTGCGGAAGACTTTAAGGGCTACTCGTCGTTCACACCGTTGAACACAACGCCGGAGCAAATCCTAGCTTTAGCGCGTGACAAGTTCACTCCCCCGGCTCCAATAAACAAAGATCCCGCGACTCGCGATAGATCTAAATATTGCGAGTTCCATCAGGAATACGGTCACTTGACCTCTGAATGCTATAGTCTTAAAAGGCAGATCGAGGCATTGATCCAACGGGGTGAGCTAAAAGAGTTCGTGTTACGCATGATTAGCGCTGCGGGCCCCACCTCGAGCAGACCACAGTCTGGCAGGGGAGGAGGAACAGCCGCTTCTGCCAACCGAACCACGGCTACTGCCAATGCCAATCCACAACTCCACGTTGTGACCACCATATTGGGAGGTCCACAAGATGGAGATTCGGCCCGACAACGGAAAAAATTCCTAAGGGCCGTGGCTCAAGAAGACGCTGCTATACACGTCAACCTCACGTATGAAGAACCTCTGTCCGTGCCTCACGAGACAATGCATTTCACCAAAAAAGAGGCCAAGCGAGTTGTGCATCCGCACAATGACGCGATTGTGCTCAAAGCCCAAGTAGCTAATAACTTGGTGAAAAGAGTTCTCATCGACAACGGCAGTGCTGCCGACATAATCTTCAAGTCCACCCTAGAGCGCATGAAGCTCGGGGGGCTACGCCCAACTCCGACCCAAACGCCTCTATTCGGGTTCACTGGGGAGAGAGTCATGACCGAAGGCATCATCGATCTACCGGTCACCTTCGGAACTCCCGGAAGCATTGAAGTCGTTCTCATGGTCCCATTCCTAGTGGTCGACCAAGAGTCCCCCTACAACGTAATCGTTGGGCGACCCACGTTGAACCGGCTAAGGGCAATCACTTCAACATACCACCTACTGGTGAAGTTCCCTACCAAGAATGGAATCGGCATCATGGCTGGAGACCAATCCCAAGCCAGAATATGTTACATCCAAGGAATCGATGGAAAGACCGCTAAAAAGACGGTTAACACGATCTCTCAACTTAGAGATAGCGTCGAGTCGACCAAGGTCCTCCGCGAAGTCCATAAAGACACCTGCATGACACCCAAGTGCAAGGTAACGGCGTCCTCATCAGGGAGCCCACACGGTCTACCAGGTCATACATGGACGAGACACCGATCTATCGCCTGTGGAATGCGGAACACTGGAAGAGAGTACTACCACTAGCCAGCGATCCCCCCATTTTATTTCTTTGCTTTCTAAACATTCAATAAGGCCTACGAGCCAACGTTTTAGGATTTCAAATTTTTTGCAATATTAATAAAGTTCAATGTTTTTCTTTCAAAATCCACTTTATCAAAGATTTTTAATCATCAAAGATTACACTTGTAAACCCAAAACTCGGGGGGCTAGTGCCATAGGCAATGGAAAGTACGCTCAAAATCCTCAAGAAAGTACGCTCCACAAAAAGAAAGCACGCTCCATCCAAACAAAACACCCGAACACAAAACGGGAACAGGCGTGCACGTAAGACGCCTCCGTGGCGCGCCGTAAGACATCCCCGAGATGCAGGCTAAAGACGCCGCCGCGGCGCGCCCAAGAGACATCCCCGAGATGCAGGCTAAAGACGCCCCCATGGCGCGCCCAAGAGACATCCCCGAGATGCAGGCTAAAGACGCCCCCGCGGCGCGCCCAAGAGACATCCCCGAGATGCAGGCTAAAGACGCCCCCGCGGCACGCCCAAGAGACATCCCCGAGATGCAGGCTAAAGACGCCCCCGCGGCGCGCCCAAGAGACATCCTCGAGATGCAGGCTAAAGACGCCCCCGCGGCGCGCCCAAGAGACATCCCCGAGATGCAGGCTAAAGACGCCCCCGCGGCGCGCCCAAGAGACATCCCCGAGATGCAGGCTAAAGACGCCCCCGCGGCGCGCCCAAGAGACATCCCAGAGATGCAGGCTAAAGACGCCTCCGCGGCGCGCCCAAGAGACATCCCCGAGATGCAGGCTAAAGCCGTCCCTCGCGACGCACTTAAGACGCCTACATGGCGCACGTAAGACGCGTAAAGGCGCAACCCGTAAGATGCCTACATGGCGCAACCTAAGACGCCTACATGGCGCACGTAAGACGCGTAAAGGCGCAACCCGTAAGACGCCTACATGGCGCAACCTAAGACGCCTACATGGCGCACATAAGACGCGTAAAGGCGCAGCCCGTAAGACGCCTACATGGCGCAATATAAGACGCCTACATGGCGCACATAAGACGCCTACATGGCGCACTTAAGACGCCTACATGGGGCACGTAAGACGCCTACATGACGCACCTAAGACGCCTACATGGCGCACTTAAGACGCCCACATGGCGCAACCAAGTCGTCCCTCGTGACACACCTAAGTAACCTACATGCCGCATCTAGGCCATCCCTCACGACGTGCCTACGATGCCTAAAACAACGCACGCAGCCGTCTCTAATGATGCGCTCTGAGTCACCGCAAGGCGCTATGTATGATGACTAATCGGAACGCACCTGAACAGCCATACAAGGCGCAACTCATGTCATCTTCACCACCGCCGACTAAGCACAATCACACCCGCCTCTGAGCAAGAACCTCGCTCGGCCTGAACTAGCTGAGACCTCGCTCCTCGAGTTGAGTCATTCTCCTCGAGTCGAGCCTTGCTCCTCAAATCGAGTCAGTCTCCTCGAGTTGAGCTTCGCTCCTCGAGTCAAGTCATTCTCCTCGAGTCGAGCTTCGCTCCTCGAGTCGAGCTTCGCTTCTCGAGTCGAGTCAGTCTCCTCGAGTTGAGCTTCGCTCCTCGAGTCAAGTCATTCTCCTCGAGTCGAGCTTCGCTCCTCAAGTCGAGTCATCCTCCACGAATCGAGCTTCGCTTCTCGAGTCGAGTCATTTTCCTCGAGTTGAGCTTCGCTCCTCGAGTCGAGTCAGTCTCCTCGAGTCGAGCTTCGCTCCTTGAGTCGAGTCATCCTCCTCGAGTCGAGCTTCGCTTCTCGAGTCGAGTGAGTCTCCTCGAGTCGAGCCTTGCTCCTCAAATCGAATCATTCTCCTCGAGTCGAACTTCGCGCCTTGAGTCGAGTCTCCTCGAGTAGAGCTTTGCTCCTCGAGACAAGTCACTCTCCTCGAGTTGAGCTTCGCTCCACGAGTCGAGTCATCCTCCTCGAGTCGAGCTTCACTCCTTGAGTCGAGTTATTCTCCTCGAAGTCGAGCTTCGCTCCTTGAGTCGAGTCATTCTCCTCGAGTCAAGCCTCGCTCCTCGAGTTGAGTCACGCTCCTTGAGTCGAGTCTTGCTCCTTGAGTCAAATCATTCTCCTTGAGTCGAGCGCTGCTCCTCGAGTCAAGACATCCTCCTCAAGTCGAGTCACACCCTCCTCGAATCGAGCCATGCTCCTCGAGTCAAGTCACTCTCCTCGAGTCATCCCTCTCGAGTCGAGCATCACTCATCAAGTCATTCTCCCCGAGTTGAGTCTTGCTCATCGAATCGAGTTATACTCCTCGAGTCGAGCATCGCTCCTCGAGTGGAGTCATATTCCTTAATGACCAGCCAGTCTCCTTGAGTCGAGTCTAGCCCCTCGAGTTGAGACTTGAGTCGGCTCCCCGAGTCGAGCCTAGCCCCTCGAGTTGAGACTCGAGTCGGCTCCCCGAGTTGAGCTTCGCTCCTTGAGTTGAGACTTGATTCAGTCTCCTCAAGTCGAGCTTCGCTCCTCGAGTCGGGCCTTGAGTCAGTATCCTCGAGTCGAGCTCCGCTCCTCGAATCGAGCCTTGAGTCAGTCTCCTCGAGTCGAGTCCCACTCCTTGAACAAACACCTGGAGCGACCTGAAGAACAGGTCAGCCAAAATAGAGACCCGCGCTCGCGCCTGGGGAATAAAGGCCGATCTTCCGAACGCAGACGAAGAAGTGTCACCAAGGCGGGAATGGCGGATGCCCCGTGAGGCCGACTTATGCTTGATGCATGGTCAAACTTTTAGCGTTTATCCCCGAGCAGTCGAAGCCCTCCGGTGCGGCAGAGCCTTCCGCCAGGTGCCACTTCGTCTTCTCGAAGCATCAGCCCGCAGCATCAACCTCCGTCTTCGAGACCTCGGAATGAGCACGCCTTTGCAAAATGAAAAAGTGCAGTCGCCTTCCAAGCTGGCCGAGACGGAAGCCATGATCTTCCCCTAAGGGGTCACGATTACGCAATCGTCACCCTGCTAGTCACCGTCGAGTCCCATGGACTCCGGGTTGATGATATCATCAAACAAAACGCCATCGAAGAAAGACTTGGGCATGACCTCGCCCAAAGATCAACTGGCCGTAACGTGCCGATACGCCTCTACACAAATGCATGCCCCACTTGCGCATGCATATCCCATTTGCTCCGGGGCTAGAGCGACGGACGCAAACGCGTTTGCCTCGTCCACGTCGAGCTACGTCTCTTATCCGATTGGATCCTCCTCCACGTGTCGATCACACACTCGTGTCGAGAAAGATGGAAAAGCGAGAAAGAGCACTTACAATTGTGAGAGTATTCTTTATAATCACAAAGGCTTCGCAACAGTGAAGCTCTGGGGAGTCTATTTTCCTCAAACACCCGGCGGAAACAACTAAAAGTTGACCGCCCGGGGCCTCCCGAGCAATGAACTTGGGGGGCTAATGTTGTCGGTCGTTTTCGGAAAACCCGAGACGCCAAGAAGACACGCCATTCAAAGGGCCGATGGTCAGGCCGGAGGTCCTAAAGAGCGGCGAGCCTTCTCTCACGAGTCAACTGACAAGTCCTCGTGCCAAATCCTCATGCCCCTCGAGTCGAGCCCCTAGTCGTTCCTCGAGTCGAGCCTTGGGTTGTTCCTCAAATCGAGCCTCGAGTCGGTCTCCTCGAGTCGAGCTTCACTCCTCAAGTCGAGCCTCGAGTCGCTCCTCGAATCGAGTCACTCTCGCCCAGGGGAAACCTTCATATTTCATGTGGCAAGAATGGTATTCGAAGGCCCGCAAGAGCCTGACGAGATGGGCCATGCGCCGCGCGCGCAGCCGCGCCGGCCAACCAAGCGCAGCAGCCCGCGCGCCGCGCCAGACAGGCCGCGCGTCGCGCCAGGCAGACCGCGCCAGGCAGACCGCGCGCCGCGCGATGACACGCCCGCGCCGCGCATCCCGCGCCGCACATCCAGCGCCGCGCATCGCGCGCCGCGCCTGGTGACCCGCGTGCCGCGCCCCCTGCGCCGCGCGCCGCGCGCGCCGTGCGCCTCCACTTGATGCCACATGCGTTCCTAGTCCCACATGGACGAAAAAGAAGCCTTCTAAGGCCCCCAAACACCTATAAATACCCCATCCCATTGAGGGGAAAGCGATCCAATAAATCCTTTCATCTCCTATCGACACGCTCGATTTCTTACTCACAACTACTTCTCTGGATGCCATATTTGGCCTGAAGTAGTCTCTCTCCTCTCTCTCTCGTTCTCAGAGGTTCTGAAGCACTCACGGGGACTTCCCGGACGTCGCTCCCTCTGACCGAACGTTCTCCGGTGCTCAAGCACGCCCCTAGGGTTCTCGACTAGAGTTCCCCTCGCGCGTCTAACACACTAGACACACGCGCGACCTACGCGTCCGGCATTTCCAACTAGGAATCGCCTACGCGTCCGGAATCTCCGCCACAACAAGGAACTCTTGACTTAGAGTCTTCCACGTCTCCAAAAGAGAAAAAACACACATTCTCTCTCGCGCTCACGATCTCCGAAGTCCTGAGACGCCGCCGAGGACTCCTCGCGCCCCGTCTCCTTCGTCGAGCACGCTCCTCCACCAAGGCTCCGTGGCTCATATAACGTCCTACACGTTTGAACTACGTTCTGACCTGATCCCACACACGGGTACGTAGGCAGCCGACAACCAAGGCACGGTCACTCCTCCTCCTCACCCCCTACCTCTCCCGAGAGGCGGGTTAATCGGAGAAAACCCTAGCTCGAGACTATCGAGTTCACACTCTTGGCCCGGGTGCGATCACTTGGTCCGGCCTTGGATCGAACCGCCCGAGGTTTTAAATAGTTGTTCATTTTCGTGCGACAACATCAAAAAAAAATTATTGACATTCATTTCGTGTCCAAAAAGACCAAAATACCCTTTTGACAATTTTCGTAAAACTTTTCTCGTTCTTGTTTTGACTTAGCTTCTAGTTTAACTATTCCTACTCGATGTGATTTGTGACAGTGACCTCATGGATCCAAATGAACAAAGGTTGGGCTAAATACTTGGACTCAAAAGTTCACAAACCTTCTCCAATTTTAGCTTAATGTCAACTGACTCCACTAAAGAGTTGACACTGAAAATCTCTCGGTTCAAATGAATTTATTTTCTACTCAAGAATTCAACCAAATTATGATGAGCGAATCCACTGAATATATCTATGTTTTACCCTTCATGAATATCATCAGCTAGTCGGGATTTACGAAATTACCATTTTACGCTTATAGCTGTTATTTCCTCAACTCCTTTGTCGTTTGTGAATAAGTTAGAAACAATGTATTGACGAGGAGCTAACAAGTCACATTGTTTCATCCAAAAGAGTCAAGACTCAGTTTGGACACTGGCCAGTTCATTTGTTCACATTCCAAGGAATAAAGCATGATGTGATATACATTGCATTTCAGCAATCTTGTACATGAATTCAATATCTATGAGAACTTCACAAAGTTAGTCATGACATCTTCATAACTTAGTACTTCACCAATAGGTCCTGTTCGGAATCACATAGTGAGTCCGAACTCTGACTTTCTCAAATGAGAATACGTAAGCTATGAAATGGCATGTCTCGTTTTAGGATTAAGGTAAGCACGATGCAATTCATACGTAGTGATTTCGAGACATAAGAGGTTAAATGGTTTGTTCTTATTTTGGCTCTAGAAGTGCACTGGTCAATTCAGTACCTCCAGAAGATGCCTAGAAGAACTATAGAGTCTCCAACTCTCAATGCCCCATAACCAGACATCATAGATTATCCTAACAATCGTACTGAGGTCAATAGTCCTTTGACCCTTAGATTGCGAATATATCGTTTTAAGCAAACTACGAAGAGTTTGTTCATGCAAATCTACATTTGTCTATTAATGTGCTGTTAGGTTTGTTTATGGACTAAAAGACTAAGGTTTTATCATAAATCTTCAGACAAGGAAGATTGAATAAACATTTCAACTTTTATTAATAAATAAGAAATTACAAGCAAGAGTCTTCGTGAGACTTTTATTACATCAAATGTATAAAATTAAAAAATACAACTCTTCTTGTGGGCACCATTGACAACTGATGAGGACATGCCCCAAAAAAGAGCCGCAAGCAAAATACCAAGTGCCGGAAGGACCCGTGACGAGAGCTCGAGCGAGGAGATTCAAGGAGGAGCTTAACAATCTGATCATCAAGCTCCAAGATGAAGAAGGGGACAAGCTCGCAAAGGAGAGGATTCAAGGAAGCCAAGAAACAACAATGAAGAACGTTATTTGGGCTGAATTGAATTAGTCAAACTATTCCTATTTTCCTATTTTCAGTTTATGTTATTTGGGCCAAGACATGTTATTTAAAACGCCCAAAACGGTTTGTATTGGGCTGGTCCTTTGTTTTATGCTTATTAGTACTTAAATAAGGCTAAATGGGCTTATTAGGTTATGGGGCCCATGGAGCTGCGAATTTGACCTTTGTAAACTCTATAAATTAAGCCTTTAGGCTGAATGGAAGACATAATTCTGATTTCGAGTTAAACACTTTTCTGTGAGGATTTTCATTCTCTCTTTGGTTCGTTTAGAACTATTCGAGTCTCTTACAAAGCGGTGCGTGTAGGAGTTCGAGCCCGACTCATCAGACGGCCATTCGCATCCGTCCGTGGCGTCATTCGATCCACCTTCATTCCTAAAACGTAGACGATCCGTCACTGTGCTATTGGGGTATCAGGTCTCGGAGCTTAGTCGGCCGAGGTTCGTATCAAGTGGTATCAGAGCTAGTCTCTACTTTTAGGTTTGCTTATCCTTTGTTTCGTTTTCTTTGTTTTCGTCTCTTCGTTTGTGTTGTGTTCATTCCGTACGTACGTATTTGTTGTGTTGAGTCTGTGTTTGTTATCTTCGTATTAGGTCTGTGTTCTTTTCGTGCTAGGTCTGTGTTCTTGAGCATCAAAAAAAAAAATCCTAAAAAAAAGGAATCCGTGGAGATCTTATATTTCTTGTTAATTACCGGGGTCTATTTTAGGAAGTCAATTTTATTCAGTTTCCCGATTTTTGGTACCTAATTTCGGAAGTATCTTTATATCTTAGTTTTCCTGATTTGCTTTTATCCCTTTTATTTCCATAAATAATTTCCACTTAATTACCCTTTCATTCGTTTCCTGATTTCGTGTGATCACAATCAATTTCAGCGTTTCACATTAATTCTGAATTAGCATTTATCTCCCGGATATCAAAAAAAAAAAAAAAAAAAAAAAAAAAGAAAGAGGATCCGAAAAAAAAACATACATTAATTTTGTATGTTTTGGAGCGTTTTCAGGTACCCTACATCCTATCGATTTTTTTTTTGTGTCGCCATTTGTCAATTGTGGGCTGATTGTCGCACCTTGGGAGAATTGTTTTTGGGACTTATTTAAGATCCTGATCATAACTTTCCGTGGTGTTATCTTTCTTGTTTGTTTCATTTGCGGTGTCGTTTTTATTGTTCGTGTCGTTTGGGTGTCGTTTGTGTCGTTTTGGTGCATCGTTTTCGAATTCCTTTCATCACCTTCCTGGTCTCTGAATAGTTCGGTACGAGCCTATTGAGAGTTTGAGTGAGTGGTAAAAGGCAGAGAGAGTATAACTATCGCCATTATCAAACACGAGCGCTGAGTGATATTATTTGAGTGTAAACACGTGAGGGAGAGTTTGGTGAGGTTTTCTTTTGTTACTAACAATATCTTGCAGCAACCATGTCTAACAACGGCGACGCAGATGAGGGAATTCCAGACCGGAGGCTGATGATGCAAGCCATGATAGGAGAAATGCGGAGGATGATGAGGGAAGAGTTGGAGCCGCTACGAGAACATGTTGAGAGAGTGGAGGAAGGCCAACAAGCTCCCAACAGAGGAAGACGAAGACAGCCTAGGGAGGAGACAGAAGATGAGATGGATAATGATTTTGAAGATGAGGATTATAGGAGAGGAGGACGAAACGAGAGAATGTTCGAAAGAAGACATGGAGGAAGGGACAGAGAAGACGGAGGAATTGGTGGCATAAAGCAGAAGATTCCAACATTCCAAGGGAAAAGTGACCCGGACGCATACTTTGAATGGGAGACCAAAGCCCAGTTTGTGTTCAATTGCTACAACTACACCGAACGCAAGAAGGTAATACTTGCTGCCGCTGAATTCACTGATTATGCTATTGTTTGGTGGGATCAGCTGGTGACGAGTAGGCAACGGGATGGAGAGGAGCCCATAGAGACTTGGGATGAGATGAAGGCCATCATGAGGAAGAGATTCGTGCCTCGCCACTATTACCGAGAGCTCTACCAGAAGCTTCAGCGCCTACGGCAAGGCACTCGCAGTGTTGAGGAGTACTACCGGGAAATGGAGGTTGCCATGATCCGAGCAAACATCGAGGAAGATCGCGAGTCTACCATGGCCAGATTTATCAACGGGCTAAACCCTGACATAGCGGACAAGGTGGAGTTGCAGCATTATGTCGAGATGGAGGATTTGGTTCACTTGGCCGTCAAGATTGAGAAGCAGCTCAAGACGAGGGGTAGCATGCGGGGAAACAGATTCTCAGAACAACCTGCATGGAAGAAGACCTTCAACCGAGACGAGAAGAGCAGTTTCAAATCACGAGGGGACGTAGCCAAGCCAAGCACTTCCACGGCCCCAACCACATCTAATCCTGGTCCCAGTGCTCAAAAGAAACCGGAGACGTCATTTCAGCGAAATCGTGATATCAAGTGCTTCAAGTGCCAGGGAGTAGGTCACTTCGCGAATCAATGCCCGAATAAGGGAGCATGACGATTCTTCCGACCGGAGAGATGATTACCGACGATGAAGAGGAAGACCAAGAGTGTACCGGAGAAGAGTCAGACGAGGAAATTGAGGCACCAGCAGAGCTCGTGTTGGTCTCTCGACGAACTATGAACGCGCAGGTTGTACGAGATGATGAGGAGCAGCGTGAAAACATCTTTCACACCAGGTGCCATATTGGTGAGAAGGTGTTCAGTGTTATCGTCGATGGAGGGAGTTGTACGAACATAGCCAGCGTTGATGTAGTAAAGAAGCTTGGACTTCCCACGACAAACCACCCTCGCCCTTACAAGCTTCAGTGGTTTAATGATGGTGAGGAGGTACGTGTCTACAAACAAGTCCTTATCAGTTTCCGGATTAGCAGCTATGAGGACTCGATGCTCTGTGACGTAGCACCAATGGACGCGGGGCATATACTTTTGGGGCGGCCGTGGCAATTCGACCGGAGGGTGACTCATGACGGCTACACCAACAAGTACTCCCTCAGGCACAAGAATCGTACCATCACCCTCGCACCCCTTACTCCAAAGCAAGTTCATGAAGATCAACTGAGGATGCAACAAGAGAGGGAAAGGTTTAGGACCCTAGAGAAGGGAAAAGAACCAAGGGATGAGGTAAAAACAGAGAGAAAAAAAGAGAGAGTCCCAGAGAGAAAACCCGAGAGGGAAGTGGGGAGTGAAAAAAAAGATGGGGTCATGAAAAACAAAATCGGTGAGAGAAAACAAAACAACTTCTTTGCGGGAAAGAGTGATGTGAGGAAAGCCTTCTTTGCCAAACAGCCGATGATTTTACTTGTGTACAAGGAGGCTGCCTTATTCACTAACCAACATGGCGAGGTTCTACCTACTGCCATTGTTTCTCTTTTGCAGGAGTTCAAGGACGTTGTTGTTCGAGATATGCCAACAGGACTACCACCGATTCGGGGGATTGAGCACCAGATTGACCTTGTACCCGGAGCCTCACTTCCAAACAGACCGGCCTACCGAACCAACCCTGAGGAAACGAAGGAGTTGCAACGGCAAGTCGAGGAACTTTTGTCAAAGGGGTACATTAGAGAGAGCATGAGCCCTTGCGCCGTACCAGTTCTATTGGTTCCAAAGAAGGATGGGTCCCAGAGGATGTTAAACTGGAAGCTAAGTCAAAACAAGAACGAAAATAGTTAAAAGGGTATTTTTGTCTTTTGAGACATATGATGAAATGAACAAAATTAGTAAACTTTCGAAAACGATTTTCAAGCTCATAATTTTAAAAAACATGTACATGCATCTCTTTGACCATAGCTCTGATACCATTTGTTGGAATCGATCTAGGGTTTGAGAAAATAATTAACGCTTCGGTAAGCGGCGGAATTTTAAAAATTTTCTTTTACAAGTAAAACAGTTTTTACTAACCTAGACAAGTGCAAGTACATGTAATTAAAAACCAATATGAGCTAGAAGTTTACTAACCTTTCTTGAAGCTTGAACTTTGAAGAAGCTTGTGGAAAGTTTGCAACGCTCGTCTCCCCTCGCAGCACGTCTCTCTTTCTTTCCTCGGCACCTCGAGCAACCACGAAAGTTTCTATCACTAAATCACTCGAAAAGAAGGAATCAGTAAGTGGGCACTTTTAAACGCTACGACTTAAGAACGAGTCTCGAAGTCGCAGAGCTAAACACTAGGTCGAGTGAGGACCTAGGTGCCAAGACAAGAAAAATCGAAAATATAAACTAGAGAGAGAGAGGAAGGGGCGGCCAAGTCTAGAGAGAGAAGCTCTCAATCTCTAAAACTTTGGAATGAATCAATTGTGAGAAAAAGGGGCTCCTATTTATAGGAGAGGTCTCACCTTCTATAAGGTAGTTTCCTCTTCTATAGAATATCACATATTCATGAGCCAATTACCTCTTTTCTCACTTGAGATGCTCGGCCAAGGATGCCTTCTAGAAGGCTTGGATTTGTTTCCATTTTTGTTCCTTGCCTTGCCTTGTTCTCTCTTGGCCGATTACCCTAAAGCATCCTCATGCAAATTTGTTTCCTCTTTTTCTTTTGGCAAGTATCTTGATACATTTATGCACAAAATATTCTCTCTTGGTTGGGTATGTTGGGCGCCTATGTCCTTCTAGAATGGGCTTCTAGAAGCTTTTCCATTTGTTCATGACAACATGAAAAAGGCCCAATAAGAATTTTCAATAAAATTCTTATGAAATGAAATTAATTCACAAGGCCCAATGATCAAGTCATGGCCGAGTGAAACATGTCATAAAATGACCTTGTCAAAAATTTATTGACATTCATTTCATCATTTGTCTCAAAAGACAAAAATACCCTTTTAACTATTTTCGTTCTTGTTTTGACTTAGCTTCCAGTTTAACTATTCCTATCGATGTGATTCGTGACAGTGACCTCATGGACCCAAATGAACAAAGCTTTAGCTAAACACTTGGACTCAAAAGTTCACAAACTTTTTCCAAGTTTAGCTTAATGCCAACTGACTCCACTAAAGAGCTGACACTGAAAATCTCTCGGTTCAAATGAATTTATTTTCTACTCAAGAATTCACCTAATTGTAATGAGCGGATCCACTGAATATTATCTATGTTTACCCTTCATGAATGTCATCAGCTAGTCGGGATTTACTAAATTACCATTTTACCCTTCTAGCTGTTATTTCCTCAACTCCTTTGTCGCTTGTGAATAAGTTAGAAACAATGTATTGACGAGGAGCTAACAAGTCACATTGTTTCATCCAAAAGAGTCAGGACTCAATTTGGACACTGGCCAGTTCATTTATTCACACTCCAAGGAACAAAGCATGAGGTGACATACATTGCATTTCAGCAATCTTGTACATGAATTCCGTATCTATGAGAACTTCACAAAGTTACTCATGACAGACTCACAACTTAGTACTTCACCAATAGGCCTTGTTCGGAATCACATAGTGAGTCCGAACTTTGACTTTCTCAAATGAGAATACTAAGGTGTGAAATGGCATGTCTCATTTCAGGATTAAGGTAAGCATGATGCAATTCATACATAGTGACTTCGAGACATAAGAGGTTAAATGGTTTTTTCTTATATTGTCTCTAGAAGTGCACTGGTCAATTCAGTATCTTCGGAAGATACCTAGAAGAACTATAGAGTCCCCAACTCTCAATGCCTCATAACCAGACATCATAGATTCTTCTAACAATCATACTGAGGTCAATAGTCCTTTGACCCTAAGATTGCGAATATATCGTTTTAAGCAAACTACGAAGAGTTCGTTCATGCAAATCTACATTTGTCTCTTCGTAAGTTGTTTAGTTTGTTTATGGACTAAAAGACTATGGTTTTATCATAAAGCTTCAGACAAGGAAGATTGAATGAACGTTTCAACTTTATTAATGAATGAATAGACAATTACAAGCAAGAGTCTTCATGAGACTTTATTACATCAAATGTTCAAAATAAAGATTACAACTCTTCTTGTGGGCACCATTGACAACAAACTCCCACTTGACTCAAAGAAGATGTGTGTAGTCTTTCATGCCTAATCCCTCACGATGTTGGTCGAAGACCTTGTTTGCTAGGGCCTTGGTGAATGGATCTGCTAGGTTGTCCACCGTTGAGATCTTCTTCACTTCCACGTCTCCGCGCTGCACGATCTCTCGAATCAAATGGTATTTCCTCTCAATATGCTTAGAGCGCTTATGGCTTCTAGGTTCCTTTGAGTTAGCGACAGCCCCACTATTATCACAATAAAGGGTCATGGGCTCGTCGACGTTTGGAACAATTTCCAAATACTTAAGGAACTTTCTAAGCCATACAGCCTCTTTGGATGCTTCACAAGCAGCCACATATTCTGCTTCCATTGTGGAGTCAGCAATTCAAGATTGCTTAATACTTCTCCACACAACAGCTCCACCATTAAGGATGAACACAGATCCCGAAGTGGATTTCCTGGAATCCTTATCTGCTTGAAAATCGGAGTCGGTATATCCCGTCATAGTCAGGTCAGTACCTGAGTATGTAAGCATCAAGTTCCTAGTTCTTCGAAGATACTTAAGAACATGCTTAACAGCAATCCAGTTCTCGGGTCCAGGGTTGGATTGGAAACGGCTAACTACGCCAACGGCGAAACATATATCAGGTCTAGTGCAAAGCATAGCATACATGAGGCTTCCTACGGCAGAGGCGTAAGGAATCTTCCTCATGTCTTCAATCTCTTGTGCAGTCTTGGGAGACTGGTCCTTAGAGAGTGAAACTCCATGCCTAAAGGGTGTTTGACCCCTCTTGCAGTCTTGCATCGAGAAGCGATCCATCACCTTATCAATATAAGATGCTTGAGAGAGCGACAGGGTCCGGTTTTTCCTATCTCGAAAGATTTGGATTCCCAGATAACTTACCCACGTCATTACCAATGAGTAGTATATCATCGACATATAGTACCAGAAACACAACTTTGCCTTCGTGTATTAACTTGTAAACACAAGGCTCATCTATTGACTGTTCAAAGCCGAAGCTCTTTACAGTTTCATCGAATCTAATATTCCATGACCTAGATGCTTGCTTTAGTCCATAAATGGATTTAAGCAACTCACAAACCTTGGTCTCTTGACCTTTATCCACGAAACCGTCTGGTTGAGCCATGTAAATGCGCTCGTCAAGATTGCCATTCAGAAAGGCTGTCTTGACATCCATTTGCCAGATCTCATAGTCGAGAGCTGCAGCTATGGATAGGAGTATGCGGATGGATTTAAGCATTGCGACTGGCGAGAAGGTTTCTTCATAGTCAATCCCTTCTTGTTGGGTATAACCCTTTGCCACAAGTCGTGCTTTGAACGTCTCGACGTTCCCATCAGGACCCATTTTCTTCTTGTATATCCACTTACACCCTACGGGTTTAATCCCTTCAGGAAGGTCTACAAGTTTCCAGACTTTGTTGACATACATCGAGTGCATTTCAACTTTCATGGCGTCAAGCCAAAAGTTTGATTCAGAACAAGCCATCGCTTGGCTATAGGAAACAGGGTCATCCATGTCGGAGACGGCTACAAGAGAGTCTCCATAAGACATGTACCTGTCAGGCCTTTGAGTAGCCCTCCCACTACGTCTAAGTACTACTTGACGAGATTCTGATGAGTTAGGTTGTGTTTCAGTTGGGGTAAGAACAGTTCTTACAGATGAGGTAGAAGCTTCCTCACCCAACTTTTCTTCAAGCACAATTTTACTTCTAGGTTTCGCATCTTTCATAAAGTCCTCCTCGAGGAAACGAGCATTCGTGCTAACGAAAGTCTTATCGTCCTCGGGACTATAGAAAGTAAAACCTTTGGTTTCCTTCGGATATCCTACAAACAGGCACAATTCTGACCTACTAGCCAACTTGCTAGTCTTTTACCTCAGCACGTGTGCAGGGCAACCCCAAATTCGGATGCGGCCAAGATGCAGAAGTCGCCATCCTCTAAGCGCAGACACCACGCTCTCATCACCCCACTTGAAGCAGAAGTCCGCCATCCTCTAAGCTTTTGCTTTTCCTAAAACCAGTCAAGGAGCAGCAAATATGGTTAGTAGCAGCGGAGTCAATAATCCACGATGATACATTATCAGCTACTAAACAGGCTTCAGTAACAAGTACAATACCTTTTGCTTTGGTTTTGAGGTAGGCAGGACAGTTCCTACGCCAGTGACCAGGCTCGTTGCAGTGGTGGCACTTGTCGTTAGACTTGTCCACCTTCGGAGCCTTTGGCGCCTTCTTCTTCGTGTGAACCTTAGGTTGGTTCTTCTTCTCGGCATTGCGAGGTCTCTTCTTAGATCCAGAGGTGGAGGCAGTAGCATGTACTTCTCCTTGAGCCCTTTTTTCTTAGTGAGTGCCTCAGCGGTTTGAAGTTCCTTCATGAGCTCGGTAACAGTGTACTCCAGCTTGTTCATGGAATAATTCAACTTGAAGGTATCAAAGGTTTCGGGGAGAGTTTCCAAGATCATATCTATTTTAGTCTCCCCATCAATCTCAGATCCAAGAATCTCCATTTCGTTTAGATAGCTAATGATCAGCATCATATGATCTCTAACGGGAGTTCCAGCCTTCATACGACAGTTCATGAATTGTCGGACCGCTTGTTGCCTAGCTTGACGTCCTTTCCCTCCAAACATCTCATGGAGATTGTAGAGCATATCGGTGGCAGTTTCATAATCACGATGTTGTTGTTGCAACCCATTGTTTATCGATGCCAAAATATAGCATCTCGCAATCTCATCGGATCGAAGCCAGGCCGCCAGGGCGTCTTTCTCCTCTTGCGTCGAATCATCATTCGTTTGAGGACAGGGGGTGGTGAGAACCCATTTGTGCTTGTCGACAGTAAGGACTATGTCGAGGTTACGTTTCCAGTCGACGTAATTGTCGCCTTCGAGTTTATTCGAGGAAAGAATTGTAGAGAGAGGGTTGAGAGACATATTGCCTATAAAAGTTGAAACAAGTTTATGATTAGTCTTTGGTTTAGGATTTAAGTTTTATTAAGACTTTTGTAAAATCCAAAGGTGTTATAAACCAAACGATAATTTACTCCCTCAAGAGAAGGCCGCAAAAAATCTCCATTTATAAGTAAATGACACATCATTAATGCTAAGCCAAGATGTCAATACATCTATTTTGACTAGCCACCTTGTAAATTGGTTTGATCACTCACATCCTTTCGCAGAGCCTCAAGGGAGGATACTAGGGATTGAGCCTAAGTGTGCAACCAACCACTTAGTCCAAAAGATCAGCTTTGAAAAACAATCCCCCAAGGGGAGGCCTTGCCATCATTGCATCACTCTCGGACGTAGCTCATTGAGCAATGATCGAAGCAATAACGCCTTGGAGTACTCACATTTAAGTGAGGGTCGCAAGAGCGGCTCTTAGTCCCACGTTATTGCATCTTTCATTAGTGTTGGGGATCGTGGGTTACAAACAACAAGTATAACCCTCCCACTTAGTTTTTGGAGTTGGTTCATCGACTCTTATAATTTCGGAAACAGATTTCCTAGTTAGAGAGCGACAGAGCGGACAACTAGAAGAGAATCCTAGATCGACATGTTCAGAGCAGTATTAGTGCATAAAGGCACAAGGTACATACTCGATCTTTTCCTATTTTCTATTTCGGGAAAGTGCGTGAGGGAAGTGTGAACTTCAACTCACTCGAACACTTGAAAGTTTGAGATTACACATCTTTTTATTTTTCGGCTTGTCTACAAGGAGACCTCCCACTCAAATTTTCAAGAGCATATAGATTTTGAACATATGTGATATAGATATAGTTTTGAAAACATTTTGAAAATTTATTTGATTTGGATGACAAAATATTTTCAAGTTTGAAAGTGAAAACGGTTTTTCAAAATTCAAACTAGTTTTGTAAAGATTCAATGTCAATTAAACTTTCAAAAAACAAAACATTTTAATCTTACACATCATGTTTATAATCATATGAAAAACAATTTTGCTCAAGGAAATTTTCTCATTTGAGTTCTATAACTCATGGTAGTGGGGTTTGAAAATCCGGATTTCTAAAAAACTGGAGTTTCAGACAGCCGCGCACCTCAGAGTAAAATCGCCATATCTGGCGGCTCCGATGTCCTTTTCAGCCGAAACCGGTGGCATTGGACAGAGGACAGACAGAGCTTTAATTTTATTCAAGAATCATCAAATTTCGATTTCTTAGCAGAGAGTTATGCCACTTTTAATGCGGGTTTACTCCAGCTCTAAGAAAAAGAAATAAATTAAAGCTTGGTCCTACTTAGGTGCGAAAAAGAATCAAGCGTAACGGAACGTTTTAAGATGTTGTTTAAAGCTTTTATTTGTGTTTTATTAGCAGGGTAATAACATAGAATAAAAGAGATAACAACAAGCATAAAACGAATACGGTAAATAAAAGAAACTAGAAAGACAAAGTAACTAGTCACAAAATTTACCGAAATTTCTCAAACCTTTAAAACACGTTTTTCAATATAAAAAATTAAAAACTTTTAGAACTGATTCTAATGTGTTTTAAAAACATCCCAAACTCATAGAAAATCAACATGCTTTTTAATTTAAAGACAAGAGCATTAAATTAAAAAAAAAAATATAAGATTACAATTCTAACTTGTCACAAAATTAGTAAACTTTCGAAAACGATTTTCAAGCTCATAATTTTAAAAAACATGTACATGCATCTCTTTGACCATAGCTCTGATACCATTTGTTGGAATCGATCTAGGGTTTGAAAAAATAATTAACGCTTCGGTAAGCGGCGGAATTTTAAAAATTTTCTTTTAGAAGTAAAACAGTTTTTACTAACCTAGACAAGTGCAAGTACATGTAATTAAAAACCAATATGAGCTAGAAGTTTACTAACCTTTCTTGAAGCTTGAACTTTGAAGAAGCTTGTGGAAAGTTTGCAACGCTCGTCTCCCCTCGCAGCACGTCTCTCTTTCTTTCCTCGGCACCTCGAGCAACCACGAAAGTTTCTATCACTAAATCACTCGAAAAGAAGGAATCAGTGAGTGGGCACTTTTAAACGCTACGACTTAAGAACGAGTCTCGAAGTCGCAGAGCTAAACACTAGGTCGAGTGAGGACCTAGGTGCCAAGACAAGAAAAATCGAAAATATAAACTAGAGAGAGAGAGAGGAAGGGGCGGCCAAGTCTAGAGAGAGAAGCTCTCAATCTCTAAAACTTTGGAATGAATCAATTGTGAGAAAAAGGGGCTCCTATTTATAGGAGAGGTCTCACCTTCTATAAGGTAGTTTCCTCTTCTATAGAATATCACATATTCATGAGCCAATTACCTCTTTTCCCACTTGAGATGCTCGGCCAAGGATGCCTTCTAGAAGGCTTGGATTTGTTTCCATTTTTGTTCCTTGCCTTGCCTTGTTCTCTCTTGGCCGATTACCCTAAAGCATCCTCATGCAAATTTGTTTCCTCTTTTTCTTTTGGAAAGTATCTTGATACATTTATGCACAAAATATTCTCTCTTGGTTGGGTATGTTGGGCGCCTATGTCCTTCTAGAATGGGCTTCTAGAAGCTTTTCCATTTGTTCATGACAACATGAAAAAGGCCCAATAAGAATTTTCAATAAAATTCTTATGAAATGAAATTAATTCACAAGGCCCAATGATCAAGTCATGGCCGAGTGAAACATGTCATAAAATGACCTTGTCAAAAATTTATTGACATTCATTTCATCATTTGTCTCAAAAGACAAAAATACCCTTTTAACTATTTTCGTTCTTGTTTTGACTTAGCTTCCAGTTTAACTATTCCTATCGATGTGATTCGTGACAGTGACCTCATGGACCCAAATGAACAAAGCTTTAGCTAAACACTTGGACTCAAAAGTTCACAAACCTTTTCCAAGTTTAGCTTAATGCCAACTGACTCCACTAAAGAGCTGACACTGAAAATCTCTCGGTTCAAATGAATTTATTTTCTACTCAAGAATTCACCTAATTGTAATGAGCGGATCCACTGAATATTATCTATGTTTACCCTTCATGAATGTCATCAGCTAGTCGGGATTTACTAAATTACCATTTTACCCTTCTAGCTGTTATTTCCTCAACTCCTTTGTCGCTTGTGAATAAGTTAGAAACAATGTATTGACGAGGAGCTAACAAGTCACATTGTTTCATCCAAAAGAGTCAGGACTCAATTTGGACACTGGCCAGTTCATTTATTCACACTCCAAGGAACAAAGCATGAGGTGACATACATTGCATTTCAGCAATCTTGTACATGAATTCCGTATCTATGAGAACTTCACAAAGTTACTCATGACAGACTCACAACTTAGTACTTCACCAATAGGCCTTGTTCGGAATCACATAGTGAGTCCGAACTTTGACTTTCTCAAATGAGAATACTAAGGTGTGAAATGGCATGTCTCATTTCAGGATTAAGGTAAGCATGATGCAATTCATACATAGTGACTTCGAGACATAAGAGGTTAAATGGTTTGTTCTTATATTGTCTCTAGAAGTGCACTGGTCAATTCAGTACCTTCGGAAGATACCTAGAAGAACTATAGAGTCCCCAACTCTCAATGCCTCATAACCAGACATCATAGATTCTTCTAAAAATCATACTGAGGTCAATAGTCCTTTGACCCTAAGATTGCGAATATATCGTTTTAAGCAAACTACGAAGAGTTCGTTCATGCAAATCTACATTTGTCTCTTCGTAAGTTGTTTAGTTTGTTTATGGACTAAAAGACTATGGTTTTATCATAAAGCTTCAGACAAGGAAGATTGAATGAACGTTTCAACTTTATTAATGAATGAATAGACAATTACAAGCAAGAGTCTTCATGAGACTTTATTACATCAAATGTTCAAAATAAAGATTACAACTCTTCTTGTGGGCACCATTGACAACACACGCACACATGCACCCTCGAGGGGACACCCTCGAGAGACCACATCGAGGCGTCAAAGATCGCACAATACCCGAGGACGCTCAGTCTCAAGGTCCTGAAAGGGATGCTCCAAGCTCACCATTTACGTCCAAGGCCCCCGGATGGGCGACGACACCGAAGGTCGTGGCGCCTGTCGAGGACGTCGCTTGAACGACATATCCTTGCCAAGGGTAATAGGGACGGCCAACGGAGACTTGGGAGACCACCTCAATTCCCTAAGGGAATCCCATGGATGCGACTTGAGAGAGAAACTCAACGCCCGACGCGAGACCGCGAGAGAGGCTGCCTTGGGACACCAATCACCCAACGTCGCTGACCGCGCATCCAACAAAAAGCGCGCCGCCGCACTCACGGCACCGGCCACCGGTCCCGGCTCACGACGGAAGAGGCGTAGAAAAGGTCAAGTCCCTAACGACCCTCTTTCTTCGACCCCGAAGCAATCCTTTGTCCCTCTCAACACGACACCCGACAGGATCCTGAGCTTACACATAGAGAAGCTGGGATCCCCAAACCCGATGAAGAAGGACCCCGCAACGCGAGACAAGAGCAAACAGTGTGAATATCACCACAACCATGGGCACGCAACAACTGAATGCTTCCAACTTAGGAAGCGAATTGATTCCCTGATTCGAGGTGGGGACCTCAAGGAATTCGTCGCATCCGCTAGCGAGGTGACAACCCCGGCTGAGCGCCCGACTCGTCAAGAGGGAGGAGACACCTACTAAAGAACAAGCCCTCGCCGCTTGCAGCCACGATTGGCGCAGCTTTCGCCACTAAACTCACGCCCGAACTCGCTCGACTTTGTGCTCACTTTATTTCAAACATATAATTTTCTTTTTCAAAGAAGGCCAAGTGCCATGGCAATCTGTAACGACCCCCTTATTGCAATAAAGAGTTATTCTACACGTGGTGACATATTATTGTATATCCCCTACACGAGAGTTTCCTGCTTTTTGTCTCACAAACGCAAGAAACTCGGGGGGTTGACAGGGAGCAATACTCAATCAAAACAACTCAACAACTCAAAAACAAAAAAAAATAATAAAAGTATAACAAAGTCTCAAGGGGCCGATGGTTAGGCCGGAGGTCCCAAAGAGAGACAATATACACATAACTCCTCGAGTTGAGTTCACTCCTCGAGTCGAATCCCGAGTCCACGAGCTGGCTGACAAGTCCTCGTGCCGACTCTACGCGTAACTCCTCGAGTTGAGTTCACTCCTCGAGTCGCGTACCAAGTCCACGAGTCGACTAACTACTCCTCGTGCCGACTCCATATGACTCCTCGAGTTAAGGTTTCTCCTCGAGTTGAAGTCCGAGTCCACGAGTCGACTGATGGCTCCTCGTGTTGACTCTACGCACATGACTCCTCGAGTTGAGTTCACTCCTCGAGTCAAGTACCGAGTCCACGAGTCGACTAACTACTTCTCGTGCCGACTCTACATGACTCCTCGAGTTGAGTTCACTCCTCGAGTCAAGTGTCGAGTCCACGAGTCGACTAACTACTCCTCGTGCCGACTCTACACGACTCCTCGAGTTGAGTAGTTCACTTCTCGACTTGAATTCATTCCTCGAGTTGAGTAGTTCACTCCTCGAGTTGAGTTCATTCCTCGAGTTTAGTAGTTCACTCCTCGAGTTGAGTTCATTTCTCGAGTTGAGTAGTTCACTCCTCGAGTCGAATCCCGAGTCCACGAGCTGGCTGACAAGACCTCGTGCCGACTCTACGCGTAACTCATCGAGTTGAGTTCACTCCTCGAGTCGAGTATCGAGTCCACGAGTCGACTAACTACTCCTCGTGCCGACTCCATATGACTCCTCGAGTTGAGGTCGCTCCTCGAGTTGAAGTCCGAGTCCAATAGTCAACTGATGGCTCCTCGAGTTGAGTTCACTCCTCGAGTCGAGTACAAAGTCCACGAGTCGACTAACTACTCCTCAAGCCGACTCCATATGACTCCTCGAGTTGATGTTTCTCCTCAAGTTGAAGTCCGAGTCCACGAGTCGTCTGATGGCTCCTCGTGTTGACTCTACGCACATGACTCCTCAAGTTGAGTTCACTCCTCGAGTCGAGTACCGAGTCCACGAGTCGACTAACTACTTCTTGTGCTGACTCTACATGACTCCTCGAGTTGAGTTCACTCCTCGAGTCGAGTGCCGAGTCCACGAGTCGACTAACTACTCCTCGTGCCGACTCTACACGACTCCTCGAGTTGAGTTCACTACTCGAGTTGAGTAGTTCACTCCTCGAGTTGAGTAGTTCACTCCTCGAGTTGAGTTCATTCCTCGAGTTGAGTAGTTCACTCCTCGAGTTGAGTTCATTCCTCGAGTTGAGTAGTTCACTCCTCGAGTTGAGCTCACTCCTCAAGTCGATTCCCGAGTCCACGAGTCGACTAACTACTCCTCGTGCCGACTCTACACGACTCCTCGAGTTGAGTTCACTCCTCGAGTTGAATTCATTCCTCAAGTTGAGTAGTTCACTCCTCGAGTTGAGTTCATTCCTCGAGTAGAGTAGTTCACTCCTCGAGTTGAGTTCATTCCTCGAGTTGAGTAGTTCACTCCTCGAGTTGAGCTCACTCCTCAAGTCGATTCCCGAGTCCACGAGTCGAATAACTACTCCTCGTACCGACTCTACATGACTCCTCGAGTTGTGTTCACCCCTCGAGTTGAGTTCACTCCTCGAGTTGCGTACCGAGTCCACGAGTCGACTAACTACTTCTCGTGCCGACTCTACATGACTCCTCGAGTTGAGTTAACTCCTCGAGTCGAGTGCCGAGTCCACGAGTCGACTAACTACTCCTCTTGCCGACTCTACACGACTCCTCAAGTTGAGTAGTTCACTCATCGAGTTGAATTCATTCCTCGAGTTGAGTAGTTCACTCCTCGAGTTGAGTTCATTCCTCGCATTGAGTAGTTCACTCCTCGAGTTGAGTAGTTCACTCCTCGGGTCGAGTACCGAGTCCACGAGTCGATTAACTACTCCTCGTGTCGACTCTACACGACTCCTCGAGTTGAGTTCACTACTCGAGTTGAGTAGTTCACTCCTCGAGTTGAATTCATTCCTCGAGTTGAGTAGTTCACTCCTCGAGTTGAGTTCATTCCTTGAGTTGAGTAGTTCACTCCTCGAGTTGAGTTCATTCCTCGAGTTGAGCTCACTCCTCAAGTCGATTCCCGAGTCCAGGAGTCGACTAACTACTCCTCGTGCCGACTCTACATGACTCCTCGAGTTGAGTTCACTCCTCGAGTTGAGTAGTTCACTCCTCGAGTTGAATTCATTCCTCGAGTTGAGTTCATTCCTCGAGTTGAGTAGTTCACTACTCGAGTTGAGTTCATTCCTCGAGTTGAGTAGTTTACTCCTCGAGTTGAGCTCACTCCTCAAGTCGATTCCCGAGTCCACGAGTCGAATAACTACTCCTCGTACCGACTCTACATGACTCCTCGAGTTGAGTTCACCCCTCGAGTTGAGTTCACTCCTCGAGTCGAGTGCCGAGTCCACGAGTCGACTAACTACTCCTCGTGCCGACTCCATATGACTCCTCGAGTTGAGTAGTTCACTCCTCGAGTTCAGTTCACTCCTCGAGTTGAGTAGTTCACTCCTCGAGTTGAGTCCCAAGTCCGCTAGTCGACCGATAAGTCCTCGCGCTGACTCCACACGTAACTCCTCGAGTTGATTTCATTCCTCGAATCGAGTACTGAGTCCACGAGTCGACTAACTACTCCTCGTGTCGACTCTACATGATTCCTCGAGTTGAGTTCACTCCTCGAGGCGAGTACCGAGTCCACGAGTCGACTAACTACTCCTCGTGCCTACTCTACATCACTCCTCGAGTTGAGTCTACGAAGACACCACGCTCTCACCCCAAACTCGAGCCATGATACCTGTAGATAAGGAAAGAACGTCTGTCAGCTGAAGCATTAAAATAAGCGTAAATAATGGAAAACAACGGTAGCACAATAACGCGAAAGTATATGCGCGGCCAGTACCCCCCGCGTCGGGGGAAGGAGCTGACGAACCCCCCGCCTCGGACTCGGGATCCTCCGTGGCCCCCACGTGGAGGCCAGGGCGTAAAGGAACATCGTCACTAGGCACGAACCACCCAGTCCTCGCCATAAGGTCCGGGGACTCGAAAAGCGATCCTTGCCGCCTCGAGTCGGGGACCGCTCCGATCACGAGCGCGAGTTCGGAGCTCTCGATGCCGTAGTCAGCCGGGAATTCAGCGACGGGGCCAAAGGCGAGAGGTGCCGTCCCGAAGGCAGATTCGGACACCCACACCCAAGGGTATCGGTGTTTCGAGGTCAGCTTGGTGAGGATGGGGAATCGCTTCCGGTGCTGAACCTTGTAGAAGCCGGGTTTCCCGGGAACATCGAAGACGGCCACAAGATTCCTGATGTCGTCGGCCGTAACGGTTCGACCTTTCGCTCGGTGCAGCATCATGTGGCCGGCAGCCACCATACGGTAAAAGGATGGAGACATCTGGGCCGCATGAACACCGAGCCGAGCTAGAAGGTCCTGGATCACGGGCTGAAAAGGTAGTCGCAACCCCCCGCGAAGGCTAGCCTCGTGGACGGCGGCGTATCCCTTCCGAGGACGAGTGGGGAGATCTTCAGGCAATGGTCGCAGTAGCGACACGGACTCCGGGATACCGAAACGTTTCCTCAGACCTCTAAAGCTCGCGAACGAAAGAGAACTCGGGAAGTCGACGCCGGAACAGTCGAAGCCGTCCCGAATCGCTGATTCTCCGATAGGGAATGACGATGCACATTCTTCTTCCTGTGCGGTCAAGCTGACTGAGGCGGTCGACGGAGTACGGCGGCTCAACGCCTCGCCCGAGCCCTCGGCGTCAGGATGGGTCGCTCGAGCCGAAGCGCGCGCATTCGGCCCGGCCGGGCCCGTTTCTCGTGTATCATCCGCGAGAGGTGGCCCTGTCGGGGCATCCGGCCCGGTCGCAGGCCCATGATACGCGTCGGTCGCTCGAGCCCGGAGGCCGATCCCGCCTAGGGCCGGCCCAAGCGTGTCCTCCTCTTGGCCCTGGGTCACTGGGTCGGCCATGGGACCTCCATCTAGTGCATCCGGCCCAAGCATATGACCCGGCCCAAGAGGGGCCAAATCTTCTTCACCTAGGCCCGGCCCATCGGGCCCTAGGGTTTGCAAGGCAGCCAAGGTGGCCGCCTCCTCCTCTCCAGCCATGGGCGGTCGGCATTCTTCCTCTCCGGCCTTGGGCGGCCGGTACTCCTCCTGTCCGGCGCCGCCGCCCCCACCCGCAGCGTCGGCCGCCGCCGGCGGCGCTCCCCCGCCATGGACGCGCTCCGGCCCGGCTGGGCCCGACCCACCTGGGCTCCCATGGCCGCCGACCACCTGCAACACAACCCCACCCGAGAGGGTGGGGTCCTCCCTGACACCAGCGCCGCCCCAGGCGGCGTTCCTCCACGCCAGCGCGCCATCGCCGGCGTCGGCCTCGCCAGACGCGCCGCCCCAAGGCTCGCCCGCGTCCTCCACGACCGGCTCGGCCCTCCCAGGGTGAGGGGCGTCTCCCCCAGGTCTGGGTTCGCCCCAGACGGCGCCGATTCGGCCGGGCGCGGCCTCCTCCACGCCGGCGCCGGCCTCCTCTGCTTTGTCGGCGTGCTCCCCGGTCGGGATCGTCACGCGCGGCCCTTCTGGCGTGATCCCGGGGCTGGGTCCAGCGCAGACGGCGCCGACCCAGCCAGGCGCGACTCCCCCGGTGTTGGCGGCGGCCTGCACAGCGCCGCCCGTGGCCGGCCCGCCTCCTCCGGCGCCTGGATCGACAAGGGCGCCCCTCCCGGCGCTACATGTATCATCGCCGGCCTCCTGGGTGGTCGACCCTGCGCGCGCGACCTCTGTGGCGCGTCCTTCGGCCAAGCCAGCCTCGCGCTGGTCGGCCCGGCTGTCCCCGGCGGCTGGTGCCATCAAGCCGGCGCTCCCCTACCGGTTTGGGTAGTCTCCGGCGCGCGTGTCCCCCTCCCCGTCGGCCAACCACGCCTCGATCAAAGAAAAATCGCCACCCGTCGTATCCACCACGTTCCTGCTCGAGACAAACGAAGACGATGCGTTGTAGTTGGGAGGGGTGGGCGAGAGTTGTGCCCAAAAATTATCCAATTCGGCGTCTTGATTCTCGAGAAGAGGGAAAAGGTCGTCCTCAACGGACCCACACCCCGACAGGTGGTTGGTGGGATCCATGAGCGCGAATAACAATGAACACGTCAGCGAAAATATTAAAAAAATACCTAAGGTGAGCGGGCTTACCAATTGTTGACAAGACGGTTCGGCGAGACGACTGAAGACGGAGCTGCTTGAGTTTACCACACGGGCTACGCCCGGTGCCAAACTCGGGGGGCTAATGTTGTCGGCCCGACGAGGTCCGACGGCTCGATCGACATTTCGGGCGGCCGAGCAGGCTCACTCGGCCAATGGCCGAGTGAAACCCTACTTCCAGCCCACACTCGGCCGGCCCATCAACTCACTCGGCCAATGGCCGAGTGAGCCTTCTCTCAGCCCAGGCCCATCACTCGGCCAATGGCCGAGTGAACTTCTCCATATGTTCATTCGGCCAATGGCCGAACGAGATCCACCACGCTCACTCGGCCCATGGCCGAATGAGGCCTCAGACGTCCCAGCGTGTTCGCCCGGCCAAGGGCCGAATGAAGTCTCCAGCCGGCCCACCATGCTCACTCGGCCAATGACCGAGTGAGGCCCCAGGCGACCCAGCACGCTCGATCGGCCGAAGGCCGAGTGAAGCCCCCTGCCGGCCCAACAGCTCACTCGGTCGGCCGCTGGGTGAGTCTTCTCTCGGCCCAGACTCTTCACTCGGCCAATGGCCGAGTGAAGCTCACCCGGCGTCCATTCCTTCACTCGGCCATTGGCCGAGTGAATCTCCCTCGGCGGCCATCGTCTCACTCGGCCATCGGCCGGCCGAGCCTCACTCGGCCGATGGCCGACTCAGCCTCACTCGGCCAAGGGACCCTCAATACGTCCCTTGGTCGCCTATAAATAGAGGGGTCCATCCCCTAGTCCAGGTAATCCGAATTTGAGCACCGAAACGCTGTCGAACTCGTACCTCGCTCGTTTCTCTCAAGTCTCGACCTCTAAACACTAAACCCTCTACAAACCACCTCAATCCTACTAATGTTGAGCGTCGGAGAGGTAAACAGAGGCAACCCCTCTGTTTCCCCTTTGTAGTTCACACCTTCTCTGCTTGCTTTTCTGGTGCATGGACGAGACAGATACCATAGACAGCTAAGGGAAGACTTGGGATACCAAGTCCGACACGCTCGAGTCGAGACGAGACCACTTGGTCCGGCCTCGGGTCTAACCGTCTACGACTCCTAAATCGTTGTCCGAAAAACTGCGACAACAGCTGACTCATCAAGAATGGGTGAATTTGAGATGAAAGGAGAAGAATTACCTTGATCCGTGTTTGGTTCTGATGATGACAGTGCTGGAGTTTCAACTTCACTTTCTGATTGCACTCTTGAGTTAACACGGAAATCAGATATTGGTTCCTCATTTGAATCAGTTCCATTTTCATTATATGATGACATTTCATTTTGATCATTTGGAGCATTTGGGACATTTTGTACACGGCTAGAAATATTAGGCAGATCCAAAATAGGCAGAGAATGATTTAAATCCCAAAAACACTCTTCAATATTATTCTCCCCCTGAAGAGGGATTTTGTCAAAAAAAGGTTGGTTTTCAAAAAATGTGACATCCATACTTACAAAGAATTTACCCGAGCTAGGGTCATAACATTTAAAACATTTTTGAGTTGGTGAAAAACCAAGAAAAATGCATTTAATTGCTCTAGGATCCAATTTTCCTCTAGCATGATCATGAACGTGTACAAAGGCAGTACACCCAAAGATTTTAGGATTTAGATGTGTGAAACATTTGTTCTCCGGAAAAAAAAAAATTAAGTGTAGAAATGGGAGTTTTATAGCTAAGGATTTTGCTTGGCATTCTATCAATTAGATATGTAGCAGTTAACAAAGCTTCTCCCCAAAAACGTTTTGGAACATTCATAGAAAACATTATAGCTCGAGTAACTTCAAGTAGATGTCTATTTTTCCTTTCGGCAACTCCATTTTGTTGAGGTGTATAAACACAAGAACTCTGATGGATTATGCATTTTTCATTTAAAAACTCACCAAGGATTTTGTTAAAATATTCTCTACCATTATCAGTTCTCAAAATCTGAATACGGCTATCAAATTGAGTTTCAACCATTTTGTAAAAAATTTTGAAAGTGTTTTCAGCCTCAGATTTATCCTTTAAAAGGTATATCCACGTGTTTCTAGTGTGATCATCAATAAAGGTAATGAACCAGCGAGTGTTGGTTAAAGATTTTACACGAGATGGCCCCCAAATATCACTATGAATTAAAGCAAAAGGTTTAGAAGGTGTATATTTCAAAGTACGAAAATGAGACCTTTTATGTTTTGCCAATTGACATATTTCACATTGCAAAAAATCAATATTCTTATTATGAAACATAGAGGGAAACAAATGCTTTAAATAACCAAAACTTGGATGTCCCAAACGAAAATGCCACAATATAATGTCATCAGATACGGAAAATAAACTAGAACAAAGAGGTTTCTGAATTTGTTTACTCAAGGTGGTCTCGGATGTGAAGTAGTAGAGCCCTCCATTTTCTTCAGCACTTCCAATCATCTTCCCCGAACTTAGATCCTGAAAATCACAACCAGAAGGAATAAAAGTGAGTTTGCATTGTGAATCAGTTGTCAATTTATGAACGGATAAGAGGTTATAGGCAAGTTTAGGAACATGGAGAACATTAGAAAGAGTAATGGATGGTGATAAAATAATTGAACCTTTCCCAGCGATGGCTGAAAGAGATCCATCTGCAATTTTCACTTTTTCATGACCAGAACAAGGATAATATGTATGGAAAAGATATGATGAGTCAGTCATGTGGTTTGTAGCACCAGAATCTAAAATCCAAGGATTGGAGTTTTCTAAGGTTGTTTTAAGGGCTGCTACATGAATACCTTTTTTAGCTAAGGTTGATGTTGATTGATGAGAGGACCACATCTTAAGCATTTGCTCTAAATCTCCTTTAGTGAAAGAAGACTGATCTTGAGTTGATGAAGAGGCTCTAGGGATGCTTGGCTGAGACTTGGGTGCCGTGGACTGAGAGGCTTGAAAGGCACCCTTGTTGTTGTTGTTGAAGGGCTGTGGAAGATCATCAAGTTTGCCGTGAAGCTTCCAGCACTTTGCTTTGATGTGCCCTATCTTTTTGCAGTACTCACAAGTTGGAGCATTGTTGTTGTAGCGGCCAGAGGAATTTCTTGGGTTCTGGTTGTTGTTGTTGTTATTGTTGTTGTTGTAATTAGGCTTGGAAGACACCATTGCACTCGTTTCTGAATGTGTTGGTGCAGCCTCATTCTTTCCGGATCCCAGCATGACTTGGCGACGAGTTTCCTCTCTCCGGACTTCCGAAAAAACCTCCCGGGTGCTTGGGAGAGGGTCTCGGCCAAGAATCCTTCCTCTGACTTCATCAAGATCTGCATTCAAGCCAACCAAAAATTTAAAAACTCTTCCTTTCTCCACGAGCTTCTGGTACAAGGCGCTGTCCTTTGGGCAGCTCCACTCGTGGTTGCAATAAAGGTCTTCCTCTTGCCAAAGCATCTTCAGGTCGGTGTAGTACTTTGTCACTGACTTCTCGCCTTGTCTAGCCTTGCTCAATTGAGTTTCTATCTCAAAGAGTGTGCCATCGTTGCCAAGATCAGAGTACGTCTCTCTAACCGCCGTCCAGATGTCACTTGCTGTAGGAAGAAAAAGATACGTCCTCCCTAGACCTGCATCCATAGAATTAATGAGCCATGACATAATCATGGAATTTTCAGCCTCCCAAACGCCATATTTGGCTGCATCTTCCTTCACGTCTGGTTTGGTTGTGATTCCAGACAAATAGCCAAATTTGCCTCTCCCTTGAACGAAGAGTTTGACTGATTGAAACCACTCGATGAAATTACTCCCATTCAATTTATGGGAAGTGATGGAATGAGAAGAATTGTCAGCTGAGATAATAGGATTAATCCCAGGTTGATAAGAAGAAGAATTTCCAGTAAAACTGGTATTATTGGACTCGGCCATGGTGTATGATCACGAGTACCTATATGTGTTTTAGGGTTTTGTGTAGCTCTGATACCATAAAAGTAAAACAGAAATAAAGAGATGTGCGGAATTGATATTTTCTCATTAGCATCAGACGTGTATTTATACACATTACAAGGAAAAATAAACAAATAAGGAAACCTAATCCTACTATACAAGGAAACAAATAAGCAGCTGTTGACAACTAAGGACAGCTAAGAAAAACGTGTACAGCTAAGGGAATTAATCTCACACACACTAATCAGCTCTAACTAACAAGGAGAAAAATAAAGCCCATCTAACAATCAACCTAATGGGCCTTTTAACAATGTTACACGTTAATTAGACTATTCTGGAGAGTATACACGGAATTAACATAATACTTAAACATAAATAAGGAGAAAATATAGGACAATATCTTATATTTTTCTCTCTCCTTTATTTAAACAACTAAACAGAAAATATTGGTAAATACCCATATTGAAATTTCGAACTTGATGGCACACGGCCAAGGAGATTTGCGCAAACCCTAGTGCCAAAAAAATCCTAATTCGAATTTTCCATGTGTGCAAGGCCCAATTGCTTAAAACCCAATTAATTATTTATTTACTTGGTCCAACAATAAACAAATAATTAATAATTGTTTATTTACTTGATCAAACAATAAATAAACAATTCTACCATAAATATTTATTTAATTCTGCGAATACCCGTTTTCCAGAATTAATGCTGTCAATCACAATTACAGCAAGTGAGATTAATAATGATAAACATTATTATACAAAAGTTCTTATCCGCCTTTATCAGAGCCGAATCGGGGACTATGGACCTAGTAATAGGAGCTTAACAAATCCGATGAAAAAGACGAAATAGTCCTTTCTCTTTTTCCATCGATTCGTCTAATCTTGGTCAAATACTCCACCTTGTAAGCCAAGACTGAACTCTCCTTTATACTAGAATTATATTTACTCATCGTGACGAGTGTCCACTGATATAGTCAGTTCGTGATCAAGATCCTCCAGGTTCAACCCGTGTCAAGAGAAGTCAATTTTTCTGTTATACTTCTCTTGATCCATATCAGCCCTAAGCATTGTTGCTTCCCCAGCGAAAGATTCTTTCGAACGTTACTTACTTCGAAAGTGCTAGCAATCTATCGGTTCTGGAATTAACCCTTAGGTGAGTGAACATTAACCTTCTTTCAGGAAGGCTGGATTCCGTATCTGTAAATCACTTCCCACTCGAATCATGCTCTGAGAAAACTCCCAAGACATAAGCTGTGATTAGCATGAATAGCCTTTTAGCGAATGAGTCAAAGAGCTCAGTAACATAACCCAGTGTCCATGATCACTTCAGGATTTAGATCAAGTCTCACTGTGACCATCATAGTGGCGTCGGTTAGTGTGTCGTAACGGTCCTTAAACGACACATCTACACCAAGACCTGTCCAGGTCGTACACTTACCACAAGTGTAGAATGCTCCCACATAGTGATCAGCCTTCACCCATGTGTTCCACATATATGACTTTAGATATAGTTTTCCAGGCGTATATCAGTCATCGACCATGTTTTAGCACACTGCCCGAACTCAGGTGCCCAGCACGTGACTCAGTTTAATACGGAGACTATGGAAGATAGTTGTTATTGATTCTAATTGTTTAGAACTCAACCCACTAATCATATAATGCTAATAAAGTAATCTTATTATCGAATTTAGTAATCATTTATTCATTATCTTCAAGTGGGCAATATTCCCAACAGCGCCAAAGTCTGGCGCGAGATAATTGAGCATGCCAGGACGTTGTTTGGATCTCATATAGGCCTTGTGCCGAGCGTCCTACTCGGACGCTTCAAGTGTATCGGAGGGAGGCATTGATGCCTCTTTGTTGGCTTCATCAGAGTCTGTTCTTAATGAGATCAACTGCGTGGATGTCTTTGGGCCGGAATTAGAGGATCCCGGTGGCGACTCGGAGACTTATCTGGGGGCAGAAGTGCTATCGCGAGGCGATCGGGGAAGGTGATGGCGACTGCCTCAGTCGTGTTGAAGGGCAACGACTCTCTTTCGGGGCCAAGGCGTGCTAGGTTCGAGGTCTCGGACACAGATTCAAACGTATAGGTGAAGTCTTTGGAGAGGAGGGAGTGGTACCCCATGGAAGGCTTTGCTGCTCCAGAGAGCTTCAACAGCTCAGGGATCTGTGCTTCGAGCTCGATCACCTATCGAGCATCTGTCGGTCTCAGGGAGGCATACGTCATTCCGACGTCCATGGCGCTTCTCCGTCCTTTGGCGGGAGATCGACCGTTTCTCCCGCGGCATGGATTTGCCGCGGTGGCCGTGGCGTGCCTTAAGTGCAGGCTACATTTGTCTTTTCAGCCAATTGTCCAGCACCTCCTCGCGCGATTGTGGGTGCATGCCTGTCAAATGAGCCCGGCGTTTTATCGCTTGGTTGCAATGTGCCATATGGAGTAGCATTGCCAGACCAAGCGGGTCATGACCGTGGATGACTTCTGTAATCTCGTAGCAGTCTTTCCCGCACCGGGGCGTTGCCAGACCGAGCGGGTCATGACCGTTTCCGAAAGAGAATGTGTGTTTTCGCTTGGAGATGAGGGAGATTCTTAGTAAAAAAAATTTGGGCACAACCGTCTACGTTGGAGATGAGGGAGATTCTTAGTAGAGAATCCCGAGCACAGCCGTGCGCGGGAGATAAGTGCTCGATCAGATGAAATCATGCGCAGAAAGTCTCCAGAGCGAGTAATTTGGAGGATGAATGAATCTGTATCTGACCCTCTATGAAAGGTGGAGTATTTACAGTGGATGTGGAAGCTTAAGAGGGCCTTTGGACGCACATCGGGGAGCGCGTCGCGGATTTTGGGTGTGCGGCAATTCTGGAACGCGCCGCACCTAGTGCATGGCGCGCGCCCCATGTCCCATGCGCGACGAGCGCGGACTTGCTTCTTTTGAGGAGTGTGCGATGCTCCTGAGCAAGCGCGCGGCGTGTAGGTGAGCTCTGCTTCGCGTGTGAGCTTGGACTCGGACTTTCAGACCGTTTTGCGTGGGCCTTAGCTTTCTTGGGCCTTGATGGGCTTTTTAGTGACCCAGCCCGTTAGATATTAGAATTCGGAATTCGACGCAAGTCGCGTGAAATTTGATGTTTCGGGTTTTCTGAGAACAATCGATAATAGCCACAATCCCCCAAAGGGGCCATAGAGAGCGATGACCGGAGGCACAATGCTCATCTTGAAGCCTTTGGCGACATAGCCAAAACCTCAATATGCACCAACCCCAGAAGATTTGTAATTCGTTTTCCAGTATTGCTAGTTCTTGTTCATGGGTTCACGAGGCTGTGAAAACTTAGCTGATGCTTTTTCAAAGGCTCAGAAAGACGCCTACCATTACCCACTGTGGCCCTCAACTTCTGGGAACTGGCAAGGATAGCCACCTTTAAATTCCAATAGGTCCGTTATATTATATGAAATTAAAGTCCAGAATTCATTCAGTAACAGAACATTAGGCTTTCTTTTTCTTTGGTCAAATTACGTGAGTACATTAATATATAATAAACAAGATGAAAGATATCACGAGACAAAACGATACAAATGAATTCTATAATCACCACCACAAAAACAAAATAAATGGATCGACTACGTTCGAAGTACCAAAATGACTTGGTATTGAACCTTAAGCTACACCACTTCTATAGAAATAAAATAAAATAAAAACTAACAAATGAAAGACTCGGGAACATGTTCCGTATGTGAATATAGGTTTAATAACTAATGGAGATAATAACCAACCACTCCCCAAAAAAATATAACCCCGTCTTTTCCCTTTGCAACAAATGATTCCATTCCATAGGTGATGCCTCATCTTCTCTCTTGGTCCAGACCGGTATTGCACCCTGTAATAAACAATGAAATCTATTAATTATTTACCCTATAAATCGGGTAAGAAACATGACCCTGATTGCAAAAAAAATTATTGAAGTTGAATCACGTTACAAGAGTATAGCACCTCTAGCTGAAGTTGAATCCACCAGAAGGGACAGCAGGGACTTCAGCTCCTCCGAAATTAAACCCGGCTTGAGAAGTCTCGCCCGGAGGCATCGTGTCATCCTCTTCCTCTAGCCAGTACGTCTCAAGAATCTTCACAGCCTTCTCATATATTTCAGTGTTGTCGTGACTTTGTAGATTCTCAATTTTTTCTAACCCATCGTTGTCATCGATCAACTGAGCATATTGATTCACAGCACCGGTGCCGCCAGCGTTCTTCTCAGCCTCCCCAACCTTCAAGATGTTCTCAAGCCCTTCCAGACACACGGTGACAATTCTAGGGTCAGGGCAGATGAGAAGGTCACACAACGGTTTGATGCACCCTTGACTTACCAAATACCTGACCAGAAAAGAAACAAAAAAAATAAAACAGGATGTGAAATGACTGGTGGTAACATTGCCCAAACAAAACAAAAATCATAAAAATAGTGACACATACTTGATTTGTTCCTGCGAACCACCAGACGTCGCATTTGAGATTGCCCAAGCAGCCTCTTTTTTAATATCAAATTCAGCATTTTGAAGCAGATTAACTAGAGGTGCTATTATATTAGCTTCAACCACACACTGCCACATTGATAAAGCATTCAAATTGTAAGCAGCTTTAAGTGAACAAAACAAGCGAGTAATAGTAGTTGTTAAAAATGATAATATACAAGTCAACCTGAATCTGCTCCTTGTTTCCAGCTGTGATATTTGAGATAGTCCAACAGGCTTCTTTCTTGATGCTCTTTTTATAATTATTGGTCAATAGGCTCAGCAAACAAGGAAGGGCTTGATGTTGGATAATAACCTTAAAAAGAATGAAACATCCTGAGCTCTAATCAACAGCGTAGGGTGACCTCTTTTAAAAATGATAAGAAACGAGATATAAGAAATCCTCTTTACTAACTACAGCTGTCTTCATCACAATCATCTTATACTTCTTTGACATGTTACACTCACAGGTATGTCAGTAGTAAGTAATTAACATGAGACGTCAAAAAGAAATCTGTACCTGGGTCTGCAAATCATCTCCCGTGACAATATTTCCGACTGTACGAAGAGCAGGAATGAGCACAGATGGGGATGGATGGCTGAGAAACAAAAAGAAGGCTGTAGGATATTGTTGCGAAATTTAAAATAGGTAAAGCAGAAGAAACAGCAAGAATCTCTGATCTAGGATGCATACAGTAGCAGATCAACAAGCCGGGGACACACTCCAGCTTCAATAACTGCTTGAATCTTGTCATTTGTCCCATCAGAAAGGTAAGATAGCGCCCAGCATGCATCAGTCAAAACTTCTTCATCATTTGAATGAATGAGGCGTGCAAGTGCTGGAAGAGCAGGCTTAACCTGCGAGAACGAATATCCATATGAACTCCAACCACCCAGATGACAAGTGAAAACCAAATGACCACAACGGGTTTATATTGAGTGCTCGTACACAATAAAAGAGGACAGGGAATTCAACCTGATCAAAAGGAGGTTGTGGCTTGCCCCTGCAAAAATTTGACAAAGTCCACGTAGCATTTCTAAGCATAGAGAGCTTGGCATGCTCATTTAACTGAGACAGTAATGGGATCAAGGCCCCATGGCTGAGCACAAGATCACGACACCTAGGAGAGTCACCAGCAACATTTCCCAAGGCCCAAACAGCCTTCAATATGCAAAAAGGAAAGACATTCGTCAAAACTATAATTACATTGATAAAAGCTGACAGACTGGAGTCAGAAAAGTAAAGCTACAATCTGTAACATGGAGGAACATTTCTTTCACCTGTTCACGAACATCGTCACTAGGAGAACCCAGAAGTTTCACAAATATAGGAACAGCTCCATGATCAATGACCACCTTTGTGTTCTCGGAAGTCCCAGAGGCAATATTTGTCAAGGCCCAAGCTGCCTCAAACTGCATGACAGTAAGGGATAACAATAAGTAAATACAACAAGACTTTGTAACAATATCATCTTAATTTGTTACTGTGGTGTCCGGGTTGGACTCGACTAATTCAACAAAGCTAGCATTATCGACTGGGAGAGTCCCCCAATGGCCACAATTGTTGCATCCAGGTGAATCGTACAGGGGATTATTATCATTTTAATGCATGTAACAAACCTGAAGCTGCGGGAAGTCCTCCCTCACCAGAAATTCAATAAAACGAGGTACGACTCCAGACTGGATGACTTCCTCAATTGGAGGGCTCCTCTCTGCAGTTAATTGGAATAATAGTTTTAGACTGTTAAGTTTGAATTATTAATAAACAAATCAAAACAAAAAACAAGAAAATGCGAGAACTGCAACACAGTATCTAACCAATTGAAAGAAGCTTCCTAAACTGAGTAGTCGATTCAAGCTGCAGGGCACTATCACCAGACCAAACTCCAGCAACCATGGATGGTAGATGCTCTAGCTGCATTACAAAAACCAGTTTGATTCAGTATCACACATTTGGACCATCTCCCAAACACACTAATAGGAAAGCTAAACGCAGGCATTATAATAGGAAAAAGAGTTCGAGAAAATTGATGACAAACATAACAAGAAGATTACAATTGACAGCATTAATTAAATTGATGCCAAAATTACTCTAGTTGGATATTAAAAAACCAAACAAAAACTGAAGCATGAACATCTGCCATATAGTTTTTCTGTTGCTCACAGACGTACAACCAAAGAGAAATGAAAATCTCTACCACATTCATAAATTTGTTTTTTGATAACCGTGGTATCCAGGTTAGACCCGACTAATATCCACGAGGCCCTGGCATTATCGACCGGGAGACTACCCCAGTGGCCCCAATTGTTGCGTCCAGGGGGGATCGAACCGGGGATGTGCAAGATCCCAAGAATCGCCCTTACCACTAGACCAACCCCTTGGGGTTCAACCACATTCATAAATACCATAACACTGTTACTAGAACATAGGACAAGTGACGCAAACTTCAAACAGCACATGTAGAACCGACCTTCCACTCCACTCAAGAAGAGTATCAAAGTCTGGACAAAACTGAAGTTAAACCGCCAGTATTAAATTTTCGATTCCAAAGTCTAGGTCCAGTAACACCTCTGATCAAATATTATTAAAACAACCTCGAAAAAAATAACAAATACAAAAGTAAACAAAAGAAGCCTTTCTATAAGCCAACTGAACTTAACAAGTAGCAACCCATCAAAATAAAACCCAAACACAAGTTACTGAAAATCAATACTCATTAAAGCAAGCAACTTAAGACATTTAAATTGAAGCAATTAATTAACACGATCAATCAAAGCAGAAAAAGAGCCTCGAAATGATTAATATGAGGATTAGGTTTCAGACCTTCTTCTCGAGAATGGAGGTTGGAGCAGAGGAAATCGTCTGCTGAGGAGGAAGACCTTCACGACGCTTCTTCTGGAGGCTCTCTTCACGGCGGTTCTTCCTGATCTCCACCATGTTGTCCTCACGTCTCCGACGCCCTTCCTCGGCGTCGACGGCAACCTTATACCGGTTCCGGCGAACCTCGGTCCTCGCGCTTGGCCTCAACGACATCTTTACGACGTAACTCGAAGAAACCCTAAAGAGAGCGAGGGTTTTTGAGTGAGAGAGTGTGAGATTGCAAATGTTTCAGAAGAGAGTGAGTTTCGAATTGAGGTCATGAGAGAAAGGGGTTAAGAGTGTGGGAGAAGAGAGAGAGAGATTATATATAGTGGAGTTTTCCGAAGCTGGGAAAGTGGGCTTGGATCGGCACGGAATCCCGAAATTGCCATTCGGTTTGAAATTTGATGAGGGAAAAAGATTAGATGTGTTTTTTTTATTTCATTTTAATTGAACTTACAATTTTCACTTTGAAAAGTAATTTGAATTACCAACTAAACTATTATTGATGTTGGATTCGATCCCTCGACAATCAAAAATCAAATAACTATATAATTGCTTTAGAGTATAGTATTGAATTTATACTACGTGAGTCACGAGAATTCGTCGTAGATGAATTGAAATCAAGCTACAGTAACTGATTGAAACGAAATAAAAGTAATATCTTTATTGATGAATCGAATGAAATACAAACGGATCGAACTCAACTTGATGAATATCGAGCTTAATCACAAGATGTGAAAATGAAAAATCTGAAGTAAAGCGTCAGGAAAAAGATGCCATAATTAATCTATATACTTCTATTTATAGCCAAGTTGGCTTCCTCTTTGCCGTTGATCTGGGGACACGTGGTCGAACTGAATCTTCCCTTGATATACTATCTGGAGTGGACTGGACACATCGTGGAGAGAAAGCTGGAGTTGACCTATTCTCCCGGGCTGATTTGGGATGATTGAGACGAGCTGGAGCGGTTTTCCCAGGTTGACTAAAGACGAAGTCGAGATAACTAGAATGACTCTTTCGGGCTGGCCTGATGGTATGCTGCCTCAAATAACGGACTGAACGTAACTTTGAACGAGATGGGCTTATTAACGAGCAGAGCCCATCATTACGTTGAAATAACTTTCAGCGTGTGAATCCAAATCATTTAAATGGATTTTAAGCCCATTTAAATAATCAAAGGTGGGGTGGGTTAATTCATATACCCACAATTAGTCCCCCAGTATATCTAATAAGTTCTTTCATATTAAATAAACTGATTTACTCATGTTTTCACCGAGGGTTGAATCACTTCGGAAAACATCTTTTTATCCTAGAATTCTGAACTGATTTTTAAATTATCCACGCACGTGTCGCGATCGTGGCATTCGAATGACAGATGTCAAACAGATTTTGAATTTACTATATCGAGTCGGTTGAGCTTCCTACTCGAGTGGGATTTCAAACGATCCTGACACTCACTCGTCATCAATAAATAGGGTTTTAAATTCCTTTCTATTTCACTTTTCTTAAAATGCTTCCCGAAGATTCAAAACAAGGTATTACTCATTTCTCTTCTCTCTCTATTTTTGCGTTCGTTAGAGCTTATCTCTCTAGGTTTTTCTTGTCAGTTTGCCCAGAAATAAACCCTACTTTCGCGAACCTTTTCCAAATTTGATAGTATGTCGACCGAAGTCACTACAGAGAAATTGAATGAAGTTTCAAAAGACCTTAGGAATCCTTCGACCATGTCTAAGGACGAGCTCGTCAACTTCTTTGATGAATACGATATTCCTCATGATGTTGTACTTGCTCTTCTCGGACCGGATTTTACAGCTTCAGATACTTTTGAAGGCTATCGTTGTGTTTACGAAATTTTCTTTAAAGAGTGTGGGTTGAGGTTTCCCATCGATCCCCTTTTACTCGAATATTTACATGCTCTAAAAAATTACCATCCCTCAGAGATGTCCTAATTTTTTAAGAAAAATCTATGGGCTCATCACGTTAGCCAAGGAGAATGCAGTCGAACTGACTGTGCCAGATTTAGCTCACTTGAGTTACGTGAAACGTAATTCAAAACTCGCCCTGGTTACATTCTACCTCACAAATGCAGTGGGACGAGGTATCCCTGAAGGGTTGCCTTAAAAAGACACCCACTGGGGTCGTAGACGATTTTTCTTTGAAATCAACGAACATTCTATTGGTTCTTTCCATGATAAATTACAAATAGAGTAGGCTTCATCACCTGGTATGAAAAGAAAAAAAAATACTTATATCACTTTGTTGTCGAAATTGTTAACCCGAAATGATTTTGTTTCTTCTTTTCGTAGCCAAGTTCTCAGCACCGAAACCCGACGTCCAGTTCCAGAAGAAACTCAGTGCGCTGCGAGTAGGGAAGTGTGATTAGGAATCCTTCACTTCGATTCGATTTTTCGAATCGGGTTACTGGGCACGTTCAGGCCTGATTCAGGGCGCTAACCCAAGTAAGCTGAATACTCGAAACATAAAGTAAATAATATCAAGGAATAAAATGTCGTCGGATTTCCTGGAAATTCGCCTGGAAATTCCATTTCGGGTGGTCAACAGCGAGCGACAGGCAAGTGTGTCGTTTCCCTCCATGTTGTCGTTCGGCTTTCCACGAACCGGCATGTCGTTTCGGTCGTTGTATGCCGGTCATTGTCGTTCAAGACAGCGTATAAAATCCTCAGCATTTCCTGGAAAGTCGCCGAAAATCCAAGGAAAAGAAAAAAAAACGAAACTCTGGTTTTGCAGGGCAGTGAAGACGACGACAAGTTTCGACGACGGGTCTTGGAATATCGTCGACTTTCGGTGGTTTCGGATCACTAAGGTGCAAATTCATCAATTTGTCGGGGAATTTCGGGGGAGATCCAGGAAATTCGAATTCCTTTGTAATCAATATTTCATTAGAGCAGTACAATAAAATATTAACCTTCATAGTCAAAACTTGACGAACGTGAGTTACTCCTCTCTTTCTCTTTGTCTTGCCTCTCCCTTTTATGAATTTCTTTCTTTGTTCATCGATGTGACTGAAGAGACGAGGAAGAAGAGAAAGGGATAAAATAAATCATAGTAACAATCGGAAAGAAATCAGATGAACCATCGAAATGATCAAAGAATTAGGATCGAGCAAGCCGATTTCAACAAAACCCTAGCACATCTATGTTTGGAAAGAGAGTGAGAAAGTGAGAGACGGGTGTTTCTAAAAAATTCGAGAAGAATCGTACAAGAGTTGAATATTGTTTCTTAGCTGAAGTATTAGAAAAACATGGGCTTCAATATATGGGCCTTATGTTTCTAAAAAAAATATATGGGCCTTATGCAACAATAAACTTTGGATATTATTAAAACTATTCAATAACGTAGCTAGAATTTGATGTTATAATTTTTTATTCGAATACAATGTATTAACAAAAATTAAAAGGGATCTATGTATTAAAAAAATACTAACATACCTAGAATTTGGGGTTGTAAAATTTTAATTTGAGTAAATTATTATATTAACATTAATATAAATGGCCAAGTAATTTGAAAATCTATACATAAATGTATATATATATATATATATATATATATATATATATATTAATAAATACGATGCAACATTATCTTAACAATTATTATTAGAATTTCTAATAGATAATATCACACATCTATAAATTATATATATTAAATATTATTAATAACACACATTTATAAAATATTATATATATATATATATATATATACAATTTTCTATTAAAAAAGATTATATACATAATGTATTTTCTTTATATATGTTTAAAAATTGAAAAATATATGTATGTATTACATGTATATATTTTAAATATATTTTACAACATTTTTTCCGTTCGGTTTTCCATCGGCACGTCGATTTTCCATGGAAAACAGCATTTGAAAACGACATTTCACTTGCCATTTTCCACATTTTTTCCGTTCGATTTTCCATCGGCATGACGATTTTCCGTAAATCATGAGTCTCGAAACGGCAACGAAAACTGCATTTTTTTCCTTGAATAATATACGTATTCTTCTTAATGTTTTTTCTCTTATTGTTGTAGGGAAAGATAGCGAGGTGGTTAAGATGGACGCCGAGGTCGATTACGTGGCTGAGAAGAAAAGGCTTCGTCAGGCCAAGAAAGCTGCCCAAAAGGGCGAGGCGTCCCAAGCCACTGGGAGTTCGACAGCTCTGTCTTAAGGCTCGAAGGATGAGGCTGCTCGCACTGCGAGCCCGCCCGCTCCGGTGGGGGGTGTCGAAGGTGATGATTGTACCGAGGTGATGGGAGTTCATCAGCTCGCGTAGATCAATGCATCAGCAGCGACACAATTGCCGATAAGTGCCTCGAAAAGGAAAGCTGTCGCGTCCAAACCGACTCCTGATGCCGAGGTCGCTCCCTCAGCCAACAAGACCCGGGGGAAAAGGCCTGCTTCCAAAGATGGGGTTTTTGTTTTGGCTAACGAGGTCGAAAAGGAAGAGAAAAAGAAAGAAAAGAATAAGAGAGATAGGAAGGAGAAGGAGAAGAAGGAGGAAGAAAAGAAGAAGGCGTCGGAGACCTCGGAGAAGACTGATGGTGTCGTGATCGTTCAGCCATCAGGGTCTCTCAAGCAAGTCAAGGTCGTGAAAGAGGGCCAGCCGACCGGGATCGTGGCCACCCCAGAGAAGGACGTGGCGGCCAAAGGTGGCGAGCTGACTTCGCCTGGCCCCTCGTCTCCTGACGAGATTGTGAGGTCAAAACTGAAGCCGAACAAGGTCGTGATTCATTTCGAACGCGACCACGCTATTTACGAGGACACCAGCTCGTCATCCTTTCTCATGAGGCAACTCCGTTACCCCACCGCACCTCTCGGTAAAGTGAGGTCGCTGAAAGGTTGATATGATCCTTACCAACAAATGTGATAAGACCCAATAACAATGATTGGAAAAAAGACCCCAAGATCTGCAAAGGACTAGAATGTTGAGACTTGACCCAATATCTAGAGAGATAAGAACCAAGCCTACAATATATATGACGCCACACCAAGATACTCAAGATGATCACTTAAGAATCAAGATGATAAGTCAAGTTGCTGAACGCCACAAGAAAACTTGATAAGTTCAAAAAAGTTCATATAGAACTCAAGAGAAGACTCTCATTTTTTTTTATCAAAATCTGGATGCTTTCTCATTAAAATGAAGATGAATTTATAGGCATGAAACAACCCTTCATGCTAGGAAAACCAAAAGCCTCATTTAAACCCATAAACATAATGAAAAACGAAATTATAACCCCCTAAGTAATCAGACCACATAATGACACCTCTTAAACCCAATAAATACAACATTTTGAATTCAGCCTACTAATAAAACGAAAATAAACAATTACCATTTGTTTCAGCCAACTAAAAGATACCAATTTAAGGTAAAACTTCATAAGAATCCCAAAAGTCATGCCCATTTATAATCTGGTGAAGAGTAAAACGTTTTTGGCTTCTTATCCATCTCTTAAATTGCTTAGATGATGAATTAACAATTTTGCTTCTGGAAGCGTAGATCAGCCCATGCCAAGATTTATACTTTTTCCATTCATCTTGGCTTAACCCATGAAAGTCTTCATTGAAGTCTTGAACTCTTGTATTTGGAATTGGCTCGTTGACATGTCTTGGTTTAGACGCTGCCCTTATCATATCAAAGGTGCTGGCATCTATCGATGGATGTCTCTAGCAGCCACCAAGGTAAAGTATTTAGAAATACTTTTAGTATTTATGGAAATGTCTGGTATGTGATACTGACACATATATATATATATATATATATATATATATATATATATTTAAGAGTATCAAGCTAAGATCAACAAGGGGGTTTATGCTTACGAGCATAAAATCCGGGTTGCCGAGAAGAGGATCCGCGAGTTGGAGCGGTCTCTGGAAGCGTCGAATGCGCAGTCAGCCAAGAATGAACTCGCAAAGAGAGAGAACGAGCTGAAAGATGCTCAGCTCGATCAGATGATGCTTCAGAAGCTTGGTTTAGAGGTGCAGTCCGCTCGAACCGACCCAAGGGAGAAGGAGCTCAAGCTCGGCAGGGCTCAACCGCAGATCGAGGAATATCAAGACCGGATGGTCGCGCTCGAATCGAGTAACCGCGACTTAAGTTCCTCCGCGTCCAAGGTGGTTGCCGACTTCAAGCGAGCTAACGCTCATATTGCCCAGCTGCAGCAGAGTGCAAAGGCTATCAAAGTCCAAGCTACGCACTCGGGGAGGAAGGCAGCATCTTCGAAGTACCGGAGCATTGTCTCCAAGTACATGGACCATCTCGCAACGTGCGAGAAGAAGGCGGTATCGTACGTAAGCTCGACCAGTGTCGCGCTGTTGCCGAGGTGCTCGAAGATGTGGTCGCAGGCGAGCTCGATGATGCCCCCGAGCATGTCCCTCACCTCACAGGTGCCGAGGATGTGACCTTTACTCCGTACTTGGAGCGGGTCTCCCCTGAGTGTGTTCTCGAGGATTCATCAACCGAGATGGACATAGACCAGTATGGGTCGAATGCCGGACTGACTTTGGCGGGCATTCCAGAGGAGCCTTAGGTTGTCCAAGCTACCGCCGAGCCCGGGACGAGCACTGAAGTCGAAGGCTGAAGAAGCTTCCCCCTCTTTTTTTTATGTCTTTGTTTTGAATAATCGTGGGCCCCATTCGTTTTGGGCAAAAACTGATTTAGCGTTTATGTAATATTTTTTTGTGATGTGGTGATTTCGATCAAGGGGTCATCTTTACCATGTCAACAATGTGACATGTGACCCGGAACCAATGTTGGTGCCTTCGCAAACCAGGATCTCAAGTTCGATGACTCCGCGACCCAACGCCTAGAGAGATGATACGAACCTCGGCCGACTAAGCTCCGAGACCCGATACCCCAATAGCACAGTGACGGATCGTCTACGTTTTAGGAACGAAGGTGGATCGAATGACGCCACGGACGGATGCGAATGGCCGTCTGATGAGTCGGGCTCGAACTCCTACACGCACCGCTTTGTAAGAGACTCGAATAGTTCTAAACGAACCAAAGAGAGAATGAAAATCCTCACATAAAAGTGTTTAACTCGAAATCAGAATTGTGTCTTCCATTTAGCCTAAAGGCTTAATTTATAGAGTTTACAAAGGTCAAATTTGCAGCTCCATGGGCCCCATAACCTAATAAGCCCATTTAGCCTTATTTAAGTACTAATAAGCATAAAACAAAGGACCAGCCCAATACAAACCATTTTGGGCGTTTTAAATAACATGTCTTGGCCCAAATAACATAAACTGAAAATAGGAAAATATGAATAGTCTGACTAATTCAATTCAGCCCAAATAACGTTCTTCATTGTTGTTTCTTGGCTTCCTTGAATCCTCTCCTTTGCGAGCTTGTCCCCTTCTTCATCTTGGAGCTTGATGATCAGATTGTTAAGCTCCTCCTTGAATCTCCTCGCTCGAGCTCTCGTCACGGGTCCTTCCGGCACTTGGTATTTTGCTTGCGGCTCTTTTTGGGGCATGTCCTCATCAAGAGACGCGAACCTTGGAATAATGAGGACGCCACAAACGAATGTGTAAGTTCGCTTGATAAGTCGGGGATGAACACCACAAGGAATACCTTGATAAGTTCATAAGTTTCTTCAAGAAACAAAGAGAATTCTCTCACTTTTTAATAAAAAAACATAGTCTCCCTTTCTCATTCTTGAAACCTCCTTAAATAAGGAAAATACAAAGCAAATTCGGAGCTCCTTGTTGCCCTAGCTTAAATGGGCCTATAAGACATTATTTAGGCCTAATAACATTAAAATTAAAAGGCTAACTTAATATCTAACACATATGGGCTTCATTTAACATAAATAAAGCCCAAACACACTTTAAAAAGACTCCAACTTAACCCATTGTTTTTTTGCTGCGAAAATAACAAATAAATAACTCAAACAATAATAACTAAAATGAGTCTTCTTCAATAACAGCTTGAATGATGTGAATAAGCTCTCCTCTTCTTCGATTCTCATTTTCTGATGCAGGGCAAACTGAGCTATAGTTTCAAGAATGTTGAGATCACCGAAACAGACAAAAGAATAGTGTTTTCTGAGTGGAATCGACCTACTAAACAAGACCCACAAAGTGGGGTCTCGGGATTTAAGCCGAATTCTGACGTTTAGGCTTTCAAAATGACGTTTTGTGTTCTTCTCGATTAATTTAATTATAGCTTTTATTCTTATGTTTAAGTAGATTTAATTTATGCATTAATATTCAGTTTTGGATTATGAAAAGTCTCTTGATGAATCTATAAATCATGAGCACCTATTTTGTAATGGATAGATTATGAATGAACATTTCTGAGAACACTTTTGTGAGAAAATACTCTCTAATTTCTTAGGTTCTAAATCGTTGAACTTATCAAGACAAATAACTTGTGGCGTTCTTCGAGTTCTAGACTTATCAATAGTTTCATTCCATAGACTATTGTGGCGTCTTTCATTTCCCTTTCAATCTTATCAATAGTTCAAATTACAAACTATTGTGGCAATTATCACTCCACCCAAAACACCAAAACCGATCATTCCTTTTAACCTATCCAAAAAACCTATCCAAAAACCACCAAAAATTCCCTACAACAACAAACCCGCAAACCTTCATCCAAATTGAAGCAAAGACTTATTGAGACATCCCACGTAATTCCGCAACGATTTGAGCTTCGTTCATCGCAAAGGCAGCGAGGTTCTCATCATTTTCCTTGCTCTCGTCTCTGTATTTCTTCCATTCATCTTTGCTTAAGCCATGAAACTCTTCTTTGAAGTATTCAACTCTTGAATTTGGAATTGGCTCCTTCAAACGCCTTTGTTTCTTTGCATGTGGGATCACATCATTTGGACCCTAAAGTAGAACTTGGGTCCCAAAATCTTTAAGTTTTATCATTAAGTAAGAACTTAGGACCCAAAATCTAGAACCTTTGACACCCAATATACAACTTTGAAAAGCAAAAGAGAAACTAGGTCTGCAAAATATAAAAACTCTAGGCCATTAAACTAGAAGTTTTTACCCTAAATCTAGAATATTGTCTCGTAAATAAGAACTTTCAACTCCAAGTAAGGGCTTAAAACCGCTAATCTAGAACAAATGAAACCATGTCTAGGATTTTAGACCTCAAATACGAACTTTACGGATATAGAACTTTGACCCCCAAATCATGAACTATGGACCTAGACTCTTGATATTTTAATGCCTAATAAGAACCAAGGACCCCAAATCTATAACTTTGGACCCCTAAAAAGATTTTAGGCTAATAAACTAGAACATTGGGCCAAAAATCTAGAACTTTGGATTCGTATTAAGAATTTTATACTTTAAATCTAGATATGAAGCCCCGTATAAGAACTAGGGACCTAGAATGTAGAACAATGAACCCAAAACGTGAAACTATGATCACCTAATAACAACTTAGGACCGACAAACTAAAACTCCAAACTCCTAAACTAGAACTTGGACATTAAATTTGGAAATTCGTACGCCATTATATGCAAAATCTATTGATTGGACCTCGAATACAAACTTAAGACTAAAAATAAGAAGTAAATCACCAAAACTACAACGTTGAACGTCTAGAAGAACATAAGACACTAAATCTAGAACTTAGATATCGAAATCAAAACTTAGGACCCTAAACCTATAAACTTGGACCACATCTAAGAGCTTAAGATTCTATATAAGATCATTGGAAATATAACCTAAAACTTAAAATCTCAAACCTTAAAATTACGATCCCAATTTACAACCTTGGATCTCAGATCTAAATATGTAGCCTAAATAAGAACATAGGACTCCAAACCTTGAATTTTTATCCTAAATAACGGCTTAGAGCCCCAAATATGGAACTTTAACCCTAAAAAATTAACTTTATACCCCAAATCTTGAACTTTGTATCGATAATACAAACTTAGAATCCCCATTCTAGAATATTTTATCCTAAATTGAAATTATATACTCCAAATAAAAACTTTAAACCGATTATCTTGATCTTAAGACATCGAAATTGGAACGTTGGACGACAAAATATAAATTTGGACAATTACTCTATGACTTTGGTCTCCAAATTACTTAGGATGCCAAATTAGAACTAAGGTCCTAAAATAAGAATTATGACCTAAAATAAGAACTTCGGACACCTAATTCGAACTTAGGACACTAAACCTAGAATATTAGACCGCAAATAAGAGCCATGGATCCCAAATAAGCACTCCGGACGTATTTGAACTTAAAATCTAGACCTTTGGACCGAAATCTGGGCTTTGGACCGCAAATTCAAAACTTTGGACACGAAATAAGAACACCGGACTCCAAATCTAGAACTTTGGACCCTAAAGTAGAACTTGGGTCCCAAAATCTGTAAGTTTTATCATTAAGTAAGAACTTAGGACCCAAAATCTAGAACCTTTGACAACCAATATACAACTTTGAAAAGCAAAAGAGAAACTAGGTCTGCAAAATATAAAAACTCTAGGCCATTAAACTAGAAGTTTTTACCCTAAATCTAGAATATTGTCTCGTAAATAAGAACTTTCAATTCCAAGTAAGGGCTTAAAACCGCTAATCTAGAACAAATGAAACCATTTCTAGGATTTTAGACCTCAAATACGAACTTTACGGATATAGAACTTTGACCCCTAAATCATGAACCATGGACCTAAACTCTTGATATTTTGATGCCTAATAAGAACCAAGGACCCCAAATCTATAACTTTGGACCCCTAAAAAGATTTTAGGCTAACAAACTAGAACATTGGGCCAAAAATCTAGAACTTTGGATTCGTATTAAGAATTTTAGACTTTAAATCTAGATATGAAGCCCCGTATAAGAACTAGGGACCTAGAATGTAGAACAATGAACCCAAAACGTGAAACTATGATCACCTAATAACAACTTAGGACCGACAAACTAAAACTCCAAACTCCTAAACTAGAACTTGGACATTAAATTTGGAAATTCGTACGCCATTATATGCAAAATCTATTGATTGGACCCCGAATACTAACTTAAGACTAAAAATAAGAAGTAAAGCTCCAAAACTACAACGTTGGACGTCTAGAAGAACATAAGACACTAAATCTAGAACTTAGATATCGAAATCAAAACTTAGGACCCTAAACCTATAAACTTGGACCACATCTAAGAGCTTAAGATTCTATATAAGATCATTGGAAATATAACCTAAAACTTAAAATCTCAAACCTTAAAATTACGATCCCAATTTACAACCTTGGATCTCAGATCTAGATATGTAGCCTAAATAAGAACATAGGACTCCAAACCTTGAATTTTTATCCTAAATAACGGCTTAGAGCCCCAAATATGGAACTTTAACCCTAAAAAATTAACTTTATACCCCAAATCTTGAACTTTGTATCGATAATACAAACTTAGAATCCCCATTCTAGAATATTTTATCCTAAATTGAAATTATATACTCCAAATAAAAACTTTAAACCGATTATCTTGATCTTAAGACATCGAAATTGGAACGTTGGACGACAAAATATAAATTTGGACAATTACTCTATGACTTTGGTCCCCAAATTACTTAGGATGCCAAATTAGAACTAAGGTCCCAAAATAAGAATTATGACCTAAAATAAGAACTTCGGACACCTAATTCGAACTTAGGACACTAAACCTAGAATATTAGACCGCAAATAAGAGCCATGGATCCCAAATAAGCACTCCGGACGTATTTGAATTTAAAATCTAGACCTTTGGACCGAAATCTGGGCTTTGGACCGCAAATTCAAAACTTTGGACACGAAATAAGAACACCGGACTCCAAATCTAGAACTTTGGACCCTAAAGTAGAACTTGGGTCCCAAAATCTGTAAGTTTTATCATTAAGTAAGAACTTAGGACCCAAAATCTAGAACCTTTGACAACCAATATACAACTTTGAAAAGCAAAAGAGAAACTAGGTCTGCAAAATATAAAAACTCTAGGCCATTAAACTAGAAGTTTTTACCCTAAATCTAGAATATTGTCTCGTAAATAAGAACTTTCAACTCCAAGTAAGGGCTTAAAACCGCTAATCTAGAACAAATGAAACCATGTCTAGGATTTTAGACCTCAAATACGAACTTTACGGATATAGAACTTTGACCCCTAAATCATGAACCTTGGACCTAAACTCTTGATATTTTGATGCCTAATAAGAACCAAGGACCCCAAATCTATAACTTTGGACCCCTAAAAAGATTTTAGGCTAACAAACTAGAACATTGGGCCAAAAATCTAGAACTTTGGATTCGTATTAAGAATTTTAGACTCTAAATCTAGATATGAAGCCCCGTATAAGAACTAGGGACCTAGAATGTAGAACAATGAACCCAAAACGTGAAACTATGATCACCTAATAACAACTTAGGACCGACAAACTAAAACTCCAAACTCCTAAAAGAGATTTTGGACATTAAATTTGGAAATTCGTACGCCATTATATGCAAAATCTATTGATTGGACCCCGAATACTAACTTAAGACTAAAAATAAGAAGTAAAGCACCAAAACTACAACGTTGAACGTCTAGAAGAACATAAGACACTAAATCTAGAACTTAGATATCGAAATCAAAACTTAGGACCCTAAACCAATAAACTTGGACCACATCTAAGAGCTTAAAATTGTAAATTAAATCATTGGAAATATAACCTAAAACTTAAAATCTCAAACCTTAAAATTACGATCCCAATTTACAACCTTGGATCTCAGATCTAAATATGTAGCCTAAATAAGAACATAGGACTCAAAACCTTGAATTTTTATCCTAAATAACGGCTTAGAGCCCCAAATATAGAACTTTAACCCTAAAACATTAACTTTATACCCCAAATCTTGAACTTTGTATCGATAATACAAACTTAGAATCCCCATTCTAGAATATTTTATTCTAAATTGAAATTATATACTCCAAATAACACTTTAAACCGATTATCTTGATCTTAAGACATCGAAATTGGAACGTTGGACGACAAAATATAAATTTGGACAATTACTCTATGACTTTGGTCCCCAAATTACTTAGGATGCCAAATTAGAACTAAGGTCCCAAAATAAGAATTATGACCTAAAATAAGAACTTCGGACACTTAATTCGAACTTAGGACACTAAACCTAGAATATTAGACCGCAAATAAGAGCCATGGATCCCAAATAAGCACTCCGGACGTATTTGAACTTAAAATCTAGACCTTTGGACCGAAATCTGGGCTTTGGACCGCAAATTCAAAACTTTGGACACGAAATAAGAACACCGGACTCCAAATCTAGAACTTTGGACCCTAAAGTAGAACTTGGGTCCCAAAATCTGTAAGTTTTATCATTAAGTAAGAACTTAGGACCCAAAATCTAGAACCTTTGACACCCAATATACAACTTTGAAAAGCAAAAGAGAAACTAGGTCTGCAAAATATAAAAACTCTAGGCCATTAAACTAGAAGTTTTTACCCTAAATCTAAAATATTGTCTCGTAAATAAGAACTTTCAACTCCAAGTAAGGGCTTAAAACCGCTAATCTAGAACAAATGAAACCATGTCTAGGATTTTAGACCTCATATACGAACTTTACGGATATAGAACTTTGACCCCCAAATCATGAACCTTGGACCTAAACTCTTGATATTTTGATGCCTAATAAGAACCAAGGACCCCAAATCTATAACTTTGGACCCCTAAAAAGATTTTAGGCTAACAAACTAGAACATTGGGCCAAAAATCTAGAACTTTGGATTCGGTTTAAGAATTTTAGACTTTAAATCTAGATATGAAGCCCCGTGTAAGAACTAGGGACCTAGAATGTAGAACAATGAACCCAAAACGTGAAACTATGATCACCTAATAACAACTTAGGACCGACAAACTAAAACTCCAAACTCCTAAACTAGAACTTGGACATTAAATTTGGAAATTCGTACGCCATTATATGCAAAATCTATTGATTGGACCCCGAATACTAACTTAAGACTAAAAATAAGAAGTAAAGCACCAAAACTACAACGTTGGACGTCTAGAAGAACATAAGACACTAAATCTAGAACTTAGATATCGAAATCAAAACTTAGGACCCTAAACCTATAAATTTGGACCACATCTAAGAGCTTAAGATTCTATATAAGATCATTGGAAATTTAACCTAAAACTTAAAATCTCAAACCTTAAAATTACAATCCCAATTTACAACCTTGGATCTCAGATCTAAATATGTAGCCTAAATAAGAACATAGGACTCCAAACCTTGAATTTTTATCCTAAATAACGGCTTAGAGCCCCAAATATGGAACTTTAACCCTAAAACATTAACTTTATACCCCAAATCTTGAACTTTGTATCGATAATACAAACTTAGAATCCCCATTTTAGAATATTTTATCCTAAATTGAAATTCTATACTCCAAATAACACTTTAAACCGATTATCTTGATCTTAAGACATCGAAATTGGAACGTTGGACGACAAAATATAAATTTGGACAATTACTCTATGACTTTGGTCCCCAAATTACTTAGGATGCCAAATTAGAACTAAGGTCCCAAAATAAGAATTATGACCTAAAATAAGAACTTCGGACACCTAATTCGAACTTAGGACACTAAACCTAGAATATTAGACCGCAAATAAGATCCATGGATCCCAAATAAGCACTCCGGACGTATTTGAACTTAAAATCTAGACCTTTGGACCGAAATCTGGGCTTTGGACCGCAAATTCAAAACTTTGGACACGAAATAAGAACACCGGACTCCAAATCTAGAACTTTGGACCCTAAAGTAGAACTTGGGTCCCAAAATCTGTAAGTTTTATCATTAAGTAAGAACTTAGGACCCAAAATCTAGAACCTTTGACACCCAATATACAACTTTGAAAAGCAAAAGAGAAACTAGGTCTGCAAAATATAAAAACTCTAGGCCATTTAGTCTAGAAGTTTTTACCCTAAATCTAGAATATTGTCTCGTAAATAAGAACTTTCAACTCCAAGTAAGGGCTTAAAACCGCTAATCTAGAACAAATGAAACCATGTCTAGGATTTTAGACCTCAAATACGAACTTTACGGATATAGAACTTTGACCCCCAAATCATAAACCTTGGACCTAAACTCTTGATATTTTGATGCCTAATAAGAACCAAGGACCCCAAATCTATAACTTTGGACCCCTAAAAAGATTTTAGGCTAACAAACTAGAACATTGGGCCAAAAATCTAGAACATTGGATTCGTATTAAGAATTTTAGACTTTAAATCTAGATATGAAGCCCCGTATAAGAACTAGGGACCTAGAATGTAGAACAATGAACCCAAAACGTGAAACTATGATCACCTAATAACAACTTAGGACCGACAAACTAAAACTCCAAACTCCTAAACTAGAACTTGGACATTAAATTTGGAAATTCGTACGCCATTATATGCAAAATCTATTGATTGGACCCCGAATACTAACTTAAGACTAAAAATAAGAAGTAAAGCACCAAAACTACAACGTTGAACGTCTAGAAGAACATAAGACACTAAATCTAGAACTTAGATATCGAAATCAAAACTTAGGACCCTAAACCAATAAACTTGGACCACATCTAAGAGCTTAAAATTGTAAATTAAATCATTGGAAATATAACCTAAAACTTAAAATCTCAAACCTTAAAATTACGATCCCAATTTACAACCTTGGATCTCAGATCTAAATATGTAGCCTAAATAAGAACATAGGACTCCAAACCTTGAATTTTTATCCTAAATAACGGCTTAGAGCCCCAAATATGGAACTTTAACCCTAAAAAATTAACTTTATACCCCAAATCTTGAACTTTGTATCGATAATACAAACTTAGAATCCCCATTCTAGAATATTTTATCCTAAATTGAAATTATATACTCCAAATAAAAACTTTAAACCGATTATCTTGATCTTAAGACATCGAAATTGGAACGTTGGACGACAAAATATAAATTTGGACAATTACTCTATGACTTTGGTCTCCAAATTACTTAGGATGCCAAATTAGAAATAAGGTCCCAAAATAAGAATTATGACCTCAAATAAGAACATCGGACACCTAATTCGAACTTAGGACACTAAACCTAGAATATTAGACCGCAAATAAGAGCCATGGATCCCAAATAAGCACTCCGGACGTATTTGAACTTAAAATCTAGACCTTTGGACCGAAATCTGGGCTTTGGACCGCAAATTCAAAACTTTGGACACGAAATAAGAACACCGGACTCCAAATCTAGAACTTTGGACCCTAAAGTAGAACTTGGGTCCCAAAATCTGTAAGTTTTATCATTAAGTAAGAACTTAGGACCCAAAATCTAGAACCTTTGACACCCAATATACAACTTTGAAAAGCAAAAGAGAAACTAGGTCTGCAAAATATAAAAACTCTAGGTCATTAAACTAGAAGTTTTTACCCTAAATCTAGAATATTGTCTCGTAAATAAGAACTTTCAACTCCAAGTAAGGGCTTAAAACCGCTAATCTAGAACAAATGAAACCATGTCTAGGATTTTAGACCTCATATACGAACTTTACGGATATAGAACTTTGACCCCCAAATCATGAACCTTGGACCTAAACTCTTGATATTTTGATGCCTAATAAGAACCAAGGACCCCAAATCTATAACTTTGGACCCCTAAAAAGATTTTAGGCTAACAAACTAGAACATTGGGCCAAAAATCTAGAACTTTGGATTCGTATTAAGAATTTTAGACTTTAAATCTAGATACGAAGCCCCGTGTAAGAACTAGGGACCTAGAATGTAGAACAATGAACCCAAAACGTGAAACTATGATCACCTAATAACAACTTAGGACCGACAAACTAAAACTCCAAACTCCTAAACTAGAACTTGGACATTAAATTTGGAAATTCGTACGCCATTATATGCAAAATCTATTGATTGGACCCCGAATACTAACTTAAGACTAAAAATAAGAAGTAAAGCACCAAAACTACAACGTTGGACGTCTAGAAGAACATAAGACACTAAATCTAGAACTTAGATATCGAAATCAAAACTTAGGACCCTAAACCTATAAATTTGGACCACATCTAAGAGCTTAAGATTCTATATAAGATCATTGGAAATTTAACCTAAAACTTAAAATCTCAAACCTTAAAATTACGATCCCAATTTACAACCTTGGATCTCAGATCTAAATATGTAGCCTAAATAAGAACATAGGACTCCAAACCTTGAATTTTTATCCTAAATAACGGCTTAGAGCCCCAAATATGGAACTTTAACCCTAAAACATTAACTTTATACCCCAAATCTTGAACTTTGTATCGATAATACAAACTTAGAATCCCCATTCTAGAATATTTTATCCTAAATTGAAATTCTATACTCCAAATAACACTTTAAACCGATTATCTTGATCTTAAGACATCGAAATTGGAACGTTGGACGACAAAATATAAATTTGGACAATTACTCTATGACTTTGGTCCCCAAATTACTTAGGATGCCAAATTAGAACTAAGGTCCCAAAATAAGAATTATGACCTAAAATAAGAACTTCGGACACCTAATTCGAACTTAGGACACTAAACCTAGAATATTAGACCGCAAATAAGATCCATGGATCCCAAATAAGCACTCCGGACGTATTTGAACTTAAAATCTAGACCTTTGGACCGAAATCTGGGCTTTGGACCGCAAATTCAAAACTTTGGACACGAAATAAGAACACCGGACTCCAAATCTAGAACTTTGGACCCTAAAGTAGAACTTGGGTCCCAAAATCTGTAAGTTTTATCATTAAGTAAGAACTTAGGACCCAAAATCTAGAACCTTTGACACCCAATATACAACTTTGAAAAGCAAAAGAGAAACTAGGTCTGCAAAATATAAAAACTCTTAGGCCATTTAGTCTAGAAGTTTTTACCCTAAATCTAGAATATTGTCTCGTAAATAAGAACTTTCAACTCCAAGTAAGGGCTTAAAACCGCTAATCTAGAACAAATGAAACCATGTCTAGGATTTTAGACCTCAAATACGAACTTTACGGATATAGAACTTTGACCCCCAAATCATGAACCTTGGACCTAAACTCTTGATATTTTGATGCCTAATAAGAACCAAGGACCCCAAATCTATAACTTTGGACCCCTAAAAAGATTTTAGGCTAACAAACTAGAACATTGGGCCAAAAATCTAGAACATTGGATTCGTATTAAGAATTTTAGACTTTAAATCTAGATATGAAGCCCCGTATAAGAACTAGGGACCTAGAATGTAGAACAATGAACCCAAAACGTGAAACTATGATCACCTAATAACAACTTAGGACCGACAAACTAAAACTCCAAACTCCTAAAAGAGATTTTGGACATTAAATTTGGAAATTCGTACGCCATTATATGCAAAATCTATTGATTGGACCCCGAATACTAACTTAAGACTAAAAATAAGAAGTAAAGCACCAAAACTACAACGTTGAACGTCTAGAAGAACATAAGACACTAAATCTAGAACTTAGATATCGAAATCAAAACTTAGGACCCTAAACCAATAAACTTGGACCACATCTAAGAGCTTAAAATTGTAAATTAAATCATTGGAAATATAACCTAAAACTTAAAATCTCAAACCTTAAAATTACGATCCCAATTTACAACCTTGGATCTCAGATCTAAATATGTAGCCTAAATAAGAACATAGGACTCCAAACCTTGAATTTTTATCCTAAATAACGGCTTAGAGCCCCAAATATGGAACTTTAACCCTAAAACATTAACTTTATACCCCAAATCTTGAACTTTGTATCGATAATACAAACTTAGAATCCCCATTCTAGAATATTTTATCCTAAATTGAAATTATATACTCCAAATAACACTTTAAACCGATTATCTTGATCTTAAGACATCGAAATTGGAACGTTGGACAACAAAATATAAATTTGGACAATTACTCTATGACTTTGGTCCCCAAATTACTTAGGATGCCAAATTAGAAATAAGGTCCCAAAATAAGAATTATGACCTCAAATAAGAACATCGGACACCTAATTCGAACTTAGGACACTAAACCTAGAATATTAGACCGCAAATAAGAGCCATGGATCCCAAATAAGCACTCCGGACGTATTTGAACTTAAAATCTAGACCTTTGGACCGAAATCTGGGCTTTGGACCGCAAATTCAAAACTTTGGACACGAAATAAGAACACCGGACTCCAAATCTAGAACTTTGGACCCTAAAGTAGAACTTGGGTCCCAAAATCTGTAAGTTTTATCATTAAGTAAGAACTTAGGACCCAAAATCTAGAACCTTTGACACCCAATATACAACTTTGAAAAGCAAAAGAGAAACTAGGTCTGCAAAATATAAAAACTCTAGGCCATTAAACTAGAAGTTTTTACCCTAAATCTAGAATATTGTCTCGTAAATAAGAACTTTCAACTCCAAGTAAGGGCTTAAAACCGCTAATCTAGAACAAATGAAACCATGTTTAGGATTTTAGACCTCATATACGAACTTTACGGATATAGAACTTTGACCCCCAAATCATGAACCTTGGACCTAAACTCTTGATATTTTGATGCCTAATAAGAACCAAGGACCCCAAATCTATAACTTTGGACCCCTAAAAAGATTTTAGGCTAACAAACTAGAACATTGGGCCAAAAATCTAGAACTTTGGATTCGTATTAAGAATTTTAGACTTTAAATCTAGATACGAAGCCCCGTGTAAGAACTAGGGACCTAGAATGTAGAACAATGAACCCAAAACGTGAAACTATGATCACCTAATAACAACTTAGGACCGACAAACTAAAACTCCAAACTCCTAAACTAGAACTTGGACATTAAATTTGGAAATTCGTACGCCATTATATGCAAAATCTATTGATTGGACCCCGAATACTAACTTAAGACTAAAAATAAGAAGTAAAGCACCAAAACTACAACGTTGGACGTCTAGAAGAACATAAGACACTAAATCTAGAACTTAGATATCGAAATCAAAACTTAGGACCCTAAACCTATAAATTTGGACCACATCTAAGAGCTTAAGATTCTATATAAGATCATTGGAAATTTAACCTAAAACTTAAAATCTCAAACCTTAAAATTACGATCCCAATTTACAACCTTGGATCTCAGATCTAAATATGTAGCCTAAATAAGAACATAGGACTCCAAACCTTGAATTTTTATCCTAAATAACGGCTTAGAGCCCCAAATATGGAACTTTAACCCTAAAACATTAACTTTATACCCCAAATCTTGAACTTTGTATCGATAATACAAACTTAGAATCCCCATTCTAGAATATTTTATCCTAAATTGAAATTCTATACTCCAAATAACACTTTAAACCGATTATCTTGATCTTAAGACATCGAAATTGGAACGTTGGACGACAAAACATAAATTTGGACAATTACTCTATGACTTTGGTCCCCAAATTACTTAGGATGCCAAATTAGAACTAAGGTCCCAAAATAAGAATTATGACCTAAAATAAGAACTTCGGACACCTAATTCGAACTTAGGACACTAAACCTAGAATATTAGACCGCAAATAAGATCCATGGATCCCAAATAAGCACTCCGGACGTATTTGAACTTAAAATCTAGACCTTTGGACCGAAATCTGGGCTTTGGACCGCAAATTCAAAACTTTGGACACGAAATAAGAACACCGGACTCCAAATCTAGAACTTTGGACCCTAAAGTAGAACTTGGGTCCCAAAATCTTTAAGTTTTATCATTAAGTAAGAACTTAGGACCCAAAATCTAGAACCTTTGACACCCAATATACAACTTTGAAAAGCAAAAGAGAAACTAGGTCTGCAAAATATAAAAACTCTAGGCCATTTAGTCTAGAAGTTTTTACCCTAAATCTAGAATATTGTCTCGTAAATAAGAACTTTCAACTCCAAGTAAGGGCTTAAAACCGCTAATCTAGAACAAATGAAACCATGTCTAGGATTTTAGACCTCAAATACGAACTTTACGGATATAGAACTTTGACCCCCAAATCATGAACCTTGGACCTAAACTCTTGATATTTTGATGCCTAATAAGAACCAAGGACCCCAAATCTATAACTTTGGACCCCTAAAAAGATTTTAGGCTAACAAACTAGAACATTGGGCCAAAAATCTAGAACATTGGATTCGTATTAAGAATTTTAGACTTTAAATCTAGATATGAAGCCCCGTATAAGAACTAGGGACCTAGAATGTAGAACAATGAACCCAAAACGTGAAACTATGATCACCTAAAAACAACTTAGGACCGACAAACTAAAACTCCAAACTCCTAAACTAGAACTTGGACATTAAATTTGGAAATTCGTACGCCATTATATGCAAAATCTATTGATTGGACCCCGAATACTAACTTAAGACTAAAAATAAGAAGTAAAGCACCAAAACTACAACGTTGGACGTCTAGAAGAACATAAGACACTAAATCTAGAACTTAGATATCGAAATCAAAACATAGGACCCTAAACCAATAAACTTGGACCACATCTAAGAGCTTAAAATTGTAAATTAAATCATTGGAAATATAACCTAAAACTTAAAATCTCAAACCTTAAAATTACGATCTCAATTTACAACCTTGGATCTCAGATCTAAATATGTAGACTAAATAAGAACATAGGACTCAAAACCTTGAATTTTTATCCTAAATAACGGCTTAGAGCCCCAAATATGGAACTTTAACCCTAAAACATTAACTTTATACCCCAAATCTTGAACTTTGTATCGATAATACAAACTTTGAATCCCCATTCTAGAATATTTTATCCTAAATTGAAATTCTATACTCCAAATAACACTTTAAACCGATTATCTTGATCAAAAGACATCGAAATTGGAACGTTGGACGACTAAACATAAATTTGGACAATTACTCTATGACTTTGGTCCCCAAATTACTTAGGATGCCAAATTAGAACTAAGGTCCCAAAATAAGAATTATGACCTAAAATAAGAACTTCGGACACCTAATTCGAACTTAGGACACTAAACCTAGAATACTAGACCGCAAATAAGAGCCATGGATCCCAAATAAGCACTCCGGACGTATTTGAATTTAAAATCTAGACCTGTGGACCGAAATCTGGGCTTTGGACCGCAAATTCAAAACTTTGGACACGAAATAAGAACACCGGACTCCAAATCTAGAACTTTGGACCCTAAAGTAGAACTTGGGTCCCAAAATCTGTAAGTTTTATCATTAAGTAAGAACTTAGGACCCAAAATCTAGAACCTTTGACACCTAACATACAACTTTAAAAAGCAAAAGAGAAACTTGGTCTGCAAAATATAAAAACTCTAGGCCATTAAACTAGAAGTTTTTACCCTAAATCTAGAATATTGTCTCGTAAATAAGAACTTTCAACTCCAAGTAAGGGCTTAAAACCGCTAATCTAGAACAAATGAAAACATGTCTAGGATTTTAGACCTCAAATACGAACTTTACGGATATAGAACTTTGACCCCCAAATCATGAACCTTGGACCTAAACTCTTGATATTTTGATGCCTAATAAGAACCAAGGACCCCAAATCTATAACTTTGGACCCCTAAAAAGATTTTAGGCTAACAAACTAGAACATTGGGCCAAAAATCTAGAACATTGGATTCGTATTAAAAATTTTAGACTTTAAATCTAGATATGAAGCCCCGTATAAGAACTAGGGACCTAGAATGTAGAACAATGAACCCAAAACATGAAACTATGACCACCTAATAACAACTTAGGACCGACAAACTAAAACTCCAAACTCCTAAAAGAGATTTTGGACATTAAATTTGGAAATTCGTACGCCATTATATGCAAAATCTATTGATTGGACCCCGAATACTAACTTAAGACTAAAAATAAGAAGTAAAGCACCAAAACTACAACGTTGGACGTCTAGAAGAACATAAGACACTAAATCTAGAACTTAGATATCGAAGTCAAAACATAGGACCCTAAACCAATAAACTTGGACCACATCTAAGAGCTTAAAATTGTAAATTAAATCATTGGAAATATAACCTAAAACTTAAAATCTCAAACCTTAAAATTACGATCTCAATTTACAACCTTGGATCTTAGATCTAAATATGTAGCCTAAATAAGAACATAGGACTCAAAACCTTGAATTTTTATCCTAAATAACGGCTTAGAGCCCCAAATATGGAACTTTAACCCTAAAACATTAACTTTATACCCCAAATCTTGAACTTTGTATCGATAATACAAACTTAGAATCCCCATTCTAGAATATTTTATCCTAAATTGAAATTCTATACTCCAAATAACACTTTAAACCGATTATCTTGATCTTAAGACATCGAAATTGGAACGTTGGACGACAAAATATAAATTTGGACAATTACTCTATGACTTTGGTCCCCAAATTACTTAGGATGCCAAATTAGAACTAAGGTCCCAAAATAAGAATTATGACCTAAAATAAGAACTTCGGACACCTAATTCGAACTTAGGACACTAAACCTAGAATATTAGACCGCAAATAAGAGCCATGGATCCCAAATAAGCACTCCGGACGTATTTGAACTTAAAATCTAGACCTTTGCACCGAAATCTGGGCTTTGGACCGCAAATTCAAAACTTTGGACACGAAATAAGAACACCGGACTCCAAATCTAGAACTTTGGACCCTAAAGTAGAACTTGGGTCCCAAAATCTGTAAGTTTTATCATTAAGTAAGAACTTAGGACCCAAAATCTAGAACCTTTGACACCCAATATACAACTTTGAAAAGCAAAAGAGAAACTAGGTCTGCAAAATATAAAAACTCTAGGCCATTAAACTAGAAGTTTTTACCCTAAATCTAGAATATTGTCTCGTAAATAAGAACTTTCAACTCCAAGTAAGGGCTTAAAACCGCTAATCTAGAACAAATGAAACCATGTCTAGGATTTTAGACCTCAAATACGAACTTTACGGATATAGAACTTTGACCCCCAAATCGTGAACCTTGGACTTCAACTCTTGATATTTTGATGCCTAATAAGAACCAAGGACCCCAACTCTATAACTTTGGACCCCTAAAAAGATTTTAGGCTAACAAACTAGAACATTGGGCCAAAAATCTAGAACATTGGATTCGTATTAAGAATTTTAGACTTTAAATCTAGATATGAAGCCCCGTATAAGAACTAGGGACCTAGAATGTAGAACAATGAACCCAAAACGTGAAACTATGATCACCTAATAACAACTTAGGTCCGACAAACTAAAACTCCAAACTCCTAAACGAGATTTTGGACATTAAATTTGGAAATTCGTACGCCATTATATGCAAAATCTATTGATTGGACCCCGAATACTAACTTAAGACTAAAAATAAGAAGTAAAGCACCAAAACTACAACGTTGGACGTCTAGAAGAACATAAGACACTAAATCTAGAACTTAGATATCGAAATCAAAACTTAGGACCCTAAACCAATAAACTTGGACCACATCTAAGAGCTTAAAATTGTAAATTAAATCATTGGAAATATAACCTAAATCTTAAAATCTCAAACCTTAAAATTACGATCCCGATTTACAACCTTGGATCTCAGATCTAAATATGTAGCCTAAATAAGAACATAGGACTCCAAACCTTGAATTTTTATCCTAAATAACGGCTTAGAGCCCCAAATATGGAACTTTAACCCTAAAACATTAACTTTATACCCCAAATCTTGAACTTTGTATCGATAATACAAACTTAGAATCCCCATTCTAGAATATTTTATCCTAAATTGAAATTCTATACTCCAAATAACACTTTAAACCGATTATCTTGATCTTAAGACATCGAAATTGGAACGTTGGACGACAAAATATAAATTTGGACAATTACTCTATGACTTTGGTCCCCAAATTACTTAGGATGCCAAATTAGAACTAAGGTCCCAAAATAAGAATTACGACCTAAAATAAGAACTTCGGACACCTAATTCGAACTTGGGACACTAAACCTAGAATATTAGACCGCAAATAAGAGCCATGGATCCCAAATAAGCACTCCGGACGTATTTGAACTTAAAATCTAGACCTTTGGACCGAAATCTGGGCTTTGGACCGCAAATTCAAAACTTTGGACACGAAATAAGAACACCGGACTCCAAATCTAGAACTTTGGACCCTAAAGTAGAACTTGGGTCCCAAAATCTGTAAGTTTTATCATTAAGTAAGAACTTAGGACCCAAAATCTAGAACCTTTGACACCCAATATACAACTTTGAAAAGCAAAAGAGAAACTAGGTCTGCAAAATATAAAAACTCTAGGCCATTAAACTAGAAGTTTTTACCCTAAATCTAGAATATTGTCTCGTAAATAAGAACTTTCAACTCCAAGTAAGGGCTTAAAACCGCTAATCTAGAACAAATGAAACCATGTCTAGGATTTTAGACCTCAAATACGAACTTTACGGATATAGAACTTTGACCCCCAAATCGTGAACCTTGGACTTGAACTCTTGATATTTTGATGCCTAATAAGAACCAAGGACCCCAACTCTATAACTTTGGACCCCTAAAAAGATTTTAGGCTAACAAACTAGAACATTGGGCCAAAAATCTAGAACATTGGATTCGTATTAAGAATTTTAGACTTTAAATCTAGATATGAAGCCCCGTATAAGAACTAGGGACCTAGAATGTAGAACAATGAACCCAAAACGTGAAACTATGATCACCTAATAACAACTTAGGTCCGACAAACTAAAACTCCAAACTCCTAAACGAGATTTTGGACATTAAATTTGGAAATTCGTACGCCATTATATGCAAAATCTATTGATTGGACCCCGAATACTAACTTAAGACTAAAAATAAGAAGTAAAGCACCAAAACTACAACGTTGGACGTCTAGAAGAACATAAGACACTAAATCTAGAACTTAGATATCGAAATCAAAACTTAGGACCCTAAACCAATAAACTTGGACCACATCTAAGAGCTTAAAATTGTAAATTAAATCATTGGAAATATAACCTAAATCTTAAAATCTCAAACCTTAAAATTACGATCCCGATTTACAACCTTGGATCTCAGATCTAAATATGTAGCCTAAATAAGAACATAGGACTCCAAACCTTGAATTTTTATCCTAAATAACGGCTTAGAGCCCCAAATATGGAACTTTAACCCTAAAACATTAACTTTATACCCCAAATCTTGAACTTTGTATCGATAATACAAACTTAGAATCCCCATTCTAGAATATTTTATCCTAAATTGAAATTCTATACTCCAAATAACACTTTAAACCGATTATCTTGATCTTAAGACATCGAAATTGGAACGTTGGACGACAAAATATAAATTTGGACAATTACTCTATGACTTTGGTCCCCAAATTACTTAGGATGCCAAATTAGAACTAAGGTCCCAAAATAAGAATTATGACCTAAAATAAGAACTTCGGACACCTAATTCGAACTTAGGACACTAAACCTAGAATATTAGACCGCAAATAAGAGCCATGGATCCCAAATAAGCACTCCGGACGTATTTGAACTTAAAATCTAGACCTTTGGACCGAAATCTGGGCTTTGGACCGCAAATTCAAAACTTTGGACACGAAATAAGAACACCGGACTCCAAATCTAGAACTTTGGACCCTAAAGTAGAACTTGGGTCCCAAAATCTGTAAGTTTTATCATTAAGTAAGAACTTAGGACCCAAAATCTAGAACCTTTGACACCCAATATACAACTTTGAAAAGCAAAAGAGAAACTAGGTCTGCAAAATATAAAAACTCTAGGCCATTAAACTAGAAGTTTTTACCCTAAATCTAGAATATTGTCTCGTAAATAAGAACTTTCAACTCCAAGTAAGGGCTTAAAACCGCTAATCTAGAACAAATGAAACCATGTCTAGGATTTTAGACCTCAAATACGAACTTTACGGATATAGAACTTTGACCCCCAAATCTTGAACCTTGGACTTGAACTCTTGATATTTTGATGCCTAATAAGAACCAAGGACCCCAACTCTATAACTTTGGACCCCTAAAAAGATTTTAGGCTAACAAACTAGAACATTGGGCCAAAAATCTAGAACATTGGATTCGTATTAAGAATTTTAGACTTTAAATCTAGATATGAAGCCCCGTATAAGAACTAGGGACCTAGAATGTAGAACAATGAACCCAAAACGTGAAACTATGATCACCTAATAACAACTTAGGTCCGACAAACTAAAACTCCAAACTCCTAAACGAGATTTTGGACATTAAATTTGGAAATTCGTACGCCATTATATGCAAAATCTATTGATTGGACCCCGAATACTAACTTAAGACTAAAAATAAGAAGTAAAGCACCAAAACTACAACGTTGGACGTCTAGAAGAACATAAGACACTAAATCTAGAACTTAGATATCGAAATCAAAACTTAGGACCCTAAACCAATAAACTTGGACCACATCTAAGAGCTTAAAATTGTAAATTAAATCATTGGAAATATAACCTAAATCTTAAAATCTCAAACCTTAAAATTACGATCCCGATTTACAACCTTGGATCTCAGATCTAAATATGTAGCCTAAATAAGAACATAGGACTCCAAACCTTGAATTTTTATCCTAAATAACGGCTTAGAGCCCCAAATATGGAACTTTAACCCTAAAACATTAACTTTATACCCCAAATCTTGAACTTTGTATCGATAATACAAACTTAGAATCCCCATTCTAGAATATTTTATCCTAAATTGAAATTCTATACTCCAAATAACACTTTAAACCGATTATCTTGATCTTAAGACATCGAAATTGGAACGTTGGACGACAAAATATAAATTTGGACAATTACTCTATGACTTTGGTCCCCAAATTACTTAGGATGCCAAATTAGAACTAAGGTCCCAAAATAAGAATTATGACCTAAAATAAGAACTTCGGACACCTAATTCGAACTTAGGACACTAAACCTAGAATATTAGACCGCAAATAAGAGCCATGGATCCCAAATAAGCACTCCGGACGTATTTGAACTTAAAATCTAGACCTTTGGACCGAAATCTGGGCTTTGGACCGCAAATTCAAAACTTTGGACACGAAATAAGAACACCGGACTCCAAATCTAGAACTTTGGACCCTAAAGTAGAACTTGGGTCCCAAAATCTGTAAGTTTTATCATTAAGTAAGAACTTAGGACCCAAAATCTAGAACCTTTGACACCCAATATACAACTTTGAAAAGCAAAAGAGAAACTAGGTCTGCAAAATATAAAAACTCTAGGCCATTAAACTAGAAGTTTTTACCCTAAATCTAGAATATTGTCTCGTAAATAAGAACTTTCAACTCCAAGTAAGGGCTTAAAACCGCTAATCTAGAACAAATGAAACCATGTCTAGGATTTTAGACCTCAAATACGAACTTTACGGATATAGAACTTTGACCCCCAAATCTTGAACCTTGGACTTGAACTCTTGATATTTTGATGCCTAATAAGAACCAAGGACCCCAACTCTATAACTTTGGACCCCTAAAAAGATTTTAGGCTAACAAACTAGAACATTGGGCCAAAAATCTAGAACATTGGATTCGTATTAAGAATTTTAGACTTTAAATCTAGATATGAAGCCCCGTATAAGAACTAGGGACCTAGAATGTAGAACAATGAACCCAAAACGTGAAACTATGATCACCTAATAACAACTTAGGTCCGACAAACTAAAACTCCAAACTCCTAAACGAGATTTTGGACATTAAATTTGGAAATTCGTACGCCATTATATGCAAAATCTATTGATTGGACCCCGAATACTAACTTAAGACTAAAAATAAGAAGTAAAGCACCAAAACTACAACGTTGGACGTCTAGAAGAACATAAGACACTAAATCTAGAACTTAGATATCGAAATCAAAACTTAGGACCCTAAACCAATAAACTTGGACCACATCTAAGAGCTTAAAATTGTAAATTAAATCATTGGAAATATAACCTAAATCTTAAAATCTCAAACCTTAAAATTACGATCCCGATTTACAACCTTGGATCTCAGATCTAAATATGTAGCCTAAATAAGAACATAGGACTCCAAACCTTGAATTTTTATCCTAAATAACGGCTTAGAGCCCCAAATATGGAACTTTAACCCTAAAACATTAACTTTATACCCCAAATCTTGAACTTTGTATCGATAATACAAACTTAGAATCCCCATTCTAGAATATTTTATCCTAAATTGAAATTCTATACTCCAAATAACACTTTAAACCGATTATCTTGATCTTAAGACATCGAAATTGGAACGTTGGACGACAAAATATAAATTTGGACAATTACTCTATGACTTTGGTCCCCAAATTACTTAGGATGCCAAATTAGAACTAAGGTCCCAAAATAAGAATTATGACCTAAAATAAGAACTTCGGACACCTAATTCGAACTTAGGACACTAAACCTAGAATATTAGACCGCAAATAAGAGCCATGGATCCCAAATAAGCACTCCGGACGTATTTGAACTTAAAATCTAGACCTTTGCACCGAAATCTGGGCTTTGGACCGCAAATTCAAAACTTTGGACACGAAATAAGAACACCGGACTCCAAATCTAGAACTTTGGACCCTAAAGTAGAACTTGGGTCCCAAAATCTGTAAGTTTTATCATTAAGTAAGAACTTAGGACCCAAAATCTAGAACCTTTGACACCCAATATACAACTTTGAAAAGCAAAAGAGAAACTAGGTCTGCAAAATATAAAAACTCTAGGCCATTAAACTAGAAGTTTTTACCCTAAATCTAGAATATTGTCTCGTAAATAAGAACTTTCAACTCCAAGTAAGGGCTTAAAACCGCTAATCTAGAACAAATGAAACCATGTCTAGGATTTTAGACCTCAAATACGAACTTTACGGATATAGAACTTTGACCCCCAAATCTTGAACCTTGGACTTAAACTCTTGATATTTTGATGCCTAATAAGAACCAAGGACCCCAACTCTATAACTTTGGACCCCTAAAAAGATTTTAGGCTAACAAACTAGAACATTGGGCCAAAAATCTAGAACATTGGATTCGTATTAAGAATTTTAGACTTTAAATCTAGATATGAAGCCCCGTATAAGAACTAGGGACCTAGAATGTAGAACAATGAACCCAAAACGTGAAACTATGATCACCTAATAACAACTTAGGTCCGACAAACTAAAACTCCAAACTCCTAAACGAGATTTTGGACATTAAATTTGGAAATTCGTACGCCATTATATGCAAAATCTATTGATTGGACCCCGAATACTAACTTAAGACTAAAAATAAGAAGTAAAGCACCAAAACTACAACGTTGGACGTCTAGAAGAACATAAGACACTAAATCTAGAACTTAGATATCGAAATCAAAACTTAGGACCCTAAACCAATAAACTTGGACCACATCTAAGAGCTTAAAATTGTAAATTAAATCATTGGAAATATAACCTAAATCTTAAAATCTCAAACCTTAAAATTACGATCCCGATTTACAACCTTGGATCTCAGATCTAAATATGTAGCCTAAATAAGAACATAGGACTCCAAACCTTGAATTTTTATCCTAAATAACGGCTTAGAGCCCCAAATATGGAACTTTAACCCTAAAACATTAACTTTATACCCCAAATCTTGAACTTTGTATCGATAATACAAACTTAGAATCCCCATTCTAGAATATTTTATCCTAAATTGAAATTCTATACTCCAAATAACACTTTAAACCGATTATCTTGATCTTAAGACATCGAAATTGGAACGTTGGACGACAAAATATAAATTTGGACAATTACTCTATGACTTTGGTCCCCAAATTAGTTAGGATGCCAAATTAGAACTAAGGTCCCAAAATAAGAATTATGACCTAAAATAAGAACTTCGGACACCTAATTCGAACTTAGGACACTAAACCTAGAATATTAGACCGCAAATAAGAGCCATGGATCCCAAATAAGCACTCCGGACGTATTTGAACTTAAAATCTAGACCTTTGGACCGAAATCTGGGCTTTGGACCGCTAATTCAAAACTTTGGACACGAAATAAGAACACCGGACTCCAAATCTAGAACTTTGGACCCTAAAGTAGAACTTGGGTCCCAAAATCTGTAAGTTTTATCATTAAGTAAGAACTTAGGACCCAAAATCTAGAACCTTTGACACCCAATATACAACTTTGAAAAGCAAAAGAGAAACTAGGTCTGCAAAATATAAAAACTCTAGGCCATTAAACTAGAAGTTTTTACCCTAAATCTAGAATATTGTCTCGTAAATAAGAACTTTCAACTCCAAGTAAGGGCTTAAAACCGCTAATCTAGAACAAATGAAACCATGTCTAGGATTTTAGACCTCAAATACGAACTTTACGGATATAGAACTTTGACCCCCAAATCTTGAACCTTGGACTTAAACTCTTGATATTTTGATGCCTAATAAGAACCAAGGACCCCAACTCTATAACTTTGGACCCCTAAAAAGATTTTAGGCTAACAAACTAGAACATTGGGCCAAAAATCTAGAACATTGGATTCGTATTAAGAATTTTAGACTTTAAATCTAGATATGAAGCCCCGTATAAGAACTAGGGACCTAGAATGTAGAACAATGAACCCAAAACGTGAAACTATGATCACCTAATAACAACTTAGGTCCGACAAACTAAAACTCCAAACTCCTAAACGAGATTTTGGACATTAAATTTGGAAATTCGTACGCCATTATATGCAAAATCTATTGATTGGACCCCGAATACTAACTTAAGACTAAAAATAAGAAGTAAAGCACCAAAACTACAACGTTGGACGTCTAGAAGAACATAAGACACTAAATCTAGAACTTAGATATCGAAATCAAAACTTAGGACCCTAAACCAATAAACTTGGACCACATCTAAGAGCTTAAAATTGTAAATTAAATCATTGGAAATATAACCTAAATCTTAAAATCTCAAACCTTAAAATTACGATCCCGATTTACAACCTTGGATCTCAGATCTAAATATGTAGCCTAAATAAGAACATAGGACTCCAAACCTTGAATTTTTATCATAAATAACGGCTTAGAGCCCCAAATATGGAACTTTAACCCTAAAACATTAACTTTATACCCCAAATCTTGAACTTTGTATCGATAATACAAACTTAGAATCCCCATTCTAGAATATTTTATCCTAAATTGAAATTCTATACTCCAAATAACACTTTAAACCGATTATCTTGATCTTAAGACATCGAAATTGGAACGTTGGACGACAAAATATAAATTTGGACAATTACTCTATGACTTTGGTCCCCAAATTAGTTAGGATGCCAAATTAGAACTAAGGTCCCAAAATAAGAATTATGACCTAAAATAAGAACTTCGGACACCTAATTCGAACTTAGGACACTAAACCTAGAATATTAGACCGCAAATAAGAGCCATGGATCCCAAATAAGCACTCCGGACGTATTTGAACTTAAAATCTAGACCTTTGGACCGAAATCTGGGCTTTGGACCGCTAATTCAAAACTTTGGACACGAAATAAGAACACCGGACTCCAAATCTAGAACTTTGGACCCTAAAGTAGAACTTGGGTCCCAAAATCTGTAAGTTTTATCATTAAGTAAGAACTTAGGACCCAAAATCTAGAACCTTTGACACCCAATATACAACTTTGAAAAGCAAAAGAGAAACTAGGTCTGCAAAATATAAAAACTCTAGGCCATTAAACTAGAAGTTTTTACCCTAAATCTAGAATATTGTCTCGTAAATAAGAACTTTCAACTCCAAGTAAGGGCTTAAAACCGCTAATCTAGAACAAATGAAACCATGTCTAGGATTTTAGACCTCAAATACGAACTTTACGGATATAGAACTTTGACCCCCAAATCGTGAACCTTGGACCTAAACTCTTGATATTTTGATGCCTAATAAGAACCAAGGACCCCAACTCTATAACTTTGGACCCCTAAAAAGATTTTAGGCTAACAAACTAGAACATTGGGCCAAAAATCTAGAACATTGGATTCGTATTAAGAATTTTAGACTTTAAATCTAGATATGAAGCCCCGTATAAGAACTAGGGACCTAGAATGTAGAACAATGAACCCAAAACGTGAAACTATGATCACCTAATAACAACTTAGGTCCGACAAACTAAAACTCCAAACTCCTAAACGAGATTTTGGACATTAAATTTGGAAATTCGTACGCCATTATATGCAAAATCTATTGATTGGACCCCGAATACTAACTTAAGACTAAAAATAAGAAGTAAAGCACCAAAACTACAACGTTGGACGTCTAGAAGAACATAAGACACTAAATCTAGAACTTAGATATCGAAATCAAAACTTAGGACCCTAAACCAATAAACTTGGACCACATCTAAGAGCTTAAAATTGTAAATTAAATCATTGGAAATATAACCTAAATCTTAAAATCTCAAACCTTAAAATTACGATCCCGATTTACAACCTTGGATCTCAGATCTAAATATGTAGCCTAAATAAGAACATAGGACTCCAAACCTTGAATTTTTATCCTAAATAACGGCTTAGAGCCCCAAATATGGAACTTTAACCCTAAAACATTAACTTTATACCCCAAATCTTGAACTTTGTATCGATAATACAAACTTAGAATCCCCATTCTAGAATATTTTATCCTAAATTGAAATTTTATACTCCAAATAACACTTTAAACCGACTATCTTGATCTTAAGACATCGAAATTGGAACGTTGGACGACAAAATATAAATTTGGACAATTACTCTATGACTTTGGTCCCCAAATTACTTAGGATGCCAAATTAGAACTAAGGTCCCAAAATAAGAATCATGACCTAAAATAAGAACTTCGGACACCTAATTCGAACTTGGGACACTAAACCTAGAATATTAGACCGCAAATAAGAGCCATGGATCCCAAATAAGCACTCCGGACGTATTTGAACTTAAAATCTAGACCTTTGGACCGAAATCTGGGCTTTGGACCGCAAATTCAAAACTTTGGACACGAAATAAGAACACCGGACTCCAAATCTAGAACTTTGGACCCTAAAGTAGAACTTGGGTCCCAAAATCTGTAAGTTTTATCATTAAGTAAGAACTTAGGACCCAAAATCTAGAACCTTTGACACCCAATATACAACTTTGAAAAGCAAAAGAGAAACTAGGTCTGCAAAATATAAAAACTCTAGGCCATTAAACTAGAAGTTTTTACCCTAAATCTAGAATATTGTCTCGTAAATAAGAACTTTCAACTCCAAGTAAGGGCTTAAAACCGCTAATCTAGAACAAATGAAACCATGTCTAGGATTTTAGACCTCAAATACGAACTTTACGGATATAGAACTTTGACCCCCAAATCTTGAACCTTGGACTTGAACTCTTGATATTTTGATGCCTAATAAGAACCAAGGACCCCAACTCTATAACTTTGGACCCCTAAAAAGATTTTAGGCTAACAAACTAGAACATTGGGCCAAAAATCTAGAACATTGGATTCGTATTAAGAATTTTAGACTTTAAATCTAGATATGAAGCCCCGTATAAGAACTAGGGACCTAGAATGTAGAACAATGAACCCAAAACGTGAAACTATGATCACCTAATAACAACTTAGGTCCGACAAACTAAAACTCCAAACTCCTAAACGAGATTTTGGACATTAAATTTGGAAATTCGTACGCCATTATATGCAAAATCTATTGATTGGACCCCGAATACTAACTTAAGACTAAAAATAAGAAGTAAAGCACCAAAACTACAACGTTGGACGTCTAGAAGAACATAAGACACTAAATCTAGAACTTAGATATCGAAATCAAAACTTAGGACCCTAAACCAATAAACTTGGACCACATCTAAGAGCTTAAAATTGTAAATTAAATCATTGGAAATATAACCTAAATCTTAAAATCTCAAACCTTAAAATTACGATCCCGATTTACAACCTTGGATCTCAGATCTAAATATGTAGCCTAAATAAGAACATAGGACTCCAAACCTTGAATTTTTATCCTAAATAACGGCTTAGAGCCCCAAATATGGAACTTTAACCCTAAAACATTAACTTTATACCCCAAATCTTGAACTTTGTATCGATAATACAAACTTAGAATCCCCATTCTAGAATATTTTATCCTAAATTGAAATTTTATACTCCAAATAACACTTTAAACCGACTATCTTGATCTTAAGACATCGAAATTGGAACGTTGGACGACAAAATATAAATTTGGACAATTACTCTATGACTTTGGTCCCCAAATTACTTAGGATGCCAAATTAGAACTAAGGTCCCAAAATAAGAATCATGACCTAAAATAAGAACTTCGGACACCTAATTCGAACTTGGGACACTAAACCTAGAATATTAGACCGCAAATAAGAGCCATGGATCCCAAATAAGCACTCCGGACGTATTTGAACTTAAAATCTAGACCTTTGGACCGAAATCTGGGCTTTGGACCGCAAATTCAAAACTTTGGACACGAAATAAGAACACCGGACTCCAAATCTAGAACTTTGGACCCTAAAGTAGAACTTGGGTCCCAAAATCTGTAAGTTTTATCATTAAGTAAGAACTTAGGACCCAAAATCTAGAACCTTTGACACCCAATATACAACTTTGAAAAGCAAAAGAGAAACTAGGTCTGCAAAATATAAAAACTCTAGGCCATTAAACTAGAAGTTTTTACCCTAAATCTAGAATATTGTCTCGTAAATAAGAACTTTCAACTCCAAGTAAGGGCTTAAAACCGCTAATCTAGAACAAATGAAACCATGTCTAGGATTTTAGACCTCAAATACGAACTTTACGGATATAGAACTTTGACCCCCAAATCGTGAACCTTGGACCTAAACTCTTGATATTTTGATGCCTAATAAGAACCAAGGACCCCAACTCTATAACTTTGGACCCCTAAAAAGATTTTAGGCTAACAAACTAGAACATTGGGCCAAAAATCTAGAACATTGGATTCGTATTAAGAATTTTAGACTTTAAATCTAGATATGAAGCCCCGTATAAGAACTAGGGACCTAGAATGTAGAACAATGAACCCAAAACGTGAAACTATGATCACCTAATAACAACTTAGGTCCGACAAACTAAAACTCCAAACTCCTAAACGAGATTTTGGACATTAAATTTGGAAATTCGTACGCCATTATATGCAAAATCTATTGATTGGACCCCGAATACTAACTTAAGACTAAAAATAAGAAGTAAAGCACCAAAACTACAACGTTGGACGTCTAGAAGAACATAAGACACTAAATCTAGAACTTAGATATCGAAATCAAAACTTAGGACCCTAAACCAATAAACTTGGACCACATCTAAGAGCTTAAAATTGTAAATTAAATCATTGGAAATATAACCTAAATCTTAAAATCTCAAACCTTAAAATTACGATCCCGATTTACAACCTTGGATCTCAGATCTAAATATGTAGCCTAAATAAGAACATAGGACTCCAAACCTTGAATTTTTATCCTAAATAACGGCTTAGAGCCCCAAATATGGAACTTTAACCCTAAAACATTAACTTTATACCCCAAATCTTGAACTTTGTATCGATAATACAAACTTAGAATCCCCATTCTAGAATATTTTATCCTAAATTGAAATTTTATACTCCAAATAACACTTTAAACCGACTATCTTGATCTTAAGACATCGAAATTGGAACGTTGGACGACAAAATATAAATTTGGACAATTACTCTATGACTTTGGTCCCCAAATTACTTAGGATGCCAAATTAGAACTAAGGTCCCAAAATAAGAATCATGACCTAAAATAAGAACTTCGGACACCTAATTCGAACTTGGGACACTAAACCTAGAATATTAGACCGCAAATAAGAGCCATGGATCCCAAATAAGCACTCCGGACGTATTTGAACTTAAAATCTAGACCTTTGGACCGAAATCTGGGCTTTGGACCGCAAATTCAAAACTTTGGACACGAAATAAGAACACCGGACTCCAAATCTAGAACTTTGGACCCTAAAGTAGAACTTGGGTCCCAAAATCTGTAAGTTTTATCATTAAGTAAGAACTTAGGACCCAAAATCTAGAACCTTTGACACCCAATATACAACTTTGAAAAGCAAAAGAGAAACTAGGTCTGCAAAATATAAAAACTCTAGGCCATTAAACTAGAAGTTTTTACCCTAAATCTAGAATATTGTCTCGTAAATAAGAACTTTCAACTCCAAGTAAGGGCTTAAAACCGCTAATCTAGAACAAATGAAACCATGTCTAGGATTTTAGACCTCAAATACGAACTTTACGGATATAGAACTTTGACCCCCAAATCGTGAACCTTGGACCTAAACTCTTGATATTTTGATGCCTAATAAGAACCAAGGACCCCAACTCTATAACTTTGGACCCCTAAAAAGATTTTAGGCTAACAAACTAGAACATTGGGCCAAAAATCTAGAACATTGGATTCGTATTAAGAATTTTAGACTTTAAATCTAGATATGAAGCCCCGTATAAGAACTAGGGACCTAGAATGTAGAACAATGAACCCAAAACGTGAAACTATGATCACCTAATAACAACTTAGGTCCGACAAACTAAAACTCCAAACTCCTAAACGAGATTTTGGACATTAAATTTGGAAATTCGTACGCCATTATATGCAAAATCTATTGATTGGACCCCGAATACTAACTTAAGACTAAAAATAAGAAGTAAAGCACCAAAACTACAACGTTGGACGTCTAGAAGAACATAAGACACTAAATCTAGAACTTAGATATCGAAATCAAAACTTAGGACCCTAAACCAATAAACTTGGACCACATCTAAGAGCTTAAAATTGTAAATTAAATCATTGGAAATATAACCTAAATCTTAAAATCTCAAACCTTAAAATTACGATCCCGATTTACAACCTTGGATCTCAGATCTAAATATGTAGCCTAAATAAGAACATAGGACTCCAAACCTTGAATTTTTATCCTAAATAACGGCTTAGAGCCCCAAATATGGAACTTTAACCCTAAAACATTAACTTTATACCCCAAATCTTGAACTTTGTATCGATAATACAAACTTAGAATCCCCATTCTAGAATATTTTATCCTAAATTGAAATTTTATACTCCAAATAACACTTTAAACCGACTATCTTGATCTTAAGACATCGAAATTGGAACGTTGGACGACAAAATATAAATTTGGACAATTACTCTATGACTTTGGTCCCCAAATTACTTAGGATGCCAAATTAGAACTAAGGTCCCAAAATAAGAATCATGACCTAAAATAAGAACTTCGGACACCTAATTCGAACTTGGGACACTAAACCTAGAATATTAGACCGCAAATAAGAGCCATGGATCCCAAATAAGCACTCCGGACGTATTTGAACTTAAAATCTAGACCTTTGGACCGAAATCTGGGCTTTGGACCGCAAATTCAAAACTTTGGACACGAAATAAGAACACCGGACTCCAAATCTAGAACTTTGGACCCTAAAGTAGAACTTGGGTCCCAAAATCTGTAAGTTTTATCATTAAGTAAGAACTTAGGACCCAAAATCTAGAACCTTTGACACCCAATATACAACTTTGAAAAGCAAAAGAGAAACTAGGTCTGCAAAATATAAAAACTCTAGGCCATTAAACTAGAAGTTTTTACCCTAAATCTAGAATATTGTCTCGTAAATAAGAACTTTCAACTCCAAGTAAGGGCTTAAAACCGCTAATCTAGAACAAATGAAACCATGTCTAGGATTTTAGACCTCAAATACGAACTTTACGGATATAGAACTTTGACCCCCAAATCGTGAACCTTGGACTTGAACTCTTGATATTTTGATGCCTAATAAGAACCAAGGACCCCAACTCTATAACTTTGGACCCCTAAAAAGATTTTAGGCTAACAAACTAGAACATTGGGCCAAAAATCTAGAACTTTGGATTCGTATTAAGAATTTTAGACTTTAAATCTAGATATGAAGCCCCGTATAAGAACTAGGGACCTAGAATGTAGAACAATGAACCCAAAACGTGAAACTATGATCACCTAATAACAACTTAGGTCCGACAAACTAAAACTCCAAACTCCTAAACGAGATTTTGGACATTAAATTTGGAAATTCGTACGCCATTATATGCAAAATCTATTGATTGGACCCCGAATACTAACTTAAGACTAAAAATAAGAAGTAAAGCACCAAAACTACAACGTTGGACGTCTAGAAGAACATAAGACACTAAATCTAGAACTTAGATATCGAAATCAAAACTTAGGACCCTAAACCAATAAACTTGGACCACATCTAAGAGCTTAAAATTGTAAATTAAATCATTGGAAATATAACCTAAATCTTAAAATCTCAAACCTTAAAATTACGATCCCGATTTACAACCTTGGATCTCAGATCTAAATATGTAGCCTAAATAAGAACATAGGACTCCAAACCTTGAATTTTTATCCTAAATAACGGCTTAGAGCCCCAAATATGGAACTTTAACCCTAAAACATTAACTTTATACCCCAAATCTTGAACTTTGTATCGATAATACAAACTTAGAATCCCCATTCTGGAATATTTTATCCTAAATTGAAATTCTATACTCCAAATAACACTTTAAACCGATTATCTTGATCTTAAGACATCGAAATTGGAACGTTGGACGACAAAATATAAATTTGGACAATTACTCTATGACTTTGGTCCCCAAATTACTTAGGATGCCAAATTAGAACTAAGGTCCCAAAATAAGAATTATGACCTAAAATAAGAACTTCGGACACCTAATTCGAACTTGGGACACTAAACCTAGAATATTAGACCGCAAATAAGAGCCATGGATCCCAAATAAGCACTCCGGACGTATTTGAACTTAAAATCTAGACCTTTGGACCGAAATCTGGGCTTTGGACCGCAAATTCAAAACTTTGGACACGAAATAAGAACACCGGACTCCAAATCTAGAACTTTGGACCCTAAAGTAGAACTTGGGTCCCAAAATCTGTAAGTTTTATCATTAAGTAAGAACTTAGGACCCAAAATCTAGAACCTTTGACACCCAATATAGAACTTTGAAAAGCAAAAGAGAAACTAGGTCTGCAAAATATAAAAACTCTAGGCCATTAAACTAGAAGTTTTTACCCTAAATCTAGAATATTGTCTCGTAAATAAGAACTTTCAACTCCAAGTAAGGGCTTAAAACCGCTAATCTAGAACAAATGAAACCATGTCTAGGATTTTAGACCTCAAATACGAACTTTACGGATATAGAACTTTGACCCCCAAATCTTGAACCTTGGACTTAAACTCTTGATATTTTGATGCCTAATAAGAACCAAGGACCCCAACTCTATAACTTTGGACCCCTAAAAAGATTTTAGGCTAACAAACTAGAACATTGGGCCAAAAATCTAGAACATTGGATTCGTATTAAGAATTTTAGACTTTAAATCTAGATATGAAGCCCCGTATAAGAACTAGGGACCTAGAATGTAGAACAATGAACCCAAAACGTGAAACTATGATCACCTAATAACAACTTAGGTCCGACAAACTAAAACTCCAAACTCCTAAACGAGATTTTGGACATTAAATTTGGAAATTCGTACGCCATTATATGCAAAATCTATTGATTGGACCCCGAATACTAACTTAAGACTAAAAATAAGAAGTAAAGCACCAAAACTACAACGTTGGACGTCTAGAAGAACATAAGACACTAAATCTAGAACTTAGATATCGAAATCAAAACTTAGGACCCTAAACCAATAAACTTGGACCACATCTAAGAGCTTAAAATTGTAAATTAAATCATTGGAAATATAACCTAAATCTTAAAATCTCAAACCTTAAAATTACGATCCCGATTTACAACCTTGGATCTCAGATCTAAATATGTAGCCTAAATAAGAACATAGGACTCCAAACCTTGAATTTTTATCCTAAATAACGGCTTAGAGCCCCAAATATGGAACTTTAACCCTAAAACATTAACTTTATACCCCAAATCTTGAACTTTGTATCGATAATACAAACTTAGAATCCCCATTCTAGAATATTTTATCCTAAATTGAAATTCTATACTCCAAATAACACTTTAAACCGATTATCTTGATCTTAAGACATCGAAATTGGAACGTTGGACGACAAAATATAAATTTGGACAATTACTCTATGACTTTGGTCCCCAAATTACTTAGGATGCCAAATTAGAACTAAGGTCCCAAAATAAGAATTATGACCTAAAATAAGAACTTCGGACACCTAATTCGAACTTAGGACACTAAACCTAGAATATTAGACCGCAAATACGAGCCATGGATCCCAAATAAGCACTCCGGACGTATTTGAACTTAAAATCTAGACCTTTGGACCGAAATCTGGGCTTTGGACCGCAAATTCAAAACTTTGGACACGAAATAAGAACACCGGACTCCAAATCTAGAACTTTGGACCCTAAAGTAGAACTTGGGTCCCAAAATCTGTAAGTTTTATCATTAAGTAAGAACTTAGGACCCAAAATCTAGAACCTTTGACACCCAATATACAACTTTGAAAAGCAAAAGAGAAACTAGGTCTGCAAAATATAAAAACTCTAGGCCATTAAACTAGAAGTTTTTACCCTAAATCTAGAATATTGTCTCGTAAATAAGAACTTTCAACTCCAAGTAAGGGCTTAAAACCGCTAATCTAGAACAAATGAAACCATGTCTAGGATTTTAGACCTCAAATACGAACTTTACGGATATAGAACTTTGACCCCCAAATCGTGAACCTTGGACCTAAACTCTTGATATTTTGATGCCTAATAAGAACCAAGGACCCCAACTTTGGACCCCTAAAAAGATTTTAGGCTAACAAACTAGAACATTGGGCCAAAAATCTAGAACATTGGATTCGTATTAAGAATTTTAGACTTTAAATCTAGATATGAAGCCCCGTATAAGAACTAGGGACCTAGAATGTAGAACAATGAACCCAAAACGTGAAACTATGATCACCTAATAACAACTTAGGACCGACAAACTAAAACTCCAAACTCCTAAACGAGATTTTGGACATTAAATTTGGAAATTCGTACGCCATTATATGCAAAATCTATTGATTGGACCCCGAATACTAACTTAAGACTAAAAATAAGAAGTAAAGCACCAAAACTACAACGTTGGACGTCTAGAAGAACATAAGACACTAAATCTTGAACTTAGATATCGAAATCAAAACTTAGGACCCTAAACCAATAAACTTGGACCACATCTAAGAGCTTAAAATTGTAAATTAAATCATTGGAAATATAACCTAAATCTTAAAATCTCAAACCTTAAAATTACGATCCCGATTTACAACCTTGGATCTCAGATCTAAATATGTAGCCTAAATAAGAACATAGGACTCCAAACCTTGAATTTTTATCCTAAATAACGGCTTAGAGCCCCAAATATGGAACTTTAACCCTAAAACATTAACTTTATACCCCAAATCTTGAACTTTGTATCGATAATACAAACTTAGAATCCCCATTCTAGAATATTTTATCCTAAATTGAAATTCTATACTCCAAATAACACTTTAAACCGATTATCTTGATCTTAAGACATCGAAATTGGAACGTTGGACGACAAAATATAAATTTGGACAATTACTCTATGACTTTGGTCCCCAAATTACTTAGGATGCCAAATTAGAACTAAGGTCCCAAAATAAGAATTATGACCTAAAATAAGAACTTCGGACACCTAATTCGAACTTGGGACACTAAACCTAGAATATTAGACCGCAAATAAGAGCCATGGATCCCAAATAAGCACTCCGGACGTATTTGAACTTAAAATCTAGACCTTTGGACCGAAATCTGGGCTTTGGACAGCAAATTCAAAACTTTGGACACGAAATAAGAACACCGGACTCCAAATCTAGAACTTTGGACCCTAAAGTAGAACTTGGGTCCCAAAATCTGTAAGTTTTATCATTAAGTAAGAACTTAGGACCCAAAATCTAGAACCTTTGACACCCAATATACAACTTTGAAAAGCAAAAGAGAAACTAGGTCTGCAAAATATAAAAACTCTAGGCCATTAAACTAGAAGTTTTTACCCTAAATCTAGAATATTGTCTCGTAAATAAGAACTTTCAACTCCAAGTAAGGGCTTAAAACCGCTAATCTAGAACAAATGAAACCATGTCTAGGATTTTAGACCTCAAATACGAACTTTACGGATATAGAACTTTGACCCCCAAATCGTGACGACGTTGGTGCAGCTGCCGCTATCAATAATGAGGCTGCACACTTTGTCATGGATATGGCAGCGAGTGTGGAAGATGGATTCTCGCTGCGCGTGCTCATCATCGTCTTTGGCGGAAACACTAAGCACTCGCCGGGTGACCAAGGTGAGTTGTTCATCTTCAACTTCAACCTCATAGTCGTCGTAGGTCGGTTCGCCATAATCAACACCGGTTTGGGTTGCTGCCTCATCGTCCGTGATTACATCACCGTCGGGTAGGAGAATCATGGAGCGCTTGTTTGGACATTCGGAAGCAATATGGCCTTTACCTCGACACTTGAAGCAGGTGAGGTCGCGGTTACGTTGAGGGGTCGAAGCGGGAAGCTTGCCTTTGTTCACGGGGTCGGGAGGTGGTCGTTGGTGAGGGACGGTTGGTAAGGCCGATTGTGGCTTCGGAGGAGAGTATTTGTTTTCGCCGGTGTTGGGGAAGGTGGATTGCCATGGTGTTTTGTCGGGGAAGCGGTTGTATCTTGAGGAGTCTGTTTTGAGCTGTTTCTCGACCACTATTGCCATATGCACCAAATCCTCCATGTCGATAAACTGTTTGATTTCGACTTGGCGTGCGATATCTCGGTTGAGACCGGACAAGAAACGGGCCATGGTTGCCTCCCGTTCTTCGTCAACTCCGGTGCGCATGAGAGTCATTTCCAGGTCTTGAAAGTACTCTTCAACGGAGCGTGAACCTTGTCGAAGACGCTGAAGGCGGTTGAACATGTCGCGGTAATAATGGGTCGGAATGAACCGCTTGCGCATGACTGTTTTCATCTCGTCCCATGTGGCAATGGGCTGTTCGCCGGCACGTCGTCTATTAGTGGAAATCTGCTCCCACCATATCAAGGCATAGTCACTGAATTCCGTGGCGGCGAGCTTCACCTTCCTCAAATCCGAATATTGGTGACAATCGAAAATGAGTTCAATCTTCCGCTCCCAATCAAAGTAAGCGTCGGGGTCGTTCTTGCCGTCGAAGGAAGGAACACGCATTTTGATGCCGCGGAAATCATCATCATGGTGACGGTGGTGTGCATGAGCTCGTCCTCGAGGGTGATCAAAATCCAAAACATCGGAAACAACTTGTTCGTCGTCGTCGTTCGTCCAAGTTCCGCGATGCGCTGGTGGAAGGCCTCGTCCGCGTGTTTGTCCGCGGCGTGATGGAAAACCACGTCTTTGGTCTCCTTGGTGGTAGAACGGGTTCTCGAAGTCAGGTGCTTGCCGTTGCTCGGTGTGCACAAATTCGGCAGTTTGATGTTGTTCGATGTTGTCTAAGCGGGCAAGAATCGGATCGAGGAACCGCTGCATGGTGTGGACAAGGTCGTCCATCGTCAAAGGTGGTTGTGAGGATGAAGCACTATCTCGTCGAGGAGTTGTCATGAATCTGCGTAAATGAACAGTAGTATATATATACGATATATAAGATTAATGGTCCTCACAAAATCACTCCCTTACGTGTTTCGCTCGTAATTTGGAAATTCACTCGTGTTTGGACACTCAAATATGGCTTTTGCTATAATGTAACACTCTGCCTTTTTCCGCTCGTAAGTCCTCTTAAAATTTTAAAACCCAAACAGAAAAACGATCAAGGTGGTGGTGGCTGAAGGAAAAAGCTGGAAAAAGGTAAAATTTTCGACGGTGAACAGTAAAATCCGTACAAAATGGTAAAAAAAAATCACTTTCGTGAGAGGGAGCTCAAAACGCTCAGAATCACACCAGGATGCCAAAAATACAATAACTTCTGAAGAAAAAAATTTTTGTACTCTTTTTTTTTTTTTTTTTTTTTTTTTTTTTTTTTTTCTGGTTAAGAACTGGAATGGTATATGCTAAAAGATTGTGGAGAAGAAGTATTCTGGGATATATAATCTGGAAGAAAGTATTTTGAAGGAAAAGGAAAAGAGATAAATTAAAGACACAAGAGAAAAAAAAAGTTTTCTGGAGAGAGAGAGTTTTCTGGAGGGACTCAACTTTCTGGAGAGAATACCTTTCTGGAGAGAAAAACTTTCTGGAGGAAAACTTTCTGGAGCTTTTTTTTTTTTTTTTTTTTTTTGCGTTTTTGTCTTTCTTTTTCTTTTTTTTTTTTTAAAGAAAGGGTAAAAAGAAAAAAAAAAATTGACTAATTGAGAGCCTAAGCTCTGATACCAAATGATAGAGAATCCCTTCGAGAGAATGAAAGGAGCCTCGGATCAAAGCGGAATGAACGTGGAGTCGTCTCGAGAGTCGAAATACCTGATCAGCTTGGCCTTGAATATGCAATTTCGGATGTTGTTTGTGGATTTATGGTTTGTGTTGAATTCAGATAAGGGTCGTAGAGGTTGTATGGAATGAAAATCGCCACAATAGTTTATGGTGCGAACTATTGATAAGATTGGATAATCAAGAACGCCACAAGGGATTGCCTTGATAAGTTCTTCGTTTAGGGCTTAAAATTTCAGAGAACTAATCCTCACACAAATGTTTGATAATCAAAGATGGTCTGCCTTCTACTTCCACACAATTACTACAAATACTCAATTCGAGATTATGGTTACAAGCTGTTTTCCATTCATCACCCTCTTTCATTCTTATTTGGTGATAACCACTTCGCAAGTCAATTTTTGTAAAAACACACGCACCATGCAATTCATCAAGCATATCATCTAACCTAGGAATAGGAAATCGATTTTTTTTTTTTTTAAAGAAAGGGTAAAAAGAAAAAAAAAAAATTGACTAATTGAGAGCCTAAGCTCTGATACCAAATGATAGAGAATCCCTTCGAGAGAATGAAAGGAGCCTCGGATCAAAGCGGAATGAACGTGGAGTCGTCTCGAGAGTCGAAATACCTGATCAGCTTGGCCTTGAATATGCAATTTCGGATGTTGTTTGTGGATTTATGGTTTGTGTTGAATTCAGATAAGGGTCGTAGAGGTTGTATGGAATGAAAATCGCCACAATAGTTTATGGTGCGAACTATTGATAAGATTGGATAATCAAGAACGCCACAAGGGATTGCCTTGATAAGTTCTTCGTTTAGGGCTTAAAATTTCAGAGAACTAATCCTCACACAAATGTTTGATAATCAAAGATGGTCTGCCTTCTACTTCCACACAATTACTACAAATACTCAATTCGAGATTATGGTTACAAGCTGTTTTCCATTCATCACCCTCTTTCATTCTTATTTGGTGATAACCACTTCGCAAGTCAATTTTTGTAAAAACACACGCACCATGCAATTCATCAAGCATATCATCTAACCTAGGAATAGGAAATCGATACTTTACCGTGATGAAGTTGATGGCGCGACAATCTACACACATGCGCCAGCTACCATCTTTTTTTGGGACGAGGAGAACGGGTACCGCGCATGGACTCAAGCTCTCGCGGATGTATCCTTTGGCCATGAGGTCATCAATTTGTCGCTGGAGCTCCTTTGTCTCGGTTGGATTAACACGGTACGCTGGACGATTTGGAAGGGCAGCGCCGGGGACTAAGTCAATTTGATGTTCGATGCCGCGGATTGGTGGCAAACCGGATGGAACATCATCGGGAAAAACGTCCGCAAAATCCTGTAACAATTCCACAACAAGACTAGGCAAATTTTTGTCAAGTTGGTCAGCGTGTAAAAGATGTCCTTTGTGCAAGAACATCAGAATCGGTTTTTCATTAAAAATTGCCTTTTTAACCTTGCTTGCACTCACTAAAAAATTTTGTTTTCTCTCATGGGTTTTGACCAGAGTTTGATTGGCTTTTTCTTTGGTACTCGTGGTCTGTTTGGGAGAATGGCTAATGTGTTTAATGTGGTTGGCATTTTGGTGGAGGTGAGCTTGATCTTTGAGGACTTGGGATGGAGAAAGTGGGGAAAGGACAATCTGATGGTTTTTGTGCAGGAATTTGTATTTGTTGGAAAGACCATCATGAACAGTACGTCGGTCGAATTGCCAAGGGCGGCCAAGGAGGAGGTGACACACTTCCATTGGTGCAACGTCGCATAAAACTTCGTCCTCGTATTTGCCAATTTTGAAAGGGACAAGGACCTGGTCGGTGACGCGTACTTCGCCACTATCGTTCAACCAATGGAGCTTGTACGGGTGAGGATGCTTGGAGGTTGGCAAGGACAGCTTGTGGACAAGGATGGTGCTTGCGACGTTGGTGCAGCTGCCGCTATCAATAATGAGGCTGCACACTTTGTCATGGATATGGCAGCGAGTGTGCAAGATGGATTCTCGCTGCGCGTGCTCATCATCGTCTTTGGCGGAAACACTAAGCACTCGCCGGGTGACCAAGGTGAGTTGTTCATCTTCAACTTCAACCTCATAGTCGTCGTAGGTCGGTTCGCCATAATCAACACCGGTTTGGGTTGCCGCCTCATCGTCCGTGATTACATCACCGTCGGGTAGGAGAATCATGGAGCGCTTGTTTGGACATTCGGAAGCAATATGGCCTTTACCTCGACACTTGAAGCAGGTGAGGTCGCGGTTACGTTGAGGGGTCGAAGCGGGAAGCTTGCCTTTGTTCACGGGGTCGGGAGGTGGTCGTTGGTGAGGGACGGTTGGTAAGGCCGATTGTGGCTTCGGAGGAGAGTATTTGTTTTCGCCGGTGTTGGGGAAGGTGGATTGCCATGGTGTTTTGTCGGGGAAGCGGTTGTATCTTGAGGAGTCTGTTTTGAGCTGTTTCTCGACCACTATTGCCATATGCACCAAATCCTCCATGTCGATAAACTGTTTGATTTCGACTTGGCGTGCGATATCTCGGTTGAGACCGGACAAGAAACGGGCCATGGTTGCCTCCCGTTCTTCGTCAACTCCGGTGCGCATGAGAGTCATTTCCAGGTCTTGAAAGTACTCTTCAACGGAGCGTGAACCTTGTCGAAGACGCTGAAGGCGGTTGAACATGTCGCGGTAATAATGGGTCGGAATGAACCGCTTGCGCATGACTGTTTTCATCTCGTCCCATGTGGCAATGGGCTGTTCGCCGGCACGTCGTCTATTAGTGGAAATCTGCTCCCACCATATCAAGGCATAGTCACTGAATTCCGTGGCGGCGAGCTTCACCTTCCTCAAATCCGAATATTGGTGACAATCGAAAATGAGTTCAATCTTCCGCTCCCAATCAAAGTAAGCGTCGGGGTCGTTCTTGCCGTCGAAGGAAGGAACACGCATTTTGATGCCGCGGAAATCATCATCATGGTGACGGTGGTGTGCATGAGCTCGTCCTCGAGGGTGATCAAAATCCAAAACATCGGAAACAACTTGTTCGTCGTCGTCGTTCGTCCAAGTTCCGCGATGCGCTGGTGGAAGGCCTCGTCCGCGTGTTTGTCCGCGGCGTGATGGAAAACCACGTCTTTGGTCTCCTTGGTGGTAGAACGGGTTCTCGAAGGAGAATCCCTTCGAGAGAATGAAAGGAGCCTCGGATCAAAGCGGAATGAACGTGGAGTCGTCTCGAGAGTCGAAATACCTGATCAGCTTGGCCTTGAATATGCAATTTCGGATGTTGTTTGTGGATTTATGGTTTGTGTTGAATTCAGATAAGGGTCGTAGAGGTTGTATGGAATGAAAATCGCCACAATAGTTTATGGTGCGAACTATTGATAAGATTGGATAATCAAGAACGCCACAAGGGATTGCCTTGATAAGTTCTTCGTTTAGGGCTTAAAATTTCAGAGAACTAATCCTCACACAAATGTTTGATAATCAAAGATGGTCTGCCTTCTACTTCCACACAATTACTACAAATACTCAATTCGAGATTATGGTTACAAAAACCAAAGAGACGCCATAAATCTCGAATTTAACACAAAAAGGAAATAACTCTCAGACCATAAACTCACAAACGGTTACAAGAAAACCAACAGTCTCACACACACATAAAATTCGTTTATCCCTTTGGGCTTGACTCTATTTCGGATTATTGCCTTGAGTTTGGGCTGAGATCATGTTGACGATTCTGGGCTCTTCTATGGCAATATTTTGGGCTCCAAACTTGTGAAGTAGGCTGGTCACTTGCTCTTTGAATCTCTTGGTTCTGGCTCGCGTCATTGGGCCCTCCGGTGTATCCTTGATTGAATGCGAATGCATGTTCGTGGTGATGTCCTCATCAGTAAATAAGAACTTTCAACTCCAAGTAAGGGCTTAAAACCGCTAATCTAGAACAAATGAAACCATGTCTAGGATTTTAGACCTCAAATACGAACTTTACGGATATAGAACTTTGACCCCCAAATCGTGAACCTTGGACCTAAACTCTTGATATTTTGATGCCTAATAAGAACCAAGGACCCCAACTTTGGACCCCTAAAAAGATTTTAGGCTAACAAACTAGAACATTGGGCCAAAAATCTAGAACATTGGATTCGTATTAAGAATTTTAGACTTTAAATCTAGATATGAAGCCCCGTATAAGAACTAGGGACCTAGAATGTAGAACAATGAACCCAAAACGTGAAACTATGATCACCTAATAACAACTTAGGACCGACAAACTAAAACTCCAAACTCCTAAACGAGATTTTGGACATTAAATTTGGAAATTCGTACGCCATTATATGCAAAATCTATTGATTGGACCCCGAATACTAACTTAAGACTAAAAATAAGAAGTAAAGCACCAAAACTACAACGTTGGACGTCTAGAAGAACATAAGACACTAAATCTTGAACTTAGATATCGAAATCAAAACTTAGGACCCTAAACCAATAAACTTGGACCACATCTAAGAGCTTAAAATTGTAAATTAAATCATTGGAAATATAACCTAAATCTTAAAATCTCAAACCTTAAAATTACGATCCCGATTTACAACCTTGGATCTCAGATCTAAATATGTAGCCTAAATAAGAACATAGGACTCCAAACCTTGAATTTTTATCCTAAATAACGGCTTAGAGCCCCAAATATGGAACTTTAACCCTAAAACATTAACTTTATACCCCAAATCTTGAACTTTGTATCGATAATACAAACTTAGAATCCCCATTCTAGAATATTTTATCCTAAATTGAAATTTTATACTCCAAATAACACTTTAAACCGACTATCTTGATCTTAAGACATCGAAATTGGAACGTTGGACGACAAAATATAAATTTGGACAATTACTCTATGACTTTGGTCCCCAAATTACTTAGGATGCCAAATTAGAACTAAGGTCCCAAAATAAGAATCATGACCTAAAATAAGAACTTCGGACACCTAATTCGAACTTGGGACACTAAACCTAGAATATTAGACCGCAAATAAGAGCCATGGATCCCAAATAAGCACTCCGGACGTATTTGAACTTAAAATCTAGACCTTTGGACCGAAATCTGGGCTTTGGACCGCAAATTCAAAACTTTGGACACGAAATAAGAACACCGGACTCCAAATCTAGAACTTTGGACCCTAAAGTAGAACTTGGGTCCCAAAATCTGTAAGTTTTATCATTAAGTAAGAACTTAGGACCCAAAATCTAGAACCTTTGACACCCAATATACAACTTTGAAAAGCAAAAGAGAAACTAGGTCTGCAAAATATAAAAACTCTAGGCCATTAAACTAGAAGTTTTTACCCTAAATCTAGAATATTGTCTCGTAAATAAGAACTTTCAACTCCAAGTAAGGGCTTAAAACCGCTAATCTAGAACAAATGAAACCATGTCTAGGATTTTAGACCTCAAATACGAACTTTACGGATATAGAACTTTGACCCCCAAATCGTGAACCTTGGACTTGAACTCTTGATATTTTGATGCCTAATAAGAACCAAGGACCCCAAATCTATAACTTTGGACCCCTAAAAAGATTTTAGGCTAACAAACTAGAACATTGGGCCAAAAATCTAGAACTTTGGATTCGTATTAAGAATTTTAGACTTTAAATCTAGATATGAAGCCCCGTATAAGAACTAGGGACCTAGAATGTAGAACAATGAACCCAAAACGTGAAACTATGATCACCTAAAAACAACTTAGGACCGACAAACTAAAACTCCAAACTCCTAAACTAGAACTTGGACATTAAATTTGGAAATTCGTACGCCATTATATGCAAAATCTATTGATTGGACCCCGAATACTAACTTAAGACTAAAAATAAGAAGTAAAGCACCAAAACTACAACGTTGGACGTCTAGAAGAACATAAGACACTAAATCTAGAACTTAGATATCGAAATCAAAACTTAGGACCCTAAACCAATAAACTTGGACCACATCTAAGAGCTTAAAATTGTAAATTAAATCATTGGAATTATAACCTAAATCTTAAAATCTCAAACCTTAAAATTACGATCCCGATTTACAACCTTGGATCTCAGATCTAAATATGTAGCCTAAATAAGAACATAGGACTCCAAACCTTGAATTTTTATCCTAAATAACGGCTTAGAGCCCCAAATATGGAACTTTAACCCTAAAACATTAACTTTATACCCCAAATCTTGAACTTTGTATCGATAATACAAACTTAGAATCCCCATTCTGGAATATTTTATCCTAAATTGAAATTCTATACTCCAAATAACACTTTAAACCGATTATCATGATCTTAAGACATCGAAATTGGAACGTTGGACGACAAAATATAAATTTGGACAATTACTCTATGACTTTGGTCCCCAAATTAATTAGGATGCCAAATTAGAACTAAGGTCCCAAAATAAGAATCATGACCTAAAATAAGAACTTCGGACACCTAATTCGAACTTGGGACACTAAACCTAGAATATTAGACCGCAAATAAGAGCCATGGATCCCAAATAAGCACTCCGGACGTATTTGAACTTAAAATCTAGACCTTTGGACCGAAATCTGGGCTTTGGACCGCAAATTCAAAACTTTGGACACGAAATAAGAACACCGGACTCCAAATCTAGAACTTTGGACCCTAAAGTAGAACTTGGCTCCCAAAATCTATAAGTTTTATCATTAAGTAAGAACTTAGGACCTAAAATCTAGAACCTTTGACACCCAATATACAACTTTGAAAAGCAAAAGAGAAACTAGGTCTGCAAAATATAAAAACTCTAGGCCATTAAACTAGAAGTTTTTACCCTAAATCTAGAATATTGTCTCGTAAATAAGAACTTTCAACTCCAAGTAAGGGCTTAAAACCGCTAATCTAGAACAAATGAAACCATGTCTAGGATTTTAGACCTCAAATACGAACTTTACGGATATAGAACTTTGACCCCCAAATCGTGAACCTTGGACCTAAACTCTTGATATTTTGATGCCTAATAAGAACCAAGGACCCCAAATCTATAACTTTGGACCCCTAAAAAGATTTTAGGCTAACAAACTAGAACATTGGGCCAAAAATCTAGAACATTGGATTCGTATTAAGAATTTTAGACTTTAAATCTAGATATGAAGCCCCGTATAAGAACTAGGGACCTAGAATGTAGAACAATGAACCCAAAACGTGAAACTATGATCACCTAATAACAACTTAGGACCGACAAACTAAAACTCCAAACTCCTAAACGAGATTTTGGACATTAAATTTGGAAATTCGTACGCCATTATATGCAAAATCTATTGATTGGACCCCGAATACTAACTTAAGACTAAAAATAAGAAGTAAAGCACCAAAACTACAACGTTGGACGTCTAGAAGAACATAAGACACTAAATCTAGAACTTAGATATCGAAATCAAAACTTAGGACCCTAAACCAATAAACTTGGACCACATCTAAGAGCTTAAAATTGTAAATTAAATAATTGGAAATATAACCTAAAACTTAAAATCTCAAACCTTAAAATTACGATCCCAATTTACAACCTTGGATCTCAGATCTAAATATGTAGCCTAAATAAGAACATAGGACTCCAAACCTTGAATTTTTATCCTAAATAACGGCTTAGAGCCCCAAATATGGAACTTTAACCCTAAAACATTAACTTTATACCCCAAATCTTGAACTTTGTATCGATAATACAAACTTAGAATCCTCATTCTAGAATATTTTATCCTAAATTGAAATTCTATACTCCAAATAACACTTTAAACCGATTATCTTGATCTTAAGACATCGAAATTGGAACGTTGGACGACAAAATATAAATTTGGACAATTACTCTATGACTTTGGTCCCCAAATTACTTAGGATGCCAAATTAGAACTAAGGTCCCAAAATAAGAATTATGACCTAAAATAAGAACTTCGGACACCTAATTCGAACTTGGGACACTAAACCTAGAATATTAGACCGCAAATAAGAGCCATGGATCCCAAATAAGCACTCCGGACGTATTTGAAATTAAAATCTAGACCTTTGGACCGAAATCTGGGCTTTGGACCGCAAATTCAAAACTTTGGACACGAAATAAGAACACCGGACTCCAAATCTAGAACTTTGGACCCTAAAGTAGAACTTGGGTCCCAAAATCTGTAAGTTTTATCATTAAGTAAGAACTTAGGACCCAAAATCTAGAACCTTTGACACCCAATATACAACTTTGAAAAGCAAAAGAGAAACTAGGTCTGCATAATATAAAAACTCTAGGCCATTAAACTAGAAGTTTTTACCCTAAATCTAGAATATTGTCTCGTAAATAAGAACTTTCAACTCCAAGTAAGGGCTTAAAACCGCTAATCTAGAACAAATGAAACCATGTCTAGGATTTTAGACCTCAAATACGAACTTTACGGATATAGAACTTTGACCCCCAAATCGTGAACCTTGGACCTAAACTCTTGATATTTTGATGCCTAATAAGAACCAAGGACCCCAAATCTATAACTTTGGACCCCTAAAAAGATTTTAGGCTAACAAACTAGAACATTGGGCCAAAAATCTAGAACATTGGATTCGTATTAAGAATTTTAGACTTTAAATCTAGATATGAAGCCCCGTATAAGAACTAGGGACCTAGAATGTAGAACAATGAACCCAAAACGTGAAACATTATCACCTAATAACAACTTAGGACCGACAAACTAAAACTCCAAACTCCTAAACGAGATTTTGGACATTAAATTTGGAAATTCGTACGCCATTATATGCAAAATCTATTGATTGGACCCCGAATACTAACTTAAGACTAAAAATAAGAAGTAAAGCACCAAAACTACAACGTTGGACGTCTAGAAGAACATAAGACACTAAATCTTGAACTTAGATATCGAAATCAAAACTTAGGACCCTAAACCAATAAACTTGGACCACATCTAAGAGCTTAAAATTGTAAATTAAATCATTGGAATTATAACCTAAATCTTAAAATCTCAAACCTTAAAATTACGATCCCGATTTACAACCTTGGATCTCAGATCTAAATATGTAGCCTAAATAAGAACATAGGACTCCAAACCTTGAATTTTTATCCTAAATAACGGCTTAGAGCCCCAAATATGGAACTTTAACCCTAAAACATTAACTTTATACCCCAAATCTTGAACTTTGTATCGATAATACAAACTTAGAATCCTCATTCTAGAATATTTTATCCTAAATTGAAATTCTATACTCCAAATAACACTTTAAACCGATTATCTTGATCTTAAGACATCGAAATTGGAACGTTGGACGACAAAAATATAAATTTGGACAATTACTCTATGACTTTGGTCCCCAAATTACTTAGGATGCCAAATTAGAACTAAGGTCCCAAAATAAGAATTATGACCTAAAATAAGAACTTCGGACACCTAATTCGAACTTGGGACACTAAACCTAGAATATTAGACCGCAAATAAGAGCCATGGATCCCAAATAAGCACTCCGGACGTATTTGAAATTAAAATCTAGACCTTTGGACCGAAATCTGGGCTTTGGACCGCAAATTCAAAACTTTGGACACGAAATAAGAACACCGGACTCCAAATCTAGAACTTTGGACCCTAAAGTAGAACTTGGGTCCCAAAATCTGTAAGTTTTATCATTAAGTAAGAACTTAGGACCCAAAATCTAGAACCTTTGACACCCAATATACAACTTTGAAAAGCAAAAGAGAAACTAGGTCTGCAAAATATAAAAACTCTAGGCCATTAAACTAGAAGTTTTTACCCTAAATCTAGAATATTGTCTCGTAAATAAGAACTTTCAACTCCAAGTAAGGGCTTAAAACCGCTAATCTAGAACAAATGAAACCATGTCTAGGATTTTAGACCTCAAATACGAACTTTACGGATATAGAACTTTGACCCCCAAATCGTGAACCTTGGACCTAAACTCTTGATATTTTGATGCCTAATAAGAACCAAGGACCCCAAATCTATAACTTTGGACCCCTAAAAAGATTTTAGGCTAACAAACTAGAACATTGGGCCAAAAATCTAGAACATTGGATTCGTATTAAGAATTTTAGACTTTAAATCTAGATATGAAGCCCCGTATAAGAACTAGGGACCTAGAATGTAGAACAATGAACCCAAAACGTGAAACTATGATCACCTAATAACAACTTAGGACCGACAAACTAAAACTCCAAACTCCTAAACGAGATTTTGGACATTAAATTTGGAAATTCGTACGCCATTATATGCAAAATCTATTGATTGGACCCCGAATACTAACTTAAGACTAAAAATAAGAAGTAAAGCACCAAAACTACAACGTTGGACGTCTAGAAGAACATAAGACACTAAATCTAGAACTTAGATATCGAAATCAAAACTTAGGACCCTAAACCAATAAACTTGGACCACATCTAAGAGCTTAAAATTGTAAATTAAATCATTGGAATTATAACCTAAATCTTAAAATCTCAAACCTTAAAATTACGATCCCGATTTACAACCTTGGATCTCAGATCTAAATATGTAGCCTAAATAAGAACATAGGACTCCAAACCTTGAATTTTTATCCTAAATAACGGCTTAGAGCCCCAAATATGGAACTTTAACCCTAAAACATTAACTTTATACCCCAAATCTTGAACTTTGTATCGATAATACAAACTTAGAATCCTCATTCTAGAATATTTTATCCTAAATTGAAATTCTATACTCCAAATAACACTTTAAACCGATTATCTTGATCTTAAGACATCGAAATTGGAACGTTGGACGACAAAAATATAAATTTGGACAATTACTCTATGACTTTGGTCCCCAAATTACTTAGGATGCCAAATTAGAACTAAGGTCCCAAAATAAGAATTATGACCTAAAATAAGAACTTCGGACACCTAATTCGAACTTGGGACACTAAACCTAGAATATTAGACCGCAAATAAGAGCCATGGATCCCAAATAAGCACTCCGGACGTATTTGAAATTAAAATCTAGACCTTTGGACCGAAATCTGGGCTTTGGACCGCAAATTCAAAACTTTGGACACGAAATAAGAACACCGGACTCCAAATCTAGAACTTTGGACCCTAAAGTAGAACTTGGGTCCCAAAATCTGTAAGTTTTATCATTAAGTAAGAACTTAGGACCCAAAATCTAGAACCTTTGACACCCAATATACAACTTTGAAAAGCAAAAGAGAAACGAGGTCTGCAAAATATAAAAACTCTAGGCCATTAAACTAGAAGTTTTTACCCTAAATCTAGAATATTGTCTCGTAAATAAGAACTTTCAACTCCAAGTAAGGGCTTAAAACCGCTAATCTAGAACAAATGAAACCATGTCTAGGATTTTAGACCTCAAATACGAACTTTACGGATATAGAACTTTGACCCCCAAATCGTGAACCTTGGACCTAAACTCTTGATATTTTGATGCCTAATAAGAACCAAGGACCCCAAATCTATAACTTTGGACCCCTAAAAAGATTTTAGGCTAACAAACTAGAACATTGGGCCAAAAATCTAGAACATTGGATTCGTATTAAGAATTTTAGACTTTAAATCTAGATATGAAGCCCCGTATAAGAACTAGGGACCTAGAATGTAGAACAATGAACCCAAAACGTGAAACTATGATCACCTAATAACAACTTAGGACCGACAAACTAAAACTCCAAACTCCTAAACGAGATTTTGGACATTAAATTTGGAAATTCGTACGCCATTATATGCAAAATCTATTGATTGGACCCCGAATACTAACTTAAGACTAAAAATAAGAAGTAAAGCACCAAAACTACAACGTTGGACGTCTAGAAGAACATAAGACACTAAATCTAGAACTTAGATATCGAAATCAAAACTTAGGACCCTAAACCAATAAACTTGGACCACATCTAAGAGCTTAAAATTGTAAATTAAACCATTGGAATTATAACCTAAATCTTAAAATCTCAAACCTTAAAATTACGATCCCGATTTACAACCTTGGATCTCAGATCTAAATATGTAGCCTAAATAAGAACATAGGACTCCAAACCTTGAATTTTTATCCTAAATAACGGCTTAGAGCCCCAAATATGGAACTTTAACCCTAAAACATTAACTTTATACCCCAAATCTTGAACTTTGCATCGATAATACAAACTTAGAATCCCCATTCTAGAATATTTTATCCTAAATTGAAATTCTATACTCCAAATAACACTTTAAACCGATTATCTTGATCTTAAGACATCGAAATTGGAACGTTGGACGACAAAATATAAATTTGGACAATTACTCTATGACTTTGGTCCCCAAATTACTTAGGATGCCAAATTAGAACTAAGGTCCCAAAATAAGAATTATGACCTAAAATAAGAACTTCGGACACCTAATTCGAACTTAGGACACTAAACCTAGAATATTAGACCGCAAATAAGAGCCATGGATCCCAAATAAGCACTCCGGACGTATTTGAACTTAAAATCTAGACCTTTGGACCGAAATCTGGGCTTTGGACCGCAAATTCAAAACTTTGGACACGAAATAAGAACACCGGACTCCAAATCTAGAACTTTGGACCCTAAAGTAGAACTTGGGTCCCAAAATCTGTAAGTTTTATCATTAAGTAAGAACTTAGGACCCAAAATCTAGAACCTTTGACACCCAATATACAACTTTGAAAAGCAAAAGAGAAACTAGGTCTGCAAAATATAAAAACTCTAGGCCATTAAGCCAGAAGTTTTTATCCTAAATGTAGAATATTGTCTCGTAAATAAGAACTTTCAACTCCAAGTAAAGGGCTTAAAACCGCTAATCTAGAACAAATGAAACCATGTCTAGGATTCTAGACCTCAAGTACGAACTTTACGGATATAGAACTTTGACCCCCCAAATCATGAACCTTGGACCTAAACTCTTGATATTTTGATGCCTAATAAGAACCAAGGACCCCAAATCTATAACTTCGGACCCCTAAAAAGATTTTAGGCTAACAAACTAGAACATTGGGCCAAAAATCTAGAACTTTGGATTCGTATTAAGAATTTTAGACTTTAAATCTAGATATGAAGCCCCGTATAAGAACTAGGGACCTAGAATGTAGAACAATGAACCCAAAACGTGAAACTATGATCACCTAATAACAACTTAGGACCGACAAACTAAAACTCCAAACTCCTAAACTAGAACTTGGACATTAAATTTGGAAATTCGTACGCCATTATATGCAAAATCTATTGATTGGACCCCGAATACTAACTTAAGACTAAAAATAAGAAGTAAAGCACCAAAACTACAACGTTGGACGTCTAGAAGAACATAAGACACTAAATCTAGAACTTAGATATCGAAATCAAAACTTAGGACCCTAAACCTATAAACTTGGACCACATCTAAGAGCTTAAGATTCTAAATAAGATCATTGGAAATATAACCTAAAACTTAAAATCTCAAACCTTAAAATTACGATCCCGATTTACAACCTTGGATCTCAGATCTAAATATGTAGCCTAAATAAGAACATAGGACTCCAAACCTTGAATTTTTATCCTAAATAACGGCTTAGAGCCCCAAATATGGAACTTTAACCCTAAAACATTAACTTTATACCCCAAATCTTGAACTTTGTATCGATAATACAAACTTAGAATCCCCATTCTAGAATATTTTATCCTAAATTGAAATTATATACTCCAAATAAAAAGTTTAAACCGGTTATCTTGATCTTAAGACATCGAAATTGGAACGTTGGACGACAAAATATAAATTTGGACAATTACTCTATGACTTTGGTCCCCAAATTACTTAGGATGCCAAATTAGAACTAAGGTCCCAAAATAAGAATTATGACCTAAAATAAGAACTTCGGACACCTAATTCGAACTCAGGACACTAAACCTAGAATATTAGACCGCAAATAAGAGCCATGGATCCCAAATAAGCACTCCGGACGTATTTGAACTTAAAATCTAGACCTTTGGACCGAAATCTGGGCTTTGGACCGCAAATTCAAAACTTTGGACACGAAATAAGAACACCGGACTCCAAATCTAGAACTTTGGACCCTAAAGTAGAACTTGGGTCCCAAAATCTGTAAGTTTTATCATTAAGTAAGAACTTAGGACCCAAAATCTAGAACCTTTGACACCCAATATACAACTTTGAAAAGCAAAAGAGAAACTAGGTCTGCAAAATATAAAAACTCTAGGCCATTAAGCCAGAAGTTTTTATCCTAAATGTAGAATATTGTCTCGTAAATAAGAACTTTCAACTCCAAGTAAAGGGCTTAAAACCGCTAATCTAGAACAAATGAAACCATGTCTAGGATTCTAGACCTCAAGTACGAACTTTACGGATATAGAACTTTGACCCCCCAAATCATGAACCTTGGACCTAAACTCTTGATATTTTGATGCCTAATAAGAACCAAGGACCCCAAATCTATAACTTCGGACCCCTAAAAAGATTTTAGGCTAACAAACTAGAACATTGGGCCAAAAATCTAGAACATTGGATTCGTATTAAGAATTTTAGACTTTAAATCTAGATATGAAGCCCCGTATAAGAACTAGGGACCTAGAATGTAGAACAATGAACCCAAAACGTGAAACTATGATCACCTAATAACAACTTAGGTCCGACAAACTAAAACTCCAAACTCCTAAACGAGATTTTGGACATTAAATTTGGAAATTCGTACGCCATTATATGCAAAATCTATTGATTGGACCCCGAATACTAACTTAAGACTAAAAATAAGAAGTAAAGCACCAACACTACAACGTTGGACGTCTAGAAGAACATAAGACACTAAATCTAGAACTTAGATATCGAAATCAAAACTTAGGACCCTAAACCAATAAACTTGGACCACATCTAAGAGCTTAAAATTGTAAATTAAATCATTGGAAATATAACCTAAATCTTAAAATCTCAAACCTTAAAATTACGATCCCGATTTACAACCTTGGATCTCAGATCTAAATATGTAGCCTAAATAAGAACATAGGACTCCAAACCTTGAATTTTTATCCTAAATAACGGCTTAGAGCCCCAAATATGGAACTTTAACCCTAAAACATTAACTTTATGCCCCAAATCTTGAACTTTGTATCGATAATACAAACTTAGAATCCCCATTCTAGAATATTTTATCCTAAATTGAAATTCTATACTCCAAATAACACTTTAAACCGATTATCTTGATCTTAAGACATCGAAATTGGAACGTTGGACGACAAAATATAAATTTGGACAATTACTCTATGACTTTGGTCCCCAAATTACTTAGGATGCCAAATTAGAACTAAGGTCCCAAAATAAGAATTATGACCTAAAATAAGAACTTCGGACACCTAATTCGAACTTAGGACACTATACCTAGAATATTAGACCGCAAATAAGAGCCATGGATCCCAAATAAGCACTCCGGACGTATTTGAACTTAAAATCTAGACCTTTGGACCGAAATCTGGGCTTTGGACCGCAAATTCAAAACTTTGGACACGAAATAAGAACACCGGACTCCAAATCTAGTACTTTGGACCCTAAAGTAGAACTTGGGTCCCAAAATCTGTAAGTTTTATCATTAAGTAAGAACTTAGGACCCAAAATCTAGAACCTTTGACACCCAATATACAACTTTGAAAAGCAAAAGAGAAACTAGGTCTGCAAAATATAAAAACTCTAGGCCATTAAACTAGAAGTTTTTACCCTAAATCTAGAATATTGTCTCGTAAATAAGAACTTTCAACTCCAAGTAAGGGCTTAAAACCGCTAATCTAGAACAAATGAAACCATGTCTAGGATTTTAGACCTCAAATACGAACTTTACGGATATAGAACTTTGACCCCCAAATCTTGAACCTTGGACTTAAACTCTTGATATTTTGATGCCTAATAAGAACCAAGGACCCCAACTCTATAACTTTGGACCCCTAAAAAGATTTTAGGCTAACAAACTAGAACATTGGGCCAAAAATCTAGAACATTGGATTCGTATTAAGAATTTTAGACTTTAAATCTAGATATGAAGCCCCGTATAAGAACTAGGGACCTAGAATGTAGAACAATGAACCCAAAACGTGAAACTATGATCACCTAATAACAACTTAGGTCCGACAAACTAAAACTCCAAACTCCTAAACGAGATTTTGGACATTAAATTTGGAAATTCGTACGCCATTATATGCAAAATCTATTGATTGGACCCCGAATACTAACTTAAGACTAAAAATAAGAAGTAAAGCACCAAAACTACAACGTTGGACGTCTAGAAGAACATAAGACACTAAATCTAGAACTTAGATATCGAAATCAAAACTTAGGACCCTAAACCAATAAACTTGGACCACATCTAAGAGCTTAAAATTGTAAATTAAATCATTGGAAATATAACCTAAATCTTAAAATCTCAAACCTTAAAATTACGATCCCGATTTACAACCTTGGATCTCAGATCTAAATATGTAGCCTAAATAAGAACATAGGACTCCAAACCTTGAATTTTTATCCTAAATAACGGCTTAGAGCCCCAAATATGGAACTTTAACCCTAAAACATTAACTTTATACCCCAAATCTTGAAATTTGTATCGATAATACAAACTTAGAATCCCCATTCTAGAATATTTTATCCTAAATTAAAATTCTATACTCCAAATAACACTTTAAACCGATTATCTTGATCTTAAGACATCGAAATTGGAACGTTAGACGACAAAATATAAATTTGGACAATTACTCTATGACTTTGGTCCCCAAATTACTTAGGATGCCAAATTAGAACTAAGGTCCCAAAATAAGAATTATGACCTAAAATAAGAACTTCGGACACCTAATTCGAACTTAGGACACTAAACCTAGAATATTAGACCGCAAATAAGAGCCATGGATCCCAAATAAGCACTCCGGACGTATTTGAACTTAAAATCTAGACCTTTGGACCGAAATCTGGGCTTTGGACCGCAAATTCAAAACTTTGGACACGAAATAAGAACACCGGACTCCAAATCTAGAACTTTGGACCCTAAAGTAGAACTTGGGTCCCAAAATCTGTAAGTTTTATCATTAAGTAAGAACTTAGGACCCAAAATCTAGAACCTTTGACACCCAATATACAACTTTGAAAAGCAAAAGAGAAACTAGGTCTGCAAAATATAAAAACTCTAGGCCATTAAACTAGAAGTTTTTACCCTAAATCTAGAATATTGTCTCGTAAATAAGAACTTTCAACTCCAAGTAAGGGCTTAAAACCGCTAATCTAGAACAAATGAAACCATGTCTAGGATTTTAGACCTCAAATACGAACTTTACGGATATAGAACTTTGACCCCCAAATCTTGAACCTTGGACTTAAACTCTTGATATTTTGATGCCTAATAAGAACCAAGGACCCCAACTCTATAACTTTGGACCCCTAAAAAGATTTTAGGCTAACAAACTAGAACATTGGGCCAAAAATCTAGAACATTGGATTCGTGTTAAGAATTTTAGACTTTAAATCTAGATATGAAGCCCCGTATAAGAACTAGGGACCTAGAATGTAGAACAATGAACCCAAAACGTGAAACTATGATCACCTAATAACAACTTAGGTCCGACAAACTAAAACTCCAAACTCCTAAACGAGATTTTGGACATTAAATTTGGAAATTCGTACGCCATTATATGCAAAATCTATTGATTGGACCCCGAATACTAACTTAAGACTAAAAATAAGAAGTAAAGCACCAAAACTATAACGTTGGACGTCTAGAAGAACATAAGACACTAAATCTAGAACTTAGATATCGAAATCAAAACTTAGGACCCTAAACCAATAAACTTGGACCACATCTAAGAGCTTAAAATTGTAAATTAAATCATTGGAAATATAACCTAAATCTTAAAATCTCAAACCTTAAAATTACGATCCCGATTTACAACCTTGGATCTCAGATCTAAATATGTAGCCTAAATAAGAACATAGGACTCCAAACCTTGAATTTTTATCCTAAATAACGGCTTAGAGCCCCAAATATGGAACTTTAACCCTAAAACATTAACTTTATACCCCAAATCTTGAACTTTGTATCGATAATACAAACTTAGAATCCCCATTCTAGAATATTTTATCCTAAATTGAAATTCTATACTCCAAATAACACTTTAAACCGATTATCTTGATCTTAAGACATCGAAATTGGAACGTTGGACGACAAAATATAAATTTGGACAATTACTCTATGACTTTGGTCCCCAAATTACTTAGGATGCCAAATTAGAACTAAGGTCCCAAAATAAGAATTATGACCTAAAATAAGAACTTCGGACACCTAATTCGAACTTAGGACACTAAACCTAGAATATTAGACCGCAAATAAGAGCCATGGATCCCAAATAAGCACTCCGGACGTATTTGAACTTAAAATCTAGACCTTTGGACCGAAATCTGGGCTTTGGACCGCAAATTCAAAACTTTGGACACGAAATAAGAACACCGGACTCCAAATCTAGAACTTTGGACCCTAAAGTAGAACTTGGGTCCCAAAATCTGTAAGTTTTATCATTAAGTAAGAACTTAGGACCCAAAATCTAGAACCTTTGACACCCAATATACAACTTTGAAAAGCAAAAGAGAAACTAGGTCTGCAAAATATAAAAACTCTAGGCCATTAAACTAGAAGTTTTTACCCTAAATCTAGAATATTGTCTCGTAAATAAGAACTTTCAACTCCAAGTAAGGGCTTAAAACCGCTAATCTAGAACAAATGAAACCATGTCTAGGATTTTAGACCTCAAATACGAACTTTACGGATATAGAACTTTGACCCCCAAATCTTGAACCTTGGACTTAAACTCTTGATATTTTGATGCCTAATAAGAACCAAGGACCCCAACTCTATAACTTTGGACCCCTAAAAAGATTTTAGGCTAACAAACTAGAACATTGGGCCAAAAATCTAGAACATTGGATTCGTATTAAGAATTTTAGACTTTAAATCTAGATATGAAGCCCCGTATAAGAACTAGGGACCTAGAATGTAGAACAATGAACCCAAAACGTGAAACTATGATCACCTAATAACAACTTAGGTCCGACAAACTAAAACTCCAAACTCCTAAACGAGATTTTGGACATTAAATTTGGAAATTCGTACGCCATTATATGCAAAATCTATTGATTGGACCCCGAATACTAACTTAAGACTAAAAATAAGAAGTAAAGCACCAAAACTACAACGTTGGACGTCTAGAAGAACATAAGACACTAAATCTAGAACTTAGATATCGAAATCAAAACTTAGGACCCTAAACCAATAAACTTGGACCACATCTAAGAGCTTAAAATTGTAAATTAAATCATTGGAAATATAACCTAAATCTTAAAATCTCAAACCTTAAAATTACGATCCCGATTTACAACCTTGGATCTCAGATCTAAATATGTAGCCTAAATAAGAACATAGGACTCCAAACCTTGAATTTTTATCCTAAATAACGGCTTAGAGCCCCAAATATGGAACTTTAACCCTAAAACATTAACTTTATACCCCAAATCTTGAAATTTGTATCGATAATACAAACTTAGAATCCCCATTCTAGAATATTTTATCCTAAATTGAAATTCTATACTCCAAATAACACTTTAAACCGATTATCTTGATCTTAAGACATCGAAATTGGAACGTTGGACGACAAAATATAAATTTGGACAATTACTCTATGACTTTGGTCCCCAAATTACTTAGGATGCCAAATTAGAACTAAGGTCCCAAAATAAGAATTATGACCTAAAATAAGAACTTCGGACACCTAATTCGAACTTAGGACACTAAACCTAGAATATTAGACCGCAAATAAGAGCCATGGATCCCAAATAAGCACTCCGGACGTATTTGAACTTAAAATCTAGACCTTTGGACCGAAATCTGGGCTTTGGACCGCAAATTCAAAACTTTGGACACGAAATAAGAACACCGGACTCCAAATCTAGAACTTTGGACCCTAAAGTAGAACTTGGGTCCCAAAATCTGTAAGTTTTATCATTAAGTAAGAACTTAGGACCCAAAATCTAGAACCTTTGACACCCAATATACAACTTTGAAAAGCAAAAGAGAAACTAGGTCTGCAAAATATAAAAACTCTAGGCCATTAAACTAGAAGTTTTTACCCTAAATCTAGAATATTGTCTCGTAAATAAGAACTTTCAACTCCAAGTAAGGGCTTAAAACCGCTAATCTAGAACAAATGAAACCATGTCTAGGATTTTAGACCTCAAATACGAACTTTACGGATATAGAACTTTGACCCCCAAATCTTGAACCTTGGACTTAAACTCTTGATATTTTGATGCCTAATAAGAACCAAGGACCCCAACTCTATAACTTTGGACCCCTAAAAAGATTTTAGGCTAACAAACTAGAACATTGGGCCAAAAATCTAGAACATTGGATTCGTGTTAAGAATTTTAGACTTTAAATCTAGATATGAAGCCCCGTATAAGAACTAGGGACCTAGAATGTAGAACAATGAACCCAAAACGTGAAACTATGATCACCTAATAACAACTTAGGTCCGACAAACTAAAACTCCAAACTCCTAAACGAGATTTTGGACATTAAATTTGGAAATTCGTACGCCATTATATGCAAAATCTATTGATTGGACCCCGAATACTAACTTAAGACTAAAAATAAGAAGTAAAGCACCAAAACTATAACGTTGGACGTCTAGAAGAACATAAGACACTAAATCTAGAACTTAGATATCGAAATCAAAACTTAGGACCCTAAACCAATAAACTTGGACCACATCTAAGAGCTTAAAATTGTAAATTAAATCATTGGAAATATAACCTAAATCTTAAAATCTCAAACCTTAAAATTACGATCCCGATTTACAACCTTGGATCTCAGATCTAAATATGTAGCCTAAATAAGAACATAGGACTCCAAACCTTGAATTTTTATCCTAAATAACGGCTTAGAGCCCCAAATATGGAACTTTAACCCTAAAACATTAACTTTATACCCCAAATCTTGAACTTTGTATCGATAATACAAACTTAGAATCCCCATTCTAGAATATTTTATCCTAAATTGAAATTCTATACTCCAAATAACACTTTAAACCGATTATCTTGATCTTAAGACATCGAAATTGGAACGTTGGACGACAAAATATAAATTTGGACAATTACTCTATGACTTTGGTCCCCAAATTACTTAGGATGCCAAATTAGAACTAAGGTCCCAAAATAAGAATTATGACCTAAAATAAGAACTTCGGACACCTAATTCGAACTTAGGACACTAAACCTAGAATATTAGACCGCAAATAAGAGCCATGGATCCCAAATAAGCACTCCGGACGTATTTGAACTTAAAATCTAGACCTTTGGACCGAAATCTGGGCTTTGGACCGCAAATTCAAAACTTTGGACACGAAATAAGAACACCGGACTCCAAATCTAGAACTTTGGACCCTAAAGTAGAACTTGGGTCCCAAAATCTGTAAGTTTTATCATTAAGTAAGAACTTAGGACCCAAAATCTAGAACCTTTGACACCCAATATACAACTTTGAAAAGCAAAAGAGAAACTAGGTCTGCAAAATATAAAAACTCTAGGCCATTAAACTAGAAGTTTTTACCCTAAATCTAGAATATTGTCTCGTAAATAAGAACTTTCAACTCCAAGTAAGGGCTTAAAACCGCTAATCTAGAACAAATGAAACCATGTATAGGATTTTAGACCTCAAATACGAACTTTACGGATATAGAACTTTGACCCCCAAATCTTGAACCTTGGACTTAAACTCTTGATATTTTGATGCCTAATAAGAACCAAGGACTCCAACTCTATAACTTTGGACCCCTAAAAAGATTTTAGGCTAACAAACTAGAACATTGGGCCAAAAATCTAGAACATTGGATTCGTATTAAGAATTTTAGACTTTAAATCTAGATATGAAGCCCCGTATAAGAACTAGGGACCTAGAATGTAGAACAATGAACCCAAAACGTGAAACTATGATCACCTAATAACAACTTAGGACCGACAAACTAAAACTCCAAACTCCTAAACGAGATTTTGGACATTAAATTTGGAAATTCGTACGCCATTATATGCAAAATCTATTGATTGGACCCCGAATACTAACTTAAGACTAAAAATAAGAAGTAAAGCACCAAAACTACAACGTTGGACGTCTAGAAGAACATAAGACACTAAATCTAGAACTTAGATATCGAAATCAAAACTTAGGACCCTAAACCAATAAACTTGGACCACATCTAAGAGCTTAAAATTGTAAATTAAATCATTGGAAATATAACCTAAATCTTAAAATCTCAAACCTTAAAATTACGATCCCAATTTACAACCTTGGATCTCAGATCTAAATATGTAGCCTAAATAAGAACATAGGACTCCAAACCTTGAATTTTTATCCTAAATAACGGCTTAGAGCCCCAAATATGGAACTTTAACCCTAAAACATTAACTTTATACCCCAAATCTTGAACTTTGTATCGATAATACAAACTTAGAATCCCCATTCTAGAATATTTTATCCTAAATTGAAATTCTATACTCCAAATAACACTTTAAACCGATTATCTTGATCTTAAGACATCGAAATTGGAACGTTGGACGACAAAATATAAATTTGGACAATTACTCTATGACTTTGGTCCCCAAATTACTTAGGATGCCAAATTAGAACTAAGGTCCCAAAATAAGAATCATGACCTAAAATAAGAACTTCGGACACCTAATTCGAACTTGGGACACTAAACCTAGAATATTAGACCGCAAATAAGAGCCATGGATCCCAAATAAGCACTCCGGACGTATTTGAACTTAAAATCTAGACCTTTGGACCGAAATCTGGGCTTTGGACCGCAAATTCAAAACTTTGGACACGAAATAAGAACACCGGACTCCAAATCTAGAACTTTGGACCCTAAAGTAGAACTTGGCTCCCAAAATCTATAAGTTTTATCATTAAGTAAGAACTTAGGACCCAAAATCTAGAACCTTTGACACCCAATATACAACTTTGAAAAGCAAAAGAGAAACTAGGTCTGCAAAATATAAAAACTCTAGGCCATTAAACTAGAAGTTTTTACCCTAAATCTAGAATATTGTCTCGTAAATAAGAACTTTCAACTCCAAGTAAGGGCTTAAAACCGCTAATCTAGAACAAATGAAACCATGTCTAGGATTTTAGACCTCAAATACGAACTTTACGGATATAGAACTTTGACCCCCAAATCATAAACCTTGGACCTAAACTCTTGATATTTTGATGCCTAATAAGAACCAAGGACCCCAAATCTATAACTTTGGACCCCTAAAAAGATTTTAGGCTAACAAACTAGAACATTGGGCCAAAAATCTAGAACATTGGATTCGTATTAAGAATTTTAGACTTTAAATCTAGATATGAAGCCCCGTATAAGAACTAGGGACCTAGAATGTAGAACAATGAACCCAAAACGTGAAACTATGATCACCTAATAACAACTTAGGACCGACAAACTAAAACTCCAAACTCCTAAACGAGATTTTGGACATTAAATTTGGAAATTCGTACGCCATTATATGCAAAATCTATTGATTGGACCCCGAATACTAACTTAAGACTAAAAATAAGAAGTAAAGCACCAAAACTACAACGTTGGACGTCTAGAAGAACATAAGACACTAAATCTAGAACTTAGATATCGAAATCAAAACTTAGGACCCTAAACCAATAAACTTGGACCACATCTAAGAGCTTAAAATCGTAAATTAAATAATTGGAAATATAACCTAAAACTTAAAATCTCAAACCTTAAAATTACGATCCCAATTTACAACCTTGGATTTCAGATCTAAATATGTAGCCTAAATAAGAACATAGGACTCCAAACCTTGAATTTTTATCCTAAATAACGGCTTAGAGCCCCAAATATGGAACTTTAACCCTAAAACATTAACTTTATACCCCAAATCTTGAACTTTGTATCGATAATACAAACTTAGAATCCCCATTCTAGAATATTTTATCCTAAATTGAAATTCTATACTCCAAATAACACTTTAAACCGATTATCTTGATCTTAAGACATCGAAATTGGAACGTTGGACGACAAAATATAAATTTGGACAATTACTCTATGACTTTGGTCCCCAAATTACTTAGGATGCCAAATTAGAACTAAGGTCCCAAAATAAGAATTATGACCTAAAATAAGAACTTCGGACACCTAATTCGAACTTGGGACACTAAACCTAGAATATTAGACCGCAAATAAGAGCCATGGATCCCAAATAAGCACTCCGGACGTATTTGAAATTAAAATCTAGACCTTTGGACCGAAATCTGGGGTTTGGACCGCAAATTCAAAACTTTGGACACGAAATAAGAACACCGGACTCCAAATCTAGAACTTTGGACCCTAAAGTAGAACTTGGCTCCCAAAATCTATAAGTTTTATCATTAAGTAAGAACTTAGGACCCAAAATCTAGAACCTTTGACATCCAATATACAACTTTGAAAAGCAAAAGAGAAACTAGGTCTGCAAAATATAAAAACTCTAGGCCATTAAACTAGAAGTTTTTACCCTAAATCTAGAATATTGTCTCGTAAATAAGAACTTTCAACTCCAAGTAAGGGCTTAAAACCGCTAATCTAGAACAAATGAAACCATGTCTAGGATTTTAGACCTCAAATACGAACTTTACGGATATAGAACTTTGACCCCCAAATCATGAACCTTGGACCTAAACTCTTGATATTTTGATGCCTAATAAGAACCAAGGACCCCAAATCTATAACTTTGGACCCCTAAAAAGATTTTAGGCTAACAAACTAGAACATTGGGCCAAAAATCTAGAACATTGGATTCGTATTAAGAATTTTAGACTTTAAATCTAGATATGAAGCCCCGTATAAGAACTAGGGACCTAGAATGTAGAACAATGAACCCAAAACGTGAAACTATGATCACCTAATAACAACTTAGGACCGACAAACTAAAACTCCAAACTCCTAAACGAGATTTTGGACATTAAATTTGGAAATTCGTACGCCATTATATGCAAAATCTATTGATTGGACCCCGAATACTAACTTAAGACTAAAAATAAGAAGTAAAGCACCAAAACTACAATGTTGGACGTCTAGAAGAACATAAGACACTAAATCTAGAACTTAGATATCGAAATCAAAACTTAGGACCCTAAACCTATAAACTTGGACCACATCTAAGAGCTTATGATTCTAAATAAGATCATTGGAAATATAACCTAAAACTTAAAATCTCAAACCTTAAAATTACGATCCCGATTTACAACCTTGGATCTCAGATCTAAATATGTAGCCTAAAAAAGAACATAGGACTCCAAACCTTGAATTTTTATCCTAAATAACGGCTTAGATCCCCAAATATGGAACTTTAACCCTAAAACATTAACTTTATACCCCAAATCTTGAACATTGTATCGATAATACAAACTTAGAATCCCCATTCTAGAATATTTTATCCTAAATTGAAATTATATACTCCAAATAAAAAGTTTAAACCGATCGTCTTGATCTTAAGACATCGAAATTGGAACGTTGGACGACAAAATATAAATTTGGACAATTACTCTATGACTTTGGTCCCCAAATTACTTAGGATGCCAAATTAGAACTAAGGTCCCAAAATAAGAATTATGACCTAAAATAAGAACTTCGGACACCTAATTCGAACTTAGGACACTAAACCTAGAATATTAGACCGCAAATAAGAGCCATGGATCCCAAATAAGCACTCCGGATGTATTTGAACTTAAAATCTAGACCTTTTGATATGATCCTTACCAACAAATGTGATAAGACCCAATAACAATGATTGGAAAAAGACCCCAAGATCTGCAAAGGACTAGAATGTTGAGACTTGACCCAATATCTAGAGAGATAAGAACCAAGCCTAAAATATATATGACGCCACACCAAGATACTCAAGATGATCACTTAAGAATCAAGATGATAAGTCAAGTTGCTGAACGCCACAAGAAAACTTTATAAGTTCAAAAAGTCTTTTCAAGAACAAGAAAGACACAAACTCACATATATTTCATTCAAAGGGGAATTGTCTGATTACATTCTCCTAAACACTTATTTATAGCCTTGGAGAGGCTTTACAATCAGCCAAAAACGTTTTGCTCCAACAGCTCTAAAAACAACATTTAAGACACTAGTAATAAAAGCTGAAATCTAAATGCAAATAACTCTCAGCCCTTATAACATTGAAACTGAAAGTTTTTGACATAAAAACACACAAAACAACACACTAAATGGGTATAAACACCCCAAATTCGTCCAACTATTCTGAGTGGTTACAAAAGTAACTCCCAAAAGAGTGAACAGCCTTATTTATTGTTAGAAATGTGGATCCAATGCCTAAAAACGACCTAGACATTCTGATTACTCTTGTAGAACCTTAATCATTGTAATTAGGCTCTCTTGCTTTAGATTTGCCTCCACTTTGGGCCCAAATGAACTAACTTGTTGAATCAGCCCATTTAGAGCCTCTTTGAATTGTTTGGCCTTAAACCTTGTGAGAGGCCCACTAGGCAAACTTAATTGACCACTTGAAAGTTTTCTTTTAGTCATCTCAGGTCCACTTGTATCCATTTGAGCTCCTTGATCACTTGCATCCACTTTAGCTCCTCGATTCTCATCATTCTCCCCCTCTTGAAAGCGATTTGTCCTCAAATCATCACCTACATCAAAATATGATAGATCAGAAACATTAAAGCTTGCACTAACACCATACTCACCAGGTAAGTCAAGCTTGTAGGCATTGTCATGGATGCGCTCCAGAACCTGGAATGGTCCGTCACCCCTTGGAAGTAATTTGGAACGCCTTTGCTCAGGGAATCGCTCCTTTCTCATGTGCAACCAAACCCAGTCCCCTGGCTCAAAAATCACTTTCTTGCGGCTCTTGTTGGCATTCTTTGCGTATTGCTCAGTCCGTCGCTCTATGTTTTGGCTTGTCTTCTCATGAATCTGTTTCACAAGATCTGCCTTCTTTTTCCCATCCAAGTTAACTTGCTCACCAATAGGTAAAGGAATCAAATCCAAAGGTGTTATTGGATTAAAAACATAAACAATTTCAAAAGGAGAGAACTTAGTTGCAGAGTGAACACTACGATTATATGAAAATTCAACATGTGGGAAACAATCTTCCCAAGCTTTCAGGTTCTTTTGAATGATAGAACGCAACAAAGTGGATAATGATCTATTTACCACTTCAGTTTGCCCATCGGTTTGTGGATGACAAGTAGTAGAAAACAATAGTTTTGTTCCAAAGCTTTCCCCACAACGTTTTCCAAAAATAGCTCAAGAATCTCGCATCTCTATCAGAAACAATTGTGCGAGGCATGCCATGCAACCTAACAATCTCTTTGAAAAACAGGTCAGCAATGTTTGATGCGTTATCAGTTTTGTGACATGCAATAAAATGTGCCATTTTAGAAAATCGATCAACGACCACAAAAACAGAATCTCTCCCCCTCTTAGTCCTTGGTAATCCCAAAACGAAGTCCATTGAAATATCAACCCAAGGTGCACTAGGAATCGGAAGTGGTGTATACAAACCATGTGGTTGTTGTTTAGACTTGGCCTGTTTACAAGTTATGCATCGCTCACAAATCTTTTCAACATCTCGTTTCATATAGGGCCAATAGAAATGTTCATGCTACACACCCAATGTCTTAGCTACCCCAAAATGACCCATCAAACCACCAGAATGTGCTTCTCTAACAAGTAGTTCACGTAATGAAGAATGAGGAATGCATAATTTATTTTCACGAAATAGAAAACCATCATGAATAAAAAATTTGCCATTCGCCCCATTAGAACAACATTCAAAAGCCGCCCCAAAATCAGAATCAGAAGCATACAATTCCTTAATGTACTCAAATCCAAGCAACTTAGAATCTAGAGTAGAGAGTAGAACGTACCTGCGAGATAATGCATCTGCCACAACATTCTCCTTACCTTGCTTTTATTTGATCACATATGGAAATGTTTCAATGAACTCCACCCATTTCGCATGTCGTCTATTCAATTTGTGTTGGCCTTTCAAATGCTTCAACGACTCATGATCCGTATGTATCACAAATTCTTTAGGCCAAAGATAGTGCTGCCAATTTTCCAAAGTCCTCACCAATGCATATAATTCCTTATCATAAGTAGGATAGTTCAGGGCTGCCCCACTCAACTTTTCACTAAAATACGCAATTGGTCTTCCTTCTTGCATCAAAACTCCACCAATTCCTAAACCTGAAGCATCACACTCAATTTCAAACGTTTTAGTGAAGTTAGGCAAAATAAGCAAAGGAGCATTAGTTAATTTTTTCTTGATCAGTCTGAATGCCTTTTCTTGCTCAGCTCCCCATTTAAATGGGATGTTCTTCTTGATGACTTCGGTTAGCGGCGCTGCAAGGCTACTAAAGTCTCGAACAAATCGTCGATAAAAACTAGCCTAACCATGAAAACTTCTTACCTGACTTACCGAAGTAGGTGTTGGCCAATCGTGAATTGCCTTCACCTTTTCCTCATCAACTTCAATCCCTTTAGCACTTACAACAAAACCAAGAAACACAAGCTTATCCGTGCAAAATGTACATTTCTTAAGATTTCCAAATAAGCTTTTTTTCCTCAAAACTTCTAAAACCAATTTTAGATGTGCAACATGATCCTCAAGGTTTTTGCTATAAATCAGAATATCATCAAAGTAGACAACAACAAAATGTCCAAGGAAAGTACGTAAAACATGGTTCATAAGTCTCATGAATGTGCTCGGGGCATTGGTTAACCCAAAAGGCATAACTAACCATTCATACAATCCATATTTTGTCTTAAATGCAGTTTTCCACTCATCTCCTTCTTTCATTCTAATCTGATGATATCCACTCTTAAGATCAATTTTAGAAAACACACACGATCCATGCAATTCATCCAGCATATCATCTAAACGAGGAATAGGATGTCGATACTTTACCGTGATGTTGTTGATGGCTCGACAATCAACACACATTCTCCATGTCCCATCCTTCTTCGGCACTAGAATCACCGGAACAGCACACGGACTCATGCTTTCTCTCACATGTCCCTTCTCCATTAGCTCACTGACTTGCCGCTCAAGTTCCTTAGTCTCCTCCGGATTACTTCTATAGGCTGGTCGTTTTGGAATTGTGGAGCCAGGAACAAAGTCGATTTGATGTTCGATCCCTCGAATAGGAGGTAAACCAGGAGGTACCTCTTCCGGAAACACATCTACAAATTCCTGCAAAAGAGAGAAAACGTTGCTCGGCAAAGATCCGGCAAGATCATCAGTACATAAAAAGGCCTCCTTGTACATGAGTACTATAAGGGCTTGATGGGTGAATAATGCCCTCTTGATCTCACTTTTTTTTGCCATGAGACTAACTTTTTCACTCATGTTTCTCTCTTTCTTTTCAAATTCCTTTTTTTCATCTTTTTCTCTTTCTTTTTCTCTTTCTTTTTCTTTTTCTTTTTCTTTTTCTCTTTCTTTTTCTTTTTCTTTTTCTCTTTTTGTTTGTAATTTCAATTGATCAGCAAGAACTTGATTGGGACTTAATGGTACAAGTGTAACAGGTTGCTCTTTAAGAGTAAAAGAGTATCGATTGGTGAAACCATCATGTGAGACCCTCCTATCAAATTGCCATGGCCTCCCCAAAAGCATGTGACAAGCCTCCATCGGTACCACATCACAAAGCACCTGATCTTCATACTTGCCAATCGAAAATGCCACAAGAACTTATTTTGTCACCTTGATGTTTCCACTATCATTAAGCCATTGAAGAAGGTAGGGTCGTGGATGCTTCAAGGTAGGCAGCGCCAATTTCTCGACAAGTTCATTGCTCGCGACATTCGTGCAACTTCCTCCATCAATAATCACACTACACACTTTCCGGTTCACGAAGCATCGAGTATGAAACAAATTCTCGCGCTGATTATTTTCTTCTTTCTTCACTTGTGCACTAAGAGCTCTCATCGCCACTAATAGTTCTCCATCGACTGGGTATTCACCATCGCTGCAATCCTCAAGTATTGGCATGTCCTCATCTACTTCATCTTCCTCATCCTCCGACTCAAGCTGACCTTGTGCGTTTATCACCATAACCCTCTTGTTTGGGCACTCGCTGGCTATATATCCTGAATCTCTACATTTGAAACACTTTATATCACGTGTTTTAGTAGAATTAGCCTCTTTGTTACCTTGTGTAGCCCCTGGTTGTTGTATGACGTTTTTCAAAGTGTCAAATTTAGGCTTGTTTGCTTGAAATTCATCTCGTCTAGAGGCTGCCCTCCACGAATTTGTTGACGACATACTTGGTCCTCTCCTAGCCATGTTCCTTCGCTTTAGTTGCTGCTCCGCTTTGATGGCTTGGTGCACCATATCGGTCAACTCCACGTGATGTTGCATCTCCACGACATCCGCTATCTCACGATTTAGTCCATGCAAGAATCTGGCCATCGTTGCTTCTCTGTCCTCCACCACGTTTGCCCTTATCATTGCCACCTCCATCTCCTTGACATACTCATCTACACTCTTTATTCCTTGAGTTAGACGCTGCAATTTGTTGTACAACTCCCGATGGTAATAACTTGGAATGAATCGCCGCCTCATGATGGCTTTCATCTCCTCCCATGTCTCCACCGTGCGCTCTCTATTTCTCCTCCTTTCTTTCAACAACTGATCCCACCATATTATGGCATAATCAGTGAACTCAATCGCTGCGAGCTTCACCTTCTTCATCTCCGAGTAGTTATGACACTCGAACACCATCTCTATCTTTTGCTCCCACTCCAAATAGACTTCAGGTTCATTTCTCCCCTGAAAAGAAGGTATGGTCACCTTTATACTCCCCAAATCATCATCCCTTCCAGGCCTTCCCCTCCTAGCTTCTCTATTCCCATTACCACGCCCAAACCTGCCCCGGTTATGTTGACGCTCTTCTCCACCATCTTCAGCAACCTCGTCTTCAACACCTTCCGATACATCACCCTCTTCTTCAGCTCTGTGTGCTCGTCTATTGGGAACATTTGGTGCATGATTTGCTGCCATCCCTTCTATTCCATCAATCCTCGCATTTAGTTGCTCAAACTTCTCCGTCATCAAACCCACGAATGCCTCCATTTGAAGATTTCGATTAAGTGGTGGTTGTACGTATCTCCCACGATCAGATTCGTTTCCTGACATTTAAAATATATATATTTTTTTATTAAAAAAAAAACGTATCTGTTAGAGGACCTCACAAACACTCGCTCACGTGTTTCTCTCAATAATGTATCCGCTCAACACTCGTGTTTAGAAATAAAATGGCTTTTACCCTCAAATAATCTCACACTCTTGCCTTTTTCCACTCTAGTGTTTTCTTTTGTTCTTAATCAGACTAAGTAAACAACAAGTGTTTCGAGTAGCAATTCAATGTGTGAAACAACTAAACAAATCACGAGACTCAAAAGCAAAGGATAAGATATGAGATAAACAACCCAAACTACGTAAACTTAAAATGGTCTATTACCAATTCTTGAATCAGACCATAAACAAAAGTACTACAAAGATAGATCTTTCTTCATTTGGCTTTTTTTCTTTTTTTCTTTTTTTTTTTTGCTTTTTTTTTTTTGCTTTTTTTTTTTGCTTTTTTTTTTTGCCTTTTAAAAAAAAAATTATAATGATAAGAAAACAAAGAAAACTGAAAGTTGTGCGAAAAAAAAATGGGGAAAACCTACTTTTTTGTGTTTTTTTTTTGTGTATTTTTTTTTTTTACTTGAAATGACACAAACGAAATTAAAATAAATGATAGACAAACTTTTCCTTAGAACCCAAGCTCTGATACCAAATGATATGATCCTTACCAACAAATGTGATAAGACCCAATAACAATGATTGGAAAAAGACCCCAAGATCTGCAAAGGACTAGAATGTTGAGAGACTTGACCCAATATCTAGAGAGATAAGAACCAAGCCTACAATATATATGACGCCACACCAAGATACTCAAGATGATCACTTAAGAATCAAGATGATAAGTCAAGTTGCTGAACGCCACAAGAAAACTTGATAAGTTCAAAAAGTCTTTTCAAGAACAAGAAAGACACAAACTCACATATATTTCATTCAAAGGGGAATTGTCTGATTACATTCTCCTAAACACTTATTTATAGCCTTGGAGAGGCTTTACAATCAGCCAAAAACGTTTTGCTCCAACAGCTCTAAAAACAACATTTAAGACACTAGTAATAAAAGCTGAAATCTAAATGCAAATAACTCTCAGCCCTTATAACATTGAAACTGAAAGTTTTTGACATAAAAACACACAAAACAACACACTAAATGGGTATAAACACCCCAAATTCGTCCAACTATTCTGAGTGGTTACAAAAGTAACTCCCAAAAGAGTGAACAGCCTTATTTATTGTTAGAAATGTGGATCCAATGCCTAAAAACGACCTAGACATTCTGATTACTCTTGTAGAACCTTAATCATTGTAATTAGGCTCTCTTGCTTTAGATTTGCCTCCACTTTGGGCCCAAATGAACTAACTTGTTGAATCAGCCCATTTAGAGCCTCTTTGAATTGTTTGGCCTTAAACCTTGTGAGAGGCCCACTAGGCAAACTTAATTGACCACTTGAAAGTTTTCTTTTAGTCATCTCAGGTCCACTTGTATCCATTTGAGCTCCTTGATCACTTGCATCCACTTTAGCTCCTCGATTCTCATCACCTTTGGACCGAAATCTGGGCTTTGTACCGCAAATTCAAAACTTTGGACACGAAATAAGAACACCGGACTCCAAATCTAGAACTTTGGACCCTAAAGTAGAACTTGGGTCCCAAAATCTGTAAGTTTTATCATGAAGTAAGAACTTAGGACCAAAAATCTAGAACCTTTGACACCTAATATACAACTTTGAAAAACAAAAGAGAAACTAGGTCTGCAAAATATAAAAACTCTAGGCCATTAAACTAGAAGTTTTTACCCTAAATCTAGAATATTGTCTCGTAAATAAGAACTTTCAACTCCAAGTAAGGGCTTAAAACCGCTAATCTAGAACAAATGAAACCATGTCTAGGATTTTAGACCTCAAATACGAACTTTACGGATATAAAACTTTGACCCCCAAATCATGAACCTTGGACCTAAACTCTTGATATTTTGATGCCTAATAAGAACCAAGGACCCCAAATCTATAACTTTGGACCCCTAAAAAGATTTTAGGCTAACAAACTAGAACATTGGGCCAAAAATCTAGAACATTGGATTCGTATTAAGAATTTTAGACTTTAAATCTAGATATGAAGCCCCGTATAAGAACTATGGACCTAGAATGTAGAACAATGAACCCAAAACGTGAAACTATGATCACCTAATAACAACTTAGGACCGACAAACTAAAACTCCAAACTTCTAAACTAGATTTTGGACATTAAATTTGGAAATTCGTACGCCATTATATGCAAAATCTATTGATTGGACCCCGAATACTAACTTAAGACTAAAAATAAGAAGTAAAGCACCAAAATTACAACGTTGGACGTCTAGAAGAACATAAGACACTAAATCTAGAACTTAGATATCGAAATCAAAACTTAGGACCCTAAACCTATAAACTTGGACCACATCTAAGAGCTTAAGATTCTAAATAAGATCATTGGAAATATAACCTAAAACTTAAAATCTCAAACCTTAAAATTACGATCCCAATTTACAACCTTGGATCTCAGATCTAATTATGTAGCCTAAATAAGAACATAGGACTCCAAACCTTGAATTTTTATCCTAAATAACGGCCCCAAATATGGAACTTTAACCCTAAAACATTAACTTTATACCCCAAATCTTGAACTTTATATCGATGATACAAACTTAGAATCCCCATTCTAGAATATTTTATCCTAAATTGAAATTATATACTCCAAATAAAAACTTTAAACCGATTATCTTGATCTTAAGACATCGAAATTGGAACGTTGGACGACAAAATATAAATTTGGACAATTACTCTATGACTTTGGTCCCCAAATTACTTAGGATGCCAAATTAGAACTAAGGTCCCAAAATAAGAATTATGACCTAAAATAAGAACTTCGGACACCTAATTCGAACTTAGGACACTAAACCTAGAATATTAGACCGCAAATAAGAGCCATGGATACCAAATAAGCACTCCGGACGTATTTGAACTTAAAATGTAGACCTTTGGACCGCAAATTCAAAACTTTGGACACGAAATAAGAACACCGGACTCCAAATCTAGAAGTTTGGACCCTAAAGTAGAACTTGGGTCCCAAAATTGATGAGGACATCACCACGAACATGCATTCGCATTCAATCAAGGATACACCGGAGGGCCCAATGACGCGAGCCCGAACCAAGAGATTCAAAGAGCAAGTGACCAGCCTACTTCACAAGTTTGGAGTCCAAAATATTGCCATAGAAGAGCCCAGAATCGTCAACATGATCTCAGCCCAAACTCAAGGCAATAATCCGAAATAGAGTCAAGCCCAAAGGGATAAACGAATTTTATGTGTGTGTGAGACTGTTGGTTTTCTTGCAACCGTTTGTGAGTTTATGGTCTGAGAGTTATTTTGTTTTTTGTGTTAATTCGAGATTTATGGCGTCTCTTTGGTTTTTGTAACCATAATCTCGAATTGAGTATTTGTATCAATTGTGTGGAAGAAGAAGACAGACCATCTTTGATTATCAAACAATTGTGTGAGTATTAGTTCTCTGAAATTTTAAGCCCTAAACGAAGAACTTATCAAGGCAATTCCTTGTGGCGTTCTTGTTCATCCAATCTTATCAATAGTTCGAATCATAAACTATTGTGGCGATTTTCATTCCATACAACCTCTACGACCCTTATCTGAATTCGACCAAAATCTATACAAACCATAAATCCACAAACAACATCCGAAATTGCAAATTCAAGACCAAACTGATCAAGTATTTCGACTCTCGAGACGACTCCACGTTCGTTCCGCTTTGATCCGAGGCTCCTTTCATTCTCTCGAAGGGATTCTCCTTCATTTGGTATCAGAGCCGAAGACGATCGTGAATCATGGAACTTTTTGCTGGATTTATTGAAGATGACTTTATGTCACACGTGTTCAAAATTGCCGACGAAGAAGATGAAGAATATTTCTTCGAGGCAATCGGTGATCCGATCTACGATGAAAGCGATGGTGAAGAAGAAATCATTGGTGAGCATTTGAGCAGCCAAATTTGTAATGAAATAGAGAAAGAAGAAGAAGTAAAGATAGCATTCATCTCAACGATCAATCAAGCTTATGGAGTTCACAAAGACTTTGTTAATATGTCCAGTTTATTAGAGGTGGAGCTTCGATCTTTGGAGTTCATCATGAAAATCATTCTCCTTCCACAACACCTGAAGATGCATCGAATTCGAGGACGAATTCTTTCCAACCCGGAGAGAATGATGCGGGCCGAATTCTGCGTCCAAATCTGTCGGTCCAACTTCAGAGGGCCGTATCTTTTGACTCGGTTATCGGATTTACGCGTACAGCATATCAAATCGAAGAGAAAGACGAGATCTTTAATACAGCTGGACAGTTTGTTAAAAGTCGAATCCCAGACCCATTCTATTCTGCTTCAAAATATCTCGGTCCATTTAATGTTTTAGCAATTTAATTGTGTGACTTTTGGGTTTGTTTGTCCTTTGGTTTTCTTGTCTTTTGGTATACTTGTAACCATCATTTGAAGTTGTATTTATAGGCAACTCAATCTGAATGAAGATAATGAATGAACATTTATGAAAACACTTTTGTGAGAAAATACTCTCTAATTTCTTAGGTTCTAAATCGTTGAACTTATCAAGGCAAATAACTTTGTGGCGTTCTTCGAGTTCTTGACTTATCAATAGTTTCATTCAATAGACTATTGTGGCGTCTTTCATTCCCCCTCAATCTTATCAATAGTTCAAATTACAAACTATTGTGGCGATTATCACTCCACCCAAAACACCAAACCGACCCTTCCTTTCAACCTATCCAAAAACCACCAAAAATTCCCTACAACAACAAAACAGCAAACCTTCATCCAAATTGAAGCAAAGACTTATTGAGGCAACCCACGTTATTCCGCAACGATTTGAGCTTCGTTCATCGCAAAGGCAGCGAGGTTCTCTTCATTTGGTATCAGAGCACGAGTACCAAAGAAAAAGCCAATCAAACTCTGGTCGAAACCCATGAGAGAAAACAAAATTTTTTAGTGAGTGCAAGCAAGGTTAAAAAGGCAATTTTTAATGAAAAACCGATTCTGATGTTCTTGCACAAAGGACATCTTTTACACGCTGACCAACTTGACAAAAGTTTGCCTAGTCTTGTTGTGGAATTGTTACAGGATTTTGCGGACGTTTTTCCCGATGATGTTCCATCCGGTTTGCCACCAATCCGCGGCATCGAACATCAAATTGACTTAGTCCCCGGCGCTGCCCTTCCAAATCGTCCAGCGTACCGTGTTAATCCAACCGAGACAAAGGAGCTCCAGCGACAAATTGATGACCTCATGGCCAAAGGATACATCCGCGAGAGCTTGAGTCCATGCGCGGTGGCCGTTCTCCTCGTCCCAAAGAAAGATGGCAGTTGGCGCATGTGTGTAGATTGTCGCGCCATCAACTTCATCACGGTAAAGTATCGATTTCCTATTCCTAGATTAGATGATATGCTTGATGAATTGCATGCTGCGTGTGTTTTTACAAAAATTGACTTGCGAAGTGGTTATCACCAAATAAGAATGAAAGAGGGTGATGAATGGAAAACAGCTTTCAAAACAAAACAAGGTTTATACGAGTGGTTAGTCATGCCGTTTGGTTTAACAAATGCTCCGAGTACTTTCATGCGCTTAAATGAACCATGTACTTCGTTCTTTCATTGGGAAATTTGTGGTTGTTTATTTAGATCATATCTTGATTTATAGTATGACTTTTGATGACCACATGATTCATTTGAACATGGTTTTTGAAGTGTTGCGCAAAGAACAATTATATGCTAACTTGTCCAAATGCTCTTTTTGCACGGACGGAGTTGTGTTTCTTGGTTTCGTAGTCAGCACTAAAGGAATCTCCGTGGATAGCGCGAAAGTCAAGGCAATTCAAGAGTGGCCAACACCAACGACCGTGCAACAAGTTAGAAGCTTCCACGGCCTTGCGGGATTTTACCGTCGCTTTGTTCCCAATTTCAGCACCATCGCAGCACCTTTGACCGAATTAATCAAAAAAGATGTGGGATTCCAATGGGGAAACGAGCAAGAGGGAGCATTCCAAACTTTGAAAGAGCGCCTCATCAATCCTCCTCTTTTGGCGCTGCCCAATTTTGACCAGCCCTTCGAAATTCAATGCGACGCTTCAGGCATTGGTATTGGCGCTGTCCTTATGCAACAAGGACGTCCCTTGGCGTATTTCAGCGAGAAATTGAAAGGCGCATCGCTGAATTACCCGACCTACGACAAAGAGCTCTACGCACTCATCTGCGCTTTGGAAACATGGCAACACTATCTCCTTTCCAAAGAGTTCATCATTCACACCGACCACGAGTCCTTAAAGTACCTCAAAGGACAACACAAGTTGAATAAACGACATGCGACGTGGGTAGAGTTCATCGAACCTTTTCCTTACGTCATTCGGTACAAATCAGGTAAAGAGAATGTGGTAGCCGACGCCCTTTCTCGGAGGTATGTTTTACTTTCATCTTTGAGTGCACACTTGTTGGGTTTTGAAATAATAAAAGAGTTGTACAAAGATGATTCGGATTTTGGTGAAGTTCATGCAAACTGTTCACAAAAAGCTTTTGCAAAATTTTATTTGCATGATGGATTTTTGTTTTACAAAAACAAGCTATGTTCGCCTAGTGGTTCTATGCGTGAATTACTTGTTCGTGAGGCACATAGTGGTGGTTTGATGGGTCATTTTGGTGTTGCTAAAACGCTGCCTATTTTGCAATCAAATTTTTATTGGCCGAACATGCGAAAAGATGTTGAACGAATTTGTGGAAATTGCATTGTTTGTAAAAAGGCTAAATCAAAAAGTCAGCCCCATGATATGTGTCCTCTTCCCGTTTCTAATTCTCCTTGGATTGATTTATCTATGGACTTTGTTTTAGGTTTGCCTCGATCTAGCAAGGGAAATGATTCCATTTTTGTTGTCGTTGATCGGTTCTCCAAGATGGCGCATTTCAGCCCTTGCAAGAAGACCAGCGATGCTTCCAACATCGCCAACTTGTTTTTTCGCGACATCGTACGACTCCACGGTATACCTAAAACCATTGTTTGCGATCGTGATGCGAAATTCTTGAGTTATTTTTGGAAGACATTGTGGACAAAATTAGGTACGAAATTACTTTTCTCTACCACTTGTCACCCCCAAACTGATGGGCAAACGGAAGTTGTGAATAGAACATTGTCTACTTTGTTGCGTGCCATAATCAAAACTAATCTTAAGTCTTGGGAAGAATGTTTGCCTCATGTCGAATTTGCATACAATCACAGCAAGCATTCAGCCACTACATTTTCACCTTTCGAAATTGTGTATGGTTTCAATCCTATTACGCCTTTGGATTTGTTTCCTTTGCCTAGTTCTCAACAGGTTAATCTCGATGGCGCACGGAAGGCTGATTTTGTACAATCTCTCCACGAAAAAGTTCGGGCCAACATTGAGCGACGCAACGATCAATATGCAAAGCAAGCAAACAAAGGGCGCACAAAAGTTTTGTTTCAGCCCGGAGATTGGGTTTGGATTCACATGCGCAAGGAACGTTTTCCAGAACAACGCAAGTCCAAGTTACTCCCCCGTGGCGACGGTCCATTCCAAGTGGTGTCGAAAATCAACGACAATGCATACAAACTTGATCTCCAAGGTAAGTATAATGTGAGTGCTACTTTTAATGTTGCTGATTTGTCTCCTTTTCATGCAGATTTGGATTTGAGGGCAAATCCTTTCCAACCCGGGGGCAATGATGAGGACATCACCACGAACATGCATTCGCATTCAATCAAGGATACACCGGAGGGCCCAATGACGCGAGCCCGAACCAAGAGATTCAAAGAGCAAGTGACCAGCCTACTTCACAAGTTTGGAGACCAAAATATTGCCATAGAAGAGCCCAGAATCGTCAACATGATCTCAGCCCAAACTCAAGGCAATAATCCGAAATAGAGTCAAGCCCAAAGGGATAAACGAATTTTATGTGTGTGTGAGACTGTTGGTTTTCTTGCAACCGTTTGTGAGTTTATGGTCTGAGAGTTATTTCGTTTTTTGTGTTAATTCAAGATTTATGGCGTCTCTTTGGTTTTTGTAACCATAATCTCGAATTGAGTATTTGTATCAATAGTGAGGAAGAAGAAGACACACCATATTTGATTATCAAACAATTGTGTGAGTATTAGTTCTCTGAAATTTTAAGCCCTAAACGAAGAACTTATCAAGGCAATTCCTTGTGGCGTTCTTGTTCATCCAATCTTATCAATAGTTCGAATCATAAACTATTGTGGCGATTTTCATTCCATACAACCTCTACGACCCTTATCTGAATTCGACCAAAATCTATACAAACCATAAATCCACAAACAACATCCGAAATTGCAAATTCAAGACCAAACTGATCAAGTATTTCGACTCTCGAGACGACTCCATGTTCGTTCCGCTTTGATCCGAGGCTCCTTTCATTCTCTCGAAGGGATTCTCCATAAAAAATCTGTAAGTTTTATCATTATGTAAGAACTTAGGACCCAAAATCTAGAACCTTTGACACCCAATATACAACTTTGAAAAGCAAAAGAGAAACTAGGTCTGCAAAATATAAAAACTCTAGGCCATTAAACTAGAAGTTTTTACCCAACATCTAGAATATTGTCTCGTAAATAAGAACTTTCAACTCCAAGTAAGGGCTTAAACCTGCTAATCTAGAACAAATGAAACCATGTCTTGGAGTTTAGACCTCAAATACGAACTTTACGGATATAGAACTTTGACCCCCAAATCATGAACCTTGGACCTAAACTCTTGATATTTTGATGCCTAATAAGAACCAAGGACCCCAAATCTATAACTTTGGACCCCTAAAAAGATTTTAGGCTAACAAACTAGAACATTGGGCCAAAAATCTAGAACTTTGGATTCGTATTAAGAATTTTAGACTTTAAATCTAGATATGAAGCCCCGTATAAGAACTAGGGACCTAGAATGTAGAACAATGAACCCAAAACGTGAAACTATGATAACCTAATAACAACTAAGGACCGACAAATTAAAACTCCAAACTCCTAAACTAGAACTTGAACATTAAATTTGGAAATTCGTACGCCATTATATGCAAAATCTATTGATTGGACCCCGAATACTAACTTAAGACTAAAAATAAGAAGTAAAGCACCAAAACTACAACGTTGGACGTCTAGAAGAACATAAGACACTAAATCTAGAACTTAGATATCGAAATCAAAACTTAGGACCCTAAACCTATAAACTTGGACCACATCTAAGAGCTTATGATTCTAAATAAGATCATTGGAAATATAACCTAAAACTTAAAATCTCAAACCTTAAAATTACGATCCCGATTTACAACCTTGGATCTCAGATCTAAATACATAGCCTAAATAAGAACATAAGACTCCAAACCTTGAATTTTTATCCTGAATAACGGCTTAGAGCCCCAAATATGGAACTTTAACCCTAAAACATTAACTTTATACCCCAAATCTTGAACTATATATCGATGATACAAACTTAGAATCCCCATTCTAGAATATTTTATCCTAAATTGAAATTATATACTCCAATTAAAAACTTTAAACCAATTATCTTGATCTTAAGACATCGAAATTGGAACGTTGGACGACAAAATATAAATTTGGACAATTACTCTATGAATTTGGTCCCCAAATTACTTAGGATGCCAAATTAGAACTAAGGTCCCAAAATAAGAATTATGACCTAAAATAAGAACTTCGGACACCTAATTCGAACTTAGGACACTAAACCTAGAATATTAGACCGCAAATAAGAGCCATGGATACCAACTAAGCACTCCGGACGTATTTGAACTTAAAATGTAGACCTTTGGACAGCAAATTCAAAACTTTGGACACGAAATAAGAACACCGGACTCCAAATCTAGAACTTTGGACCCTAAAGTAGAACTTGGGTCCCAAAATCTGTAAGTTTTATCATTATGTAAGAACTTAGGACCCAAAATATAGAACCTCTGACACCCAATATACAACTTTGAAAAGCAAAAGAGAAACTAGGTCTGCAAAATATAAAAACTCTAGGCCATTAAACTAGAAGTTTTTACCCTAAATCTAGAATATTGTCTCGTAAATAAGAACTTTCAACTCCAAGTAAGGGCTTAAACCCGCTAATCTAGAACAAATGAAACCATGTCTTGGAATTTAGACATCAAATACGAACTTCACGGATATAGAACTTTGACCCCCAAATCATGAACCTTGGACCTAAACTCTTGATATTTTGATGCCTAATAAGAACCAAGGACCCCAAATCTATAACTTTGGACCCCTAAAAAGATTTTAGGCTAACAAACTAGAACATTGGGCCAAAAATCTAGAACTTTGGATTCATATTAAGAATTTTAGACTTTAAATCTAGATATGAAGCCCCGTATAAGAACTAGGGACCTAGAATGTAGAACAATGAACCCAAAACGTGAAACTATGATCACCTAAAAACAACTTAGGACCGACAAACTAAAACTCCAAACTCCTAAACTAGAACTTGGACATTAAATTTGGAAATTCGTACGCCATTATATGCAAAATCTATTGATTGGACCCCGAATACTAACTTAAGACTAAAAATAAGAAGTAAAGCACCAAAACTACAACGTTGGACGTCTAGAAGAACATAAGACACTAAATCTAGAACTTAGATATCGAAATCAAAACTTAGGACCCTAAACCTATAAACTTGGACCACATCTAAGAGCTTAAGATTCTAAATAAGATCATTGGAAATATAACCTAAAACTTAAAATCTCAAACCTCAAAATTACGATCCCGATTTACAACCTTGGATCTCAGATCTAAATATGTAGCCTAAATAAGAACATAGGACTCCAAACCTTGAATTTTTATCCTAAATTACGGCTTAGAGCCCCAAATATGGAACTTTAACCCTAAAACATTAACTTTATACCCCAAATCTTGAACTTTGTATCGATAATACAAACTTAGAATCCCCATTCTAGAATATTTTATCCTAAATTGAAATTATATATTCCAAATAAAAAGTTTAAACCGATCGTCTTGATCTTAAGACATCGAAATTGGAACGTTGGACGACAAAATATAAATTTGGACAATTACTCTATGACTTTGGTTCCCAAATTACTTAGGATGCCAAATTAGAACTAAGGTCCCAAAATAAGAATTATGACCTAAAATAAGAACTTCGGACACCTAATTCGAACTTAGGACACTAAACCTAGAATATTATACCGCAAATAAGAGCCATGGATCACAAATAAGCACTCCGGACGTATTTGAACTTAAAATCTAGACCTTTGGACCGCAAATTCAATACTTTGGACACGAAATAAGAACACCGGACTCCAAATCTAGAACTTTGGACCCTAAAGTAGAACTTGGGTCCCAAAATCTGTAAGTTTTATCATTAAGTAAGAACTTAGGACCCAAAATCTAGAACCTCTGACACCCAATATACAACTTTGAAAAGCAAAAGAGAAACTAGGTCTGCAAAATATAAAAACTCTAAGCCATTAAACTAGAAGTTTTTACCCTAAATATAGAATATTGTCTCGTAAATAAGAACTTTCAACTCCAAGTAAGGGCTTAAAACCGCTAATCTAGAACAAATGAAACCATATCTAGGCTTTTAGACCTAAAATACGAACTTCACGGATATAGAACTTTGACCCCCAAATCATGAACCTTGGACCTAAACTCTTGATATTTTGATGCCTAATAAGAACCAAGGACATCAAATCTATAACTTTGGACCCCTAAACAGATTTTAGGCTAACAAACTAGAACGTTGGGCCAAAAATCTAGAACTTTGGATTCGTATTAAGAATTTTAGACTTTAAATCTAGATATGAAGCCCCGTATAAGAACTAGGGACCTAGAATGTAGAACAATGAACCCAAAACGTGAAACTATGATCACCTAATAACAACTTAGGACCGACAAACTAAAACTCCAAACTCCTAAACTAGAACTTGGACATTAAATTTGGAAATTCGTACGCCATTATATGCAAAATCTATTGATTGGACCCCGAATACTAACTTAAGACTAAAAATAAGAAGTAAAGCACCAAAACTACAACGTTGGACGTCTAGAAGAACATAAGACACTAAATCTAGAACTTAGATATCGAAATCAAAACTTAGGACCCTAAACCTATAAACTTGGACCACATCTAAGAGCTTAAGATTCTAAATAAGATCATTGGAAATATAACCTAAAACTTAAAATCTCAAACCTTAAAATTACGATCCCGATTTACAACCTTGGATCTCAGATCTAAATATGTATCCTAAATAAGAATATAGGACTTCAAACCTTGAATTTTAATCCTAAATAACGGCTTAGAGCCCCAAATATGGAACTTTAACCCTAAAACATTAACTTTATACCCCAAATCTTGAACTTTGTATCGATAATACAAACTTAGAATCCCCATTCTAGAATATTTTATCCTAAATTGAAATTATATACTCCAAATAAAAAGTTTAAACCGATCGTCTTGATCTTAAGACATCGAAATTGGAACGTTGGACGACAAAATATAAATTTGGACAATTACTCTATGACTTTGGTCCCCAAATTACTTAGGATGCCAAATTAGAACTAAGGTCCCAAAATAAGAATTATGACCTAAAATAAGAACTTCGGACACCTAATTCGAACTTAGGACACTAAACCTAGAATATTAGACCGCAAATAAGAGCCATGGATCCCAAATAAGCACTCCGGACGTATTTGAACCTAAAATGTAGACCTTTGGACCGCAAATTCAATACTTTGGACACGAAATAAGAACACCGGACTCCAAATCTAGAACTTTGGACCCTAAAGTAGAACTTGGGTCCCAAAATCTGTAAGTTTTATCATTAAGTAAGAACTTAGGACCCAAAATCTAGAACCTTTGACACCCAATATACAACTTTGAAAAGCAAAAGAGAAACTAGGTCTGCAAAATATAAAAACTCTAGGCCATTAAACTAGAAGTTTTTACCCTAAATCTAGAATATTGTCTCGTAAATAAGAACTTTCAACTCCAAGTAAGGGCTTAAAACCGCTAATCTAGAACAAATGAAACCATGTGTAGGATTTTAGACCTAAAATACGAACTTTACGGATATAGAACTTTGACCCCCAAATCATGAACCTTGGACCTAAACTCTTGATATTTTGATGCCTAATAAGAACCAAGGACCCCAAATCTATAACTTTGGACCCCTAAAAAGATTTTAGGCTAACAAACTAGAACGTTGGGCCAAAAATCTAGAACTTTGGATTCGTATTAAGAATTTTAGACTTTAAATCTAGATATGAAGGCCCGTATAAGAACTAGGGACCTAGAATGTAGAACAATGAACCCAAAACGTGAAACTATGATCACCTAATAACAACTTAGGACCGACAAACTAAAACTCCAAACTCCTAAACTAGAACTTGGACATTAAATTTGGAAATTCGTACGCCATTATATGCAAAATCTATTGATTGGACCCCGAATACTAACTTAAGACTAAAAATAAGAAGTAAAGCACCAAAACTACAACGTTGGACGTCTAGAAGAACATAAGACACTAAATCTAGAACTTAGATATCGAAATCAAAACTTAGGACCCTAAACCTATAAACTTGGACCACATCTAAGAGCTTAAGATTCTAAATAAGATCATTGGAAATATAACCTAAAACTTAAAATCTCAAACCTTAAAATTACGATCCCGATTTACAACCTTGGATCTCAAATCTAAATATGTAGCCTAAATAAGAACATAGGACTCCAAACCTTGAATTTTTATCCTAAATAACGGCTTAGAGCCCCAAATATGGAACTTTAACCCTAAAACATTAACTTTATACCCCAAATCTTGAACTTTGTATCGATAATACAAACTTAGAATCCCCATTCTAGAATATTTTATCCTAAATTGAAATTATATACTCCAAATAAAAAGTTTAAACCGATCGTCTTGATCTTAAGACATCGAAATTGGAACGTTGGACGACAAAATATAAATTTGGACAATTACTCTATGACTTTGGTCCCCAAATTACTTAGGATGCCAAATTAGAACTAAGGTCCCAAAATAAGAATTATGACCTAAAATAAGAACTTCGGACACCTAATTCGAACTTAGGACACTAAACCTAGAATATTAGACCGCAAATAAGAGCCATGGATCCCAAATAAGCACTCCGGACGTATTTGAACCTAAAATGTAGACCTTTGGACCGCAAATTCAATACTTTGGACACGAAATAAGAACACCGGACTCCAAATCTAGAACTTTGGACCCTAAAGTAGAACTTGGGTCCCAAAATCTGTAAGTTTTATCATTAAGTAAGAACTTAGGACCCAAAATCTAGAACCTTTGACACCCAATATACAACTTTGAAAAGCAAAAGAGAAACTAGGTCTGCAAAATATAAAAACTCTAGGCCATTAAACTAGAAGTTTTTACCCTAAATCTAGAATATTGTCTCGTAAATAAGAACTTTCAACTCCAAGTAAGGGCTTAAAACCGCTAATCTAGAACAAATGAAACCATGTCTAGGATTTTAGACCTAAAATACGAACTTTACGGATATAGAACTTTGACCCCCAAATCATGAACCTTGGACCTAAACTCTTGATATTTTGATGCCTAATAAGAACCAAGGACCCCAAATCTATAACTTTGGACCCCTAAAAAGATTTTAGGCTAACAAACTAGAACGTTGGGCCAAAAATCTAGAACTTTGGATTCGTATTAAGAATTTTAGACTTTAAATCTAGATATGAAGGCCCGTATAAGAACTAGGGACCTAGAATGTAGAACAATGAACCCAAAACGTGAAACTATGATCACCTAATAACAACTTAGGACCGACAAACTAAAACTCCAAACTCCTAAACTAGAACTTGGACATTAAATTTGGAAATTCGTACGCCATTATATGCAAAATCTATTGATTGGACCCCGAATACTAACTTAAGACTAAAAATAAGAAGTAAAGCACCAAAACTACAACGTTGGACGTCTAGAAGAACATAAGACACTAAATCTAGAACTTAGATATCGAAATCAAAACTTAGGACCCTAAACCTATAAACTTGGACCACATCTAAGAGCTTATGATTCTAAATAAGATCATTGGAAATATAACCTAAAACTTAAAATCTCAAACCTTAAAATTACGATCCCGATTTACAACCTTGGATCTCAGATCTAAATACATAGCCTAAATAAGAACATAAGACTCCAAACCTTGAATTTTTATCCTGAATAACGGCTTAGAGCCCCAAATATGGAACTTTAACCCTAAAACATTAACTTTATACCCCAAATCTTGAACTATATATCGATGATACAAACTTAGAATCCCCATTCTAGAATATTTTATCCTAAATTGAAATTATATACTCCAATTAAAAACTTTAAACCAATTATCTTGATCTTAAGACATCGAAATTGGAACGTTGGACGACAAAATATAAATTTGGACAATTACTCTATGAATTTGGTCCCCAAATTACTTAGGATGCCAAATTAGAACTAAGGTCCCAAAATAAGAATTATGACCTAAAATAAGAACTTCGGACACCTAATTCGAACTTAGGACACTAAACCTAGAATATTAGACCGCAAATAAGAGCCATGGATACCAACTAAGCACTCCGGACGTATTTGAACTTAAAATGTAGACCTTTGGACAGCAAATTCAAAACTTTGGACACGAAATAAGAACACCGGACTCCAAATCTAGAACTTTGGACCCTAAAGTAGAACTTGGGTCCCAAAATCTGTAAGTTTTATCATTATGTAAGAACTTAGGACCCAAAATATAGAACCTCTGACACCCAATATACAACTTTGAAAAGCAAAAGAGAAACTAGGTCTGCAAAATATAAAAACTCTAGGCCATTAAACTAGAAGTTTTTACCCTAAATCTAGAATATTGTCTCGTAAATAAGAACTTTCAACTCCAAGTAAGGGCTTAAACCCGCTAATCTAGAACAAATGAAACCATGTCTTGGAATTTAGACATCAAATACGAACTTCACGGATATAGAACTTTGACCCCCAAATCATGAACCTTGGACCTAAACTCTTGATATTTTGATGCCTAATAAGAACCAAGGACCCCAAATCTATAACTTTGGACCCCTAAAAAGATTTTAGGCTAACAAACTAGAACGTTGGGCCAAAAATCTAGAACTTTGGATTCGTATTAAAAATTTTAGACTTTAAATCTAGATATGAAGGCCCGTATAAGAACTAGGGACCTAGAATGTAGAACAATGAACCCAAAACGTGAAACTATGATCACCTAATAACAACTTAGGACCGACAAACTAAAACTCCAAACTCCTAAACTAGAACTTGGACATTAAATTTGGAAATTCGTACGCCATTATATGCAAAATCTATTGATTGGACCCCGAATACTAACTTAAGACTAAAAATAAGAAGTAAAGCACCAAAACTACAACGTTGGACGTCTAGAAGAACATAAGACACTAAATCTAGAACTTAGATATCGAAATCAAAACTTAGGACCCTAAACCTATAAACTTGGACCACATCTAAGAGCTTAAGATTCTAAATAAGATCATTGGAAATATAACCTAAAACTTAAAATCTCAAACCTTAAAATTACGATCCCGATTTACAACCTTGGATCTCAGATCTAAATATGTATCCTAAATAAGAATATAGGACTTCAAACCTTGAATTTTAATCCTAAATAACGGCTTAGAGCCCCAAATATGGAACTTTAACCCTAAAACATTAACTTTATACCCCAAATCTTGAACTTTGTATCGATAATACAAACTTAGAATCCCCATTCTAGAATATTTTATCCTAAATTGAAATTATATACTCCAAATAAAAAGTTTAAACCGATCGTCTTGATCTTAAGACATCGAAATTGGAACGTTGGACGACAAAATATAAATTTGGACAATTACTCTATGACTTTGGTCCCCAAATTACTTAGGATGCCAAATTAGAACTAAGGTCCCAAAATAAGAATTATGACCTAAAATAAGAACTTCGGACACCTAATTCGAACTTAGGACACTAAACCTAGAATATTAGACCGCAAATAAGAGCCATGGATCCCAAATAAGCACTCCGGACGTATTTGAACCTAAAATGTAGACCTTTGGACCGCAAATTCAATACTTTGGACACGAAATAAGAACACCGGACTCCAAATCTAGAACTTTGGACCCTAAAGTAGAACTTGGGTCCCAAAATCTGTAAGTTTTATCATTAAGTAAGAACTTAGGACCCAAAATCTAGAACCTTTGACACCCAATATACAACTTTGAAAAGCAAAAGAGAAACTAGGTCTGCAAAATATAAAAACTCTAGGCCATTAAACTAGAAGTTTTTACCCTAAATCTAGAATATTGTCTCGTAAATAAGAACTTTCAACTCCAAGTAAGGGCTTAAAACCGCTAATCTAGAACAAATGAAACCATGTGTAGGATTTTAGACCTAAAATACGAACTTTACGGATATAGAACTTTGACCCCCAAATCATGAACCTTGGACCTAAACTCTTGATATTTTGATGCCTAATAAGAACCAAGGACCCCAAATCTATAACTTTGGACCCCTAAAAAGATTTTAGGCTAACAAACTAGAACGTTGGGCCAAAAATCTAGAACTTTGGATTCGTATTAAGAATTTTAGACTTTAAATCTAGATATGAAGGCCCGTATAAGAACTAGGGACCTAGAATGTAGAACAATGAACCCAAAACGTGAAACTATGATCACCTAATAACAACTTAGGACCGACAAACTAAAACTCCAAACTCCTAAACTAGAACTTGGACATTAAATTTGGAAATTCGTACGCCATTATATGCAAAATCTATTGATTGGACCCCGAATACTAACTTAAGACTAAAAATAAGAAGTAAAGCACCAAAACTACAACGTTGGACGTCTAGAAGAACATAAGACACTAAATCTAGAACTTAGATATCGAAATCAAAACTTAGGACCCTAAACCTATAAACTTGGACCACATCTAAGAGCTTAAGATTCTAAATAAGATCATTGGAAATATAACCTAAAACTTAAAATCTCAAACCTTAAAATTACGATCCCGATTTACAACCTTGGATCTCAGATCTAAATATGTAGCCTAAATAAGAACATAGGACTCCAAACCTTGAATTTTTATCCTAAATAACGGCTTAGAGCCCCAAATATGGAACTTTAACCCTAAAACATTAACTTTATACCCCAAATCTTGAACTTTGTATCGATAATACAAACTTAGAATCCCCATTCTAGAATATTTTATCCTAAATTGAAATTATATACTCCAAATAAAAAGTTTAAACCGATCGTCTTGATCTTAAGACATCGAAATTGGAACGTTGGACGACAAAATATAAATTTGGACAATTACTCTATGACTTTGGTCCCCAAATTACTTAGGATGCCAAATTAGAACTAAGGTCCCAAAATAAGAATTATGACCTAAAATAAGAACTTCGGACACCTAATTCGAACTTAGGACACTAAACCTAGAATATTAGACCGCAAATAAGAGCCATGGATCCCAAATAAGCACTCCGGACGTATTTGAACCTAAAATGTAGACCTTTGGACCGCAAATTCAATACTTTGGACACGAAATAAGAACACCGGACTCCAAATCTAGAACTTTGGACCCTAAAGTAGAACTTGGGTCCCAAAATCTGTAAGTTTTATCATTAAGTAAGAACTTAGGACCCAAAATCTAGAACCTTTGACACCCAATATACAACTTTGAAAAGCAAAAGAGAAACTAGGTCTGCAAAATATAAAAACTCTAGGCCATTAAACTAGAAGTTTTTACCCTAAATCTAGAATATTGTCTCGTAAATAAGAACTTTCAACTCCAAGTAAGGGCTTAAAACCGCTAATCTAGAACAAATGAAACCATGTCTAGGATTTTAGACCTAAAATACGAACTTTACGGATATAGAACTTTGACCCCCAAATCATGAACCTTGGACCTAAACTCTTGATATTTTGATGCCTAATAAGAACCAAGGACCCCAAATCTATAACTTTGGACCCCTAAAAAGATTTTAGGCTAACAAACTAGAACGTTGGGCCAAAAATCTAGAACTTTGGATTCGTATTAAAAATTTTAGACTTTAAATCTAGATATGAAGGCCCGTATAAGAACTAGGGACCTAGAATGTAGAACAATGAACCCAAAACGTGAAACTATGATCACCTAATAACAACTTAGGACCGACAAACTAAAACTCCAAACTCCTAAACTAGAACTTGGACATTAAATTTGGAAATTCGTACGCCATTATATGCAAAATCTATTGATTGGACCCCGAATACTAACTTAAGACTAAAAATAAGAAGTAAAGCACCAAAACTACAACGTTGGACGTCTAGAAGAACATAAGACACTAAATCTAGAACTTAGATATCGAAATCAAAACTTAGGACCCTAAACCTATAAACTTGGACCACATCTAAGAGCTTAAGATTCTAAATAAGATCATTGGAAATATAACCTAAAACTTAAAATCTCAAACCTTAAAATTACGATCCCGATTTACAACCTTGGATCTCAGATCTAAATATGTATCCTAAATAAGAATATAGGACTTCAAACCTTGAATTTTAATCCTAAATAACGGCTTAGAGCCCCAAATATGGAACTTTAACCCTAAAACATTAACTTTATACCCCAAATCTTGAACTTTGTATCGATAATACAAACTTAGAATCCCCATTCTAGAATATTTTATCCTAAATTGAAATTATATACTCCAAATAAAAAGTTTAAACCGATCGTCTTGATCTTAAGACATCGAAATTGGAACGTTGGACGACAAAATATAAATTTGGACAATTACTCTATGACTTTGGTCCCCAAATTACTTAGGATGCCAAATTAGAACTAAGGTCCCAAAATAAGAATTATGACCTAAAATAAGAACTTCGGACACCTAATTCGAACTTAGGACACTAAACCTAGAATATTAGACCGCAAATAAGAGCCATGGATCCCAAATAAGCACTCCGGACGTATTTGAACCTAAAATGTAGACCTTTGGACCGCAAATTCAATACTTTGGACACGAAATAAGAACACCGGACTCCAAATCTAGAACTTTGGACCCTAAAGTAGAACTTGGGTCCCAAAATCTGTAAGTTTTATCATTAAGTAAGAACTTAGGACCCAAAATCTAGAACCTTTGACACCCAATATACAACTTTGAAAAGCAAAAGAGAAACTAGGTCTGCAAAATATAAAAACTCTAGGCCATTAAACTAGAAGTTTTTACCCTAAATCTAGAATATTGTCTCGTAAATAAGAACTTTCAACTCCAAGTAAGGGCTTAAAACCGCTAATCTAGAACAAATGAAACCATGTGTAGGATTTTAGACCTAAAATACGAACTTTACGGATATAGAACTTTGACCCCCAAATCATGAACCTTGGACCTAAACTCTTGATATTTTGATGCCTAATAAGAACCAAGGACCCCAAATCTATAACTTTGGACCCCTAAAAAGATTTTAGGCTAACAAACTAGAACGTTGGGCCAAAAATCTAGAACTTTGGATTCGTATTAAGAATTTTAGACTTTAAATCTAGATATGAAGGCCCGTATAAGAACTAGGGACCTAGAATGTAGAACAATGAACCCAAAACGTGAAACTATGATCACCTAATAACAACTTAGGACCGACAAACTAAAACTCCAAACTCCTAAACTAGAACTTGGACATTAAATTTGGAAATTCGTACGCCATTATATGCAAAATCTATTGATTGGACCCCGAATACTAACTTAAGACTAAAAATAAGAAGTAAAGCACCAAAACTACAACGTTGGACGTCTAGAAGAACATAAGACACTAAATCTAGAACTTAGATATCGAAATCAAAACTTAGGACCCTAAACCTATAAACTTGGACCACATCTAAGAGCTTAAGATTCTAAATAAGATCATTGGAAATATAACCTAAAACTTAAAATCTCAAACCTTAAAATTACGATCCCGATTTACAACCTTGGATCTCAGATCTAAATATGTAGCCTAAATAAGAACATAGGACTCCAAACCTTGAATTTTTATCCTAAATAACGGCTTAGAGCCCCAAATATGGAACTTTAACCCTAAAACATTAACTTTATACCCCAAATCTTGAACTTTGTATCGATAATACAAACTTAGAATCCCCATTCTAGAATATTTTATCCTAAATTGAAATTATATACTCCAAATAAAAAGTTTAAACCGATCGTCTTGATCTTAAGACATCGAAATTGGAACGTTGGACGACAAAATATAAATTTGGACAATTACTCTATGACTTTGGTCCCCAAATTACTTAGGATGCCAAATTAGAACTAAGGTCCCAAAATAAGAATTATGACCTAAAATAAGAACTTCGGACACCTAATTCGAACTTAGGACACTAAACCTAGAATATTAGACCGCAAATAAGAGCCATGGATCCCAAATAAGCACTCCGGACGTATTTGAACCTAAAATGTAGACCTTTGGACCGCAAATTCAATACTTTGGACACGAAATAAGAACACCGGACTCCAAATCTAGAACTTTGGACCCTAAAGTAGAACTTGGGTCCCAAAATCTGTAAGTTTTATCATTAAGTAAGAACTTAGGACCCAAAATCTAGAACCTTTGACACCCAATATACAACTTTGAAAAGCAAAAGAGAAACTAGGTCTGCAAAATATAAAAACTCTAGGCCATTAAACTAGAAGTTTTTACCCTAAATCTAGAATATTGTCTCGTAAATAAGAACTTTCAACTCCAAGTAAGGGCTTAAAACCGCTAATCTAGAACAAATGAAACCATGTCTAGGATTTTAGACCTAAAATACGAACTTTACGGATATAGAACTTTGACCCCCAAATCATGAACCTTGGACCTAAACTCTTGATATTTTGATGCCTAATAAGAACCAAGGACATCAAATCTATAACTTTGGACCCCTAAACAGATTTTAGGCTAACAAACTAGAACGTTGGGCCAAAAATCTAGAACTTTGGATTCGTATTAAGAATTTTAGACTTTAAATCTAGATATGAAGCCCCGTATAAGAACTAGGGACCTAGAATGTAGAACAATGAACCCAAAACGTGAAACTATGATCACCTAATAACAACTTAGGACCGACAAACTAAAACTCCAAACTCCTAAACTAGAACTTGGACATTAAATTTGGAAATTCGTACGCCATTATATGCAAAATCTATTGATTGGACCCCGAATACTAACTTAAGACTAAAAATAAGAAGTAAAGCACCAAAACTACAACGTTGGACGTCTAGAAGAACATAAGACACTAAATCTAGAACTTAGATATCGAAATCAAAACTTAGGACCCTAAACCTATAAACTTGGACCACATCTAAGAGCTTAAGATTCTAAATAAGATCATTGGAAATATAACCTAAAACTTAAAATCTCAAACCTTAAAATTACGATCCCGATTTACAACCTTGGATCTCAGATCTAAATATGTAGCCTAAATAAGAACATAGGACTCCAAACCTTGAATTTTTATCCTAAATAACGGCTTAGAGCCCCAAATATGGAACTTTAACCCTAAAACATTAACTTTATACCCCAAATCTTGAACTTTGTATCGATAATACAAACTTAGAATCCCCATTCTAGAATATTTTATCCTAAATTGAAATTATATACTCCAAATAAAAAGTTTAAACCGATCGTCTTGATCTTAAGACATCGAAATTGGAACGTTGGACGACAAAATATAAATTTGGACAATTACTCTATGACTTTGGTCCCCAAATTACTTAGGATGCCAAATTAGAACTAAGGTCCCAAAATAAGAATTATGACCTAAAATAAGAACTTCGGACACCTAATTCGAACTTAGGACACTAAACCTAGAATATTAGACCGCAAATAAGAGCCATGGATCCCAAATAAGCACTCCGGACGTATTTGAACCTAAAATGTAGACCTTTGGACCGCAAATTCAATACTTTGGACACGAAATAAGAACACCGGACTCCAAATCTAGAACTTTGGACCCTAAAGTAGAACTTGGGTCCCAAAATCTGTAAGTTTTATCATTAAGTAAGAACTTAGGACCCAAAATCTAGAACCTTTGACACCCAATATACAACTTTGAAAAGCAAAAGAGAAACTAGGTCTGCAAAATATAAAAACTCTAGGCCATTAAACTAGAAGTTTTTACCCTAAATCTAGAATATTGTCTCGTAAATAAGAACTTTCAACTCCAAGTAAGGGCTTAAAACCGCTAATCTAGAACAAATGAAACCATGTCTAGGATTTTAGACCTAAAATACGAACTTTACGGATATAGAACTTTGACCCCCAAATCATGAACCTTGGACCTAAACTCTTGATATTTTGATGCCTAATAAGAACCAAGGACCCCAAATCTATAACTTTGGACCCCTAAAAAGATTTTAGGCTAACAAACTAGAACGTTGGGCCAAAAATCTAGAACTTTGGATTCGTATTAAGAATTTTAGACTTTAAATCTAGATATGAAGGCCCCTATAAGAACTAGGGACCTAGAATGTAGAACAATGAACCCAAAACGTGAAACTATGATCACCTAATAACAACTTAGGACCGACAAACTAAAACTCCAAACTCCTAAACTAGAACTTGGACATTAAATTTGGAAATTCGTACGCCATTATATGCAAAATCTATTGATTGGACCCCGAATACTAACTTAAGACTAAAAATAAGAAGTAAAGCACCAAAACTACAACGTTGGACGTCTAGAAGAACATAAGACACTAAATCTAGAACTTAGATATCGAAATCAAAACTTAGGACCCTAAACCTATAAACTTGGACCACATCTAAGAGCTTAAGATTCTAAATAAGATCATTGGAAATATAACCTAAAACTTAAAATCTCAAACCTTAAAATTACGATCCCGATTTACAACCTTGGATCTCAGATCTAAATATGTAGCCTAAATAAGAACATAGGACTCCAAACCTTGAATTTTTATCCTAAATAACGGCTTAAAGCCCCAAATATGGAACTTTAACCCTAAAACATTAACTTTATACCCCAAATCTTGAACTTTGTATCGATAATACAAACTTAGAATCCCCATTCTAGAATATTTTATCCTAAATTGAAATTATATACTCCAAATAAAAAGTTTAAACCGATCGTCTTGATCTTAAGACATCGAAATTGGAACGTTGGACGACAAAATATAAATTTGGACAATTACTCTATGACTTTGGTCCCCAAATTACTTAGGATGCCAAATTAGAACTAAGGTCCCAAAATAAGAATTATGACCTAAAATAAGAACTTCGGACACCTAATTCGAACTTAGGACACTAAACCTAGAATATTAGACCGCAAATAAGAGCCATGGATCCCAAATAAGCACTCCGGACGTATTTGAACCTAAAATGTAGACCTTTGGACCGCAAATTCAATACTTTGGACACGAAATAAGAACACCGGACTCCAAATCTAGAACTTTGGACCCTAAAGTAGAACTTGGGTCCCAAAATCTGTAAGTTTTATCATTAAGTAAGAACTTAGGACCCAAAATCTAGAACCTTTGACACCCAACATACAACTTTGAAAAGCAAAAGAGAAACTAGGTCTCCAAAATATAAAAACTCTAGGCCATTAAACTAGAAGTTTTTACCCTAAATCTAGAATATTGTCTCGTAAATAAGAACTTTCAACTCCAAGTAAGGGCTTAAAACCGCTAATCTAGAACAAATGAAACCATGTCTAGGATTTTAGACCTAAAATACGAACTTTACGGATATAGAACTTTGACCCCCAAATCATGAACCTTGGACCTAAACTCTTGATATTTTGATGCCTAATAAGAACCAAGGACCCCAAATCTATAACATTGGACCCCTAAAAAGATTTTAGGCTAACAAACTAGAACGTTGGGCCAAAAATCTAGAACTTTGGATTCGTATTAAGAATTTTAGACTTTAAATCTAGATATGAAGCCCCGTATAAGAATTAGGGACCTAGAATGTAGAACAATGAACCCAAAACGTGAAACTATGATCACCTAATAACAACTTAGGACCGACAAACTAAAACTCCAAACTCCTAAACTAGAACTTGGACTTTAAATTTGGAAATTCGTACGCCATTATATGCAAAATCTATTGATTGGACCCCGAATACTAACTTAAGACTAAAAATAAGAAGTAAAGCACCAAAACTACAACGTTGGACGTCTAGAAGAACATAAGACACTAAATCTAGAACTTAGATATCGAAATCAAAACTTAGGACCCTAAACCTATAAACTTGGACCACATCTAAGAGCTTAAGATTCTAAATAAGATCATTGGAAATATAACCTAAAACTTAAAATCTCAAACCTTAAAATTACGATCCCGATTTACAACCTTGGATCTCAGATCTAAATATGTAGCCTAAATAAGAACATAGGACTCCAAACCTTGAATTTTAATCCTAAATAACGGCTTAGAGCCCCAAATATGGAACTTTAACCCTAAAACATTAACTTTATACCCCAAATCTTGAACTTTGTATCGATAATACAAACTTAGAATCCCCATTCTAGAATATTTTATCCTAAATTGAAATTATATACTCCAAATAAAAAGTTTAAACCGATCGTCTTGATCTTAAGACATCGAAATTGGAACGTTGGACGACAAAATATAAATTTGGACAATTACTCTATGACTTTGGTCCCCAAATTACTTAGGATGCCAAATTAGAACTAAGGTCCCAAAATAAGAATTATGACCTAAAATAAGAACTTCGGACACCTAATTCGAACTTAGGACACTAAACCTAGAATATTAGACCGCAAATAAGAGCCATGGATCCCAAATAAGCACTCCGGACGTATTTGAACCTAAAATGTAGACCTTTGGACCGCAAATTCAATACTTTGGACACGAAATAAGAACACCGGACTCCAAATCTAGAACTTTGGACCCTAAAGTAGAACTTGGGTCCCAAAATCTGTAAGTTTTATCATTAAGTCAGAACTTAGGACCCAAAATCTAGAACCTTTGACACCCAATATACAACTTTGAAAAGCAAAAGAGAAACTAGGTCTCCAAAATATAAAAACTCTAGGCCATTAAACTAGAAGTTTTTACCCTAAATCTAGAATATTGTCTCGTAAATAAGAACTTTCAACTCCAAGTAAGGGCTTAAAACCGCTAATCTAGAACAAATGAAACCATGTCTAGGATTTTAGACCTAAAATACGAACTTTACGGATATAGAACTTTGACCCCCAAATCATGAACCTTGGACCTAAACTCTTGATATTTTGATGCCTAATAAGAACCAAGGACCCCAAATCTATAACATTGGACCCCTAAAAAGATTTTAGGCTAACAAACTAGAACGTTGGGCCAAAAATCTAGAACTTTGGATTCGTATTAAGAATTTTAGACTTTAAATCTAGATATGAAGCCCCGTATAAGAATTAGGGACCTAGAATGTAGAACAATGAACCCAAAACGTGAAACTATGATCACCTAATAACAACTTAGGACCGACAAACTAAAACTCCAAACTCCTAAACTAGAACTTGGACATTAAATTTGGAAATTCGTACGCCATTATATGCAAAATCTATTGATTGGACCCCGAATACTAACTTAAGACTAAAAATAAGAAGTAAAGCACCAAAACTACAACGTTGGACGTCTAGAAGAACATAAGACACTAAATCTAGAACTTAGATATCGAAATCAAAACTTAGGACCCTAAACCTATAAACTTGGACCACATCTAAGAGCTTAAGATTCTAAATAAGATCATTGGAAATATAACCTAAAACTTAAAATCTCAAACCTTAAAATTACGATCCCGATTTACAACCTTGGATCTCAGATCTAAATATGTAGCCTAAATAAGAACATAGGACTCCAAACCTTGAATTTTTATCCTAAATAACGGCTTAGAGCCCCAAATATGGAACTTTAACCCTAAAACATTAACTTTATACCCCAAATCTTGAACTTTGTATCGATAATACAAACTTAGAATCCCCATTCTAGAATATTTTATCCTAAATTGAAATTATATACTCCAAATAAAAAGTTTAAACCGATCGTCTTGATCTTAAGACATCGAAATTGGAACGTTGGACGACAAAATATAAATTTGGACAATTACTCTATGACTTTGGTCCCCAAATTACTTAGGATGCCAAATTAGAACTAAGGTCCCAAAATAAGAATTATGACCTAAAATAAGAACTTCGGACACCTAATTCGAACTTAGGACACTAAACCTAGAATATTAGACCGCAAATAAGAGCCATGGATCCCAAATAAGCACTCCGGACGTATTTGAACCTAAAATGTAGACCTTTGGACCGCAAATTCAATACTTTGGACACGAAATAAGAACACCGGACTCCAAATCTAGAACTTTGGACCCTAAAGTAGAACTTGGGTCCCAAAATCTGTAAGTTTTATCATTAAGTAAGAACTTAGGACCCAAAATCTAGAACCTTTGACACCCAATATACAACTTTGAAAAGCAAAAGAGAAACTAGGTCTCCAAAATATAAAAACTCTAGGCCATTAAACTAGAAGTTTTTACCCTAAATCTAGAATATTGTCTCGTAAATAAGAACTTTCAACTCCAAGTAAGGGCTTAAAACCGCTAATCTAGAACAAATGAAACCATGTCTAGGATTTTAGACCTAAAATACGAACTTTACGGATATAGAACTTTGACCCCCAAATCATGAACCTTGGACCTAAACTCTTGATATTTTGATGCCTAATAAGAACCAAGGACCCCAAATCTATAACATTGGACCCCTAAAAAGATTTTAGGCTAACAAACTAGAACGTTGGGCCAAAAATCTAGAACTTTGGATTCGTATTAAGAATTTTAGACTTTAAATCTAGATATGAAGCCCCGTATAAGAATTAGGGACCTAGAATGTAGAACAATGAACCCAAAACGTGAAACTATGATCACCTAATAACAACTTAGGACCGACAAACTAAAACTCCAAACTCCTAAACTAGAACTTGGACATTAAATTTGGAAATTCGTACGCCATTATATGCAAAATCTATTGATTGGACCCCGAATACTAACTTAAGACTAAAAATAAGAAGTAAAGCACCAAAACTACAACGTTGGACGTCTAGAAGAACATAAGACACTAAATCTAGAACTTAGATATCGAAATCAAAACTTAGGACCCTAAACCTATAAACTTGGACCACATCTAAGAGCTTAAGATTCTAAATAAGATCATTGGAAATATAACCTAAAACTTAAAATCTCAAACCTTAAAATTACGATCCCGATTTACAACCTTGGATCTCAGATCTAAATATGTAGCCTAAATAAGAACATAGGACTCCAAACCTTGAATTTTAATCCTAAATAACGGCTTAGAGCCCCAAATATGGAACTTTAACCCTAAAACATTAACTTTATACCCCAAATCTTGAACTTTGTATCGATAATACAAACTTAGAATCCCCATTCTAGAATATTTTATCCTAAATTGAAATTATATACTCCAAATAAAAAGTTTAAACCGATCGTCTTGATCTTAAGACATCGAAATTGGAACGTTGGACGACAAAATATAAATTTGGACAATTACTCTATGACTTTGGTCCCCAAATTACTTAGGATGCCAAATTAGAACTAAGGTCCCAAAATAAGAATTATGACCTAAAATAAGAACTTCGGACACCTAATTCGAACTTAGGACACTAAACCTAGAATATTAGACCGCAAATAAGAGCCATGGATCCCAAATAAGCACTCCGGACGTATTTGAACCTAAAATGTAGACCTTTGGACCGCAAATTCAATACTTTGGACACGAAATAAGAACACCGGACTCCAAATCTAGAACTTTGGACCCTAAAGTAGAACTTGGGTCCCAAAATCTGTAAGTTTTATCATTAAGTAAGAACTTAGGACCCAAAATCTAGAACCTTTGACACCCAATATACAACTTTGAAAAGCAAAAGAGAAACTAGGTCTCCAAAATATAAAAACTCTAGGCCATTAAACTAGAAGTTTTTACCCTAAATCTAGAATATTGTCTCGTAAATAAGAACTTTCAACTCCAAGTAAGGGCTTCAAACCGCTAATCTAGAACAAATGAAACCATGTCTAGGATTTTAGACCTAAAATACGAACTTTACGGATATAGAACTTTGACCCCCAAATCATGAACCTTGGACCTAAACTCTTGATATTTTGATGCCTAATAAGAACCAAGGACCCCAAATCTATAACATTGGACCCCTAAAAAGATTTTAGGCTAACAAACTAGAACGTTGGGCCAAAAATCTAGAACTTTGGATTCGTATTAAGAATTTTAGACTTTAAATCTAGATATGAAGCCCCGTATAAGAATTAGGGACCTAGAATGTAGAACAATGAACCCAAAACGTGAAACTATGATCACCTAATAACAACTTAGGACCGACAAACTAAAACTCCAAACTCCTAAACTAGAACTTGGACTTTAAATTTGGAAATTCGTACGCCATTATATGCAAAATCTATTGATTGGACCCCGAATACTAACTTAAGACTAAAAATAAGAAGTAGAGCACCAAAACTACAACGTTGGACGTCTAGAAGAACATAAGACACTAAATCTAGAACTTAGATATCGAAATCAAAACTTAGGACCCTAAACCTATAAACTTGGACCACATCTAAGAGCTTAAGATTCTAAATAAGATCATTGGAAATATAACCTAAAACTTAAAATCTCAAACCTTAAAATTACGATCCCGATTTACAACCTTGGATCTCAGATCTAAATATGTAGCCTAAATAAGAACATAGGACTCCAAACCTTGAATTTTTATCCTAAATAACGGCTTAGAGCCCCAAATATGGAACTTTAACCCTAAAACATTAACTTTATACCCCAAATCTTGAACTTTGTATCGATAATACAAACTTAGAATCCCCATTCTAGAATATTTTATCCTAAATTGAAATTATATACTCCAAATAAAAAGTTTAAACCGATCGTCTTGATCTTAAGACATCGAAATTGGAACGTTGGACGACAAAATATAAATTTGGACAATTACTCTATGACTTTGGTCCCCAAATTACTTAGGATGCCAAATTAGAACTAAGGTCCCAAAATAAGAATTATGACCTAAAATAAGAACTCCGGACACCTAATTCGAACTTAGGACACTAAACCTAGAATATTAGACCGCAAATAAGAGCCATGGATCCCAAATAAGCACTCCGGACGTATTTGAACCTAAAATGTAGACCTTTGGACCGCAAATTCAATACTTTGGACACGAAATAAGAACACCGGACTCCAAATCTAGAACTTTGGACCCTAAAGTAGAACTTGGGTCCCAAAATCTGTAAGTTTTATCATTAAGTAAGAACTTAGGACCCAAAATCTAGAACCTTTGACACCCAATATACAACTTTGAAAAGCAAAAGAGAAACTAGGTCTCCAAAATATAAAAACTCTAGGCCATTAAACTAGAAGTTTTTACCCTAAATCTAGAATATTGTCTCGTAAATAAGAACTTTCAACTCCAAGTAAGGGCTTAAAACCGCTAATCTAGAACAAATGAAACCATGTCTAGGATTTTAGACCTAAAATACGAACTTTACGGATATAGAACTTTGACCCCCAAATCATGAACCTTGGACCTAAACTCTTGATATTTTGATGCCTAATAAGAACCAAGGACCCCAAATCTATAACATTGGACCCCTAAAAAGATTTTAGGCTAACAAACTAGAACGTTGGGCCAAAAATCTAGAACTTTGGATTCGTATTAAGAATTTTAGACTTTAAATCTAGATATGAAGCCCCGTATAAGAATTAGGGACCTAGAATGTAGAACAATGAACCCAAAACGTGAAACTATGATCACCTAATAACAACTTAGGACCGACAAACTAAAACTCCAAACTCCTAAACTAGAACTTGGACATTAAATTTGGAAATTCGTACGCCATTATATGCAAAATCTATTGATTGGACCCCGAATACTAACTTAAGACTAAAAATAAGAAGTAAAGCACCAAAACTACAACGTTGGACGTCTAGAAGAACATAAGACACTAAATCTAGAACTTAGATATCGAAATCAAAACTTAGGACCCTAAACCTATAAACTTGGACCACATCTAAGAGCTTAAGATTCTAAATAAGATCATTGGAAATATAACCTAAAACTTAAAATCTCAAACCTTAAAATTACGATCCCGATTTACAACCTTGGATCTCAGATCTAAATATGTAGCCTAAATAAGAACATAGGACTCCAAACCTTGAATTTTTATCCTAAATAACGGCTTAGAGCCCCAAATATGGAACTTTAACCCTAAAACATTAACTTTATACCCCAAATCTTGAACTTTGTATCGATAATACAAACTTAGAATCCCCATTCTAGAATATTTTATCCTAAATTGAAATTATATACTCCAAATAAAAAGTTTAAACCGATCGTCTTGATCTTAAGACATCGAAATTGGAACGTTGGACGACAAAATATAAATTTGGACAATTACTCTATGACTTTGGTCCCCAAATTACTTAGGATGCCAAATTAGAACTAAGGTCCCAAAATAAGAATTATGACCTAAAATAAGAACTCCGGACACCTAATTCGAACTTAGGACACTAAACCTAGAATATTAGACCGCAAATAAGAGCCATGGATCCCAAATAAGCACTCCGGACGTATTTGAACCTAAAATGTAGACCTTTGGACCGCAAATTCAATACTTTGGACACGAAATAAGAACACCGGACTCCAAATCTAGAACTTTGGACCCTAAAGTAGAACTTGGGTCCCAAAATCTGTAAGTTTTATCATTAAGTAAGAACTTAGGACCCAAAATCTAGAACCTTTGACACCCAATATACAACTTTGAAAAGCAAAAGAGAAACTAGGTCTCCAAAATATAAAAACTCTAGGCCATTAAACTAGAAGTTTTTACCCTAAATCTAGAATATTGTCTCGTAAATAAGAACTTTCAACTCCAAGTAAGGGCTTAAAACCGCTAATCTAGAACAAATGAAACCATGTCTAGGATTTTAGACCTAAAATACGAACTTTACGGATATAGAACTTTGACCCCCAAATCATGAACCTTGGACCTAAACTCTTGATATTTTGATGCCTAATAAGAACCAAGGACCCCAAATCTATAACATTGGACCCCTAAAAAGATTTTAGGCTAACAAACTAGAACGTTGGGCCAAAAATCTAGAACTTTGGATTCGTATTAAGAATTTTAGACTTTAAATCTAGATATGAAGCCCCGTATAAGAATTAGGGACCTAGAATGTAGAACAATGAACCCAAAACGTGAAACTATGATCACCTAATAACAACTTAGGACCGACAAACTAAAACTCCAAACTCCTAAACTAGAACTTGGACTTTAAATTTGGAAATTCGTACGCCATTATATGCAAAATCTATTGATTGGACCCCGAATACTAACTTAAGACTAAAAATAAGAAGTAGAGCACCAAAACTACAACGTTGGACGTCTAGAAGAACATAAGACACTAAATCTAGAACTTAGATATCGAAATCAAAACTTAGGACCCTAAACCTATAAACTTGGACCACATCTAAGAGCTTAAGATTCTAAATAAGATCATTGGAAATATAACCTAAAACTTAAAATCTCAAACCTTAAAATTACGATCCCGATTTACAACCTTGGATCTCAGATCTAAATATGTAGCCTAAATAAGAACATAGGACTCCAAACCTTGAATTTTTATCCTAAATAACGGCTTAGAGCCCCAAATATGGAACTTTAACCCTAAAACATTAACTTTATACCCCAAATCTTGAACTTTGTATCGATAATACAAACTTAGAATCCCCATTCTAGAATATTTTATCCTAAATTGAAATTATATACTCCAAATAAAAAGTTTAAACCGATCGTCTTGATCTTAAGACATCGAAATTGGAACGTTGGACGACAAAATATAAATTTGGACAATTACTCTATGACTTTGGTCCCCAAATTACTTAGGATGCCAAATTAGAACTAAGGTCCCAAAATAAGAATTATGACCTAAAATAAGAACTCCGGACACCTAATTCGAACTTAGGACACTAAACCTAGAATATTAGACCGCAAATAAGAGCCATGGATCCCAAATAAGCACTCCGGACGTATTTGAACCTAAAATGTAGACCTTTGGACCGCAAATTCAATACTTTGGACACGAAATAAGAACACCGGACTCCAAATCTAGAACTTTGGACCCTAAAGTAGAACTTGGGTCCCAAAATCTGTAAGTTTTATCATTAAGTAAGAACTTAGGACCCAAAATCTAGAACCTTTGACACCCAATATACAACTTTGAAAAGCAAAAGAGAAACTAGGTCTCCAAAATATAAAAACTCTAGGCCATTAAACTAGAAGTTTTTACCCTAAATCTAGAATATTGTCTCGTAAATAAGAACTTTCAACTCCAAGTAAGGGCTTAAAACCGCTAATCTAGAACAAATGAAACCATGTCTAGGATTTTAGACCTAAAATACGAACTTTACGGATATAGAACTTTGACCCCCAAATCATGAACCTTGGACCTAAACTCTTGATATTTTGATGCCTAATAAGAACCAAGGACCCCAAATCTATAACATTGGACCCCTAAAAAGATTTTAGGCTAACAAACTAGAACGTTGGGCCAAAAATCTAGAACTTTGGATTCGTATTAAGAATTTTAGACTTTAAATCTAGATATGAAGCCCCGTATAAGAATTAGGGACCTAGAATGTAGAACAATGAACCCAAAACGTGAAACTATGATCACCTAATAACAACTTAGGACCGACAAACTAAAACTCCAAACTCCTAAACTAGAACTTGGACTTTAAATTTGGAAATTCGTACGCCATTATATGCAAAATCTATTGATTGGACCCCGAATACTAACTTAAGACTAAAAATAAGAAGTAGAGCACCAAAACTACAACGTTGGACGTCTAGAAGAACATAAGACACTAAATCTAGAACTTAGATATCGAAATCAAAACTTAGGACCCTAAACCTATAAACTTGGACCACATCTAAGAGCTTAAGATTCTAAATAAGATCATTGGAAATATAACCTAAAACTTAAAATCTCAAACCTTAAAATTACGATCCCGATTTACAACCTTGGATCTCAGATCTAAATATGTAGCCTAAATAAGAACATAGGACTCCAAACCTTGAATTTTTATCCTAAATAACGGCTTAGAGCCCCAAATATGGAACTTTAACCCTAAAACATTAACTTTATACCCCAAATCTTGAACTTTGTATCGATAATACAAACTTAGAATCCCCATTCTAGAATATTTTATCCTAAATTGAAATTATATACTCCAAATAAAAAGTTTAAACCGATCGTCTTGATCTTAAGACATCGAAATTGGAACGTTGGACGACAAAATATAAATTTGGACAATTACTCTATGACTTTGGTCCCCAAATTACTTAGGATGCCAAATTAGAACTAAGGTCCCAAAATAAGAATTATGACCTAAAATAAGAACTCCGGACACCTAATTCGAACTTAGGACACTAAACCTAGAATATTAGACCGCAAATAAGAGCCATGGATCCCAAATAAGCACTCCGGACGTATTTGAACCTAAAATGTAGACCTTTGGACCGCAAATTCAATACTTTGGACACGAAATAAGAACACCGGACTCCAAATCTAGAACTTTGGACCCTAAAGTAGAACTTGGGTCCCAAAATCTGTAAGTTTTATCATTAAGTAAGAACTTAGGACCCAAAATCTAGAACCTTTGACACCCAATATACAACTTTGAAAAGCAAAAGAGAAACTAGGTCTCCAAAATATAAAAACTCTAGGCCATTAAACTAGAAGTTTTTACCCTAAATCTAGAATATTGTCTCGTAAATAAGAACTTTCAACTCCAAGTAAGGGCTTAAAACCGCTAATCTAGAACAAATGAAACCATGTCTAGGATTTTAGACCTAAAATACGAACTTTACGGATATAGAACTTTGACCCCCAAATCATGAACCTTGGACCTAAACTCTTGATATTTTGATGCCTAATAAGAACCAAGGACCCCAAATCTATAACATTGGACCCCTAAAAAGATTTTAGGCTAACAAACTAGAACGTTGGGCCAAAAATCTAGAACTTTGGATTCGTATTAAGAATTTTAGACTTTAAATCTAGATATGAAGCCCCGTATAAGAATTAGGGACCTAGAATGTAGAACAATGAACCCAAAACGTGAAACTATGATCACCTAATAACAACTTAGGACCGACAAACTAAAACTCCAAACTCCTAAACTAGAACTTGGACTTTAAATTTGGAAATTCGTACGCCATTATATGCAAAATCTATTGATTGGACCCCGAATACTAACTTAAGACTAAAAATAAGAAGTAGAGCACCAAAACTACAACGTTGGACGTCTAGAAGAACATAAGACACTAAATCTAGAACTTAGATATCGAAATCAAAACTTAGGACCCTAAACCTATAAACTTGGACCACATCTAAGAGCTTAAGATTCTAAATAAGATCATTGGAAATATAACCTAAAACTTAAAATCTCAAACCTTAAAATTACGATCCCGATTTACAACCTTGGATCTCAGATCTAAATATGTAGCCTAAATAAGAACATAGGACTCCAAACCTTGAATTTTTATCCTAAATAACGGCTTAGAGCCCCAAATATGGAACTTTAACCCTAAAACATTAACTTTATACCCCAAATCTTGAACTTTGTATCGATAATACAAACTTAGAATCCCCATTCTAGAATATTTTATCCTAAATTGAAATTATATACTCCAAATAAAAAGTTTAAACCGATCGTCTTGATCTTAAGACATCGAAATTGGAACGTTGGACGACAAAATATAAATTTGGACAATTACTCTATGACTTTGGTCCCCAAATTACTTAGGATGCCAAATTAGAACTAAGGTCCCAAAATAAGAATTATGACCTAAAATAAGAACTCCGGACACCTAATTCGAACTTAGGACACTAAACCTAGAATATTAGACCGCAAATAAGAGCCATGGATCCCAAATAAGCACTCCGGACGTATTTGAACCTAAAATGTAGACCTTTGGACCGCAAATTCAATACTTTGGACACGAAATAAGAACACCGGACTCCAAATCTAGAACTTTGGACCCTAAAGTAGAACTTGGGTCCCAAAATCTGTAAGTTTTATCATTAAGTAAGAACTTAGGACCCAAAATCTAGAACCTTTGACACCCAATATACAACTTTGAAAAGCAAAAGAGAAACTAGGTCTCCAAAATATAAAAACTCTAGGCCATTAAACTAGAAGTTTTTACCCTAAATCTAGAATATTGTCTCGTAAATAAGAACTTTCAACTCCAAGTAAGGGCTTAAAACTGCTAATCTAGAACAAATGAAACCATGTCTAGGATTTTAGACCTAAAATACGAACTTTACGGATATAGAACTTTGACCCCCAAATCATGAACCTTGGACCTAAACTCTTGATATTTTGATGCCTAATAAGAACCAAGGACCCCAAATCTATAACATTGGACCCCTAAAAAGATTTTAGGCTAACAAACTAGAACGTTGGGCCAAAAATCTAGAACTTTGGATTCGTATTAAGAATTTTAGACTTTAAATCTAGATATGAAGCCCCGTATAAGAATTAGGGACCTAGAATGTAGAACAATGAACCCAAAACGTGAAACTATGATCACCTAATAACAACTTAGGACCGACAAACTAAAACTCCAAACTCCTAAACTAGAACTTGGACTTTAAATTTGGAAATTCGTACGCCATTATATGCAAAATCTATTGATTGGACCCCGAATACTAACTTAAGACTAAAAATAAGAAGTAGAGCACCAAAACTACAACGTTGGACGTCTAGAAGAACATAAGACACTAAATCTAGAACTTAGATATCGAAATCAAAACTTAGGACCCTAAACCTATAAACTTGGACCACATCTAAGAGCTTAAGATTCTAAATAAGATCATTGGAAATATAACCTAAAACTTAAAATCTCAAACCTTAAAATTACGATCCCGATTTACAACCTTGGATCTCAGATCTAAATATGTAGCCTAAATAAGAACATAGGACTCCAAACCTTGAATTTTTATCCTAAATAACGGCTTAGAGCCCCAAATATGGAACTTTAACCCTAAAACATTAACTTTATACCCCAAATCTTGAACTTTGTATCGATAATACAAACTTAGAATCCCCATTCTAGAATATTTTATCCTAAATTGAAATTATATACTCCAAATAAAAAGTTTAAACCGATCGTCTTGATCTTAAGACATCGAAATTGGAACGTTGGACGACAAAATATAAATTTGGACAATTACTCTATGACTTTGGTCCCCAAATTACTTAGGATGCCAAATTAGAACTAAGGTCCCAAAATAAGAATTATGACCTAAAATAAGAACTCCGGACACCTAATTCGAACTTAGGACACTAAACCTAGAATATTAGACCGCAAATAAGAGCCATGGATCCCAAATAAGCACTCCGGACGTATTTGAACCTAAAATGTAGACCTTTGGACCGCAAATTCAATACTTTGGACACGAAATAAGAACACCGGACTCCAAATCTAGAACTTTGGACCCTAAAGTAGAACTTGGGTCCCAAAATCTGTAAGTTTTATCATTAAGTAAGAACTTAGGACCCAAAATCTAGAACCTTTGACACCCAATATACAACTTTGAAAAGCAAAAGAGAAACTAGGTCTCCAAAATATAAAAACTCTAGGCCATTAAACTAGAAGTTTTTACCCTAAATCTAGAATATTGTCTCGTAAATAAGAACTTTCAACTCCAAGTAAGGGCTTAAAACCGCTAATCTAGAACAAATGAAACCATGTCTAGGATTTTAGACCTAAAATACGAACTTTACGGATATAGAACTTTGACCCCCAAATCATGAACCTTGGACCTAAACTCTTGATATTTTGATGCCTAATAAGAACCAAGGACCCCAAATCTATAACATTGGACCCCTAAAAAGATTTTAGGCTAACAAACTAGAACGTTGGGCCAAAAATCTAGAACTTTGGATTCGTATTAAGAATTTTAGACTTTAAATCTAGATATGAAGCCCCGTATAAGAATTAGGGACCTAGAATGTAGAACAATGAACCCAAAACGTGAAACTATGATCACCTAATAACAACTTAGGACCGACAAACTAAAACTCCAAACTCCTAAACTAGAACTTGGACTTTAAATTTGGAAATTCGTACGCCATTATATGCAAAATCTATTGATTGGACCCCGAATACTAACTTAAGACTAAAAATAAGAAGTAGAGCACCAAAACTACAACGTTGGACGTCTAGAAGAACATAAGACACTAAATCTAGAACTTAGATATCGAAATCAAAACTTAGGACCCTAAACCTATAAACTTGGACCACATCTAAGAGCTTAAGATTCTAAATAAGATCATTGGAAATATAACCTAAAACTTAAAATCTCAAACCTTAAAATTACGATCCCGATTTACAACCTTGGATCTCAGATCTAAATATGTAGCCTAAATAAGAACATAGGACTCCAAACCTTGAATTTTTATCCTAAATAACGGCTTAGAGCCCCAAATATGGAACTTTAACCCTAAAACATTAACTTTATACCCCAAATCTTGAACTTTGTATCGATAATACAAACTTAGAATCCCCATTCTAGAATATTTTATCCTAAATTGAAATTATATACTCCAAATAAAAAGTTTAAACCGATCGTCTTGATCTTAAGACATCGAAATTGGAACGTTGGACGACAAAATATAAATTTGGACAATTACTCTATGACTTTGGTCCCCAAATTACTTAGGATGCCAAATTAGAACTAAGGTCCCAAAATAAGAATTATGACCTAAAATAAGAACTCCGGACACCTAATTCGAACTTAGGACACTAAACCTAGAATATTAGACCGCAAATAAGAGCCATGGATCCCAAATAAGCACTCCGGACGTATTTGAACCTAAAATGTAGACCTTTGGACCGCAAATTCAATACTTTGGACACGAAATAAGAACACCGGACTCCAAATCTAGAACTTTGGACCCTAAAGTAGAACTTGGGTCCCAAAATCTGTAAGTTTTATCATTAAGTAAGAACTTAGGACCCAAAATCTAGAACCTTTGACACCCAATATACAACTTTGAAAAGCAAAAGAGAAACTAGGTCTCCAAAATATAAAAACTCTAGGCCATTAAACTAGAAGTTTTTACCCTAAATCTAGAATATTGTCTCGTAAATAAGAACTTTCAACTCCAAGTAAGGGCTTAAAACCGCTAATCTAGAACAAATGAAACCATGTCTAGGATTTTAGACCTAAAATACGAACTTTACGGATATAGAACTTTGACCCCCAAATCATGAACCTTGGACCTAAACTCTTGATATTTTGATGCCTAATAAGAACCAAGGACCCCAAATCTATAACATTGGACCCCTAAAAAGATTTTAGGCTAACAAACTAGAACGTTGGGCCAAAAATCTAGAACTTTGGATTCGTATTAAGAATTTTAGACTTTAAATCTAGATATGAAGCCCCGTATAAGAATTAGGGACCTAGAATGTAGAACAATGAACCCAAAACGTGAAACTATGATCACCTAATAACAACTTAGGACCGACAAACTAAAACTCCAAACTCCTAAACTAGAACTTGGACTTTAAATTTGGAAATTCGTACGCCATTATATGAAAAATCTATTGATTGGACCCCGAATACTAACTTAAGACTAAAAATAAGAAGTAGAGCACCAAAACTACAACGTTGGACGTCTAGAAGAACATAAGACACTAAATCTAGAACTTAGATATCGAAATCAAAACTTAGGACCCTAAACCTATAAACTTGGACCACATCTAAGAGCTTAAGATTCTAAATAAGATCATTGGAAATATAACCTAAAACTTAAAATCTCAAACCTTAAAATTACGATCCCGATTTACAACCTTGGATCTCAGATCTAAATATGTAGCCTAAATAAGAACATAGGACTCCAAACCTTGAATTTTTATCCTAAATAACGGCTTAGAGCCCCAAATATGGAACTTTAACCCTAAAACATTAACTTTATACCCCAAATCTTGAACTTTGTATCGATAATACAAACTTAGAATCCCCATTCTAGAATATTTTATCCTAAATTGAAATTATATACTCCAAATAAAAAGTTTAAACCGATCGTCTTGATCTTAAGACATCGAAATTGGAACGTTGGACGACAAAATATAAATTTGGACAATTACTCTATGACTTTGGTCCCCAAATTACTTAGGATGCCAAATTAGAACTAAGGTCCCAAAATAAGAATTATGACCTAAAATAAGAACTCCGGACACCTAATTCGAACTTAGGACACTAAACCTAGAATATTAGACCGCAAATAAGAGCCATGGATCCCAAATAAGCACTCCGGACGTATTTGAACCTAAAATGTAGACCTTTGGACCGCAAATTCAATACTTTGGACACGAAATAAGAACACCGGACTCCAAATCTAGAACTTTGGACCCTAAAGTAGAACTTGGGTCCCAAAATCTGTAAGTTTTATCATTAAGTAAGAACTTAGGACCCAAAATCTAGAACCTTTGACACCCAATATACAACTTTGAAAAGCAAAAGAGAAACTAGGTCTCCAAAATATAAAAACTCTAGGCCATTAAACTAGAAGTTTTTACCCTAAATCTAGAATATTGTCTCGTAAATAAGAACTTTCAACTCCAAGTAAGGGCTTAAAACCGCTAATCTAGAACAAATGAAACCATGTCTAGGATTTTAGACCTAAAATACGAACTTTACGGATATAGAACTTTGACCCCCAAATCATGAACCTTGGACCTAAACTCTTGATATTTTGATGCCTAATAAGAACCAAGGACCCCAAATCTATAACATTGGACCCCTAAAAAGATTTTAGGCTAACAAACTAGAACGTTGGGCCAAAAATCTAGAACTTTGGATTCGTATTAAGAATTTTAGACTTTAAATCTAGATATGAAGCCCCGTATAAGAATTAGGGACCTAGAATGTAGAACAATGAACCCAAAACGTGAAACTATGATCACCTAATAACAACTTAGGACCGACAAACTAAAACTCCAAACTCCTAAACTAGAACTTGGACTTTAAATTTGGAAATTCGTACGCCATTATATGCAAAATCTATTGATTGGACCCCGAATACTAACTTAAGACTAAAAATAAGAAGTAGAGCACCAAAACTACAACGTTGGACGTCTAGAAGAACATAAGACACTAAATCTAGAACTTAGATATCGAAATCAAAACTTAGGACCCTAAACCTATAAACTTGGACCACATCTAAGAGCTTAAGATTCTAAATAAGATCATTGGAAATATAACCTAAAACTTAAAATCTCAAACCTTAAAATTACGATCCCGATTTACAACCTTGGATCTCAGATCTAAATATGTAGCCTAAATAAGAACATAGGACTCCAAACCTTGAATTTTTATCCTAAATAACGGCTTAGAGCCCCAAATATGGAACTTTAACCCTAAAACATTAACTTTATACCCCAAATCTTGAACTTTGTATCGATAATACAAACTTAGAATCCCCATTCTAGAATATTTTATCCTAAATTGAAATTATATACTCCAAATAAAAAGTTTAAACCGATCGTCTTGATCTTAAGACATCGAAATTGGAACGTTGGACGACAAAATATAAATTTGGACAATTACTCTATGACTTTGGTCCCCAAATTACTTAGGATGCCAAATTAGAACTAAGGTCCCAAAATAAGAATTATGACCTAAAATAAGAACTCCGGACACCTAATTCGAACTTAGGACACTAAACCTAGAATATTAGACCGCAAATAAGAGCCATGGATCCCAAATAAGCACTCCGGACGTATTTGAACCTAAAATGTAGACCTTTGGACCGCAAATTCAATACTTTGGACACGAAATAAGAACACCGGACTCCAAATCTAGAACTTTGGACCCTAAAGTAGAACTTGGGTCCCAAAATCTGTAAGTTTTATCATTAAGTAAGAACTTAGGACCCAAAATCTAGAACCTTTGACACCCAATATACAACTTTGAAAAGCAAAAGAGAAACTAGGTCTCCAAAATATAAAAACTCTAGGCCATTAAACTAGAAGTTTTTACCCTAAATCTAGAATATTGTCTCGTAAATAAGAACTTTCAACTCCAAGTAAGGGCTTAAAACCGCTAATCTAGAACAAATGAAACCATGTCTAGGATTTTAGACCTAAAATACGAACTTTACGGATATAGAACTTTGACCCCCAAATCATGAACCTTGGACCTAAACTCTTGATATTTTGATGCCTAATAAGAACCAAGGACCCCAAATCTATAACATTGGACCCCTAAAAAGATTTTAGGCTAACAAACTAGAACGTTGGGCCAAAAATCTAGAACTTTGGATTCGTATTAAGAATTTTAGACTTTAAATCTAGATATGAAGCCCCGTATAAGAATTAGGGACCTAGAATGTAGAACAATGAACCCAAAACGTGAAACTATGATCACCTAATAACAACTTAGGACCGACAAACTAAAACTCCAAACTCCTAAACTAGAACTTGGACTTTAAATTTGGAAATTCGTACGCCATTATATGCAAAATCTATTGATTGGACCCCGAATACTAACTTAAGACTAAAAATAAGAAGTAGAGCACCAAAACTACAACGTTGGACGTCTAGAAGAACATAAGACACTAAATCTAGAACTTAGATATCGAAATCAAAACTTAGGACCCTAAACCTATAAACTTGGACCACATCTAAGAGCTTAAGATTCTAAATAAGATCATTGGAAATATAACCTAAAACTTAAAATCTCAAACCTTAAAATTACGATCCCGATTTACAACCTTGGATCTCAGATCTAAATATGTAGCCTAAATAAGAACATAGGACTCCAAACCTTGAATTTTTATCCTAAATAACGGCTTAGAGCCCCAAATATGGAACTTTAACCCTAAAACATTAACTTTATACCCCAAATCTTGAACTTTGTATCGATAATACAAACTTAGAATCCCCATTCTAGAATATTTTATCCTAAATTGAAATTATATACTCCAAATAAAAAGTTTAAACCGATCGTCTTGATCTTAAGACATCGAAATTGGAACGTTGGACGACAAAATATAAATTTGGACAATTACTCTATGACTTTGGTCCCCAAATTACTTAGGATGCCAAATTAGAACTAAGGTCCCAAAATAAGAATTATGACCTAAAATAAGAACTCCGGACACCTAATTCGAACTTAGGACACTAAACCTAGAATATTAGACCGCAAATAAGAGCCATGGATCCCAAATAAGCACTCCGGACGTATTTGAACCTAAAATGTAGACCTTTGGACCGCAAATTCAATACTTTGGACACGAAATAAGAACACCGGACTCCAAATCTAGAACTTTGGACCCTAAAGTAGAACTTGGGTCCCAAAATCTGTAAGTTTTATCATTAAGTAAGAACTTAGGACCCAAAATCTAGAACCTTTGACACCCAATATACAACTTTGAAAAGCAAAAGAGAAACTAGGTCTCCAAAATATAAAAACTCTAGGCCATTAAACTAGAAGTTTTTACCCTAAATCTAGAATATTGTCTCGTAAATAAGAACTTTCAACTCCAAGTAAGGGCTTAAAACCGCTAATCTAGAACAAATGAAACCATGTCTAGGATTTTAGACCTAAAATACGAACTTTACGGATATAGAACTTTGACCCCCAAATCATGAACCTTGGACCTAAACTCTTGATATTTTGATGCCTAATAAGAACCAAGGACCCCAAATCTATAACATTGGACCCCTAAAAAGATTTTAGGCTAACAAACTAGAACGTTGGGCCAAAAATCTAGAACTTTGGATTCGTATTAAGAATTTTAGACTTTAAATCTAGATATGAAGCCCCGTATAAGAATTAGGGACCTAGAATGTAGAACAATGAACCCAAAACGTGAAACTATGATCACCTAATAACAACTTAGGACCGACAAACTAAAACTCCAAACTCCTAAACTAGAACTTGGACATTAAATTTGGAAATTCGTACGCCATTATATGCAAAATCTATTGATTGGACCCCGAATACTAACTTAAGACTAAAAATAAGAAGTAAAGCACCAAAACTACAACGTTGGACGTCTAGAAGAACATAAGACACTAAATCTAGAACTTAGATATCGAAATCAAAACTTAGGACCCTAAACCTATAAACTTGGACCACATCTAAGAGCTTAAGATTCTAAATAAGATCATTGGAAATATAACCTAAAACTTAAAATCTCAAACCTTAAAATTACGATCCCGATTTACAACCTTGGATCTCAGATCTAAATATGTAGCCTAAATAAGAACATAGGACTCCAAACCTTGAATTTTTATCCTAAATAACGGCTTAGAGCCCCAAATATGGAACTTTAACCCTAAAACATTAACTTTATACCCCAAATCTTGAACTTTGTATCGATAATACAAACTTAGAATCCCCATTCTAGAATATTTTATCCTAAATTGAAATTATATACTCCAAATAAAAAGTTTAAACCGATCGTCTTGATCTTAAGACATCGAAATTGGAACGTTGGACGACAAAATATAAATTTGGACAATTACTCTATGACTTTGGTCCCCAAATTACTTAGGATGCCAAATTAGAACTAAGGTCCCAAAATAAGAATTATGACCTAAAATAAGAACTTCGGACACCTAATTCGAACTTAGGACACTAAACCTAGAATATTAGACCGCAAATAAGAGCCATGGATCCCAAATAAGCACTCCGGACGTATTTGAACCTAAAATGTAGACCTTTGGACCGCAAATTCAATACTTTGGACACGAAATAAGAACACCGGACTCCAAATCTAGAACTTTGGACCCTAGAGTAGAACTTGGGTCCCAAAATCTGTAAGTTTTATCATTAAGTAAGAACTTAGGACCCAAAATCTAGAACCTTTGACACCCAATATACAACTTTGAAAAGCAAAAGAGAAACTAGGTCTCCAAAATATAAAAACTCTAGGCCATTAAACTAGAAGTTTTTACCCTAAATCTAGAATATTGTCTCGTAAATAAGAACTTTCAACTCCAAGTAAGGGCTTAAAACCGCTAATCTAGAACAAATGAAACCATGTCTAGGATTTTAGACCTAAAATACGAACTTTACGGATATAGAACTTTGACCCCCAAATCATGAACCTTGGACCTAAACTCTTGATATTTTGATGCCTAATAAGAACCAAGGACCCCAAATCTATAACATTGGACCCCTAAAAAGATTTTAGGCTAACAAACTAGAACGTTGGGCCAAAAATCTAGAACTTTGGATTCGTATTAAGAATTTTAGACTTTAAATCTAGATATGAAGCCCCGTATAAGAATTAGGGACCTAGAATGTAGAACAATGAACCCAAAACGTGAAACTATGATCACCTAATAACAACTTAGGACCGACAAACTAAAACTCCAAACTCCTAAACTAGAACTTGGACTTTAAATTTGGAAATTCGTACGCCATTATATGCAAAATCTATTGATTGGACCCCGAATACTAACTTAAGACTAAAAATAAGAAGTAGAGCACCAAAACTACAACGTTGGACGTCTAGAAGAACATAAGACACTAAATCTAGAACTTAGATATCGAAATCAAAACTTAGGACCCTAAACCTATAAACTTGGACCACATCTAAGAGCTTAAGATTCTAAATAAGATCATTGGAAATATAACCTAAAACTTAAAATCTCAAACCTTAAAATTACGATCCCGATTTACAACCTTGGATCTCAGATCTAAATATGTAGCCTAAATAAGAACATAGGACTCCAAACCTTGAATTTTTATCCTAAATAACGGCTTAGAGCCCCAAATATGGAACTTTAACCCTAAAACATTAACTTTATACCCCAAATCTTGAACTTTGTATCGATAATACAAACTTAGAATCCCCATTCTAGAATATTTTATCCTAAATTGAAATTATATACTCCAAATAAAAAGTTTAAACCGATCGTCTTGATCTTAAGACATCGAAATTGGAACGTTGGACGACAAAATATAAATTTGGACAATTACTCTATGACTTTGGTCCCCAAATTACTTAGGATGCCAAATTAGAACTAAGGTCCCAAAATAAGAATTATGACCTAAAATAAGAACTCCGGACACCTAATTCGAACTTAGGACACTAAACCTAGAATATTAGACCGCAAATAAGAGCCATGGATCCCAAATAAGCACTCCGGACGTATTTGAACCTAAAATGTAGACCTTTGGACCGCAAATTCAATACTTTGGACACGAAATAAGAACACCGGACTCCAAATCTAGAACTTTGGACCCTAAAGTAGAACTTGGGTCCCAAAATCTGTAAGTTTTATCATTAAGTAAGAACTTAGGACCCAAAATCTAGAACCTTTGACACCCAATATACAACTTTGAAAAGCAAAAGAGAAACTAGGTCTCCAAAATATAAAAACTCTAGGCCATTAAACTAGAAGTTTTTACCCTAAATCTAGAATATTGTCTCGTAAATAAGAACTTTCAACTCCAAGTAAGGGCTTAAAACCGCTAATCTAGAACAAATGAAACCATGTCTAGGATTTTAGACCTAAAATACGAACTTTACGGATATAGAACTTTGACCCCCAAATCATGAACCTTGGACCTAAACTCTTGATATTTTGATGCCTAATAAGAACCAAGGACCCCAAATCTATAACATTGGACCCCTAAAAAGATTTTAGGCTAACAAACTAGAACGTTGGGCCAAAAATCTAGAACTTTGGATTCGTATTAAGAATTTTAGACTTTAAATCTAGATATGAAGCCCCGTATAAGAATTAGGGACCTAGAATGTAGAACAATGAACCCAAAACGTGAAACTATGATCACCTAATAACAACTTAGGACCGACAAACTAAAACTCCAAACTCCTAAACTAGAACTTGGACATTAAATTTGGAAATTCGTACGCCATTATATGCAAAATCTATTGATTGGACCCCGAATACTAACTTAAGACTAAAAATAAGAAGTAAAGCACCAAAACTACAACGTTGGACGTCTAGAAGAACATAAGACACTAAATCTAGAACTTAGATATCGAAATCAAAACTTAGGACCCTAAACCTATAAACTTGGACCACATCTAAGAGCTTAAGATTCTAAATAAGATCATTGGAAATATAACCTAAAACTTAAAATCTCAAACCTTAAAATTACGATCCCGATTTACAACCTTGGATCTCAGATCTAAATATGTAGCCTAAATAAGAACATAGGACTCCAAACCTTGAATTTTTATCCTAAATAACGGCTTAGAGCCCCAAATATGGAACTTTAACCCTAAAACATTAACTTTATACCCCAAATCTTGAACTTTGTATCGATAATACAAACTTAGAATCCCCATTCTAGAATATTTTATCCTAAATTGAAATTATATACTCCAAATAAAAAGTTTAAACCGATCGTCTTGATCTTAAGACATCGAAATTGGAACGTTGGACGACAAAATATAAATTTGGACAATTACTCTATGACTTTGGTCCCCAAATTACTTAGGATGCCAAATTAGAACTAAGGTCCCAAAATAAGAATTATGACCTAAAATAAGAACTCCGGACACCTAATTCGAACTTAGGACACTAAACCTAGAATATTAGACCGCAAATAAGAGCCATGGATCCCAAATAAGCACTCCGGACGTATTTGAACCTAAAATGTAGACCTTTGGACCGCAAATTCAATACTTTGGACACGAAATAAGAACACCGGACTCCAAATCTAGAACTTTGGACCCTAAAGTAGAACTTGGGTCCCAAAATCTGTAAGTTTTATCATTAAGTAAGAACTTAGGACCCAAAATCTAGAACCTTTGACACCCAATATACAACTTTGAAAAGCAAAAGAGAAACTAGGTCTCCAAAATATAAAAACTCTAGGCCATTAAACTAGAAGTTTTTACCCTAAATCTAGAATATTGTCTCGTAAATAAGAACTTTCAACTCCAAGTAAGGGCTTAAAACCGCTAATCTAGAACAAATGAAACCATGTCTAGGATTTTAGACCTAAAATACGAACTTTACGGATATAGAACTTTGACCCCCAAATCATGAACCTTGGACCTAAACTCTTGATATTTTGATGCCTAATAAGAACCAAGGACCCCAAATCTATAACATTGGACCCCTAAAAAGATTTTAGGCTAACAAACTAGAACGTTGGGCCAAAAATCTAGAACTTTGGATTCGTATTAAGAATTTTAGACTTTAAATCTAGATATGAAGCCCCGTATAAGAATTAGGGACCTAGAATGTAGAACAATGAACCCAAAACGTGAAACTATGATCACCTAATAACAACTTAGGACCGACAAACTAAAACTCCAAACTCCTAAACTAGAACTTGGACATTAAATTTGGAAATTCGTACGCCATTATATGCAAAATCTATTGATTGGACCCCGAATACTAACTTAAGACTAAAAATAAGAAGTAAAGCACCAAAACTACAACGTTGGACGTCTAGAAGAACATAAGACACTAAATCTAGAACTTAGATATCGAAATCAAAACTTAGGACCCTAAACCTATAAACTTGGACCACATCTAAGAGCTTAAGATTCTAAATAAGATCATTGGAAATATAACCTAAAACTTAAAATCTCAAACCTTAAAATTACGATCCCGATTTACAACCTTGGATCTCAGATCTAAATATGTAGCCTAAATAAGAACATAGGACTCCAAACCTTGAATTTTTATCCTAAATAACGGCTTAGAGCCCCAAATATGGAACTTTAACCCTAAAACATTAACTTTATACCCCAAATCTTGAACTTTGTATCGATAATACAAACTTAGAATCCCCATTCTAGAATATTTTATCCTAAATTGAAATTATATACTCCAAATAAAAAGTTTAAACCGATCGTCTTGATCTTAAGACATCGAAATTGGAACGTTGGACGACAAAATATAAATTTGGACAATTACTCTATGACTTTGGTCCCCAAATTACTTAGGATGCCAAATTAGAACTAAGGTCCCAAAATAAGAATTATGACCTAAAATAAGAACTCCGGACACCTAATTCGAACTTAGGACACTAAACCTAGAATATTAGACCGCAAATAAGAGCCATGGATCCCAAATAAGCACTCCGGACGTATTTGAACCTAAAATGTAGACCTTTGGACCGCAAATTCAATACTTTGGACACGAAATAAGAACACCGGACTCCAAATCTAGAACTTTGGACCCTAAAGTAGAACTTGGGTCCCAAAATCTGTAAGTTTTATCATTAAGTAAGAACTTAGGACCCAAAATCTAGAACCTTTGACACCCAATATACAACTTTGAAAAGCAAAAGAGAAACTAGGTCTCCAAAATATAAAAACTCTAGGCCATTAAACTAGAAGTTTTTACCCTAAATCTAGAATATTGTCTCGTAAATAAGAACTTTCAACTCCAAGTAAGGGCTTAAAACCGCTAATCTAGAACAAATGAAACCATGTCTAGGATTTTAGACCTAAAATACGAACTTTACGGATATAGAACTTTGACCCCCAAATCATGAACCTTGGACCTAAACTCTTGATATTTTGATGCCTAATAAGAACCAAGGACCCCAAATCTATAACATTGGACCCCTAAAAAGATTTTAGGCTAACAAACTAGAACGTTGGGCCAAAAATCTAGAACTTTGGATTCGTATTAAGAATTTTAGACTTTAAATCTAGATATGAAGCCCCGTATAAGAATTAGGGACCTAGAATGTAGAACAATGAACCCAAAACGTGAAACTATGATCACCTAATAACAACTTAGGACCGACAAACTAAAACTCCAAACTCCTAAACTAGAACTTGGACTTTAAATTTGGAAATTCGTACGCCATTATATGCAAAATCTATTGATTGGACCCCGAATACTAACTTAAGACTAAAAATAAGAAGTAGAGCACCAAAACTACAACGTTGGACGTCTAGAAGAACATAAGACACTAAATCTAGAACTTAGATATCGAAATCAAAACTTAGGACCCTAAACCTATAAACTTGGACCACATCTAAGAGCTTAAGATTCTAAATAAGATCATTGGAAATATAACCTAAAACTTAAAATCTCAAACCTTAAAATTACGATCCCGATTTACAACCTTGGATCTCAGATCTAAATATGTAGCCTAAATAAGAACATAGGACTCCAAACCTTGAATTTTTATCCTAAATAACGGCTTAGAGCCCCAAATATGGAACTTTAACCCTAAAACATTAACTTTATACCCCAAATCTTGAACTTTGTATCGATAATACAAACTTAGAATCCCCATTCTAGAATATTTTATCCTAAATTGAAATTATATACTCCAAATAAAAAGTTTAAACCGATCGTCTTGATCTTAAGACATCGAAATTGGAACGTTGGACGACAAAATATAAATTTGGACAATTACTCTATGACTTTGGTCCCCAAATTACTTAGGATGCCAAATTAGAACTAAGGTCCCAAAATAAGAATTATGACCTAAAATAAGAACTCCGGACACCTAATTCGAACTTAGGACACTAAACCTAGAATATTAGACCGCAAATAAGAGCCATGGATCCCAAATAAGCACTCCGGACGTATTTGAACCTAAAATGTAGACCTTTGGACCGCAAATTCAATACTTTGGACACGAAATAAGAACACCGGACTCCAAATCTAGAACTTTGGACCCTAAAGTAGAACTTGGGTCCCAAAATCTGTAAGTTTTATCATTAAGTAAGAACTTAGGACCCAAAATCTAGAACCTTTGACACCCAATATACAACTTTGAAAAGCAAAAGAGAAACTAGGTCTCCAAAATATAAAAACTCTAGGCCATTAAACTAGAAGTTTTTACCCTAAATCTAGAATATTGTCTCGTAAATAAGAACTTTCAACTCCAAGTAAGGGCTTAAAACCGCTAATCTAGAACAAATGAAACCATGTCTAGGATTTTAGACCTAAAATACGAACTTTACGGATATAGAACTTTGACCCCCAAATCATGAACCTTGGACCTAAACTCTTGATATTTTGATGCCTAATAAGAACCAAGGACCCCAAATCTATAACATTGGACCCCTAAAAAGATTTTAGGCTAACAAACTAGAACGTTGGGCCAAAAATCTAGAACTTTGGATTCGTATTAAGAATTTTAGACTTTAAATCTAGATATGAAGCCCCGTATAAGAATTAGGGACCTAGAATGTAGAACAATGAACCCAAAACGTGAAACTATGATCACCTAATAACAACTTAGGACCGACAAACTAAAACTCCAAACTCCTAAACTAGAACTTGGACATTAAATTTGGAAATTCGTACGCCATTATATGCAAAATCTATTGATTGGACCCCGAATACTAACTTAAGACTAAAAATAAGAAGTAAAGCACCAAAACTACAACGTTGGACGTCTAGAAGAACATAAGACACTAAATCTAGAACTTAGATATCGAAATCAAAACTTAGGACCCTAAACCTATAAACTTGGACCACATCTAAGAGCTTAAGATTCTAAATAAGATCATTGGAAATATAACCTAAAACTTAAAATCTCAAACCTTAAAATTACGATCCCGATTTACAACCTTGGATCTCAGATCTAAATATGTAGCCTAAATAAGAACATAGGACTCCAAACCTTGAATTTTTATCCTAAATAACGGCTTAGAGCCCCAAATATGGAACTTTAACCCTAAAACATTAACTTTATACCCCAAATCTTGAACTTTGTATCGATAATACAAACTTAGAATCCCCATTCTAGAATATTTTATCCTAAATTGAAATTATATACTCCAAATAAAAAGTTTAAACCGATCGTCTTGATCTTAAGACATCGAAATTGGAACGTTGGACGACAAAATATAAATTTGGACAATTACTCTATGACTTTGGTCCCCAAATTACTTAGGATGCCAAATTAGAACTAAGGTCCCAAAATAAGAATTATGACCTAAAATAAGAACTCCGGACACCTAATTCGAACTTAGGACACTAAACCTAGAATATTAGACCGCAAATAAGAGCCATGGATCCCAAATAAGCACTCCGGACGTATTTGAACCTAAAATGTAGACCTTTGGACCGCAAATTCAATACTTTGGACACGAAATAAGAACACCGGACTCCAAATCTAGAACTTTGGACCCTAAAGTAGAACTTGGGTCCCAAAATCTGTAAGTTTTATCATTAAGTAAGAACTTAGGACCCAAAATCTAGAACCTTTGACACCCAATATACAACTTTGAAAAGCAAAAGAGAAACTAGGTCTCCAAAATATAAAAACTCTAGGCCATTAAACTAGAAGTTTTTACCCTAAATCTAGAATATTGTCTCGTAAATAAGAACTTTCAACTCCAAGTAAGGGCTTAAAACCGCTAATCTAGAACAAATGAAACCATGTCTAGGATTTTAGACCTAAAATACGAACTTTACGGATATAGAACTTTGACCCCCAAATCATGAACCTTGGACCTAAACTCTTGATATTTTGATGCCTAATAAGAACCAAGGACCCCAAATCTATAACATTGGACCCCTAAAAAGATTTTAGGCTAACAAACTAGAACGTTGGGCCAAAAATCTAGAACTTTGGATTCGTATTAAGAATTTTAGACTTTAAATCTAGATATGAAGCCCCGTATAAGAATTAGGGACCTAGAATGTAGAACAATGAACCCAAAACGTGAAACTATGATCACCTAATAACAACTTAGGACCGACAAACTAAAACTCCAAACTCCTAAACTAGAACTTGGACATTAAATTTGGAAATTCGTACGCCATTATATGCAAAATCTATTGATTGGACCCCGAATACTAACTTAAGACTAAAAATAAGAAGTAAAGCACCAAAACTACAACGTTGGACGTCTAGAAGAACATAAGACACTAAATCTAGAACTTAGATATCGAAATCAAAACTTAGGACCCTAAACCTATAAACTTGGACCACATCTAAGAGCTTAAGATTCTAAATAAGATCATTGGAAATATAACCTAAAACTTAAAATCTCAAACCTTAAAATTACGATCCCGATTTACAACCTTGGATCTCAGATCTAAATATGTAGCCTAAATAAGAACATAGGACTCCAAACCTTGAATTTTTATCCTAAATAACGGCTTAGAGCCCCAAATATGGAACTTTAACCCTAAAACATTAACTTTATACCCCAAATCTTGAACTTTGTATCGATAATACAAACTTAGAATCCCCATTCTAGAATATTTTATCCTAAATTGAAATTATATACTCCAAATAAAAAGTTTAAACCGATCGTCTTGATCTTAAGACATCGAAATTGGAACGTTGGACGACAAAATATAAATTTGGACAATTACTCTATGACTTTGGTCCCCAAATTACTTAGGATGCCAAATTAGAACTAAGGTCCCAAAATAAGAATTATGACCTAAAATAAGAACTCCGGACACCTAATTCGAACTTAGGACACTAAACCTAGAATATTAGACCGCAAATAAGAGCCATGGATCCCAAATAAGCACTCCGGACGTATTTGAACCTAAAATGTAGACCTTTGGACCGCAAATTCAATACTTTGGACACGAAATAAGAACACCGGACTCCAAATCTAGAACTTTGGACCCTAAAGTAGAACTTGGGTCCCAAAATCTGTAAGTTTTATCATTAAGTAAGAACTTAGGACCCAAAATCTAGAACCTTTGACACCCAATATACAACTTTGAAAAGCAAAAGAGAAACTAGGTCTCCAAAATATAAAAACTCTAGGCCATTAAACTAGAAGTTTTTACCCTAAATCTAGAATATTGTCTCGTAAATAAGAACTTTCAACTCCAAGTAAGGGCTTAAAACCGCTAATCTAGAACAAATGAAACCATGTCTAGGATTTTAGACCTAAAATACGAACTTTACGGATATAGAACTTTGACCCCCAAATCATGAACCTTGGACCTAAACTCTTGATATTTTGATGCCTAATAAGAACCAAGGACCCCAAATCTATAACATTGGACCCCTAAAAAGATTTTAGGCTAACAAACTAGAACGTTGGGCCAAAAATCTAGAACTTTGGATTCGTATTAAGAATTTTAGACTTTAAATCTAGATATGAAGCCCCGTATAAGAATTAGGGACCTAGAATGTAGAACAATGAACCCAAAACGTGAAACTATGATCACCTAATAACAACTTAGGACCGACAAACTAAAACTCCAAACTCCTAAACTAGAACTTGGACATTAAATTTGGAAATTCGTACGCCATTATATGCAAAATCTATTGATTGGACCCCGAATACTAACTTAAGACTAAAAATAAGAAGTAAAGCACCAAAACTACAACGTTGGACGTCTAGAAGAACATAAGACACTAAATCTAGAACTTAGATATCGAAATCAAAACTTAGGACCCTAAACCTATAAACTTGGACCACATCTAAGAGCTTAAGATTCTAAATAAGATCATTGGAAATATAACCTAAAACTTAAAATCTCAAACCTTAAAATTACGATCCCGATTTACAACCTTGGATCTCAGATCTAAATATGTAGCCTAAATAAGAACATAGGACTCCAAACCTTGAATTTTTATCCTAAATAACGGCTTAGAGCCCCAAATATGGAACTTTAACCCTAAAACATTAACTTTATACCCCAAATCTTGAACTTTGTATCGATAATACAAACTTAGAATCCCCATTCTAGAATATTTTATCCTAAATTGAAATTATATACTCCAAATAAAAAGTTTAAACCGATCGTCTTGATCTTAAGACATCGAAATTGGAACGTTGGACGACAAAATATAAATTTGGACAATTACTCTATGACTTTGGTCCCCAAATTACTTAGGATGCCAAATTAGAACTAAGGTCCCAAAATAAGAATTATGACCTAAAATAAGAACTTCGGACACCTAATTCGAACTTAGGACACTAAACCTAGAATATTAGACCGCAAATAAGAGCCATGGATCCCAAATAAGCACTCCGGACGTATTTGAACCTAAAATGTAGACCTTTGGACCGCAAATTCAATACTTTGGACACGAAATAAGAACACCGGACTCCAAATCTAGAACTTTGGACCCTAAAGTAGAACTTGGGTCCCAAAATCTGTAAGTTTTATCATTAAGTAAGAACTTAGGACCCAAAATCTAGAACCTTTGACACCCAATATACAACTTTGAAAAGCAAAAGAGAAACTAGGTCTCCAAAATATAAAAACTCTAGGCCATTAAACTAGAAGTTTTTACCCTAAATCTAGAATATTGTCTCGTAAATAAGAACTTTCAACTCCAAGTAAGGGCTTAAAACCGCTAATCTAGAACAAATGAAACCATGTCTAGGATTTTAGACCTAAAATACGAACTTTACGGATATAGAACTTTGACCCCCAAATCATGAACCTTGGACCTAAACTCTTGATATTTTGATGCCTAATAAGAACCAAGGACCCCAAATCTATAACATTGGACCCCTAAAAAGATTTTAGGCTAACAAACTAGAACGTTGGGCCAAAAATCTAGAACTTTGGATTCGTATTAAGAATTTTAGACTTTAAATCTAGATATGAAGCCCCGTATAAGAATTAGGGACCTAGAATGTAGAACAATGAACCCAAAACGTGAAACTATGATCACCTAATAACAACTTAGGACCGACAAACTAAAACTCCAAACTCCTAAACTAGAACTTGGACATTAAATTTGGAAATTCGTACGCCATTATATGCAAAATCTATTGATTGGACCCCGAATACTAACTTAAGACTAAAAATAAGAAGTAGAGCACCAAAACTACAACGTTGGACGTCTAGAAGAACATAAGACACTAAATCTAGAACTTAGATATCGAAATCAAAACTTAGGACCCTAAACCTATAAACTTGGACCACATCTAAGAGCTTAAGATTCTAAATAAGATCATTGGAAATATAACCTAAAACTTAAAATCTCAAACCTTAAAATTACGATCCCGATTTACAACCTTGGATCTCAGATCTAAATATGTAGCCTAAATAAGAACATAGGACTCCAAACCTTGAATTTTAATCCTAAATAACGGCTTAGAGCCCCAAATATGGAACTTTAACCCTAAAACATTAACTTTATACCCCAAATCTTGAACTTTGTATCGATAATACAAACTTAGAATCCCCATTCTAGAATATTTTATCCTAAATTGAAATTATATACTCCAAATAAAAAGTTTAAACCGATCGTCTTGATCTTAAGACATCGAAATTGGAACGTTGGACGACAAAATATAAATTTGGACAATTACTCTATGACTTTGGTCCCCAAATTACTTAGGATGCCAAATTAGAACTAAGGTCCCAAAATAAGAATTATGACCTAAAATAAGAACTCCGGACACCTAATTCGAACTTAGGACACTAAACCTAGAATATTAGACCGCAAATAAGAGCCATGGATCCCAAATAAGCACTCCGGACGTATTTGAACCTAAAATGTAGACCTTTGGACCGCAAATTCAATACTTTGGACACGAAATAAGAACACCGGACTCCAAATCTAGAACTTTGGACCCTAAAGTAGAACTTGGGTCCCAAAATCTGTAAGTTTTATCATTAAGTAAGAACTTAGGACCCAAAATCTAGAACCTTTGACACCCAATATACAACTTTGAAAAGCAAAAGAGAAACTAGGTCTCCAAAATATAAAAACTCTAGGCCATTAAACTAGAAGTTTTTACCCTAAATCTAGAATATTGTCTCGTAAATAAGAACTTTCAACTCCAAGTAAGGGCTTAAAACCGCTAATCTAGAACAAATGAAACCATGTCTAGGATTTTAGACCTAAAATACGAACTTTACGGATATAGAACTTTGACCCCCAAATCATGAACCTTGGACCTAAACTCTTGATATTTTGATGCCTAATAAGAACCAAGGACCCCAAATCTATAACATTGGACCCCTAAAAAGATTTTAGGCTAACAAACTAGAACGTTGGGCCAAAAATCTAGAACTTTGGATTCGTATTAAGAATTTTAGACTTTAAATCTAGATATGAAGCCCCGTATAAGAATTAGGGACCTAGAATGTAGAACAATGAACCCAAAACGTGAAACTATGATCACCTAATAACAACTTAGGACCGACAAACTAAAACTCCAAACTCCTAAACTAGAACTTGGACATTAAATTTGGAAATTCGTACGCCATTATATGCAAAATCTATTGATTGGACCCCGAATACTAACTTAAGACTAAAAATAAGAAGTAAAGCACCAAAACTACAACGTTGGACGTCTAGAAGAACATAAGACACTAAATCTAGAACTTAGATATCGAAATCAAAACTTAGGACCCTAAACCTATAAACTTGGACCACATCTAAGAGCTTAAGATTCTAAATAAGATCATTGGAAATATAACCTAAAACTTAAAATCTCAAACCTTAAAATTACGATCCCGATTTACAACCTTGGATCTCAGATCTAAATATGTAGCCTAAATAAGAACATAGGACTCCAAACCTTGAATTTTTATCCTAAATAACGGCTTAGAGCCCCAAATATGGAACTTTAACCCTAAAACATTAACTTTATACCCCAAATCTTGAACTTTGTATCGATAATACAAACTTAGAATCCCCATTCTAGAATATTTTATCCTAAATTGAAATTATATACTCCAAATAAAAAGTTTAAACCGATCGTCTTGATCTTAAGACATCGAAATTGGAACGTTGGACGACAAAATATAAATTTGGACAATTACTCTATGACTTTGGTCCCCAAATTACTTAGGATGCCAAATTAGAACTAAGGTCCCAAAATAAGAATTATGACCTAAAATAAGAACTTCGGACACCTAATTCGAACTTAGGACACTAAACCTAGAATATTAGACCGCAAATAAGAGCCATGGATCCCAAATAAGCACTCCGGACGTATTTGAACCTAAAATGTAGACCTTTGGACCGCAAATTCAATACTTTGGACACGAAATAAGAACACCGGACTCCAAATCTAGAACTTTGGACCCTAAAGTAGAACTTGGGTCCCAAAATCTGTAAGTTTTATCATTAAGTAAGAACTTAGGACCCAAAATCTAGAACCTTTGACACCCAATATACAACTTTGAAAAGCAAAAGAGAAACTAGGTCTCCAAAATATAAAAACTCTAGGCCATTAAACTAGAAGTTTTTACCCTAAATCTAGAATATTGTCTCGTAAATAAGAACTTTCAACTCCAAGTAAGGGCTTAAAACCGCTAATCTAGAACAAATGAAACCATGTCTAGGATTTTAGACCTAAAATACGAACTTTACGGATATAGAACTTTGACCCCCAAATCATGAACCTTGGACCTAAACTCTTGATATTTTGATGCCTAATAAGAACCAAGGACCCCAAATCTATAACATTGGACCCCTAAAAAGATTTTAGGCTAACAAACTAGAACGTTGGGCCAAAAATCTAGAACTTTGGATTCGTATTAAGAATTTTAGACTTTAAATCTAGATATGAAGCCCCGTATAAGAATTAGGGACCTAGAATGTAGAACAATGAACCCAAAACGTGAAACTATGATCACCTAATAACAACTTAGGACCGACAAACTAAAACTCCAAACTCCTAAACTAGAACTTGGACATTAAATTTGGAAATTCGTACGCCATTATATGCAAAATCTATTGATTGGACCCCGAATACTAACTTAAGACTAAAAATAAGAAGTAGAGCACCAAAACTACAACGTTGGACGTCTAGAAGAACATAAGACACTAAATCTAGAACTTAGATATCGAAATCAAAACTTAGGACCCTAAACCTATAAACTTGGACCACATCTAAGAGCTTAAGATTCTAAATAAGATCATTGGAAATATAACCTAAAACTTAAAATCTCAAACCTTAAAATTACGATCCCGATTTACAACCTTGGATCTCAGATCTAAATATGTAGCCTAAATAAGAACATAGGACTCCAAACCTTGAATTTTTATCCTAAATAACGGCTTAGAGCCCCAAATATGGAACTTTAACCCTAAAACATTAACTTTATACCCCAAATCTTGAACTTTGTATCGATAATACAAACTTAGAATCCCCATTCTAGAATATTTTATCCTAAATTGAAATTATATACTCCAAATAAAAAGTTTAAACCGATCGTCTTGATCTTAAGACATCGAAATTGGAACGTTGGACGACAAAATATAAATTTGGACAATTACTCTATGACTTTGGTCCCCAAATTACTTAGGATGCCAAATTAGAACTAAGGTCCCAAAATAAGAATTATGACCTAAAATAAGAACTTCGGACACCTAATTCGAACTTAGGACACTAAACCTAGAATATTAGACCGCAAATAAGAGCCATGGATCCCAAATAAGCACTCCGGACGTATTTGAACCTAAAATGTAGACCTTTGGACCGCAAATTCAATACTTTGGACACGAAATAAGAACACCGGACTCCAAATCTAGAACTTTGGACCCTAAAGTAGAACTTGGGTCCCAAAATCTGTAAGTTTTATCATTAAGTAAGAACTTAGGACCCAAAATCTAGAACCTTTGACACCCAATATACAACTTTGAAAAGCAAAAGAGAAACTAGGTCTCCAAAATATAAAAACTCTAGGCCATTAAACTAGAAGTTTTTACCCTAAATCTAGAATATTGTCTCGTAAATAAGAACTTTCAACTCCAAGTAAGGGCTTAAAACCGCTAATCTAGAACAAATGAAACCATGTCTAGGATTTTAGACCTAAAATACGAACTTTACGGATATAGAACTTTGACCCCCAAATCATGAACCTTGGACCTAAACTCTTGATATTTTGATGCCTAATAAGAACCAAGGACCCCAAATCTATAACATTGGACCCCTAAAAAGATTTTAGGCTAACAAACTAGAACGTTGGGCCAAAAATCTAGAACTTTGGATTCGTATTAAGAATTTTAGACTTTAAATCTAGATATGAAGCCCCGTATAAGAATTAGGGACCTAGAATGTAGAACAATGAACCCAAAACGTGAAACTATGATCACCTAATAACAACTTAGGACCGACAAACTAAAACTCCAAACTCCTAAACTAGAACTTGGACATTAAATTTGGAAATTCGTACGCCATTATATGCAAAATCTATTGATTGGACCCCGAATACTAACTTAAGACTAAAAATAAGAAGTAGAGCACCAAAACTACAACGTTGGACGTCTAGAAGAACATAAGACACTAAATCTAGAACTTAGATATCGAAATCAAAACTTAGGACCCTAAACCTATAAACTTGGACCACATCTAAGAGCTTAAGATTCTAAATAAGATCATTGGAAATATAACCTAAAACTTAAAATCTCAAACCTTAAAATTACGATCCCGATTTACAACCTTGGATCTCAGATCTAAATATGTAGCCTAAATAAGAACATAGGACTCCAAACCTTGAATTTTAATCCTAAATAACGGCTTAGAGCCCCAAATATGGAACTTTAACCCTAAAACATTAACTTTATACCCCAAATCTTGAACTTTGTATCGATAATACAAACTTAGAATCCCCATTCTAGAATATTTTATCCTAAATTGAAATTATATACTCCAAATAAAAAGTTTAAACCGATCGTCTTGATCTTAAGACATCGAAATTGGAACGTTGGACGACAAAATATAAATTTGGACAATTACTCTATGACTTTGGTCCCCAAATTACTTAGGATGCCAAATTAGAACTAAGGTCCCAAAATAAGAATTATGACCTAAAATAAGAACTTCGGACACCTAATTCGAACTTAGGACACTAAACCTAGAATATTAGACCGCAAATAAGAGCCATGGATCCCAAATAAGCACTCCGGACGTATTTGAACCTAAAATGTAGACCTTTGGACCGCAAATTCAATACTTTGGACACGAAATAAGAACACCGGACTCCAAATCTAGAACTTTGGACCCTAAAGTAGAACTTGGGTCCCAAAATCTGTAAGTTTTATCATTAAGTAAGAACTTAGGACCCAAAATCTAGAACCTTTGACACCCAATATACAACTTTGAAAAGCAAAAGAGAAACTAGGTCTCCAAAATATAAAAACTCTAGGCCATTAAACTAGAAGTTTTTACCCTAAATCTAGAATATTGTCTCGTAAATAAGAACTTTCAACTCCAAGTAAGGGCTTAAAACCGCTAATCTAGAACAAATGAAACCATGTCTAGGATTTTAGACCTAAAATACGAACTTTACGGATATAGAACTTTGACCCCCAAATCATGAACCTTGGACCTAAACTCTTGATATTTTGATGCCTAATAAGAACCAAGGACCCCAAATCTATAACATTGGACCCCTAAAAAGATTTTAGGCTAACAAACTAGAACGTTGGGCAAAAAATCTAGAACTTTGGATTCGTATTAAGAATTTTAGACTTTAAATCTAGATATGAAGCCCCGTATAAGAATTAGGGACCTAGAATGTAGAACAATGAACCCAAAACGTGAAACTATGATCACCTAATAACAACTTAGGACCGACAAACTAAAACTCCAAACTCCTAAACTAGAACTTGGACTTTAAATTTGGAAATTCGTACGCCATTATATGCAAAATCTATTGATTGGACCCCGAATACTAACTTAAGACTAAAAATAAGAAGTAGAGCACCAAAACTACAACGTTGGACGTCTAGAAGAACATAAGACACTAAATCTAGAACTTAGATATCGAAATCAAAACTTAGGACCCTAAACCTATAAACTTGGACCACATCTAAGAGCTTAAGATTCTAAATAAGATCATTGGAAATATAACCTAAAACTTAAAATCTCAAACCTTAAAATTACGATCCCGATTTACAACCTTGGATCTCAGATCTAAATATGTAGCCTAAATAAGAACATAGGACTCCAAACCTTGAATTTTTATCCTAAATAACGGCTTAGAGCCCCAAATATGGAACTTTAACCCTAAAACATTAACTTTATACCCCAAATCTTGAACTTTGTATCGATAATACAAACTTAGAATCCCCATTCTAGAATATTTTATCCTAAATTGAAATTATATACTCCAAATAAAAAGTTTAAACCGATCGTCTTGATCTTAAGACATCGAAATTGGAACGTTGGACGACAAAATATAAATTTGGACAATTACTCTATGACTTTGGTCCCCAAATTACTTAGGATGCCAAATTAGAACTAAGGTCCCAAAATAAGAATTATGACCTAAAATAAGAACTTCGGACACCTAATTCGAACTTAGGACACTAAACCTAGAATATTAGACCGCAAATAAGAGCCATGGATCCCAAATAAGCACTCCGGACGTATTTGAACCTAAAATGTAGACCTTTGGACCGCAAATTCAATACTTTGGACACGAAATAAGAACACCGGACTCCAAATCTAGAACTTTGGACCCTAAAGTAGAACTTGGGTCCCAAAATCTGTAAGTTTTATCATTAAGTAAGAACTTAGGACCCAAAATCTAGAACCTTTGACACCCAATATACAACTTTGAAAAGCAAAAGAGAAACTAGGTCTCCAAAATATAAAAACTCTAGGCCATTAAACTAGAAGTTTTTACCCTAAATCTAGAATATTGTCTCGTAAATAAGAACTTTCAACTCCAAGTAAGGGCTTAAAACCGCTAATCTAGAACAAATGAAACCATGTCTAGGATTTTAGACCTAAAATACGAACTTTACGGATATAGAACTTTGACCCCCAAATCATGAACCTTGGACCTAAACTCTTGATATTTTGATGCCTAATAAGAACCAAGGACCCCAAATCTATAACATTGGACCCCTAAAAAGATTTTAGGCTAACAAACTAGAACGTTGGGCCAAAAATCTAGAACTTTGGATTCGTATTAAGAATTTTAGACTTTAAATCTAGATATGAAGCCCCGTATAAGAATTAGGGACCTAGAATGTAGAACAATGAACCCAAAACGTGAAACTATGATCACCTAATAACAACTTAGGACCGACAAACTAAAACTCCAAACTCCTAAACTAGAACTTGGACATTAAATTTGGAAATTCGTACGCCATTATATGCAAAATCTATTGATTGGACCCCGAATACTAACTTAAGACTAAAAATAAGAAGTAGAGCACCAAAACTACAACGTTGGACGTCTAGAAGAACATAAGACACTAAATCTAGAACTTAGATATCGAAATCAAAACTTAGGACCCTAAACCTATAAACTTGGACCACATCTAAGAGCTTAAGATTCTAAATAAGATCATTGGAAATATAACCTAAAACTTAAAATCTCAAACCTTAAAATTACGATCCCGATTTACAACCTTGGATCTCAGATCTAAATATGTAGCCTAAATAAGAACATAGGACTCCAAACCTTGAATTTTAATCCTAAATAACGGCTTAGAGCCCCAAATATGGAACTTTAACCCTAAAACATTAACTTTATACCCCAAATCTTGAACTTTGTATCGATAATACAAACTTAGAATCCCCATTCTAGAATATTTTATCCTAAATTGAAATTATATACTCCAAATAAAAAGTTTAAACCGATCGTCTTGATCTTAAGACATCGAAATTGGAACGTTGGACGACAAAATATAAATTTGGACAATTACTCTATGACTTTGGTCCCCAAATTACTTAGGATGCCAAATTAGAACTAAGGTCCCAAAATAAGAATTATGACCTAAAATAAGAACTTCGGACACCTAATTCGAACTTAGGACACTAAACCTAGAATATTAGACCGCAAATAAGAGCCATGGATCCCAAATAAGCACTCCGGACGTATTTGAACCTAAAATGTAGACCTTTGGACCGCAAATTCAATACTTTGGACACGAAATAAGAACACCGGACTCCAAATCTAGAACTTTGGACCCTAAAGTAGAACTTGGGTCCCAAAATCTGTAAGTTTTATCATTAAGTAAGAACTTAGGACCCAAAATCTAGAACCTTTGACACCCAATATACAACTTTGAAAAGCAAAAGAGAAACTAGGTCTCCAAAATATAAAAACTCTAGGCCATTAAACTAGAAGTTTTTACCCTAAATCTAGAATATTGTCTCGTAAATAAGAACTTTCAACTCCAAGTAAGGGCTTAAAACCGCTAATCTAGAACAAATGAAACCATGTCTAGGATTTTAGACCTAAAATACGAACTTTACGGATATAGAACTTTGACCCCCAAATCATGAACCTTGGACCTAAACTCTTGATATTTTGATGCCTAATAAGAACCAAGGACCCCAAATCTATAACATTGGACCCCTAAAAAGATTTTAGGCTAACAAACTAGAACGTTGGGCAAAAAATCTAGAACTTTGGATTCGTATTAAGAATTTTAGACTTTAAATCTAGATATGAAGCCCCGTATAAGAATTAGGGACCTAGAATGTAGAACAATGAACCCAAAACGTGAAACTATGATCACCTAATAACAACTTAGGACCGACAAACTAAAACTCCAAACTCCTAAACTAGAACTTGGACTTTAAATTTGGAAATTCGTACGCCATTATATGAAAAATCTATTGATTGGACCCCGAATACTAACTTAAGACTAAAAATAAGAAGTAGAGCACCAAAACTACAACGTTGGACGTCTAGAAGAACATAAGACACTAAATCTAGAACTTAGATATCGAAATCAAAACTTAGGACCCTAAACCTATAAACTTGGACCACATCTAAGAGCTTAAGATTCTAAATAAGATCATTGGAAATATAACCTAAAACTTAAAATCTCAAACCTTAAAATTACGATCCCGATTTACAACCTTGGATCTCAGATCTAAATATGTAGCCTAAATAAGAACATAGGACTCCAAACCTTGAATTTTTATCCTAAATAACGGCTTAGAGCCCCAAATATGGAACTTTAACCCTAAAACATTAACTTTATACCCCAAATCTTGAACTTTGTATCGATAATACAAACTTAGAATCCCCATTCTAGAATATTTTATCCTAAATTGAAATTATATACTCCAAATAAAAAGTTTAAACCGATCGTCTTGATCTTAAGACATCGAAATTGGAACGTTGGACGACAAAATATAAATTTGGACAATTACTCTATGACTTTGGTCCCCAAATTACTTAGGATGCCAAATTAGAACTAAGGTCCCAAAATAAGAATTATGACCTAAAATAAGAACTTCGGACACCTAATTCGAACTTAGGACACTAAACCTAGAATATTAGACCGCAAATAAGAGCCATGGATCCCAAATAAGCACTCCGGACGTATTTGAACCTAAAATGTAGACCTTTGGACCGCAAATTCAATACTTTGGACACGAAATAAGAACACCGGACTCCAAATCTAGAACTTTGGACCCTAAAGTAGAACTTGGGTCCCAAAATCCTGTAAGTTTTATCATTAAGTAAGAACTTAGGACCCAAAATCTAGAACCTTTGACACCCAATATACAACTTTGAAAAGCAAAAGAGAAACTAGGTCTCCAAAATATAAAAACTCTAGGCCATTAAACTAGAAGTTTTTACCCTAAATCTAGAATATTGTCTCGTAAATAAGAACTTTCAACTCCAAGTAAGGGCTTAAAACCGCTAATCTAGAACAAATGAAACCATGTCTAGGATTTTAGACCTAAAATACGAACTTTACGGATATAGAACTTTGACCCCCAAATCATGAACCTTGGACCTAAACTCTTGATATTTTGATGCCTAATAAGAACCAAGGACCCCAAATCTATAACATTGGACCCCTAAAAAGATTTTAGGCTAACAAACTAGAACGTTGGGCCAAAAATCTAGAACTTTGGATTCGTATTAAGAATTTTAGACTTTAAATCTAGATATGAAGCCCCGTATAAGAATTAGGGACCTAGAATGTAGAACAATGAACCCAAAACGTGAAACTATGATCACCTAATAACAACTTAGGACCGACAAACTAAAACTCCAAACTCCTAAACTAGAACTTGGACTTTAAATTTGGAAATTCGTACGCCATTATATGCAAAATCTATTGATTGGACCCCGAATACTAACTTAAGACTAAAAATAAGAAGTAGAGCACCAAAACTACAACGTTGGACGTCTAGAAGAACATAAGACACTAAATCTAGAACTTAGATATCGAAATCAAAACTTAGGACCCTAAACCTATAAACTTGGACCACATCTAAGAGCTTAAGATTCTAAATAAGATCATTGGAAATATAACCTAAAACTTAAAATCTCAAACCTTAAAATTACGATCCCGATTTACAACCTTGGATCTCAGATCTAAATATGTAGCCTAAATAAGAACATAGGACTCCAAACCTTGAATTTTTATCCTAAATAACGGCTTAGAGCCCCAAATATGGAACTTTAACCCTAAAACATTAACTTTATACCCCAAATCTTGAACTTTGTATCGATAATACAAACTTAGAATCCCCATTCTAGAATATTTTATCCTAAATTGAAATTATATACTCCAAATAAAAAGTTTAAACCGATCGTCTTGATCTTAAGACATCGAAATTGGAACGTTGGACGACAAAATATAAATTTGGACAATTACTCTATGACTTTGGTCCCCAAATTACTTAGGATGCCAAATTAGAACTAAGGTCCCAAAATAAGAATTATGACCTAAAATAAGAACTTCGGACACCTAATTCGAACTTAGGACACTAAACCTAGAATATTAGACCGCAAATAAGAGCCATGGATCCCAAATAAGCACTCCGGACGTATTTGAACCTAAAATGTAGACCTTTGGACCGCAAATTCAATACTTTGGACACGAAATAAGAACACCGGACTCCAAATCTAGAACTTTGGACCCTAAAGTAGAACTTGGGTCCCAAAATCTGTAAGTTTTATCATTAAGTAAGAACTTAGGACCCAAAATCTAGAACCTTTGACACCCAATATACAACTTTGAAAAGCAAAAGAGAAACTAGGTCTCCAAAATATAAAAACTCTAGGCCATTAAACTAGAAGTTTTTACCCTAAATCTAGAATATTGTCTCGTAAATAAGAACTTTCAACTCCAAGTAAGGGCTTAAAACCGCTAATCTAGAACAAATGAAACCATGTCTAGGATTTTAGACCTAAAATACGAACTTTACGGATATAGAACTTTGACCCCCAAATCATGAACCTTGGACCTAAACTCTTGATATTTTGATGCCTAATAAGAACCAAGGACCCCAAATCTATAACATTGGACCCCTAAAAAGATTTTAGGCTAACAAACTAGAACGTTGGGCCAAAAATCTAGAACTTTGGATTCGTATTAAGAATTTTAGACTTTAAATCTAGATATGAAGCCCCGTATAAGAATTAGGGACCTAGAATGTAGAACAATGAACCCAAAACGTGAAACTATGATCACCTAATAACAACTTAGGACCGACAAACTAAAACTCCAAACTCCTAAACTAGAACTTGGACATTAAATTTGGAAATTCGTACGCCATTATATGCAAAATCTATTGATTGGACCCCGAATACTAACTTAAGACTAAAAATAAGAAGTAAAGCACCAAAACTACAACGTTGGACGTCTAGAAGAACATAAGACACTAAATCTAGAACTTAGATATCGAAATCAAAACTTAGGACCCTAAACCTATAAACTTGGACCACATCTAAGAGCTTAAGATTCTAAATAAGATCATTGGAAATATAACCTAAAACTTAAAATCTCAAACCTTAAAATTACGATCCCGATTTACAACCTTGGATCTCAGATCTAAATATGTAGCCTAAATAAGAACATAGGACTCCAAACCTTGAATTTTTATCCTAAATAACGGCTTAGAGCCCCAAATATGGAACTTTAACCCTAAAACATTAACTTTATACCCCAAATCTTGAACTTTGTATCGATAATACAAACTTAGAATCCCCATTCTAGAATATTTTATCCTAAATTGAAATTATATACTCCAAATAAAAAGTTTAAACCGATCGTCTTGATCTTAAGACATCGAAATTGGAACGTTGGACGACAAAATATAAATTTGGACAATTACTCTATGACTTTGGTCCCCAAATTACTTAGGATGCCAAATTAGAACTAAGGTCCCAAAATAAGAATTATGACCTAAAATAAGAACTTCGGACACCTAATTCGAACTTAGGACACTAAACCTAGAATATTAGACCGCAAATAAGAGCCATGGATCCCAAATAAGCACTCCGGACGTATTTGAACCTAAAATGTAGACCTTTGGACCGCAAATTCAATACTTTGGACACGAAATAAGAACACCGGACTCCAAATCTAGAACTTTGGACCCTAAAGTAGAACTTGGGTCCCAAAATCTGTAAGTTTTATCATTAAGTAAGAACTTAGGACCCAAAATCTAGAACCTTTGACACCCAATATACAACTTTGAAAAGCAAAAGAGAAACTAGGTCTCCAAAATATAAAAACTCTAGGCCATTAAACTAGAAGTTTTTACCCTAAATCTAGAATATTGTCTCGTAAATAAGAACTTTCAACTCCAAGTAAGGGCTTAAAACCGCTAATCTAGAACAAATGAAACCATGTCTAGGATTTTAGACCTAAAATACGAACTTTACGGATATAGAACTTTGACCCCCAAATCATGAACCTTGGACCTAAACTCTTGATATTTTGATGCCTAATAAGAACCAAGGACCCCAAATCTATAACATTGGACCCCTAAAAAGATTTTAGGCTAACAAACTAGAACGTTGGGCCAAAAATCTAGAACTTTGGATTCGTATTAAGAATTTTAGACTTTAAATCTAGATATGAAGCCCCGTATAAGAATTAGGGACCTAGAATGTAGAACAATGAACCCAAAACGTGAAACTATGATCACCTAATAACAACTTAGGACCGACAAACTAAAACTCCAAACTCCTAAACTAGAACTTGGACATTAAATTTGGAAATTCGTACGCCATTATATGCAAAATCTATTGATTGGACCCCGAATACTAACTTAAGACTAAAAATAAGAAGTAAAGCACCAAAACTACAACGTTGGACGTCTAGAAGAACATAAGACACTAAATCTAGAACTTAGATATCGAAATCAAAACTTAGGACCCTAAACCTATAAACTTGGACCACATCTAAGAGCTTAAGATTCTAAATAAGATCATTGGAAATATAACCTAAAACTTAAAATCTCAAACCTTAAAATTACGATCCCGATTTACAACCTTGGATCTCAGATCTAAATATGTAGCCTAAATAAGAACATAGGACTCCAAACCTTGAATTTTTATCCTAAATAACGGCTTAGAGCCCCAAATATGGAACTTTAACCCTAAAACATTAACTTTATACCCCAAATCTTGAACTTTGTATCGATAATACAAACTTAGAATCCCCATTCTAGAATATTTTATCCTAAATTGAAATTATATACTCCAAATAAAAAGTTTAAACCGATCGTCTTGATCTTAAGACATCGAAATTGGAACGTTGGACGACAAAATATAAATTTGGACAATTACTCTATGACTTTGGTCCCCAAATTACTTAGGATGCCAAATTAGAACTAAGGTCCCAAAATAAGAATTATGACCTAAAATAAGAACTTCGGACACCTAATTCGAACTTAGGACACTAAACCTAGAATATTAGACCGCAAATAAGAGCCATGGATCCCAAATAAGCACTCCGGACGTATTTGAACCTAAAATGTAGACCTTTGGACCGCAAATTCAATACTTTGGACACGAAATAAGAACACCGGACTCCAAATCTAGAACTTTGGACCCTAAAGTAGAACTTGGGTCCCAAAATCTGTAAGTTTTATCATTAAGTAAGAACTTAGGACCCAAAATCTAGAACCTTTGACACCCAATATACAACTTTGAAAAGCAAAAGAGAAACTAGGTCTCCAAAATATAAAAACTCTAGGCCATTAAACTAGAAGTTTTTACCCTAAATCTAGAATATTGTCTCGTAAATAAGAACTTTCAACTCCAAGTAAGGGCTTAAAACCGCTAATCTAGAACAAATGAAACCATGTCTAGGATTTTAGACCTAAAATACGAACTTTACGGATATAGAACTTTGACCCCCAAATCATGAACCTTGGACCTAAACTCTTGATATTTTGATGCCTAATAAGAACCAAGGACCCCAAATCTATAACATTGGACCCCTAAAAAGATTTTAGGCTAACAAACTAGAACGTTGGGCCAAAAATCTAGAACTTTGGATTCGTATTAAGAATTTTAGACTTTAAATCTAGATATGAAGCCCCGTATAAGAATTAGGGACCTAGAATGTAGAACAATGAACCCAAAACGTGAAACTATGATCACCTAATAACAACTTAGGACCGACAAACTAAAACTCCAAACTCCTAAACTAGAACTTGGACATTAAATTTGGAAATTCGTACGCCATTATATGCAAAATCTATTGATTGGACCCCGAATACTAACTTAAGACTAAAAATAAGAAGTAAAGCACCAAAACTACAACGTTGGACGTCTAGAAGAACATAAGACACTAAATCTAGAACTTAGATATCGAAATCAAAACTTAGGACCCTAAACCTATAAACTTGGACCACATCTAAGAGCTTAAGATTCTAAATAAGATCATTGGAAATATAACCTAAAACTTAAAATCTCAAACCTTAAAATTACGATCCCGATTTACAACCTTGGATCTCAGATCTAAATATGTAGCCTAAATAAGAACATAGGACTCCAAACCTTGAATTTTTATCCTAAATAACGGCTTAGAGCCCCAAATATGGAACTTTAACCCTAAAACATTAACTTTATACCCCAAATCTTGAACTTTGTATCGATAATACAAACTTAGAATCCCCATTCTAGAATATTTTATCCTAAATTGAAATTATATACTCCAAATAAAAAGTTTAAACCGATCGTCTTGATCTTAAGACATCGAAATTGGAACGTTGGACGACAAAATATAAATTTGGACAATTACTCTATGACTTTGGTCCCCAAATTACTTAGGATGCCAAATTAGAACTAAGGTCCCAAAATAAGAATTATGACCTAAAATAAGAACTTCGGACACCTAATTCGAACTTAGGACACTAAACCTAGAATATTAGACCGCAAATAAGAGCCATGGATCCCAAATAAGCACTCCGGACGTATTTGAACCTAAAATGTAGACCTTTGGACCGCAAATTCAATACTTTGGACACGAAATAAGAACACCGGACTCCAAATCTAGAACTTTGGACCCTAAAGTAGAACTTGGGTCCCAAAATCTGTAAGTTTTATCATTAAGTAAGAACTTAGGACCCAAAATCTAGAACCTTTGACACCCAATATACAACTTTGAAAAGCAAAAGAGAAACTAGGTCTCCAAAATATAAAAACTCTAGGCCATTAAACTAGAAGTTTTTACCCTAAATCTAGAATATTGTCTCGTAAATAAGAACTTTCAACTCCAAGTAAGGGCTTAAAACCGCTAATCTAGAACAAATGAAACCATGTCTAGGATTTTAGACCTAAAATACGAACTTTACGGATATAGAACTTTGACCCCCAAATCATGAACCTTGGACCTAAACTCTTGATATTTTGATGCCTAATAAGAACCAAGGACCCCAAATCTATAACATTGGACCCCTAAAAAGATTTTAGGCTAACAAACTAGAACGTTGGGCCAAAAATCTAGAACTTTGGATTCGTATTAAGAATTTTAGACTTTAAATCTAGATATGAAGCCCCGTATAAGAATTAGGGACCTAGAATGTAGAACAATGAACCCAAAACGTGAAACTATGATCACCTAATAACAACTTAGGACCGACAAACTAAAACTCCAAACTCCTAAACTAGAACTTGGACATTAAATTTGGAAATTCGTACGCCATTATATGCAAAATCTATTGATTGGACCCCGAATACTAACTTAAGACTAAAAATAAGAAGTAAAGCACCAAAACTACAACGTTGGACGTCTAGAAGAACATAAGACACTAAATCTAGAACTTAGATATCGAAATCAAAACTTAGGACCCTAAACCTATAAACTTGGACCACATCTAAGAGCTTAAGATTCTAAATAAGATCATTGGAAATATAACCTAAAACTTAAAATCTCAAACCTTAAAATTACGATCCCGATTTACAACCTTGGATCTCAGATCTAAATATGTAGCCTAAATAAGAACATAGGACTCCAAACCTTGAATTTTTATCCTAAATAACGGCTTAGAGCCCCAAATATGGAACTTTAACCCTAAAACATTAACTTTATACCCCAAATCTTGAACTTTGTATCGATAATACAAACTTAGAATCCCCATTCTAGAATATTTTATCCTAAATTGAAATTATATACTCCAAATAAAAAGTTTAAACCGATCGTCTTGATCTTAAGACATCGAAATTGGAACGTTGGACGACAAAATATAAATTTGGACAATTACTCTATGACTTTGGTCCCCAAATTACTTAGGATGCCAAATTAGAACTAAGGTCCCAAAATAAGAATTATGACCTAAAATAAGAACTTCGGACACCTAATTCGAACTTAGGACACTAAACCTAGAATATTAGACCGCAAATAAGAGCCATGGATCCCAAATAAGCACTCCGGACGTATTTGAACCTAAAATGTAGACCTTTGGACCGCAAATTCAATACTTTGGACACGAAATAAGAACACCGGACTCCAAATCTAGAACTTTGGACCCTAAAGTAGAACTTGGGTCCCAAAATCTGTAAGTTTTATCATTAAGTAAGAACTTAGGACCCAAAATCTAGAACCTTTGACACCCAATATACAACTTTGAAAAGCAAAAGAGAAACTAGGTCTCCAAAATATAAAAACTCTAGGCCATTAAACTAGAAGTTTTTACCCTAAATCTAGAATATTGTCTCGTAAATAAGAACTTTCAACTCCAAGTAAGGGCTTAAAACCGCTAATCTAGAACAAATGAAACCATGTCTAGGATTTTAGACCTAAAATACGAACTTTACGGATATAGAACTTTGACCCCCAAATCATGAACCTTGGACCTAAACTCTTGATATTTTGATGCCTAATAAGAACCAAGGACCCCAAATCTATAACATTGGACCCCTAAAAAGATTTTAGGCTAACAAACTAGAACGTTGGGCCAAAAATCTAGAACTTTGGATTCGTATTAAGAATTTTAGACTTTAAATCTAGATATGAAGCCCCGTATAAGAATTAGGGACCTAGAATGTAGAACAATGAACCCAAAACGTGAAACTATGATCACCTAATAACAACTTAGGACCGACAAACTAAAACTTTAAACTCCTAAACTAGAACTTGGACATTAAATTTGGAAATTCGTACGCCATTATATGCAAAATCTATTGATTGGACCCCGAATACTAACTTAAGACTAAAAATAAGAAGTAAAGCACCAAAACTACAACGTTGGACGTCTAGAAGAACATAAGACACTAAATCTAGAACTTAGATATCGAAATCAAAACTTAGGACCCTAAACCTATAAACTTGGACCACATCTAAGAGCTTAAGATTCTAAATAAGATCATTGGAAATATAACCTAAAACTTAAAATCTCAAACCTTAAAATTACGATCCCGATTTACAACCTTGGATCTCAGATCTAAATATGTAGCCTAAATAAGAACATAGGACTCCAAACCTTGAATTTTTATCCTAAATAACGGCTTAGAGCCCCAAATATGGAACTTTAACCCTAAAACATTAACTTTATACCCCAAATCTTGAACTTTGTATCGATAATACAAACTTAGAATCCCCATTCTAGAATATTTTATCCTAAATTGAAATTATATACTCCAAATAAAAAGTTTAAACCGATCGTCTTGATCTTAAGACATCGAAATTGGAACGTTGGACGACAAAATATAAATTTGGACAATTACTCTATGACTTTGGTCCCCAAATTACTTAGGATGCCAAATTAGAACTAAGGTCCCAAAATAAGAATTATGACCTAAAATAAGAACTTCGGACACCTAATTCGAACTTAGGACACTAAACCTAGAATATTAGACCGCAAATAAGAGCCATGGATCCCAAATAAGCACTCCGGACGTATTTGAACCTAAAATGTAGACCTTTGGACCGCAAATTCAATACTTTGGACACGAAATACGAACACCGGACTCCAAATCTAGAACTTTGGACCCTAAAGTAGAACTTGGGTCCCAAAATCTGTAAGTTTTATCATTAAGTAAGAACTTAGGACCCAAAATCTAGAACCTTTGACACCCAATATACAACTTTGAAAAGCAAAAGAGAAACTAGGTCTCCAAAATATAAAAACTCTAGGCCATTAAACTAGAAGTTTTTACCCTAAATCTAGAATATTGTCTCGTAAATAAGAACTTTCAACTCCAAGTAAGGGCTTAAAACCGCTAATCTAGAACAAATGAAACCATGTCCAGGATTTTAGACCTAAAATACGAACTTTACGGATATAGAACTTTGACCCCCAAATCATGAACCTTGGACCTAAACTCTTGATATTTTGATGCCTAATAAGAACCAAGGACCCCAAATCTATAACATTGGACCCCTAAAAAGATTTTAGGCTAACAAACTAGAACGTTGGGCCAAAAATCTAGAACTTTGGATTCGTATTAAGAATTTTAGACTTTAAATCTAGATATGAAGCCCCGTATAAGAATTAGGGACCTAGAATGTAGAACAATGAACCCAAAACGTGAAACTATGATCACCTAATAACAACTTAGGACCGACAAACTAAAACTCCAAACTCCTAAACTAGAACTTGGACATTAAATTTGGAAATTCGTACGCCATTATATGCAAAATCTATTGATTGGACCCCGAATACTAACTTAAGACTAAAAATAAGAAGTAAAGCACCAAAACTACAACGTTGGACGTCTAGAAGAACATAAGACACTAAATCTAGAACTTAGATATCGAAATCAAAACTTAGGACCCTAAACCTATAAACTTGGACCACATCTAAGAGCTTAAGATTCTAAATAAGATCATTGGAAATATAACCTAAAACTTAAAATCTCAAACCTTAAAATTACGATCCCGATTTACAACCTTGGATCTCAGATCTAAATATGTAGCCTAAATAAGAACATAGGACTCCAAACCTTGAACTTTTATCCTAAATAACGGCTTAGAGCCCCAAATATGGAACTTTAACCCTAAAACATTAACTTTATACCCCAAATCTTGAACTTTGTATCGATAATACAAACTTAGAATCCCCATTCTAGAATATTTTATCCTAAATTGAAATTATATACTCCAAATAAAAAGTTTAAACCGATCGTCTTGATCTTAAGACATCGAAATTGGAACGTTGGACGACAAAATATAAATTTGGACAATTACTCTATGACTTTGGTCCCCAAATTACTTAGGATGCCAAATTAGAACTAAGGTCCCAAAATAAGAATTATGACCTAAAATAAGAACTTCGGACACCTAATTCGAACTTAGGACACTAAACCTAGAATATTAGACCGCAAATAAGAGCCATGGATCCCAAATAAGCACTCCGGACGTATTTGAACCTAAAATGTAGACCTTTGGACCGCAAATTCAATACTTTGGACACGAAATAAGAACACCGGACTCCAAATCTAGAACTTTGGACCCTAAAGTAGAACTTGGGTCCCAAAATCTGTAAGTTTTATCATTAAGTAAGAACTTAGGACCCAAAATCTAGAACCTTTGACACCCAATATACAACTTTGAAAAGCAAAAGAGAAACTAGGTCTCCAAAATATAAAAACTCTAGGCCATTAAACTAGAAGTTTTTACCCTAAATCTAGAATATTGTCTCGTAAATAAGAACTTTCAACTCCAAGTAAGGGCTTAAAACCGCTAATCTAGAACAAATGAAACCATGTCTAGGATTTTAGACCTAAAATACGAACTTTACGGATATAGAACTTTGACCCCCAAATCATGAACCTTGGACCTAAACTCTTGATATTTTGATGCCTAATAAGAACCAAGGACCCCAAATCTATAACATTGGACCCCTAAAAAGATTTTAGGCTAACAAACTAGAACGTTGGGCCAAAAATCTAGAACTTTGGATTCGTATTAAGAATTTTAGACTTTAAATCTAGATATGAAGCCCCGTATAAGAATTAGGGACCTAGAATGTAGAACAATGAACCCAAAACGTGAAACTATGATCACCTAATAACAACTTAGGACCGACAAACTAAAACTCCAAACTCCTAAACTAGAACTTGGACATTAAATTTGGAAATTCGTACGCCATTATATGCAAAATCTATTGATTGGACCCCGAATACTAACTTAAGACTAAAAATAAGAAGTAAAGCACCAAAACTACAACGTTGGACGTCTAGAAGAACATAAGACACTAAATCTAGAACTTAGATATCGAAATCAAAACTTAGGACCCTAAACCTATAAACTTGGACCACATCTAAGAGCTTAAGATTCTAAATAAGATCATTGGAAATATAACCTAAAACTTAAAATCTCAAACCTTAAAATTACGATCCCGATTTACAACCTTGGATCTCAGATCTAAATATGTAGCCTAAATAAGAACATAGGACTCCAAACCTTGAATTTTTATCCTAAATAACGGCTTAGAGCCCCAAATATGGAACTTTAACCCTAAAACATTAACTTTATACCCCAAATCTTGAACTTTGTATCGATAATACAAACTTAGAATCCCCATTCTAGAATATTTTATCCTAAATTGAAATTATATACTCCAAATAAAAAGTTTAAACCGATCGTCTTGATCTTAAGACATCGAAATTGGAACGTTGGACGACAAAATATAAATTTGGACAATTACTCTATGACTTTGGTCCCCAAATTACTTAGGATGCCAAATTAGAACTAAGGTCCCAAAATAAGAATTATGACCTAAAATAAGAACTTCGGACACCTAATTCGAACTTAGGACACTAAACCTAGAATATTAGACCGCAAATAAGAGCCATGGATCCCAAATAAGCACTCCGGACGTATTTGAACCTAAAATGTAGACCTTTGGACCGCAAATTCAATACTTTGGACACGAAATAAGAACACCGGACTCCAAATCTAGAACTTTGGACCCTAAAGTAGAACTTGGGTCCCAAAATCTGTAAGTTTTATCATTAAGTAAGAACTTAGGACCCAAAATCTAGAACCTTTGACACCCAATATACAACTTTGAAAAGCAAAAGAGAAACTAGGTCTCCAAAATATAAAAACTCTAGGCCATTAAACTAGAAGTTTTTACCCTAAATCTAGAATATTGTCTCGTAAATAAGAACTTTCAACTCCAAGTAAGGGCTTAAAACCGCTAATCTAGAACAAATGAAACCATGTCTAGGATTTTAGACCTAAAATACGAACTTTACGGATATAGAACTTTGACCCCCAAATCATGAACCTTGGACCTAAACTCTTGATATTTTGATGCCTAATAAGAACCAAGGACCCCAAATCTATAACATTGGACCCCTAAAAAGATTTTAGGCTAACAAACTAGAACGTTGGGCAAAAAATCTAGAACTTTGGATTCGTATTAAGAATTTTAGACTTTAAATCTAGATATGAAGCCCCGTATAAGAATTAGGGACCTAGAATGTAGAACAATGAACCCAAAACGTGAAACTATGATCACCTAATAACAACTTAGGACCGACAAACTAAAACTCCAAACTCCTAAACTAGAACTTGGACATTAAATTTGGAAATTCGTACGCCATTATATGCAAAATCTATTGATTGGACCCCGAATACTAACTTAAGACTAAAAATAAGAAGTAAAGCACCAAAACTACAACGTTGGACGTCTAGAAGAACATAAGACACTAAATCTAGAACTTAGATATCGAAATCAAAACTTAGGACCCTAAACCTATAAACTTGGACCACATCTAAGAGCTTAAGATTCTAAATAAGATCATTGGAAATATAACCTAAAACTTAAAATCTCAAACCTTAAAATTACGATCCCGATTTACAACCTTGGATCTCAGATCTAAATATGTAGCCTAAATAAGAACATAGGACTCCAAACCTTGAATTTTTATCCTAAATAACGGCTTAGAGCCCCAAATATGGAACTTTAACCCTAAAACATTAACTTTATACCCCAAATCTTGAACTTTGTATCGATAATACAGACTTAGAATCCCCATTCCAGAATATTTTATCCTAAATTGAAATTATATACTCCAAATAAAAAGTTTAAACCGGTTATCTTGATCTTAAGACATCGAAATTGGAACGTTGGACGACAAAATATAAATTTGGACAATTACTCTATGACTTTGGTCCCCAAATTACTTAGGATGCCAAATTAGAACTAAGGTCCCAAAATAAGAATTATGACCTAAAATAAGAACTTCGGACACCTAATTCGAACTTAGGACACTAAACCTAGAATATTAGACCGCAAATAAGAGCCATGGATCCCAAATAAGCACTCCGGACGTATTTGAACTTAAAATCTAGACCTTTGGACCGAAATCTGGGCTTTGGACCGCAAATTCAAAACTTTGGACACGAAATAAGAACACCGGACTCCAAATCTAGAACTTTGGACCCTAAAGTAGAACTTGGGTCCCAAAATCTGTACGTTTTATCATTAAGTAAGAACTTAGGACCCAAAATCTAGAACCTTTGACACCCAATATACAACTTTGAAAAGCAAAAGAGAAACTAGGTCTGCAAAATATAAAAACTCTAGGCCATTAAACTAGAAGTTTTTATCCTAAATGTAGAATATTGTCTCGTAAATAAGAACTTTCAACTCCAAGTAAGGGCTTAAAACCGCTAATCTAGAACAAATGAAACCATGTCTAGGATTTTAGACCTCAAGTACGAACTTTACGGATATAGAACTTTGACCCCCCAAATCATGAACCTTGGACCTAAACTCTTGATATTTTGATGCCTAATAAGAACCAAGGACCCCAAATCTATAACTTCGGACCCCTAAAAAGATTTTAGGCTAACAAACTAGAGCATTGGGCCAAAAATCTAGAACTTTGGATTCGTATTAAGAATTTTAGACTTTAAATCTAGATATGAAGCCCCGTATAAGAACTAGGGACCTAAAATGTAGAACAATGAACCCAAAACGTGAAACTATGATCACCTAATAACAACTTAGGACCGACAAACTAAAACTCCAAACTCCTAAACTAGAACTTGGACATTAAATTTGGAAATTCGTACGCCATTATATGCAAAATCTATTGATTGGACCCCGAATACTAACTTAAGACTAAAAATAAGAAGTAAAGCACCAAAACTACAACGTTGGACGTCTAGAAGAACATAAGACACTAAATCTAGAACTTAGATATCGAAATCAAAACTTAGGACCCTAAACCTATAAACTTGGACCACATCTAAGAGCTTAAGATTCTAAATAAGATCATTGGAAATATAACCTAAAACTTAAAATCTCAAACCTTAAAATTACGATCCCGATTTACAACCTTGGATCTCAGATCTAAATATGTAGCCTAAATAAGAACATAGGACTCCAAACCTTGAATTTTTATCCTAAATAACGGCTTAGAGCCCCAAATATGGAACTTTAACCCTAAAACATTAACTTTATACCCCAAATCTTGAACTTTGTATCGATAATACAGACTTAGAATCCCCATTCCAGAATATTTTATCCTAAATTGAAATTATATACTCCAAATAAAAAGTTTAAACCGGTTATCTTGATCTTAAGACATCGAAATTGGAACGTTGGACGACAAAATATAAATTTGGACAATTACTCTATGACTTTGGTCCCCAAATTACTTAGGATGCCAAATTAGAACTAAGGTCCCAAAATAAGAATTATGACCTAAAATAAGAACTTCGGACACCTAATTCGAACTTAGGACACTAAACCTAGAATATTAGACCGCAAATAAGAGCCATGGATCCCAAATAAGCACTCCGGACGTATTTGAACTTAAAATCTAGACCTTTGGACCGAAATCTGGGCTTTGGACCGCAAATTCAAAACTTTGGACACGAAATAAGAACACCGGACTCCAAATCTAGAACTTTGGACCCTAAAGTAGAACTTGGGTCCCAAAATCTGTACGTTTTATCATTAAGTAAGAACTTAGGACCCAAAATCTAGAACCTTTGACACCCAATATACAACTTTGAAAAGCAAAAGAGAAACTAGGTCTGCAAAATATAAAAACTCTAGGCCATTAAACTAGAAGTTTTTATCCTAAATGTAGAATATTGTCTCGTAAATAAGAACTTTCAACTCCAAGTAAGGGCTTAAAACCGTTAATCTAGAACAAATGAAACCATGTCTAGGATTTTAGACCTCAAGTACGAACTTTACGGATATAGAACTTTGACCCCCCAAATCATGAACCTTGGACCTAAACTCTTGATATTTTGATGCCTAATAAGAACCAAGGACCCCAAATCTATAACTTCGGACCCCTAAAAAGATTTTAGGCTAACAAACTAGAGCATTGGGCCAAAAATCTAGAACTTTGGATTCGTATTAAGAATTTTAGACTTTAAATCTAGATATGAAGCCCCGTATAAGAACTAGGGACCTAAAATGTAGAACAATGAACCCAAAACGTGAAACTATGATCACCTAATAACAACTTAGGACCGACAAACTAAAACTCCAAACTCCTAAACTAGAACTTGGACATTAAATTTGGAAATTCGTACGCCATTATATGAAAATCTATTGATTGGACCCCGAATACTAACTTAAGACTAAAAATAAGAAGTAAAGCACCAAAACTACAACGTTGGACGTCTAGAAGAACATAAGACACTAAATCTAGAACTTAGATATCGAAATCAAAACTTAGGACCCTAAACCTATAAACTTGGACCACATCTAAGAGCTTAAGATTCTAAATAAGATCATTGGAAATATAACCTAAAACTTAAAATCTCAAACCTTAAAATTACGATCCCGATTTACAACCTTGGATCTCAGATCTAAATATGTAGCCTAAATAAGAACATAGGACTCCAAACCTTGAATTTTTATCCTAAATAACGGCTTAGAGCCCCAAATATGGAACTTTAACCCTAAAACATTAACTTTATACCCCAAATCTTGAACTTTGTATCGATAATACAGACTTAGAATCCCCATTCCAGAATATTTTATCCTAAATTGAAATTATATACTCCAAATAAAAAGTTTAAACCGGTTATCTTGATCTTAAGACATCGAAATTGGAACGTTGGACGACAAAATATAAATTTGGACAATTACTCTATGACTTTGGTCCCCAAATTACTTAGGATGCCAAATTAGAACTAAGGTCCCAAAATAAGAATTATGACCTAAAATAAGAACTTCGGACACCTAATTCGAACTTAGGACACTAAACCTAGAATATTAGACCGCAAATAAGAGCCATGGATCCCAAATAAGCACTCCGGACGTATTTGAACTTAAAATCTAGACCTTTGGACCGAAATCTGGGCTTTGGACCTCAAATTCAAAACTTTGGACACGAAATAAGAACACCGGACTCCAAATCTAGAACTTTGGACCCTAAAGTAGAACTTGGGTCCCAAAATCTGTACGTTTTATCATTAAGTAAGAACTTAGGACCCAAAATCTAGAACCTTTGACACCCAATATACAACTTTGAAAAGCAAAAGAGAAACTAGGTCTGCAAAATATAAAAACTCTAGGCCATTAAACTAGAAGTTTTTATCCTAAATGTAGAATATTGTCTCGTAAATAAGAACTTTCAACTCCAAGTAAAGGGCTTAAAACCGCTAATCTAGAACAAATGAAACCATGTCTAGGATTCTAGACCTCAAGTACGAACTTTACGGATATAGAACTTTGACCCCCCAAATCATGAACCTTGGACCTAAACTCTTGATATTTTGATGCCTAATAAGAACCAAGGACCCCAAATCTATAACTTCGGACCCCTAAAAAGATTTTAGGCTAACAAACTAGAACATTGGGCCAAAAATCTAGAACTTTGGATTCGTATTAAGAATTTTAGACTTTAAATCTAGATATGAAGCCCCGTATAAGAACTAGGGACCTAGAATGTAGAACAATGAACCCAAAACGTGAAACTATGATCACCTAATAACAACTTAGGACCGACAAACTAAAACTCCAAACTCCTAAACTAGAACTTGGACATTAAATTTGGAAATTCGTACGCCATTATATGAAAATCTATTGATTGGACCCCGAATACTAACTTAAGACTAAAAATAAGAAGTAAAGCACCAAAACTACAACGTTGGACGTCTAGAAGAACATAAGACACTAAATCTAGAACTTAGATATCGAAATCAAAACTTAGGACCCTAAACCTATAAACTTGGACCACATCTAAGAGCTTAAGATTCTAAATAAGATCATTGGAAATATAACCTAAAACTTAAAATCTCAAACCTTAAAATTACGATCCCGATTTACAACCTTGGATCTCAGATCTAAATATGTAGCCTAAATAAGAACATAGGACTCCAAACCTTGAATTTTTATCCTAAATAACGGCTTAGAGCCCCAAATATGGAACTTTAACCCTAAAACATTAACTTTATACCCCAAATCTTGAACTTTGTATCGATAATACAGACTTAGAATCCCCATTCCAGAATATTTTATCCTAAATTGAAATTATATACTCCAAATAAAAAGTTTAAACCGGTTATCTTGATCTTAAGACATCGAAATTGGAACGTTGGACGACAAAATATAAATTTGGACAATTACTCTATGACTTTGGTCCCCAAATTACTTAGGATGCCAAATTAGAACTAAGGTCCCAAAATAAGAATTATGACCTAAAATAAGAACTTCGGACACCTAATTCGAACTTAGGACACTAAACCTAGAATATTAGACCGCAAATAAGAGCCATGGATCCCAAATAAGCACTCCGGACGTATTTGAACTTAAAATCTAGACCTTTGGACCGAAATCTGGGCTTTGGACCTCAAATTCAAAACTTTGGACACGAAATAAGAACACCGGACTCCAAATCTAGAACTTTGGACCCTAAAGTAGAACTTGGGTCCCAAAATCTGTACGTTTTATCATTAAGTAAGAACTTAGGACCCAAAATCTAGAACCTTTGACACCCAATATACAACTTTGAAAAGCAAAAGAGAAACTAGGTCTGCAAAATATAAAAACTCTAGGCCATTAAACTAGAAGTTTTTATCCTAAATGTAGAATATTGTCTCGTAAATAAGAACTTTCAACTCCAAGTAAAGGGCTTAAAACCGCTAATCTAGAACAAATGAAACCATGTCTAGGATTCTAGACCTCAAGTACGAACTTTACGGATATAGAACTTTGACCCCCCAAATCATGAACCTTGGACCTAAACTCTTGATATTTTGATGCCTAATAAGAACCAAGGACCCCAAATCTATAACTTCGGACCCCTAAAAAGATTTTACGCTAACAAACTAGAACATTGGGCCAAAAATCTAGAACTTTGGATTCGTATTAAGAATTTTAGACTTTAAATCTAGATATGAAGCCCCGTATAAGAACTAGGGACCTAGAATGTAGAACAATGAACCCAAAACGTGAAACTATGATCACCTAATAACAACTTAGGACCGACAAACTAAAACTCCAAACTCCTAAACTAGAACTTGGACATTAAATTTGGAAATTCGTACGCCATTATATGCAAAATCTATTGATTGGACCCCGAATACTAACTTAAGACTAAAAATAAGAAGTAAAGCACCAAAACTACAACGTTGGACGTCTAGAAGAACATAAGACACTAAATCTAGAACTTAGATATCGAAATCAAAACTTAGGACCCTAAACCTATAAACTTGGACCACATCTAAGAGCTTAAGATTCTAAATAAGATCATTGGAAATATAACCTAAAACTTAAAATCTCAAACCTTAAAATTACGATCCCGATTTACAACCTTGGATCTCAGATCTAAATATGTAGATTAAATAAGAACATAGGACTCCAAACCTTGAATTTTTATCCTAAATAACGGCTTAGAGCCCCAAATATGGAACTTTAACCCTAAAACATTAACTTTATACCCCAAATCTTGAACTTTGTATCGATAATACAGACTTAGAATCCCCATTCCAGAATATTTTATCCTAAATTGAAATTATATACTCCAAATAAAAAGTTTAAACCGGTTATCTTGATCTTAAGACATCGAAATTGGAACGTTGGACGACAAAATATAAATTTGGACAATTACTCTATGACTTTGGTCCCCAAATTACTTAGGATGCCAAATTAGAACTAAGGTCCCAAAATAAGAATTATGACCTAAAATAAGAACTTCGTACACCTAATTCGAACTTAGGACACTAAACCTAGAATATTAGACCGCAAATAAGAGCCATGGATCCCAAATAAGCACTCCGGACGTATTTGAACTTAAAATCTAGACCTTTGGACCGAAATCTGGGCTTTGGACCTCAAATTCAAAACTTTGGACACGAAATAAGAACACCGGACTCCAAATCTAGAACTTTGGACCCTAAAGTAGAACTTGGGTCCCAAAATCTGTACGTTTTATCATTAAGTAAGAACTTAGGACCCAAAATCTAGAACCTTTGACACCCAATATACAACTTTGAAAAGCAAAAGAGAAACTAGGTCTGCAAAATATAAAAACTCTAGGCCATTAAACTAGAAGTTTTTATCCTAAATGTAGAATATTGTCTCGTAAATAAGAACTTTCAACTCCAAGTAAGGGCTTAAAACCGCTAATCTAGAACAAATGAAACCATGTCTAGGATTTTAGACCTCAAGTACGAACTATACGGATATAGAACTTTGACCCCCCAAATCATGAACCTTGGACCTAAACTCTTGATATTTTGATGCCTAATAAGAACCAAGGACCCCAAATCTATAACTTCGGACCCCTAAAAAGATTTTAGGCTAACAAACTAGAGCATTGGGCCAAAAATCTAGAACTTTGGATTCGTATTAAGAATTTTAGACTTTAAATCTAGATATGAAGCCCCGTATAAGAATTAGGGACCTAGAATGTAGAACAATGAACCCAAAACGTGAAACTATGATCACCTAATAACAACTTAGGACCGACAAACTAAAACTCCAAACTCCTAAACTAGAACTTGGACATTAAATTTGGAAATTCGTACGCCATTATATGCAAAATCTATTGATTATACCCCGAATACTAACTTAAGACTAAAAATAAGAAGTAAAGCACCAAAACTACAACGTTGGACGTCTAGAAGAACATAAGACACTAAATCTAGAACTTATATATCGAAATCAAAACTTAGGACCCTAAACCTATAAACTTGGACCACATCTATGAGCTTAAGATTCTAAATAAGATCATTGGAAATATAACCTAAAACTTAAAATCTCAAACCTTAAAATTACGATCCCGATTTACAACCTTGGATCTCAGATCTAAATATGTAGCCTAAATAAGAACATGGGACTCCAAACCTTGAATTTTTATCCTAAATAACGGCTTAGAGCCCCAAATATGGAACTTTAACCCTAAAACATTAACTTTATACCCCAAATCTTGAACTTTGTATCGATAATACAGACTTAGAATTCCCATTCTAGAATATTTTATCCTAAATTGAAATTATATACTCCAAATAAAAAGTTTAAACCGATTATCTTGATCTTAAGACATCGAAATTGGAACGTTGGACGACAAAATATAAATTTGGACAATTACTCTATGACTTTGGTCCCCAAATTACTTAGGATGCCAAATTAGAACTAAGGTCCCAAAATAAGAATTATGACCTAAAATAAGAACTTCGGACACCTAATTCGAACTTAGGACACTAAACCTAGAATATTAGACCGCAAATAAGAGCCATGGATCCCAAATAAGCACTCCGGACGTATTTGAACTTAAAATCTAGACCTTTGGACCGAAATCTGGGCTTTGGACCGCAAATTCAAAACTTTGGACACGAAATAAGAACACCGGACTCCAAATCTAGAACTTTGGACCCTAAAGTAGAACTTGGGTCCCAAAATCTGTAAGTTTTATCATTAAGTAAGAACTTAGGACCCAAAATCTAGAACCTTTGACACCCAATATACAACTTTGAAAAGCAAAAGAGAAACTAGGTCTGCAAAATATAAAAACTCTAGGCCATTAAACCAGAAGTTTTTATCCTAAATGTAGAATATTGTCTCGTAAATAAGAACTTTCAACTCCAAGTAAGGGCTTAAAACCGCTAATCTAGAACAAATGAAACCATGTCTAGGATTTTAGACCTCAAGTACGAACTTTACGGATATAGAACTTTGACCCCCCAAATCATGAACCTTGGACCTAAACTCTTGATATTTTGATGCCTAATAAGAACCAAGGACCCCAAATCTATAACTTCGGACCCCTAAAAAGATTTTAGGCTAACAAACTAGAGCATTGGGCCAAAAATCTAGAACTTTGGATTCGTATTAAGAATTTTAGACTTTAAATCTAGATATGAAGCCCCGTATAAGAATTAGGGACCTAGAATGTAGAACAATGAACCCAAAACGTGAAACTATGATCACCTAATAACAACTTAGGACCGACAAACTAAAACTCCAAACTCCTAAACTAGAACTTGGACATTAAATTTGGAAATTCGTACGCCATTATATGCAAAATCTATTGATTATACCCCGAATACTAACTTAAGACTAAAAATAAGAAGTAAAGCACCAAAACTACAACGTTGGACGTCTAGAAGAACATAAGACACTAAATCTAGAACTTATATATCGAAATCAAAACTTAGGACCCTAAACCTATAAACTTGGACCACATCTATGAGCTTAAGATTCTAAATAAGATCATTGGAAATATAACCTAAAACTTAAAATCTCAAACCTTAAAATTACGATCCCGATTTACAACCTTGGATCTCAGATCTAAATATGTAGCCTAAATAAGAACATGGGACTCCAAACCTTGAATTTTTATCCTAAATAACGGCTTAGAGCCCCAAATATGGAACTTTAACCCTAAAACATTAACTTTATACCCCAAATCTTGAACTTTGTATCGATAATACAGACTTAGAATTCCCATTCTAGAATATTTTATCCTAAATTGAAATTATATACTCCAAATAAAAAGTTTAAACCGATTATCTTGATCTTAAGACATCGAAATTGGAACGTTGGACGACAAAATATAAATTTGGACAATTACTCTATGACTTTGGTCCCCAAATTACTTAGGATGCCAAATTAGAACTAAGGTCCCAAAATAAGAATTATGACCTAAAATAAGAACTTCGGACACCTAATTCGAACTTAGGACACTAAACCTAGAATATTAGACCGCAAATAAGAGCCATGGATCCCAAATAAGCACTCCGGACGTATTTGAACTTAAAATCTAGACCTTTGGACCGAAATCTGGGCTTTGGACCGCAAATTCAAAACTTTGGACACGAAATAAGAACACCGGACTCCAAATCTAGAACTTTGGACCCTAAAGTAGAACTTGGGTCCCAAAATCTGTAAGTTTTATCATTAAGTAAGAACTTAGGACCCAAAATCTAGAACCTTTGACACCCAATATACAACTTTGAAAAGCAAAAGAGAAACTAGGTCTGCAAAATATAAAAACTCTAGGCCATTAAACCAGAAGTTTTTATCCTAAATGTAGAATATTGTCTCGTAAATAAGAACTTTCAACTCCAAGTAAGGGCTTAAAACCGCTAATCTAGAACAAATGAAACCATGTCTAGGATTTTAGACCTCAAGTACGAACTTTACGGATATAGAACTTTGACCCCCCAAATCATGAACCTTGGACCTAAACTCTTGATATTTTGATGCCTAATAAGAACCAAGGACCCCAAATCTATAACTTCGGACCCCTAAAAAGATTTTAGGCTAACAAACTAGAGCATTGGGCCAAAAATCTAGAACTTTGGATTCGTATTAAGAATTTTAGACTTTAAATCTAGATATGAAGCCCCGTATAAGAATTAGGGACCTAGAATGTAGAACAATGAACCCAAAACGTGAAACTATGATCACCTAATAACAACTTAGGACCGACAAACTAAAACTCCAAACTCCTAAACTAGAACTTGGACATTAAATTTGGAAATTCGTACGCCATTATATGCAAAATCTATTGATTATACCCCGAATACTAACTTAAGACTAAAAATAAGAAGTAAAGCACCAAAACTACAACGTTGGACGTCTAGAAGAACATAAGACACTAAATCTAGAACTTATATATCGAAATCAAAACTTAGGACCCTAAACCTATAAACTTGGACCACATCTATGAGCTTAAGATTCTAAATAAGATCATTGGAAATATAACCTAAAACTTAAAATCTCAAACCTTAAAATTACGATCCCGATTTACAACCTTGGATCTCAGATCTAAATATGTAGCCTAAATAAGAACATGGGACTCCAAACCTTGAATTTTTATCCTAAATAACGGCTTAGAGCCCCAAATATGGAACTTTAACCCTAAAACATTAACTTTATACCCCAAATCTTGAACTTTGTATCGATAATACAGACTTAGAATTCCCATTCTAGAATATTTTATCCTAAATTGAAATTATATACTCCAAATAAAAAGTTTAAACCGATTATCTTGATCTTAAGACATCGAAATTGGAACGTTGGACGACAAAATATAAATTTGGACAATTACTCTATGACTTTGGTCCCCAAATTACTTAGGATGCCAAATTAGAACTAAGGTCCCAAAATAAGAATTATGACCTAAAATAAGAACTTCGGACACCTAATTCGAACTTAGGACACTAAACCTAGAATATTAGACCGCAAATAAGAGCCATGGATCCCAAATAAGCACTCCGGACGTATTTGAACTTAAAATCTAGACCTTTGGACCGAAATCTGGGCTTTGGACCGCAAATTCAAAACTTTGGACACGAAATAAGAACACCGGACTCCAAATCTAGAACTTTGGACCCTAAAGTAGAACTTGGGTCCCAAAATCTGTAAGTTTTATCATTAAGTAAGAACTTAGGACCCAAAATCTAGAACCTTTGACACCCAATATACAACTTTGAAAAGCAAAAGAGAAACTAGGTCTGCAAAATATAAAAACTCTAGGCCATTAAACCAGAAGTTTTTATCCTAAATGTAGAATATTGTCTCGTAAATAAGAACTTTCAACTCCAAGTAAGGGCTTAAAACCGCTAATCTAGAACAAATGAAACCATGTCTAGGATTTTAGACCTCAAGTACGAACTTTACGGATATAGAACTTTGACCCCCCAAATCATGAACCTTGGACCTAAACTCTTGATATTTTGATGCCTAATAAGAACCAAGGACCCCAAATCTATAACTTCGGACCCCTAAAAAGATTTTAGGCTAACAAACTAGAGCATTGGGCCAAAAATCTAGAACTTTGGATTCGTATTAAGAATTTTAGACTTTAAATCTAGATATGAAGCCCCGTATAAGAACTAGGGACCTAGAATGTAGAACAATGAACCCAAAACGTGAAACTATGATCACCTAATAACAACTTAGGACCGACAAACTAAAACTCCAAACTCCTAAACTAGAACTTGGACATTAAATTTGGAAATTCGTACGCCATTATATGCAAAATCTATTGATTATACCCCGAATACTAACTTAAGACTAAAAATAAGAAGTAAAGCACCAAAACTACAACGTTGGACGTCTAGAAGAACATAAGACACTAAATCTAGAACTTATATATCGAAATCAAAACTTAGGACCCTAAACCTATAAACTTGGACCACATCTATGAGCTTAAGATTCTAAATAAGATCATTGGAAATATAACCTAAAACTTAAAATCTCAAACCTTAAAATTACGATCCCGATTTACAACCTTGGATCTCAGATCTAAATATGTAGCCTAAATAAGAACATGGGACTCCAAACCTTGAATTTTTATCCTAAATAACGGCTTAGAGCCCCAAATATGGAACTTTAACCCTAAAACATTAACTTTATACCCCAAATCTTGAACTTTGTATCGATAATACAGACTTAGAATTCCCATTCTAGAATATTTTATCCTAAATTGAAATTATATACTCCAAATAAAAAGTTTAAACCGATTATCTTGATCTTAAGACATCGAAATTGGAACGTTGGACGACAAAATATAAATTTGGACAATTACTCTATGACTTTGGTCCCCAAATTACTTAGGATGCCAAATTAGAACTAAGGTCCCAAAATAAGAATTATGACCTAAAATAAGAACTTCGGACACCTAATTCGAACTTAGGACACTAAACCTAGAATATTAGACCGCAAATAAGAGCCATGGATCCCAAATAAGCACTCCGGACGTATTTGAACTTAAAATCTAGACCTTTGGACCGAAATCTGGGCTTTGGACCGCAAATTCAAAACTTTGGACACGAAATAAGAACACCGGACTCCAAATCTAGAACTTTGGACCCTAAAGTAGAACTTGGGTCCCAAAATCTGTAAGTTTTATCATTAAGTAAGAACTTAGGACCCAAAATCTAGAACCTTTGACACCCAATATACAACTTTGAAAAGCAAAAGAGAAACTAGGTCTGCAAAATATAAAAACTCTAGGCCATTAAACCAGAAGTTTTTATCCTAAATGTAGAATATTGTCTCGTAAATAAGAACTTTCAACTCCAAGTAAGGGCTTAAAACCGCTAATCTAGAACAAATGAAACCATGTCTAGGATTTTAGACCTCAAGTACGAACTTTACGGATATAGAACTTTGACCCCCCAAATCATGAACCTTGGACCTAAACTCTTGATATTTTGATGCCTAATAAGAACCAAGGACCCCAAATCTATAACTTCGGACCCCTAAAAAGATTTTAGGCTAACAAACTAGAGCATTGGGCCAAAAATCTAGAACTTTGGATTCGTATTAAGAATTTTAGACTTTAAATCTAGATATGAAGCCCCGTATAAGAACTAGGGACCTAGAATGTAGAACAATGAACCCAAAACGTGAAACTATGATCACCTAATAACAACTTAGGACCGACAAACTAAAACTCCAAACTCCTAAACTAGAACATGGACATTAAATTTGGAAATTCGTACGCCATTATATGCAAAATCTATTGATTGGACCCCGAATACTAACTTAAGACTAAAAATAAGAAGTAAAGCACCAAAACTACAACGTTGGACGTCTAGAAGAACATAAGACACTAAATCTAGAACTTATATATCGAAATCAAAACTTAGGACCCTAAACCTATAAACTTGGACCACATCTATGAGCTTAAGATTCTAAATAAGATCATTGGAAATATAACCTAAAACTTAAAATCTCAAACCTTAAAATTACGATCCCGATTTACAACCTTGGATCTCAGATCTAAATATGTAGCCTAAATAAGAACATGGGACTCCAAACCTTGAATTTTTATCCTAAATAACGGCTTAGAGCCCCAAATATGGAACTTTAACCCTAAAACATTAACTTTATACCCCAAATCTTGAACTTTGTATCGATAATACAAACTTAGAATCCCCATTCTAGAATATTTTATCCTAAATTGAAACTATATACTCCAAATAAAAAGTTTAAACCGATTATCTTGATCTTAAGACATCGAAATTGGAACGTTGGACGACAAAATATAAATTTGGACAATTACTCTATGACTTTTGTCCCCAAATTACTTAGGATGCCAAATTAGAACTAAGGTCCCAAAATAAGAATTATGACCTAAAATAAGAACTTCGGACACCTAATTCTAACTCAGGACACTAAACGTAGAATATTAGACCGCAAATAAGAGCCATGGTTCCCAAATAAGCACTCCGGACGTATTTGAACTTAAAATCTAGACCTTTGGACCGAAATCTGGGCTTTGGACCGCAAATTCAAAACTTTGGACACGAAATAAGAACACCGGACTCCAAATCTAGAACTTTGGACCCTAAAGTAGAACTTGGGTCCCAAAATCTGTAAGTTTTATCATTAAGTAAGAACTTAGGACCCAAAATCTAGAACCTTTGACACCCAATATACAACTTTGAAAAGCAAAAGAGAAACTAGGTCTGCAAAATATAAAAACTCTAGGCCATTAAACCAGAAGTTTTTATCCTAAATGTAGAATATTGTCTCGTAAATAAGAACTTTCAACTCCAAGGGCTTAAAACCGCTAATCTAGAACAAATGAAACCATGTCTAGGATTTTAGACCTCAAGTACGAACTTTACGGATATAGAACTTTGACCCCCCAAATCATGAACCTTGGACCTAAACTCTTGATATTTTGATGCCTAATAAGAACCAAGGACCCCAAATCTATAACTTCGGACCCCTAAAAAGATTTTAGGCTAACAAACTAGAACGTTGGGCCAAAAATCTAGAACTTTGGATTCGTATTAAGAATTTTAGACTTTAAATCTAGATATGAAGCCCCGTATAAGAACTAGGGACCTAGAATGTAGAACAATGAACCCAAAACGTGAAACTATGATCACCTAATAACAACTTAGGACCGACAAACTAAAACTCCAAACTCCTAAACTAGAACTTGGACATTAAATTTGGAAATTCGTACGCCATTATATGCAAAATCTATTGATTGGACCCCGAATACTAACTTAAGACTAAAAATAAGAAGTAAAGCACCAAAACTACAACGTTGGACGTCTAGAAGAACATAAGACACTAAATCTAGAACTTAGATATCGAAATCAAAACTTAGGACCCTAAACCTATAAACTTGGACCACATCTAAGAGCTTAAGATTCTAAATAAGATCATTGGAAATATAACCTAAAACTTAAAATCTCAAACCTTAAAATTACGATACCGATTTACAACCTTGGATCTCAGATCTAAATATGTAGCCTAAATAAGAACATAGGACTCCAAACCTTGAATTTTTATCCTAAATAACGGCTTAGAGCCCCAAATATGGAACTTTAACCCTAAAACATTAACTTTATACCCCAAATCTTGAACTTTGTATCGATAATACAAACTTAGAATCCCCATTCTATAATATTTTATCCTAAATTGAAACTATATACTCCAAATAAAAAGTTTAAACCGATTATCTTGATCTTAAGACATCCAAATTGGAACGTTGGACGACAAAATATAAATTTGGACAATTACTCTATGACTTTGGTCCCCAAATTACTTAGGATGCCAAATTAGAACTAAGGTCCCAAAATAAGAATTATGACCTAAAATAAGAACTTCGGACACCTAATTCTAACTTAGGACACTAAACCTAGAATATTAGACCGCAAATAAGAGCCATGGATCCCAAATAAGCACTCCGGACGTATTTGAACTTAAAATCTAGACCTTTGGACCGAAATCTGGGCTTTGGACCGCAAATTCAAAACTTTGGACACGAAATAAGAACACCGGACTCCAAATCTAGAACTTTGGACCCTAAAGTAGAACTTGGGTCCCAAAATCTGTAAGTTTTATCATTAAGTAAGAACTTAGGACCCAAAATCTAGAACCTTTGACACCCAATATACAACTTTGAAAAGCAAAAGAGAAACTAGGTCTGCAAAATATAAAAACTCTAGGCCATTAAACCAGAAGTTTTTATCCTAAATGTAGAATATTGTCTCGTAAATAAGAACTTTCAACTCCAAGTAAGGGCTTAAAACCGCTAATCTAGAACAAATGAAACCATGTCTAGGATTTTAGACCTCAAGTACGAACTTTACGGATATAGAACTTTGACCCCCCAAATCATGAACCTTGGACCTAAACTCTTGATATTTTGATGCCTAATAAGAACCAAGGACCCCAAATCTATAACTTCGGACCCCTAAAAAGATTTTAGGCTAACAAACTAGAGCATTGGGCCAAAAATCTAGAACTTTGGATTCGTATTAAGAATTTTAGACTTTAAATCTAGATATGAAGCCCCGTATAAGAACTAGGGACCTAGAATGTAGAACAATGAACCCAAAACGTGAAACTATGATCACCTAATAACAACTTAGGACCGACAAACTAAAACTCCAAACTCCTAAACTAGAACTTGGACATTAAATTTGGAAATTCGTACGCCATTATATGCAAATCTATTGATTGGACCCCGAATACTAACTTAAAACTAAAAATAAGAAGTAAAGCACCAAAACTACAACGTTGGACGTCTAGAAGAACATAAGACACTAAATCTAGAACTTAGATATCGAAATCAAAACTTAGGACCCTAAACCTATAAACTTGGACCACATCTAAGAGCTTAAGATTCTAAATAAGATCATTGGAAATATAACCTAAAACTTAAAATCTCAAACCTTAAAATTACGATCCCGATTTACAACCTTGGATCTCAGATCTAAATATGTAGCCTAAATAAGAACATAGGACTCCAAACCTTGAATTTTTATCCTAAATAACGGCTTAGAGCCCCAAATATGGAACTTTAACCCTAAAACATTAACTTTATACCCCAAATCTTGAACTTTGTATCGATAATACAGACTTAGAATTCCCATTCTAGAATATTTTATCCTAAATTGAAATTATATACTCCAAATAAAAAGTTTAAACCGATTATCTTGATCTTAAGACATCGAAATTGGAACGTTGGACGACAAAATATAAATTTGGACAATTACTCTATGACTTGGGTCCCCAAATTACTTAGGATGCCAAATTAGAACTAAGGTCCCAAAATAAGAATTATGACCTAAAATAAGAACTTCGGACACCTAATTCGAACTTAGGACACTAAACCTAGAATATTAGACCGCAAATAAGAGCCATGGATCCCAAATAAGCACTCCGGACGTATTTGAACTTAAAATCTAGACCTTTGGACCGAAATCTGGGCTTTGGACCGCAAATTCAAAACTTTGGACACGAAATAAGAACACCGGACTCCAAATCTAGAACTTTGGACCCTAAAGTAGAACTTGGGTCCCAAAATCTGTAAGTTTTATCATTAAGTAAGAACTTAGGACCCAAAATCTAGAACCTTTGACACCCAATATACAACTTTGAAAAGCAAAAGAGAAACTAGGTCTGCAAAATATAAAAACTCTAGGCCATTAAACCAGAAGTTTTTATCCTAAATGTAGAATATTGTCTCGTAAATAAGAACTTTCAACTCCAAGTAAGGGCTTAAAACCGCTAATCTAGAACAAATGAAACCATGTCTAGGATTTTAGACCTCAAGTACGAACTTTACGGATATAGAACTTTGACCCCCCAAATCATGAACCTTGGACCTAAACTCTTGATATTTTGATGCCTAATAAGAACCAAGGACCCCAAATCTATAACTTCGGACCCCTAAAAAGATTTTAGGCTAACAAACTAGAGCATTGGGCCAAAAATCTAGAACTTTGGATTCGTATTAAGAATTTTAGACTTTAAATCTAGATATGAAGCCCCGTATAAGAACTAGGGACCTAGAATGTAGAACAATGAACCCAAAACGTGAAACTATGATCACCTAATAACAACTTAGGACCGACAAACTAAAACTCCAAACTCCTAAACTAGAACATGGACATTAAATTTGGAAATTCGTACGCCATTATATGCAAAATCTATTGATTGGACCCCGAATACTAACTTAAGACTAAAAATAAGAAGTAAAGCACCAAAACTACAACGTTGGACGTCTAGAAGAACATAAGACACTAAATCTAGAACTTATATATCGAAATCAAAACTTAGTACCCTAAACCTATAAACTTGGACCACATCTATGAGCTTAAGATTCTAAATAAGATCATTGGAAATATAACCTAAAACTTAAAATCTCAAACCTTAAAATTACGATCCCGATTTACAACCTTGGATCTCAGATCTAAATATGTAGCCTAAATAAGAACATGGGACTCCAAACCTTGAATTTTTATCCTAAATAACGGCTTAGAGCCCCAAATATGGAACTTTAACCCTAAAACATTAACTTTATACCCCAAATCTTGAACTTTGTATCGATAATACAAACTTAGAATCCCCATTCTAGAATATTTTATCCTAAATTGAAACTATATACTCCAAATAAAAAGTTTAAACCGATTATCTTGATCTTAAGACATCGAAATTGGAACGTTGGACGACAAAATATAAATTTGGACAATTACTCTATGACTTTTGTCCCCAAATTACTTAGGATGCCAAATTAGAACTAAGGTCCCAAAATAAGAATTATGACCTAAAATAAGAACTTCGGACACCTAATTCTAACTCAGGACACTAAACCTAGAATATTAGACCGCAAATAAGAGCCATGGTTCCCAAATAAGCACTCCGGACGTATTTGAACTTAAAATCTAGACCTTTGGACCGAAATCTGGGCTTTGGACCGCAAATTCAAAACTTTGGACACGAAATAAGAACACCGGACTCCAAATCTAGAACTTTGGACCCTAAAGTAGAACTTGGGTCCCAAAATCTGTAAGTTTTATCATTAAGTAAGAACTTAGGACCCAAAATCTAGAACCTTTGACACCCAATATACAACTTTGAAAAGCAAAAGAGAAACTAGGTCTGCAAAATATAAAAACTCTAGGCCATTAAACCAGAAGTTTTTATCCTAAATGTAGAATATTGTCTCGTAAATAAGAACTTTCAACTCCAAGGGCTTAAAACCGCTAATCTAGAACAAATGAAACCATGTCTAGGATTTTAGACCTCAAGTACGAACTTTACGGATATAGAACTTTGACCCCCCAAATCATGAACCTTGGACCTAAACTCTTGATATTTTGATGCCTAATAAGAACCAAGGACCCCAAATCTATAACTTCGGACCCCTAAAAAGATTTTAGGCTAACAAACTAGAACGTTGGGCCAAAAATCTAGAACTTTGGATTCGTATTAAGAATTTTAGACTTTAAATCTAGATATGAAGCCCCGTATAAGAACTAGGGACCTAGAATGTAGAACAATGAACCCAAAACGTGAAACTATGATCACCTAATAACAACTTAGGACCGACAAACTAAAACTCCAAACTCCTAAACTAGAACTTGGACATTAAATTTGGAAATTCGTACGCCATTATATGCAAAATCTATTGATTGGACCCCGAATACTAACTTAAGACTAAAAATAAGAAGTAAAGCACCAAAACTACAACGTTGGACGTCTAGAAGAACATAAGACACTAAATCTAGAACTTAGATATCGAAATCAAAACTTAGGACCCTAAACCTATAAACTTGGACCACATCTAAGAGCTTAAGATTCTAAATAAGATCATTGGAAATATAACCTAAAACTTAAAATCTCAAACCTTAAAATTACGATCCCGATTTACAACCTTGGATCTCAGATCTAAATATGTAGCCTAAATAAGAACATAGGACTCCAAACCTTGAATTTTTATCCTAAATAACGGCTTAGAGCCCCAAATATGGAACTTTAACCCTAAAACATTAACTTTATACCCCAAATCTTGAACTTTGTATCGATAATACAAACTTAGAATCCCCATTCTATAATATTTTATCCTAAATTGAAACTATATACTCCAAATAAAAAGTTTAAACCGATTATCTTGATCTTAAGACATCGAAATTGGAACGTTGGACGACAAAATATAAATTTGGACAATTACTCTATGACTTTTGTCCCCAAATTACTTAGGATGCCAAATTAGAACTAAGGTCCCAAAATAAGAATTATGACCTAAAATAAGAACTTCGGACACCTAATTCTAACTCAGGACACTAAACCTAGAATATTAGACCGCAAATAAGAGCCATGGTTCCCAAATAAGCACTCCGGACGTATTTGAACTTAAAATCTAGACCTTTGGACCGAAATCTGGGCTTTGGACCGCAAATTCAAAACTTTGGACACGAAATAAGAACACCGGACTCCAAATCTAGAACTTTGGACCCTAAAGTAGAACTTGGGTCCCAAAATCTGTAAGTTTTATCATTAAGTAAGAACTTAGGACCCAAAATCTAGAACCTTTGACACCCAATATACAACTTTGAAAAGCAAAAGAGAAACTAGGTCTGCAAAATATAAAAACTCTAGGCCATTAAACCAGAAGTTTTTATCCTAAATGTAGAATATTGTCTCGTAAATAAGAACTTTCAACTCCAAGGGCTTAAAACCGCTAATCTAGAACAAATGAAACCATGTCTAGGATTTTAGACCTCAAGTACGAACTTTACGGATATAGAACTTTGACCCCCCAAATCATGAACCTTGGACCTAAACTCTTGATATTTTGATGCCTAATAAGAACCAAGGACCCCAAATCTATAACTTCGGACCCCTAAAAAGATTTTAGGCTAACAAACTAGAACGTTGGGCCAAAAATCTAGAACTTTGGATTCGTATTAAGAATTTTAGACTTTAAATCTAGATATGAAGCCCCGTATAAGAACTAGGGACCTAGAATGTAGAACAATGAACCCAAAACGTGAAACTATGATCACCTAATAACAACTTAGGACCGACAAACTAAAACTCCAAACTCCTAAACTAGAACTTGGACATTAAATTTGGAAATTCGTACGCCATTATATGCAAAATCTATTGATTGGACCCCGAATACTAACTTAAGACTAAAAATAAGAAGTAAAGCACCAAAACTACAACGTTGGACGTCTAGAAGAACATAAGACACTAAATCTAGAACTTAGATATCGAAATCAAAACTTAGGACCCTAAACCTATAAACTTGGACCACATCTAAGAGCTTAAGATTCTAAATAAGATCATTGGAAATATAACCTAAAACTTAAAATCTCAAACCTTAAAATTACGATACCGATTTACAACCTTGGATCTCAGATCTAAATATGTAGCCTAAATAAGAACATAGGACTCCAAACCTTGAATTTTTATCCTAAATAACGGCTTAGAGCCCCAAATATGGAACTTTAACCCTAAAACATTAACTTTATACCCCAAATCTTGAACTTTGTATCGATAATACAAACTTAGAATCCCCATTCTATAATATTTTATCCTAAATTGAAACTATATACTCCAAATAAAAAGTTTAAACCGATTATCTTGATCTTAAGACATCCAAATTGGAACGTTGGACGACAAAATATAAATTTGGACAATTACTCTATGACTTTGGTCCCCAAATTACTTAGGATGCCAAATTAGAACTAAGGTCCCAAAATAAGAATTATGACCTAAAATAAGAACTTCGGACACCTAATTCGAACTTAGGACACTAAACCTAGAATATTAGACCGCAAATAAGAGCCATGGATCCCAAATAAGCACTCCGGACGTATTTGAACTTAAAATCTAGACCTTTGGACCGAAATCTGGGCTTTGGACCGCAAATTCAAAACTTTGGACACGAAATAAGAACACCGGACTCCAAATCTAGAACTTTGGACCCTAAAGTAGAACTTGGGTCCCAAAATCTGTAAGTTTTATCATTAAGTAAGAACTTAGGACCCAAAATCTAGAACCTTTGACACCCAATATACAACTTTGAAAAGCAAAAGAGAAACTAGGTCTGCAAAATATAAAAACTCTAGGCCATTAAACCAGAAGTTTTTATCCTAAATGTAGAATATTGTCTCGTAAATAAGAACTTTCAACTCCAAGTAAGGGCTTAAAACCGCTAATCTAGAACAAATGAAACCATGTCTAGGATTTTAGACCTCAAGTACGAACTTTACGGATATAGAACTTTGACCCCCCAAATCATGAACCTTGGACCTAAACTCTTGATATTTTGATGCCTAATAAGAACCAAGGACCCCAAATCTATAACTTCGGACCCCTAAAAAGATTTTAGGCTAACAAACTAGAGCATTGGGCCAAAAATCTAGAACTTTGGATTCGTATTAAGAATTTTAGACTTTAAATCTAGATATGAAGCCCCGTATAAGAACTAGGGACCTAGAATGTAGAACAATGAACCCAAAACGTGAAACTATGATCACCTAATAACAACTTAGGACCGACAAACTAAAACTCCAAACTCCTAAACTAGAACTTGGACATTAAATTTGGAAATTCGTACGCCATTATATGAAAATCTATTGATTGGACCCCGAATACTAACTTAAAACTAAAAATAAGAAGTAAAGCACCAAAACTACAACGTTGGACGTCTAGAAGAACATAAGACACTAAATCTAGAACTTAGATATCGAAATCAAAACTTAGGACCCTAAACCTATAAACTTGGACCACATCTAAGAGCTTAAGATTCTAAATAAGATCATTGGAAATATAACCTAAAACTTAAAATCTCAAACCTTAAAATTACGATCCCGATTTACAACCTTGGATCTCAGATCTAAATATGTAGCCTAAATAAGAACATAGGACTCCAAACCTTGAATTTTTATCCTAAATAACGGCTTAGAGCCCCAAATATGGAACTTTAACCCTAAAACATTAACTTTATACCCCAAATCTTGAACTTTGTATCGATAATACAGACTTAGAATTCCCATTCTAGAATATTTTATCCTAAATTGAAATTATATACTCCAAATAAAAAGTTTAAACCGATTATCTTGATCTTAAGACATCGAAATTGGAACGTTGGACGACAAAATATAAATTTGGACAATTACTCTATGACTTGGGTCCCCAAATTACTTAGGATGCCAAATTAGAACTAAGGTCCCAAAATAAGAATTATGACCTAAAATAAGAACTTCGGACACCTAATTCGAACTTAGGACACTAAACCTAGAATATTAGACCGCAAATAAGAGCCATGGATCCCAAATAAGCACTCCGGACGTATTTGAACTTAAAATCTAGACCTTTGGACCGAAATCTGGGCTTTGGACCGCAAATTCAAAACTTTGGACACGAAATAAGAACACCGGACTCCAAATCTAGAACTTTGGACCCTAAAGTAGAACTTGGCTCCCAAAATCTGTAAGTTTTATCATTAAGTAAGAACTTAGGACCCAAAATCTAGAACCTTTGACACCCAATATACAACTTTGAAAAGCAAAAGAGAAACTAGGTCTGCAAAATATAAAAACTCTAGGCCATTAAACCAGAAGTTTTTATCCTAAATGTAGAATATTGTCTCGTAAATAAGAACTTTCAACTCCAAGTAAGGGCTTAAAACCGCTAATCTAGAACAAATGAAACCATGTCTAGGATTTTAGACCTCAAGTACGAACTTTACGGATATAGAACTTTGACCCCCCAAATCATGAACCTTGGACCTAAACTCTTGATATTTTGATGCCTAATAAGAACCAAGGACCCCAAATCTATAACTTCGGACCCCTAAAAAGATTTTAGGCTAACAAACTAGAGCATTGGGCCAAAAATCTAGAACTTTGGATTCGTATTAAGAATTTTAGACTTTAAATCTAGATATGAAGCCCCGTATAAGAACTAGGGACCTAGAATGTAGAACAATGAACCCAAAACGTGAAACTATGATCACCTAATAACAACTTAGGACCGACAAACTAAAACTCCAAACTCCTAAACTAGAACATGGACATTAAATTTGGAAATTCGTACGCCATTATATGCAAAATCTATTGATTGGACCCCGAATACTAACTTAAGACTAAAAATAAGAAGTAAAGCACCAAAACTACAACGTTGGACGTCTAGAAGAACATAAGACACTAAATCTAGAACTTATATATCGAAATCAAAACTTAGTACCCTAAACCTATAAACTTGGACCACATCTATGAGCTTAAGATTCTAAATAAGATCATTGGAAATATAACCTAAAACTTAAAATCTCAAACCTTAAAATTACGATCCCGATTTACAACCTTGGATCTCAGATCTAAATATGTAGCCTAAATAAGAACATGGGACTCCAAACCTTGAATTTTTATCCTAAATAACGGCTTAGAGCCCCAAATATGGAACTTTAACCCTAAAACATTAACTTTATACCCCAAATCTTGAACTTTGTATCGATAATACAAACTTAGAATCCCCATTCTAGAATATTTTATCCTAAATTGAAACTATATACTCCAAATAAAAAGTTTAAACCGATTATCTTGATCTTAAGACATCGAAATTGGAACGTTGGACGACAAAATATAAATTTGGACAATTACTCTATGACTTTTGTCCCCAAATTACTTAGGATGCCAAATTAGAACTAAGGTCCCAAAATAAGAATTATGACCTAAAATAAGAACTTCGGACACCTAATTCTAACTCAGGACACTAAACCTAGAATATTAGACCGCAAATAAGAGCCATGGTTCCCAAATAAGCACTCCGGACGTATTTGAACTTAAAATCTAGACCTTTGGACCGAAATCTGGGCTTTGGACCGCAAATTCAAAACTTTGGACACGAAATAAGAACACCGGACTCCAAATCTAGAACTTTGGACCCTAAAGTAGAACTTGGGTCCCAAAATCTGTAAGTTTTATCATTAAGTAAGAACTTAGGACCCAAAATCTAGAACCTTTGACACCCAATATACAACTTTGAAAAGCAAAAGAGAAACTAGGTCTGCAAAATATAAAAACTCTAGGCCATTAAACCAGAAGTTTTTATCCTAAATGTAGAATATTGTCTCGTAAATAAGAACTTTCAACTCCAAGGGCTTAAAACCGCTAATCTAGAACAAATGAAACCATGTCTAGGATTTTAGACCTCAAGTACGAACTTTACGGATATAGAACTTTGACCCCCCAAATCATGAACCTTGGACCTAAACTCTTGATATTTTGATGCCTAATAAGAACCAAGGACCCCAAATCTATAACTTCGGACCCCTAAAAAGATTTTAGGCTAACAAACTAGAACGTTGGGCCAAAAATCTAGAACTTTGGATTCGTATTAAGAATTTTAGACTTTAAATCTAGATATGAAGCCCCGTATAAGAACTAGGGACCTAGAATGTAGAACAATGAACCCAAAACGTGAAACTATGATCACCTAATAACAACTTAGGACCGACAAACTAAAACTCCAAACTCCTAAACTAGAACTTGGACATTAAATTTGGAAATTCGTACGCCATTATATGCAAAATCTATTGATTGGACCCCGAATACTAACTTAAGACTAAAAATAAGAAGTAAAGCACCAAAACTACAACGTTGGACGTCTAGAAGAACATAAGACACTAAATCTAGAACTTAGATATCGAAATCAAAACTTAGGACCCTAAACCTATAAACTTGGACCACATCTAAGAGCTTAAGATTCTAAATAAGATCATTGGAAATATAACCTAAAACTTAAAATCTCAAACCTTAAAATTACGATACCGATTTACAACCTTGGATCTCAGATCTAAATATGTAGCCTAAATAAGAACATAGGACTCCAAACCTTGAATTTTTATCCTAAATAACGGCTTAGAGCCCCAAATATGGAACTTTAACCCTAAAACATTAACTTTATACCCCAAATCTTGAACTTTGTATCGATAATACAAACTTAGAATCCCCATTCTATAATATTTTATCCTAAATTGAAACTATATACTCCAAATAAAAAGTTTAAACCGATTATCTTGATCTTAAGACATCCAAATTGGAACGTTGGACGACAAAATATAAATTTGGACAATTACTCTATGACTTTGGTCCCCAAATTACTTAGGATGCCAAATTAGAACTAAGGTCCCAAAATAAGAATTATGACCTAAAATAAGAACTTCGGACACCTAATTCGAACTTAGGACACTAAACCTAGAATATTAGACCGCAAATAAGAGCCATGGATCCCAAATAAGCACTCCGGACGTATTTGAACTTAAAATCTAGACCTTTGGACCGAAATCTGGGCTTTGGACCGCAAATTCAAAACTTTGGACACGAAATAAGAACACCGGACTCCAAATCTAGAACTTTGGACCCTAAAGTAGAACTTGGGTCCCAAAATCTGTAAGTTTTATCATTAAGTAAGAACTTAGGACCCAAAATCTAGAACCTTTGACACCCAATATACAACTTTGAAAAGCAAAAGAGAAACTAGGTCTGCAAAATATAAAAACTCTAGGCCATTAAACCAGAAGTTTTTATCCTAAATGTAGAATATTGTCTCGTAAATAAGAACTTTCAACTCCAAGTAAGGGCTTAAAACCGCTAATCTAGAACAAATGAAACCATGTCTAGGATTTTAGACCTCAAGTACGAACTTTACGGATATAGAACTTTGACCCCCCAAATCATGAACCTTGGACCTAAACTCTTGATATTTTGATGCCTAATAAGAACCAAGGACCCCAAATCTATAACTTCGGACCCCTAAAAAGATTTTAGGCTAACAAACTAGAGCATTGGGCCAAAAATCTAGAACTTTGGATTCGTATTAAGAATTTTAGACTTTAAATCTAGATATGAAGCCCCGTATAAGAACTAGGGACCTAGAATGTAGAACAATGAACCCAAAACGTGAAACTATGATCACCTAATAACAACTTAGGACCGACAAACTAAAACTCCAAACTCCTAAACTAGAACTTGGACATTAAATTTGGAAATTCGTACGCCATTATATGAAAATCTATTGATTGGACCCCGAATACTAACTTAAAACTAAAAATAAGAAGTAAAGCACCAAAACTACAACGTTGGACGTCTAGAAGAACATAAGACACTAAATCTAGAACTTAGATATCGAAATCAAAACTTAGGACCCTAAACCTATAAACTTGGACCACATCTAAGAGCTTAAGATTCTAAATAAGATCATTGGAAATATAACCTAAAACTTAAAATCTCAAACCTTAAAATTACGATCCCGATTTACAACCTTGGATCTCAGATCTAAATATGTAGCCTAAATAAGAACATAGGACTCCAAACCTTGAATTTTTATCCTAAATAACGGCTTAGAGCCCCAAATATGGAACTTTAACCCTAAAACATTAACTTTATACCCCAAATCTTGAACTTTGTATCGATAATACAGACTTAGAATTCCCATTCTAGAATATTTTATCCTAAATTGAAATTATATACTCCAAATAAAAAGTTTAAACCGATTATCTTGATCTTAAGACATCGAAATTGGAACGTTGGACGACAAAATATAAATTTGGACAATTACTCTATGACTTGGGTCCCCAAATTACTTAGGATGCCAAATTAGAACTAAGGTCCCAAAATAAGAATTATGACCTAAAATAAGAACTTCGGACACCTAATTCGAACTTAGGACACTAAACCTAGAATATTAGACCGCAAATAAGAGCCATGGATCCCAAATAAGCACTCCGGACGTATTTGAACTTAAAATCTAGACCTTTGGACCGAAATCTGGGCTTTGGACCGCAAATTCAAAACTTTGGACACGAAATAAGAACACCGGACTCCAAATCTAGAACTTTGGACCCTAAAGTAGAACTTGGGTCCCAAAATCTGTAAGTTTTATCATTAAGTAAGAACTTAGGACCCAAAATCTAGAACCTTTGACACCCAATATACAACTTTGAAAAGCAAAAGAGAAACTAGGTCTGCAAAATATAAAAACTCTAGGCCATTAAACCAGAAGTTTTTATCCTAAATGTAGAATATTGTCTCGTAAATAAGAACTTTCAACTCCAAGTAAGGGCTTAAAACCGCTAATCTAGAACAAATGAAACCATGTCTAGGATTTTAGACCTCAAGTACGAACTTTACGGATATAGAACTTTGACCCCCCAAATCATGAACCTTGGACCTAAACTCTTGATATTTTGATGCCTAATAAGAACCAAGGACCCCAAATCTATAACTTCGGACCCCTAAAAAGATTTTAGGCTAACAAACTAGAGCATTGGGCCAAAAATCTAGAACTTTGGATTCGTATTAAGAATTTTAGACTTTAAATCTAGATATGAAGCCCCGTATAAGAACTAGGGACCTAGAATGTAGAACAATGAACCCAAAACGTGAAACTATGATCACCTAATAACAACTTAGGACCGACAAACTAAAACTCCAAACTCCTAAACTAGAACTTGGACATTAAATTTGGAAATTCGTACGCCATTATATGAAAATCTATTGATTGGACCCCGAATACTAACTTAAAACTAAAAATAAGAAGTAAAGCACCAAAACTACAACGTTGGACGTCTAGAAGAACATAAGACACTAAATCTAGAACTTAGATATCGAAATCAAAACTTAGGACCCTAAACCTATAAACTTGGACCACATCTAAGAGCTTAAGATTCTAAATAAGATCATTGGAAATATAACCTAAAACTTAAAATCTCAAACCTTAAAATTACGATCCCGATTTACAACCTTGGATCTCAGATCTAAATATGTAGCCTAAATAAGAACATAGGACTCCAAACCTTGAATTTTTATCCTAAATAACGGCTTAGAGCCCCAAATATGGAACTTTAACCCTAAAACATTAACTTTATACCCCAAATCTTGAACTTTGTATCGATAATACAGACTTAGAATTCCCATTCTAGAATATTTTATCCTAAATTGAAATTATATACTCCAAATAAAAAGTTTAAACCGATTATCTTGATCTTAAGACATCGAAATTGGAACGTTGGACGACAAAATATAAATTTGGACAATTACTCTATGACTTGGGTCCCCAAATTACTTAGGATGCCAAATTAGAACTAAGGTCCCAAAATAAGAATTATGACCTAAAATAAGAACTTCGGACACCTAATTCGAACTTAGGACACTAAACCTAGAATATTAGACCGCAAATAAGAGCCATGGATCCCAAATAAGCACTCCGGACGTATTTGAACTTAAAATCTAGACCTTTGGACCGAAATCTGGGCTTTGGACCGCAAATTCAAAACTTTGGACACGAAATAAGAACACCGGACTCCAAATCTAGAACTTTGGACCCTAAAGTAGAACTTGGGTCCCAAAATCTGTAAGTTTTATCATTAAGTAAGAACTTAGGACCCAAAATCTAGAACCTTTGACACCCAATATACAACTTTGAAAAGCAAAAGAGAAACTAGGTCTGCAAAATATAAAAACTCTAGGCCATTAAACCAGAAGTTTTTATCCTAAATGTAGAATATTGTCTCGTAAATAAGAACTTTCAACTCCAAGTAAGGGCTTAAAACCGCTAATCTAGAACAAATGAAACCATGTCTAGGATTTTAGACCTCAAGTACGAACTTTACGGATATAGAACTTTGACCCCCCAAATCATGAACCTTGGACCTAAACTCTTGATATTTTGATGCCTAATAAGAACCAAGGACCCCAAATCTATAACTTCGGACCCCTAAAAAGATTTTAGGCTAACAAACTAGAACGTTGGGCCAAAAATCTAGAACTTTGGATTCGTATTAAGAATTTTAGACTTTAAATCTAGATATGAAGCCCCGTATAAGAACTAGGGACCTAGAATGTAGAACAATGAACCCAAAACGTGAAACTATGATCACCTAATAACAACTTAGGACCGACAAACTAAAACTCCAAACTCCTAAACTAGAACTTGGACATTAAATTTGGAAATTCGTACGCCATTATATGCAAAATCTATTGATTGGACCCCGAATACTAACTTAAGACTAAAAATAAGAAGTAAAGCACCAAAACTACAACGTTGGACGTCTAGAAGAACATAAGACACTAAATCTAGAACTTATATATCGAAATCAAAACTTAGGACCCTAAACCTATAAACTTGGACCACATCTAAGAGCTTAAGATTCTAAATAAGATCATTGGAAATATAACCTAAAACTTAAAATCTCAAACCTTAAAATTACGATCCCGATTTACAACCTTGGATCTCAGATCTAAATATGTAGCCTAAATAAGAACATAGGACTCCAAACCTTGAATTTTTATCCTAAATAACGGCTTAGAGCCCCAAATATGGAACTTTAACCCTAAAACATTAACTTTATACCCCAAATCTTGAACTTTGTATCGATAATACAGACTTAGAATTCCCATTCTAGAATATTTTATCCTAAATTGAAACTATATACTCCAAATAAAAAGTTTAAAACGATTATCTTGATCTTAAGACATCGAAATTGGAACGTTGGACGACAAAATATAAATTTGGACAATTACTCTATGACTTTTGTCCCCAAATTACTTAGGATGCCAAATTAGAACTAAGGTCCCAAAATAAGAATTATGACCTAAAATAAGAACTTCGGACACCTAATTCGAACTCAGGACACTAAACCTAGAATATTAGACCGCAAATAAGAGCCATGGTTCCCAAATAAGCACTCCGGACGTATTTGAACTTAAAATCTAGACCTTTGGACCGAAATCTGGGCTTTGGACCGCAAATTCAAAACTTTGGACACGAAATAAGAACACCGGACTCCAAATCTAGAACTTTGGACCCTAAAGTAGAACTTGGGTCCCAAAATCTGTAAGTTTTATCATTAAGTAAGAACTTAGGACCCAAAATCTAGAACCTTTGACACCCAATATACAACTTTGAAAAGCAAAAGAGAAACTAGGTCTGCAAAATATAAAAACTCTAGGCCATTAAACCAGAAGTTTTTATCCTAAATGTAGAATATTGTCTCGTAAATAAGAACTTTCAACTCCAAGTAAGGGCTTAAAACCGCTAATCTAGAACAAATGAAACCATGTCTAGGATTTTAGACCTCAAGTACGAACTTTACGGATATAGAACTTTGACCCCCCAAATCATGAACCTTGGACCTAAACTCTTGATATTTTGATGCCTAATAAGAACCAAGGACCCCAAATCTATAACTTCGGACCCCTAAAAAGATTTTAGGCTAACAAACTAGAACGTTGGGCCAAAAATCTAGAACTTTGGATTCGTATTAAGAATTTTAGACTTTAAATCTAGATATGAAGCCCCGTATAAGAACTAGGGACCTAGAATGTAGAACAATGAACCCAAAACGTGAAACTATGATCACCTAATAACAACTTAGGACCGACAAACTAAAACTCCAAACTCCTAAACTAGAACTTGGACATTAAATTTGGAAATTCGTACGCCATTATATGCAAAATCTATTGATTGGACCCCGAATACTAACTTAAGACTAAAAATAAGAAGTAAAGCACCAAAACTACAACGTTGGACGTCTAGAAGAACATAAGACACTAAATCTAGAACTTAGATATCGAAATCAAAACTTAGGACCCTAAACCTATAAACTTGGACCACATCTATGAGCTTAAGATTCTAAATAAGATCATTGGAAATATAACCTAAAACTTAAAATCTCAAACCTTAAAATTACGATCCCGATTTACAACCTTGGATCTCAGATCTAAATATGTAGCCTAAATAAGAACATGGGACTCCAAACCTTGAATTTTTATCCTAAATAACGGCTTAGAGCCCCAAATATGGAACTTTAACCCTAAAACATTAACTTTATACCCCAAATCTTGAACTTTGTATCGATAATACAAACTTAGAATCCCCATTCTAGAATATTTTATCCTAAATTGAAACTATATACTCCAAATAAAAAGTTTAAACCGATTATCTTGATCTTAAGACATCGAAATTGGAACGTTGGACGACAAAATATAAATTTGGACAATTACTCTATGACTTTGGTCCCCAAATTACTTAGGATGCCAAATTAGAACTAAGGTCCCAAAATAAGAATTATGACCTAAAATAAGAACTTCGGACACCTAATTCGAACTCAGGACACTAAACCTAGAATATTAGACCGCAAATAAGAGCCATGGTTCCCAAATAAGCACTCCGGACGTATTTGAACTTAAAATCTAGACCTTTGGACCGAAATCTGGGCTTTGGACCGCAAATTCAAAACTTTGGACACGAAATAAGAACACCGGACTCCAAATCTAGAACTTTGGACCCTAAAGTAGAACTTGGGTCCCAAAATCTGTAAGTTTTATCATTAAGTAAGAACTTAGGACCCAAAATCTAGAACCTTTGACACCCAATATACAACTTTGAAAAGCAAAAGAGAAACTAGGTCTGCAAAATATAAAAACTCTAGGCCATTAAGCCTGAAGTTTTTATCCTAAATGTAGAATATTGTCTCGTAAATAAGAACTTTCAACTCCAAGTAAGGGCTTAAAACCGCTAATCTAGAACAAATGATACCATGTCTAGGATTTTAGACCTCAAGTACGAACTTTACGGATATAGAACTTTGACCCCCCAAATCATGAACCTTGGACCTAAACTCTTGATATTTTGATGCCTAATAAGAACCAAGGACCCCAAATCTATAACTTCGGACCCCTAAAAAGATTTTAGGCTAACAAACTAGAACGTTGGGCCAAAAATCTAGAACTTTGGATTCGTATTAAGAATTTTAGACTTTAAATCTAGATATGAAGCCCCGTATAAGAACTAGGGACCTAGAATGTAGAACAATGAACCCAAAACGTGAAACTATGATCACCTAATAACAACTTAGGACCGACAAACTAAAACTCCAAACTCCTAAACTAGAACTTGGACATTAAATTTGGAAATTCGTACGCCATTATATGCAAAATCTATTGATTGGACCCCGAATACTAACTTAAGACTAAAAATAAGAAGTAAAGCACCAAAACTACAACGTTGGACGTCTAGAAGAACATAAGACACTAAATCTAGAACTTAGATATCGAAATCAAAACTTAGGACCCTAAACCTATAAACTTGGACCACATCTAAGAGCTTAAGATTCTAAATAAGATCATTGGAAATATAACCTAAAACTTAAAATCTCAAACCTTAAAATTACGATCCCGATTTACAACCTTGGATCTCAGATCTAAATATGTAGCCTAAATAAGAACATAGGACTCCAAACCTTGAATTTTTATCCTAAATAACGGCTTAGAGCCCCAAATATGGAACTTTAACCCTAAAACATTAACTTTATACCCCAAATCTTGAACTTTGTATCGATAATACAGACTTAGAATTCCCATTCTAGAATATTTTATCCTAAATTGAAATTATATACTCCAAATAAAAAGTTTAAACCGATTATCTTGATCTTAAGACATCGAAATTGGAACGTTGGACGACAAAATATAAATTTGGACAATTACTCTATGACTTTGGTCCCCAAATTACTTAGGATGCCAAATTAGAACTAAGGTCCCAAAATAAGAATTATGACCTAAAATAAGAACTTCGGACACCTAATTCGAACTCAGGACACTAAACCTAGAATATTAGACCGCAAATAAGAGCCATGGATCCCAAATAAGCACTCCGGACGTATTTGAACTTAAAATCTAGACCTTTGGACCGAAATCTGGGCTTTGGACCGCAAATTCAAAACTTTGGACACGAAATAAGAACACCGGACTCCAAATCTAGAACTTTGGACCCTAAAGTAGAACTTGGGTCCCAAAATCTGTAAGTTTTATCATTAAGTAAGAACTTAGGACCCAAAATCTAGAACCTTTGACACCCAATATACAACTTTGAAAAGCAAAAGAGAAACTAGGTCTGCAAAATATAAAAACTCTAGGCCATTAAGCCAGAAGTTTTTATCCTAAATGTAGAATATTGTCTCGTAAATAAGAACTTTCAACTCCAAGTAAGGGCTTAAAACCGCTAATCTAGAACAAATGAAACCATGTCTAGGATTTTAGACCTCAAGTACGAACTTTACGGATATAGAACTTTGACCCCCCAAATCATGAACCTTGGACCTAAACTCTTGATATTTTGATGCCTAATAAGAACCAAGGACCCCAAATCTATAACTTCGGACCCCTAAAAAGATTTTAGGCTAACAAACTAGAACGTTGGGCCAAAAATCTAGAACTTTGGATTCGTATTAAGAATTTTAGACTTTAAATCTAGATATGAAGCCCCGTATAAGAACTAGGGACCTAGAATGTAGAACAATGAACCCAAAACGTGAAACTATGATCACCTAATAACAACTTAGGACCGACAAACTAAAACTCCAAACTCCTAAACTAGAACTTGGACATTAAATTTGGAAATTCGTACGCCATTATATGCAAAATCTATTGATTGGACCCCGAATACTAACTTAAGACTAAAAATAAGAAGTAAAGCACCAAAACTACAACGTTGGACGTCTAGAAGAACATAAGACACTAAATCTAGAACTTAGATATCGAAATCAAAACTTAGGACCCTAAACCTATAAACTTGGACCACATCTAAGAGCTTAAGATTCTAAATAAGATCATTGGAAATATAACCTAAAACTTAAAATCTCAAACCTTAAAATTACGATCCCGATTTACAACCTTGGATCTCAGATCTAAATATGTAGCCTAAATAAGAACATAGGACTCCAAACCTTGAATTTTTATCCTAAATAACGGCTTAGAGCCCCAAATATGGAACTTTAACCCTAAAACATTAACTTTATACCCCAAATCTTGAACTTTGTATCGATAATACAGACTTAGAATCCCCATTCTAGAATATTTTATCCTAAATTGAAATTATATACTCCAAATAAAAAGTTTAAACCGGTTATCTTGATCTTAAGACATCGAAATTGGAACGTTGGACGACAAAATATAAATTTGGACAATTACTCTATGACTTTGGTCCCCAAATTACTTAGGATGCCAAATTAGAACTAAGGTCCCAAAATAAGAATTATGACCTAAAATAAGAACTTCGGACACCTAATTCGAACTCAGGACACTAAACCTAGAATATTAGACCGCAAATAAGAGCCATGGATCCCAAATAAGCACTCCGGACGTATTTGAACTTAAAATCTAGACCTTTGGACCGAAATCTGGGCTTTGGACCGCAAATTCAAAACTTTGGACACGAAATAAGAACACCGGACTCCAAATCTAGAACTTTGGACCCTAAAGTAGAACTTGGGTCCCAAAATCTGTAAGTTTTATCATTAAGGAAGAACTTAGGACCCAAAATCTAGAACCTTTGACACCCAATATACAACTTTGAAAAGCAAAAGAGAAACTAGGTCTGCAAAATATAAAAACTCTAGGCCATTAAACCAGAAGTTTTTATCCTAAATGTAGAATATTGTCTCGTAAATAAGAACTTTCAACTCCAAGTAAGGGCTTAAAACCGCTAATCTAGAACAAATGAAACCATGTCTAGGATTTTAGACCTCAAGTACGAACTTTACGGATATAGAACTTTGACCCCCCAAATCATGAACCTTGGACCTAAACTCTTGATATTTTGATGCCTAATAAGAACCAAGGACCCCAAATCTATAACTTCGGACCCCTAAAAAGATTTTAGGCTAACAAACTAGAACGTTGGGCCAAAAATCTAGAACTTTGGATTCGTATTAAGAATTTTAGACTTTAAATCTAGATATGAAGCCCCGTATAAGAACTAGGGACCTAGAATGTAGAACAATGAACCCAAAACGTGAAACTATGATCACCTAATAACAACTTAGGACCGACAAACTAAAACTCCAAACTCCTAAACTAGAACTTGGACATTAAATTTGGAAATTCGTACGCCATTATATGCAAAATCTATTGATTGGACCCCGAATACTAACTTAAGACTAAAAATAAGAAGTAAAGCACCAAAACTACAACGTTGGACGTCTAGAAGAACATAAGACACTAAATCTAGAACTTAGATATCGAAATCAAAACTTAGGACCCTAAACCTATAAACTTGGACCACATCTAAGAGCTTAAGATTCTAAATAAGATCATTGGAAATATAACCTAAAACTTAAAATCTCAAACCTTAAAATTACGATCCCGATTTACAACCTTGGATCTCAGATCTAAATATGTAGCCTAAATAAGAACATAGGACTCCAAACCTTGAATTTTTATCCTAAATAACGGCTTAGAGCCCCAAATATGGAACTTTAACCCTAAAACATTAACTTTATACCCCAAATCTTGAACTTTGTATCGATAATACAAACTTAGAATCCCCATTCTAGAATATTTTATCCTAAATTGAAATTATATACTCCAAATAAAAAGTTTAAACCGGTTATCTTGATCTTAAGACATCGAAATTGGAACGTTGGACGACAAAATATAAATTTGGACAATTACTCTATGACTTTGGTCCCCAAATTACTTAGGATGCCAAATTAGAACTAAGGTCCCAAAATAAGAATTATGACCTAAAATAAGAACTTCGGACACCTAATTCGAACTCAGGACACTAAACCTAGAATATTAGACCGCAAATAAGAGCCATGGATCCCAAATAAGCACTCCGGACGTATTTGAACTTAAAATCTAGACCTTTGGACCGAAATCTGGGCTTTGGACCGCAAATTCAAAACTTTGGACACGAAATAAGAACACCGGACTCCAAATCTAGAACTTTGGACCCTAAAGTAGAACTTGGGTCCCAAAATCTGTAAGTTTTATCATTAAGTAAGAACTTAGGACCCAAAATCTAGAACCTTTGACACCCAATATACAACTTTGAAAAGCAAAAGAGAAACTAGGTCTGCAAAATATAAAAACTCTAGGCCATTAAGCCAGAAGTTTTTATCCTAAATGTAGAATATTGTCTCGTAAATAAGAACTTTCAACTCCAAGTAAGGGCTTAAAACCGCTAATCTAGAACAAATGATACCATGTCTAGGATTTTAGACCTCAAGTACGAACTTTACGGATATAGAACTTTGACCCCCCAAATCATGAACCTTGGACCTAAACTCTTGATATTTTGATGCCTAATAAGAACCAAGGACCCCAAATCTATAACTTCGGACCCCTAAAAAGATTTTAGGCTAACAAACTAGAACGTTGGGCCAAAAATCTAGAACTTTGGATTCGTATTAAGAATTTTAGACTTTAAATCTAGATATGAAGCCCCGTATAAGAACTAGGGACCTAGAATGTAGAACAATGAACCCAAAACGTGAAACTATGATCACCTAATAACAACTTAGGACCGACAAACTAAAACTCCAAACTCCTAAACTAGAACTTGGACATTAAATTTGGAAATTCGTACGCCATTATATGCAAAATCTATTGATTGGACCCCGAATACTAACTTAAGACTAAAAATAAGAAGTAAAGCACCAAAACTACAACGTTGGACGTCTAGAAGAACATAAGACACTAAATCTAGAACTTAGATATCGAAATCAAAACTTAGGACCCTAAACCTATAAACTTGGACCACATCTAAGAGCTTAAGATTCTAAATAAGATCATTGGAAATATAACCTAAAACTTAAAATCTCAAACCTTAAAATTACGATCCCGATTTACAACCTTGGATCTCAGATCTAAATATGTAGCCTAAATAAGAACATAGGACTCCAAACCTTGAATTTTTATCCTAAATAACGGCTTAGAGCCCCAAATATGGAACTTTAACCCTAAAACATTAACTTTATACCCCAAATCTTGAACTTTGTATCGATAATACAAACTTAGAATCCCCATTCTAGAATATTTTATCCTAAATTGAAATTATATACTCCAAATAAAAAGTTTAAACCGGTTATCTTGATCTTAAGACATCGAAATTGGAACGTTGGACGACAAAATATAAATTTGGACAATTACTCTATGACTTTGGTCCCCAAATTACTTAGGATGCCAAATTAGAACTAAGGTCCCAAAATAAGAATTATGACCTAAAATAAGAACTTCGGACACCTAATTCGAACTCAGGACACTAAACCTAGAATATTAGACCGCAAATAAGAGCCATGGATCCCAAATAAGCACTCCGGACGTATTTGAACTTAAAATCTAGACCTTTGGACCGAAATCTGGGCTTTGGACCGCAAATTCAAAACTTTGGACACGAAATAAGAACACCGGACTCCAAATCTAGAACTTTGGACCCTAAAGTAGAACTTGGGTCCCAAAATCTGTAAGTTTTATCATTAAGTAAGAACTTAGGACCCAAAATCTAGAACCTTTGACACCCAATATACAACTTTGAAAAGCAAAAGAGAAACTAGGTCTGCAAAATATAAAAACTCTAGGCCATTAAGCCAGAAGTTTTTATCCTAAATGTAGAATATTGTCTCGTAAATAAGAACTTTCAACTCCAAGTAAGGGCTTAAAACCGCTAATCTAGAACAAATGAAACCATGTCTAGGATTTTAGACCTCAAGTACGAACTTTACGGATATAGAACTTTGACCCCCCAAATCATGAACCTTGGACCTAAACTCTTGATATTTTGATGCCTAATAAGAACCAAGGACCCCAAATCTATAACTTCGGACCCCTAAAAAGATTTTAGGCTAACAAACTAGAACGTTGGGCCAAAAATCTAGAACTTTGGATTCGTATTAAGAATTTTAGACTTTAAATCTAGATATGAAGCCCCGTATAAGAACTAGGGACCTAGAATGTAGAACAATGAACCCAAAACGTGAAACTATGATCACCTAATAACAACTTAGGACCGACAAACTAAAACTCCAAACTCCTAAACTAGAACTTGGACATTAAATTTGGAAATTCGTACGCCATTATATGCAAAATCTATTGATTGGACCCCGAATACTAACTTAAGACTAAAAATAAGAAGTAAAGCACCAAAACTACAACGTTGGACGTCTAGAAGAACATAAGACACTAAATCTAGAACTTAGATATCGAAATCAAAACTTAGGACCCTAAACCTATAAACTTGGACCACATCTAAAAGCTTAAGATTCTAAATAAGATCATTGGAAATATAACCTAAAACTTAAAATCTCAAACCTTAAAATTACGATCCCGATTTACAACCTTGGATCTCAGATCTAAATATGTAGCCTAAATAAGAACATAGGACTCCAAACCTTGAATTTTTATCCTAAATAACGGCTTAGAGCCCCAAATATGGAACTTTAACCCTAAAACATTAACTTTATACCCCAAATCTTGAACTTTGTATCGATAATACAAACTTAGAATCCCCATTCTAGAATATTTTATCCTAAATTGAAATTATATACTCCAAATAAAAAGTTTAAACCGGTTATCTTGATCTTAAGACATCGAAATTGGAACGTTGGACGACAAAATATAAATTTGGACAATTACTCTATGACTTTGGTCCCCAAATTACTTAGGATGCCAAATTAGAACTAAGGTCCCAAAATAAGAATTATGACCTAAAATAAGAACTTCGGACACCTAATTCGAACTCAGGACACTAAACCTAGAATATTAGACCGCAAATAAGAGCCATGGATCCCAAATAAGCACTCCGGACGTATTTGAACTTAAAATCTAGACCTTTGGACCGAAATCTGGGCTTTGGACCGCAAATTCAAAACTTTGGACACGAAATAAGAACACCGGACTCCAAATCTAGAACTTTGGACCCTAAAGTAGAACTTGGGTCCCAAAATCTGTAAGTTTTATCATTAAGTAAGAACTTAGGACCCAAAATCTAGAACCTTTGACACCCAATATACAACTTTGAAAAGCAAAAGAGAAACTAGGTCTGCAAAATATAAAAACTCTAGGCCATTAAACCAGAAGTTTTTATCCTAAATGTAGAATATTGTCTCGTAAATAAGAACTTTCAACTCCAAGTAAGGGCTTAAAACCGCTAATCTAGAACAAATGAAACCATGTCTAGGATTTTAGACCTCAAGTACGAACTTTACGGATATAGAACTTTGACCCCCCAAATCATGAACCTTGGACCTAAACTCTTGATATTTTGATGCCTAATAAGAACCAAGGACCCCAAATCTATAACTTCGGACCCCTAAAAAGATTTTAGGCTAACAAACTAGAACGTTGGGCCAAAAATCTAGAACTTTGGATTCGTATTAAGAATTTTAGACTTTAAATCTAGATATGAAGCCCCGTATAAGAACTAGGGACCTAGAATGTAGAACAATGAACCCAAAACGTGAAACTATGATCACCTAATAACAACTTAGGACCGACAAACTAAAACTCCAAACTCCTAAACTAGAACTTGGACATTAAATTTGGAAATTCGTACGCCATTATATGCAAAATCTATTGATTGGACCCCGAATACTAACTTAAGACTAAAAATAAGAAGTAAAGCACCAAAACTACAACGTTGGACGTCTAGAAGAACATAAGACACTAAATCTAGAACTTAGATATCGAAATCAAAACTTAGGACCCTAAACCTATAAACTTGGACCACATCTAAGAGCTTAAGATTCTAAATAAGATCATTGGAAATATAACCTAAAACTTAAAATCTCAAACCTTAAAATTACGATCCCGATTTACAACCTTGGATCTCAGATCTAAATATGTAGCCTAAATAAGAACATAGGACTCCAAACCTTGAATTTTTATCCTAAATAACGGCTTAGAGCCCCAAATATGGAACTTTAACCCTAAAACATTAACTTTATACCCCAAATCTTGAACTTTGTATCGATAATACAAACTTAGAATCCCCATTCTAGAATATTTTATCCTAAATTGAAATTATATACTCCAAATAAAAAGTTTAAACCGGTTATCTTGATCTTAAGACATCGAAATTGGAACGTTGGACGACAAAATATAAATTTGGACAATTACTCTATGACTTTGGTCCCCAAATTACTTAGGATGCCAAATTAGAACTAAGGTCCCAAAATAAGAATTATGACCTAAAATAAGAACTTCGGACACCTAATTCGAACTCAGGACACTAAACCTAGAATATTAGACCGCAAATAAGAGCCATGGATCCCAAATAAGCACTCCGGACGTATTTGAACTTAAAATCTAGACCTTTGGACCGAAATCTGGGCTTTGGACCGCAAATTCAAAACTTTGGACACGAAATAAGAACACCGGACTCCAAATCTAGAACTTTGGACCCTAAAGTAGAACTTGGGTCCCAAAATCTGTAAGTTTTATCATTAAGGAAGAACTTAGGACCCAAAATCTAGAACCTTTGACACCCAATATACAACTTTGAAAAGCAAAAGAGAAACTAGGTCTGCAAAATATAAAAACTCTAGGCCATTAAACCAGAAGTTTTTATCCTAAATGTAGAATATTGTCTCGTAAATAAGAACTTTCAACTCCAAGTAAGGGCTTAAAACCGCTAATCTAGAACAAATGAAACCATGTCTAGGATTTTAGACCTCAAGTACGAACTTTACGGATATAGAACTTTGACCCCCCAAATCATGAACCTTGGACCTAAACTCTTGATATTTTGATGCCTAATAAGAACCAAGGACCCCAAATCTATAACTTCGGACCCCTAAAAAGATTTTAGGCTAACAAACTAGAACGTTGGGCCAAAAATCTAGAACTTTGGATTCGTATTAAGAATTTTAGACTTTAAATCTAGATATGAAGCCCCGTATAAGAACTAGGGACCTAGAATGTAGAACAATGAACCCAAAACGTGAAACTATGATCACCTAATAACAACTTAGGACCGACAAACTAAAACTCCAAACTCCTAAACTAGAACTTGGACATTAAATTTGGAAATTCGTACGCCATTATATGCAAAATCTATTGATTGGACCCCGAATACTAACTTAAGACTAAAAATAAGAAGTAAAGCACCAAAACTACAACGTTGGACGTCTAGAAGAACATAAGACACTAAATCTAGAACTTAGATATCGAAATCAAAACTTAGGACCCTAAACCTATAAACTTGGACCACATCTAAGAGCTTAAGATTCTAAATAAGATCATTGGAAATATAACCTAAAACTTAAAATCTCAAACCTTAAAATTACGATCCCGATTTACAACCTTGGATCTCAGATCTAAATATGTAGCCTAAATAAGAACATAGGACTCCAAACCTTGAATTTTTATCCTAAATAACGGCTTAGAGCCCCAAATATGGAACTTTAACCCTAAAACATTAACTTTATACCCCAAATCTTGAACTTTGTATCGATAATACAAACTTAGAATCCCCATTCTAGAATATTTTATCCTAAATTGAAATTATATACTCCAAATAAAAAGTTTAAACCGGTTATCTTGATCTTAAGACATCGAAATTGGAACGTTGGACGACAAAATATAAATTTGGACAATTACTCTATGACTTTGGTCCCCAAATTACTTAGGATGCCAAATTAGAACTAAGGTCCCAAAATAAGAATTATGACCTAAAATAAGAACTTCGGACACCTAATTCGAACTCAGGACACTAAACCTAGAATATTAGACCGCAAATAAGAGCCATGGATCCCAAATAAGCACTCCGGACGTATTTGAACTTAAAATCTAGACCTTTGGACCGAAATCTGGGCTTTGGACCGCAAATTCAAAACTTTGGACACGAAATAAGAACACCGGACTCCAAATCTAGAACTTTGGACCCTAAAGTAGAACTTGGGTCCCAAAATCTGTAAGTTTTATCATTAAGTAAGAACTTAGGACCCAAAATCTAGAACCTTTGACACCCAATATACAACTTTGAAAAGCAAAAGAGAAACTAGGTCTGCAAAATATAAAAACTCTAGGCCATTAAACCAGAAGTTTTTATCCTAAATGTAGAATATTGTCTCGTAAATAAGAACTTTCAACTCCAAGTAAGGGCTTAAAACCGCTAATCTAGAACAAATGAAACCATGTCTAGGATTTTAGACCTCAAGTACGAACTTTACGGATATAGAACTTTGACCCCCCAAATCATGAACCTTGGACCTAAACTCTTGATATTTTGATGCCTAATAAGAACCAAGGACCCCAAATCTATAACTTCGGACCCCTAAAAAGATTTTAGGCTAACAAACTAGAGCATTGGGCCAAAAATCTAGAACTTTGGATTCGTATTAAGAATTTTAGACTTTAAATCTAGATATGAAGCCCCGTATAAGAACTAGGGACCTAGAATGTAGAACAATGAACCCAAAACGTGAAACTATGATCACCTAATAACAACTTAGGACCGACAAACTAAAACTCCAAACTCCTAAACTAGAACATGGAAATTAAATTTGGAAATTCGTACGCCATTATATGCAAAATCTATTGATTGGACCCCGAATACTAACTTAAGACTAAAAATAAGAAGTAAAGAACCAAAACTACAACGTTGGACGTCTAGAAGAACATAAGACACTAAATCTAGAACTTATATATCGAAATCAAAACTTAGGACCCTAAACCTATAAACTTGGACCACATCTATGAGCTTAAGATTCTAAATAAGATCATTGGAAATATAACCTAAAACTTAAAATCTCAAACCTTAAAATTACGATCCCGATTTACAACCTTGGATCTCAGATCTAAATATGTAGCCTAAATAAGAACATGGGACTCCAAACCTTGAATTTTTATCCTAAATAACGGCTTAGAGCCCCAAATATGGAACTTTAACCCTAAAACATTAACTTTATACCCCAAATCTTGAACTTTGTATCGATAATACAAACTTAGAATCCCCATTCTAGAATATTTTATCCTAAATTGAAACTATATACTCCAAATAAAAAGTTTAAACCGATTATCTTGATCTTAAGACATCGAAATTGGAACGTTGGACGACAAAATATAAATTTGGACAATTACTCTATGACTTTGGTCCCCAAATTACTTAGGATGCCAAATTAGAACTAAGGTCCCAAAATAAGAATTATGACCTAAAATAAGAACTTCGGACACCTAATTCGAACTCAGGACACTAAACCTAGAATATTAGACAGCAAATAAGAGCCATGGTTCCCAAATAAGCACTCCGGACGTATTTGAACTTAAAATCTAGACCTTTGGACCGAAATCTGGGCTTTGGACCGCAAATTCAAAACTTTGGACACGAAATAAGAACACCGGACTCCAAATCTAGAACTTTGGACCCTAAAGTAGAACTTGGGTCCCAAAATCTGTAAGTTTTATCATTAAGTAAGAACTTAGGACCCAAAATCTAGAACCTTTGACACCCAATATACAACTTTGAAAAGCAAAAGAGAAACTAGGTCTGCAAAATATAAAAACTCTAGGCCATTAAGCCAGAAGTTTTTATCCTAAATGTAGAATATTGTCTCGTAAATAAGAACTTTCAACTCCAAGTAAGGGCTTAAAACCGCTAATCTAGAACAAATGATACCATGTCTAGGATTTTAGACCTCAAGTACGAACTTTACGGATATAGAACTTTGACCCCCCAAATCATGAACCTTGGACCTAAACTCTTGATATTTTGATGCCTAATAAGAACCAAGGACCCCAAATCTATAACTTCGGACCCCTAAAAAGATTTTAGGCTAACAAACTAGAACGTTGGGCCAAAAATCTAGAACTTTGGATTCGTATTAAGAATTTTAGACTTTAAATCTAGATATGAAGCCCCGTATAAGAACTAGGGACCTAGAATGTAGAACAATGAACCCAAAACGTGAAACTATGATCACCTAATAACAACTTAGGACCGACAAACTAAAACTCCAAACTCCTAAACTAGAACTTGGACATTAAATTTGGAAATTCGTACGCCATTATATGCAAAATCTATTGATTGGACCCCGAATACTAACTTAAGACTAAAAATAAGAAGTAAAGCACCAAAACTACAACGTTGGACGTCTAGAAGAACATAAGACACTAAATCTAGAACTTAGATATCGAAATCAAAACTTAGGACCCTAAACCTATAAACTTGGACCACATCTAAGAGCTTAAGATTCTAAATAAGATCATTGGAAATATAACCTAAAACTTAAAATCTCAAACCTTAAAATTACGATCCCGATTTACAACCTTGGATCTCAGATCTAAATATGTAGCCTAAATAAGAACATAGGACTCCAAACCTTGAATTTTTATCCTAAATAACGGCTTAGAGCCCCAAATATGGAACTTTAACCCTAAAACATTAACTTTATACCCCAAATCTTGAACTTTGTATCGATAATACAAACTTAGAATCCCCATTCTAGAATATTTTATCCTAAATTGAAATTATATACTCCAAATAAAAAGTTTAAACCGGTTATCTTGATCTTAAGACATCGAAATTGGAACGTTGGACGACAAAATATAAATTTGGACAATTACTCTATGACTTTGGTCCCCAAATTACTTAGGATGCCAAATTAGAACTAAGGTCCCAAAATAAGAATTATGACCTAAAATAAGAACTTCGGACACCTAATTCGAACTCAGGACACTAAACCTAGAATATTAGACCGCAAATAAGAGCCATGGATCCCAAATAAGCACTCCGGACGTATTTGAACTTAAAATCTAGACCTTTGGACCGAAATCTGGGCTTTGGACCGCAAATTCAAAACTTTGGACACGAAATAAGAACACCGGACTCCAAATCTAGAACTTTGGACCCTAAAGTAGAACTTGGGTCCCAAAATCTGTAAGTTTTATCATTAAGTAAGAACTTAGGACCCAAAATCTAGAACCTTTGACACCCAATATACAACTTTGAAAAGCAAAAGAGAAACTAGGTCTGCAAAATATAAAAACTCTAGGCCATTAAGCCAGAAGTTTTTATCCTAAATGTAGAATATTGTCTCGTAAATAAGAACTTTCAACTCCAAGTAAAGGGCTTAAAACCGCTAATCTAGAACAAATGAAACCATGTCTAGGATTTTAGACCTCAAGTACGAACTTTACGGAAATAGAACTTTGACCCCCCAAATCATGAACCTTGGACCTAAACTCTTGATATTTTGATGCCTAATAAGAACCAAGGACCCCAAATCTATAACTTCGGACCCCTAAAAAGATTTTAGGCTAACAAACTAGAACGTTGGGCCAAAAATCTAGAACTTTGGATTCGTATTAAGAATTTTAGACTTTAAATCTAGATATGAAGCCCCGTATAAGAACTAGGGACCTAGAATGTAGAACAATGAACCCAAAACGTGAAACTATGATCACCTAATAACAACTTAGGACCGACAAACTAAAACTCCAAACTCCTAAACTAGAACTTGGACATTAAATTTGGAAATTCGTACGCCATTATATGCAAAATCTATTGATTGGACCCCGAATACTAACTTAAGACTAAAAATAAGAAGTAAAGCACCAAAACTACAACGTTGGACGTCTAGAAGAACATAAGACACTAAATCTAGAACTTAGATATCGAAATCAAAACTTAGGACCCTAAACCTATAAACTTGGACCACATCTAAGAGCTTAAGATTCTAAATAAGATCATTGGAAATATAACCTAAAACTTAAAATCTCAAACCTTAAAATTACGATCCCGATTTACAACCTTGGATCTCAGATCTAAATATGTAGCCTAAATAAGAACATAGGACTCCAAACCTTGAATTTTTATCCTAAATAACGGCTTAGAGCCCCAAATATGGAACTTTAACCCTAAAACATTAACTTTATACCCCAAATCTTGAACTTTGTATCGATAATACAAACTTAGAATCCCCATTCTAGAATATTTTATCCTAAATTGAAATTATATACTCCAAATAAAAAGTTTAAACCGGTTATCTTGATCTTAAGACATCGAAATTGGAACGTTGGACGACAAAATATAAATTTGGACAATTACTCTATGACTTTGGTCCCCAAATTACTTAGGATGCCAAATTAGAACTAAGGTCCCAAAATAAGAATTATGACCTAAAATAAGAACTTCGGACACCTAATTCGAACTCAAGACACTAAACCTAGAATATTAGACCGCAAATAAGAGCCATGGATCCCAAATAAGCACTCCGGACGTATTTGAACTTAAAATCTAGACCTTTGGACCGAAATCTGGGCTTTGGACCGCAAATTCAAAACTTTGGACACGAAATAAGAACACCGGACTCCAAATCTAGAACTTTGGACCCTAAAGTAGAACTTGGGTCCCAAAATCTGTAAGTTTTATCATTAAGTAAGAACTTAGGACCCAAAATCTAGAACCTTTGACACCCAATATACAACTTTGAAAAGCAAAAGAGAAACTAGGTCTGCAAAATATAAAAACTCTAGGCCATTAAGCCAGAAGTTTTTATCCTAAATGTAGAATATTGTCTCGTAAATAAGAACTTTCAACTCCAAGTAAGGGCTTAAAACCGCTAATCTAGAACAAATGAAACCATGTCTAGGATTTTAGACCTCAAGTACGAACTTTACGGATATAGAACTTTGACCCCCCAAATCATGAACCTTGGACCTAAACTCTTGATATTTTGATGCCTAATAAGAACCAAGGACCCCAAATCTATAACTTCGGACCCCTAAAAAGATTTTAGGCTAACAAACTAGAACGTTGGGCCAAAAATCTAGAACTTTGGATTCGTATTAAGAATTTTAGACTTTAAATCTAGATATGAAGCCCCGTATAAGAACTAGGGACCTAGAATGTAGAACAATGAACCCAAAACGTGAAACTATGATCACCTAATAACAACTTAGGACCGACAAACTAAAACTCCAAACTCCTAAACTAGAACTTGGACATTAAATTTGGAAATTCGTACGCCATTATATGCAAAATCTATTGATTGGACCCCGAATACTAACTTAAGACTAAAAATAAGAAGTAAAGCACCAAAACTACAACGTTGGACGTCTAGAAGAACATAAGACACTAAATCTAGAACTTAGATATCGAAATCAAAACTTAGGACCCTAAACCTATAAACTTGGACCACATCTAAGAGCTTAAGATTCTAAATAAGATCATTGGAAATATAACCTAAAACTTAAAATCTCAAACCTTAAAATTACGATCCCGATTTACAACCTTGGATCTCAGATCTAAATATGTAGCCTAAATAAGAACATAGGACTCCAAACCTTGAATTTTTATCCTAAATAACGGCTTAGAGCCCCAAATATGGAACTTTAACCCTAAAACATTAACTTTATACCCCAAATCTTGAACTTTGTATCGATAATACAAACTTAGAATCCCCATTCTAGAATATTTTATCCTAAATTGAAATTATATACTCCAAATAAAAAGTTTAAACCGGTTATCTTGATCTTAAGACATCGAAATTGGAACGTTGGACGACAAAATATAAATTTGGACAATTACTCTATGACTTTGGTCCCCAAATTACTTAGGATGCCAAATTAGAACTAAGGTCCCAAAATAAGAATTATGACCTAAAATAAGAACTTCGGACACCTAATTCGAACTCAGGACACTAAACCTAGAATATTAGACCGCAAATAAGAGCCATGGATCCCAAATAAGCACTCCGGACGTATTTGAACTTAAAATCTAGACCTTTGGACCGAAATCTGGGCTTTGGACCGCAAATTCAAAACTTTGGACACGAAATAAGAACACCGGACTCCAAATCTAGAACTTTGGACCCTAAAGTAGAACTTGGGTCCCAAAATCTGTAAGTTTTATCATTAAGTAAGAACTTAGGACCCAAAATCTAGAACCTTTGACACCCAATATACAACTTTGAAAAGCAAAAGAGAAACTAGGTCTGCAAAATATAAAAACTCTAGGCCATTAAGCCAGAAGTTTTTATCCTAAATGTAGAATATTGTCTCGTAAATAAGAACTTTCAACTCCAAGTAAGGGCTTAAAACCGCTAATCTAGAACAAATGATACCATGTCTAGGATTTTAGACCTCAAGTACGAACTTTACGGATATAGAACTTTGACCCCCCAAATCATGAACCTTGGACCTAAACTCTTGATATTTTGATGCCTAATAAGAACCAAGGACCCCAAATCTATAACTTCGGACCCCTAAAAAGATTTTAGGCTAACAAACTAGAACGTTGGGCCAAAAATCTAGAACTTTGGATTCGTATTAAGAATTTTAGACTTTAAATCTAGATATGAAGCCCCGTATAAGAACTAGGGACCTAGAATGTAGAACAATGAACCCAAAACGTGAAACTATGATCACCTAATAACAACTTAGGACCGACAAACTAAAACTCCAAACTCCTAAACTAGAACTTGGACATTAAATTTGGAAATTCGTACGCCATTATATGCAAAATCTATTGATTGGACCCCGAATACTAACTTAAGACTAAAAATAAGAAGTAAAGCACCAAAACTACAACGTTGGACGTCTAGAAGAACATAAGACACTAAATCTAGAACTTAGATATCGAAATCAAAACTTAGGACCCTAAACCTATAAACTTGGACCACATCTAAGAGCTTAAGATTCTAAATAAGATCATTGGAAATATAACCTAAAACTTAAAATCTCAAACCTTAAAATTACGATCCCGATTTACAACCTTGGATCTCAGATCTAAATATGTAGCCTAAATAAGAACATAGGACTCCAAACCTTGAATTTTTATCCTAAATAACGGCTTAGAGCCCCAAATATGGAACTTTAACCCTAAAACATTAACTTTATACCCCAAATCTTGAACTTTGTATCGATAATACAAACTTAGAATCCCCATTCTAGAATATTTTATCCTAAATTGAAATTATATACTCCAAATAAAAAGTTTAAACCGGTTATCTTGATCTTAAGACATCGAAATTGGAACGTTGGACGACAAAATATAAATTTGGACAATTACTCTATGACTTTGGTCCCCAAATTACTTAGGATGCCAAATTAGAACTAAGGTCCCAAAATAAGAATTATGACCTAAAATAAGAACTTCGGACACCTAATTCGAACTCAGGACACTAAACCTAGAATATTAGACCGCAAATAAGAGCCATGGATCCCAAATAAGCACTCCGGACGTATTTGAACTTAAAATCTAGACCTTTGGACCGAAATCTGGGCTTTGGACCGCAAATTCAAAACTTTGGACACGAAATAAGAACACCGGACTCCAAATCTAGAACTTTGGACCCTAAAGTAGAACTTGGGTCCCAAAATCTGTAAGTTTTATCATTAAGTAAGAACTTAGGACCCAAAATCTAGAACCTTTGACACCCAATATACAACTTTGAAAAGCAAAAGAGAAACTAGGTCTGCAAAATATAAAAACTCTAGGCCATTAAGCCAGAAGTTTTTATCCTAAATGTAGAATATTGTCTCGTAAATAAGAACTTTCAACTCCAAGTAAAGGGCTTAAAACCGCTAATCTAGAACAAATGAAACCATGTCTAGGATTCTAGACCTCAAGTACGAACTTTACGGATATAGAACTTTGACCCCCCAAATCATGAACCTTGGACCTAAACTCTTGATATTTTGATGCCTAATAAGAACCAAGGACCCCAAATCTATAACTTCGGACCCCTAAAAAGATTTTAGGCTAACAAACTAGAACATTGGGCCAAAAATCTAGAACTTTGGATTCGTATTAAGAATTTTAGACTTTAAATCTAGATATGAAGCCCCGTATAAGAACTAGGGACCTAGAATGTAGAACAATGAACCCAAAACGTGAAACTATGATCACCTAATAACAACTTAGGACCGACAAACTAAAACTCCAAACTCCTAAACTAGAACTTGGACATTAAATTTGGAAATTCGTACGCCATTATATGCAAAATCTATTGATTGGACCCCGAATACTAACTTAAGACTAAAAATAAGAAGTAAAGCACCAAAACTACAACGTTGGACGTCTAGAAGAACATAAGACACTAAATCTAGAACTTAGATATCGAAATCAAAACTTAGGACCCTAAACCTATAAGCTTGGACCACATCTAAGAGCTTAAGATTCTAAATAAGATCATTGGAAATATAACCTAAAACTTAAAATCTCAAACCTTAAAATTACGATCCCGATTTACAACCTTGGATCTCAGATCTAAATATGTAGCCTAAATAACAACATAGGACTCCAAACCTTGAATTTTTATCCTAAATAACGGCTTAGAGCCCCAAATATGGAACTTTAACCCTAAAACATTAACTTTATACCCCAAATCTTGAACTTTGTATCGATAATACAAACTTAGAATCCCCATTCTAGAATATTTTATCCTAAATTGAAATTATATACTCCAAATAAAAAGTTTAAACCGGTTATCTTGATCTTAAGACATCGAAATTGGAACGTTGGACGACAAAATATAAATTTGGACAATTACTCTATGACTTTGGTCCCCAAATTACTTAGGATGCCAAATTAGAACTAAGGTCCCAAAATAAGAATTATGACCTAAAATAAGAACTTCGGACACCTAATTCGAACTCTAGACACTAAACCTAGAATATTAGACCGCAAATAAGAGCCATGGATCCCAAATAAGCACTCCGGACGTATTTGAACTTAAAATCTAGACCTTTGGACCGAAATCTGGGCTTTGGACCGCAAATTCAAAACTTTGGACACGAAATAAGAACACCGGACTCCAAATCTAGAACTTTGGACCCTAAAGTAGAACTTGGGTCCCAAAATCTGTAAGTTTTATCATTAAGTAAGAACTTAGGACCCAAAATCTAGAACCTTTGACACCCAATATACAACTTTGAAAAGCAAAAGAGAAACTAGGTCTGCAAAATATAAAAACTCTAGGCCATTAAGCCAGAAGTTTTTATCCTAAATGTAGAATATTGTCTCGTAAATAAGAACTTTCAACTCCAAGTAAAGGGCTTAAAACCGCTAATCTAGAACAAATGAAACCATGTCTAGGATTCTAGACCTCAAGTACGAACTTTACGGATATAGAACTTTGACCCCCCAAATCATGAACCTTGGACCTAAACTCTTGATATTTTGATGCCTAATAAGAACCAAGGACCCCAAATCTATAACTTCGGACCCCTAAAAAGATTTTAGGCTAACAAACTAGAACATTGGGCCAAAAATCTAGAACTTTGGATTCGTATTAAGAATTTTAGACTTTAAATCTAGATATGAAGCCCCGTATAAGAACTAGGGACCTAGAATGTAGAACAATGAACCCAAAACGTGAAACTATGATCACCTAATAACAACTTAGGACCGACAAACTAAAACTCCAAACTCCTAAACTAGAACTTGGACATTAAATTTGGAAATTCGTACGCCATTATATGCAAAATCTATTGATTGGACCCCGAATACTAACTTAAGACTAAAAATAAGAAGTAAAGCACCAAAACTACAACGTTGGACGTCTAGAAGAACATAAGACACTAAATCTAGAACTTAGATATCGAAATCAAAACTTAGGACCCTAAACCTATAAACTTGGACCACATCTAAGAGCTTAAGATTCTAAATAAGATCATTGGAAATATAACCTAAAACTTAAAATCTCAAACCTTAAAATTACGATCCCGATTTACAACCTTGGATCTCAGATCTAAATATGTAGCCTAAATAAGAACATAGGACTCCAAACCTTGAATTTTTATCCTAAATAACGGCTTAGAGCCCCAAATATGGAACTTTAACCCTAAAACATTAACTTTATACCCCAAATCTTGAACTTTGTATCGATAATACAAACTTAGAATCCCCATTCTAGAATATTTTATCCTAAATTGAAATTATATACTCCAAATAAAAAGTTTAAACCGGTTATCTTGATCTTAAGACATCGAAATTGGAACGTTGGACGACAAAATATAAATTTGGACAATTACTCTATGACTTTGGTCCCCAAATTACTTAGGATGCCAAATTAGAACTAAGGTCCCAAAATAAGAATTATGACCTAAAATAAGAACTTCGGACACCTAATTCGAACTCAGGACACTAAACCTAGAATATTAGACCGCAAATAAGAGCCATGGATCCCAAATAAGCACTCCGGACGTATTTGAACTTAAAATCTAGACCTTTGGACCGAAATCTGGGCTTTGGACCGCAAATTCAAAACTTTGGACACGAAATAAGAACACCGGACTCCAAATCTAGAACTTTGGACCCTAAAGTAGAACTTGGGTCCCAAAATCTGTAAGTTTTATCATTAAGTAAGAACTTAGGACCCAAAATCTAGAACCTTTGACACCCAATATACAACTTTGAAAAGCAAAAGAGAAACTAGGTCTGCAAAATATAAAAACTCTAGGCCATTAAGCCAGAAGTTTTTATCCTAAATGTAGAATATTGTCTCGTAAATAAGAACTTTCAACTCCAAGTAAAGGGCTTAAAACCGCTAATCTAGAACAAATGAAACCATGTCTAGGATTCTAGACCTCAAGTACGAACTTTACGGATATAGAACTTTGACCCCCCAAATCATGAACCTTGGACCTAAACTCTTGATATTTTGATGCCTAATAAGAACCAAGGACCCCAAATCTATAACTTCGGACCCCTAAAAAGATTTTAGGCTAACAAACTAGAACATTGGGCCAAAAATCTAGAACTTTGGATTCGTATTAAGAATTTTAGACTTTAAATCTAGATATGAAGCCCCGTATAAGAACTAGGGACCTAGAATGTAGAACAATGAACCCAAAACGTGAAACTATGATCACCTAATAACAACTTAGGACCGACAAACTAAAACTCCAAACTCCTAAACTAGAACTTGGACATTAAATTTGGAAATTCGTACGCCATTATATGCAAAATCTATTGATTGGACCCCGAATACTAACTTAAGACTAAAAATAAGAAGTAAAGCACCAAAACTACAACGTTGGACGTCTAGAAGAACATAAGACACTAAATCTAGAACTTAGATATCGAAATCAAAACTTAGGACCCTAAACCTATAAACTTGGACCACATCTAAGAGCTTAAGATTCTAAATAAGATCATTGGAAATATAACCTAAAACTTAAAATCTCAAACCTTAAAATTACGATCCCGATTTACAACCTTGGATCTCAGATCTAAATATGTAGCCTAAATAAGAACATAGGACTCCAAACCTTGAATTTTTATCCTAAATAATGGCTTAGAGCCCCAAATATGGAACTTTAACCCTAAAACATTAACTTTATACCCCAAATCTTGAACTTTGTATCGATAATACAAACTTAGAATCCCCATTCTAGAATATTTTATCCTAAATTGAAATTATATACTCCAAATAAAAAGTTTAAACCGGTTATCTTGATCTTAAGACATCGAAATTGGAACGTTGGACGACAAAATATAAATTTGGACAATTACTCTATGACTTTGGTCCCCAAATTACTTAGGATGCCAAATTAGAACTAAGGTCCCAAAATAAGAATTATGACCTAAAATAAGAACTTCGGACACCTAATTCGAACTCAGGACACTAAACCTAGAATATTAGACCGCAAATAAGAGCCATGGATCCCAAATAAGCACTCCGGACGTATTTGAACTTAAAATCTAGACCTTTGGACCGAAATCTGGGCTTTGGACCGCAAATTCAAAACTTTGGACACGAAATAAGAACACCGGACTCCAAATCTAGAACTTTGGACCCTAAAGTAGAACTTGGGTCCCAAAATCTGTAAGTTTCATCATTAAGTAAGAACTTAGGACCCAAAATCTAGAACCTTTGACACCCAATATACAACTTTGAAAAGCAAAAGAGAAACTAGGTCTGCAAAATATAAAAACTCTAGGCCATTAAGCCAGAAGTTTTTATCCTAAATGTAGAATATTGTCTCGTAAATAAGAACTTTCAACTCCAAGTAAAGGGCTTAAAACCGCTAATCTAGAACAAATGAAACCATGTCTAGGATTCTAGACCTCAAGTACGAACTTTACGGATATAGAACTTTGACCCCCCAAATCATGAACCTTGGACCTAAACTCTTGATATTTTGATGCCTAATAAGAACCAAGGACCCCAAATCTATAACTTCGGACCCCTAAAAAGATTTTAGGCTAACAAACTAGAACATTGGGCCAAAAATCTAGAACTTTGGATTCGTATTAAGAATTTTAGACTTTAAATCTAGATATGAAGCCCCGTATAAGAACTAGGGACCTAGAATGTAGAACAATGAACCCAAAACGTGAAACTATGATCACCTAATAACAACTTAGGACCGACAAACTAAAACTCCAAACTCCTAAACTAGAACTTGGACATTAAATTTGGAAATTCGTACGCCATTATATGCAAAATCTATTGATTGGACCCCGAATACTAACTTAAGACTAAAAATAAGAAGTAAAGCACCAAAACTACAACGTTGGACGTCTAGAAGAACATAAGACACTAAATCTAGAACTTAGATATCGAAATCAAAACTTAGGACCCTAAACCTATAAACTTGGACCACATCTAAGAGCTTAAGATTCTAAATAAGATCATTGGAAATATAACCTAAAACTTAAAATCTCAAACCTTAAAATTACGATCCCGATTTACAACCTTGGATCTCAGATCTAAATATGTAGCCTAAATAAGAACATAGGACTCCAAACCTTGAATTTTTATCCTAAATAACGGCTTAGAGCCCCAAATATGGAACTTTAACCCTAAAACATTAACTTTATACCCCAAATCTTGAACTTTGTATCGATAATACAAACTTAGAATCCCCATTCTAGAATATTTTATCCTAAATTGAAATTATATACTCCAAATAAAAAGTTTAAACCGGTTATCTTGATCTTAAGACATCGAAATTGGAACGTTGGACGACAAAATATAAATTTGGACAATTACTCTATGACTTTGGTCCCCAAATTACTTAGGATGCCAAATTAGAACTAAGGTCCCAAAATAAGAATTATGACCTAAAATAAGAACTTCGGACACCTAATTCGAACTCAGGACACTAAACCTAGAATATTAGACCGCAAATAAGAGCCATGGATCCCAAATAAGCACTCCGGACGTATTTGAACTTAAAATCTAGACCTTTGGACCGAAATCTGGGCTTTGGACCGCAAATTCAAAACTTTGGACACGAAATAAGAACACCGGACTCCAAATCTAGAACTTTGGACCCTAAAGTAGAACTTGGGTCCCAAAATCTGTAAGTTTCATCATTAAGTAAGAACTTAGGACCCAAAATCTAGAACCTTTGACACCCAATATACAACTTTGAAAAGCAAAAGAGAAACTAGGTCTGCAAAATATAAAAACTCTAGGCCATTAAGCCAGAAGTTTTTATCCTAAATGTAGAATATTGTCTCGTAAATAAGAACTTTCAACTCCAAGTAAAGGGCTTAAAACCGCTAATCTAGAACAAATGAAACCATGTCTAGGATTCTAGACCTCAAGTACGAACTTTACGGATATAGAACTTTGACCCCCCAAATCATGAACCTTGGACCTAAACTCTTGATATTTTGATGCCTAATAAGAACCAAGGACCCCAAATCTATAACTTCGGACCCCTAAAAAGATTTTAGGCTAACAAACTAGAACATTGGGCCAAAAATCTAGAACTTTGGATTCGTATTAAGAATTTTAGACTTTAAATCTAGATATGAAGCCCCGTATAAGAACTAGGGACCTAGAATGTAGAACAATGAACCCAAAACGTGAAACTATGATCACCTAATAACAACTTAGGACCGACAAACTAAAACTCCAAACTCCTAAACTAGAACTTGGACATTAAATTTGGAAATTCGTACGCCATTATATGCAAAATCTATTGATTGGACCCCGAATACTAACTTAAGACTAAAAATAAGAAGTAAAGCACCAAAACTACAACGTTGGACGTCTAGAAGAACATAAGACACTAAATCTAGAACTTAGATATCGAAATCAAAACTTAGGACCCTAAACCTATAAACTTGGACCACATCTAAGAGCTTAAGATTCTAAATAAGATCATTGGAAATATAACCTAAAACTTAAAATCTCAAACCTTAAAATTACGATCCCGATTTACAACCTTGGATCTCAGATCTAAATATGTAGCCTAAATAAGAACATAGGACTCCAAACCTTGAATTTTTATCCTAAATAACGGCTTAGAGCCCCAAATATGGAACTTTAACCCTAAAACATTAACTTTATACCCCAAATCTTGAACTTTGTATCGATAATACAAACTTAGAATCCCCATTCTAGAATATTTTATCCTAAATTGAAATTATATACTCCAAATAAAAAGTTTAAACCGGTTATCTTGATCTTAAGACATCGAAATTGGAACGTTGGACGACAAAATATAAATTTGGACAATTACTCTATGACTTTGGTCCCCAAATTACTTAGGATGCCAAATTAGAACTAAGGTCCCAAAATAAGAATTATGACCTAAAATAAGAACTTCGGACACCTAATTCGAACTCAGGACACTAAACCTAGAATATTAGACCGCAAATAAGAGCCATGGATCCCAAATAAGCACTCCGGACGTATTTGAACTTAAAATCTAGACCTTTGGACCGAAATCTGGGCTTTGGACCGCAAATTCAAAACTTTGGACACGAAATAAGAACACCGGACTCCAAATCTAGAACTTTGGACCCTAAAGTAGAACTTGGGTCCCAAAATCTGTAAGTTTTATCATTAAGTAAGAACTTAGGACCCAAAATCTAGAACCTTTGACACCCAATATACAACTTTGAAAAGCAAAAGAGAAACTAGGTCTGCAAAATATAAAAACTCTAGGCCATTAAGCCAGAAGTTTTTATCCTAAATGTAGAATATTGTCTCGTAAATAAGAACTTTCAACTCCAAGTAAAGGGCTTAAAACCGCTAATCTAGAACAAATGAAACCATGTCTAGGATTCTAGACCTCAAGTACGAACTTTACGGATATAGAACTTTGACCCCCCAAATCATGAACCTTGGACCTAAACTCTTGATATTTTGATGCCTAATAAGAACCAAGGACCCCAAATCTATAACTTCGGACCCCTAAAAAGATTTTAGGCTAACAAACTAGAACATTGGGCCAAAAATCTAGAACTTTGGATTCGTATTAAGAATTTTAGACTTTAAATCTAGATATGAAGCCCCGTATAAGAACTAGGGACCTAGAATGTAGAACAATGAACCCAAAACGTGAAACTATGATCACCTAATAACAACTTAGGACCGACAAACTAAAACTCCAAACTCCTAAACTAGAACTTGGACATTAAATTTGGAAATTCGTACGCCATTATATGCAAAATCTATTGATTGGACCCCGAATACTAACTTAAGACTAAAAATAAGAAGTAAAGCACCAAAACTACAACGTTGGACGTCTAGAAGAACATAAGACACTAAATCTAGAACTTAGATATCGAAATCAAAACTTAGGACCCTAAACCTATAAACTTGGACCACATCTAAGAGCTTAAGATTCTAAATAAGATCATTGGAAATATAACCTAAAACTTAAAATCTCAAACCTTAAAATTACGATCCCGATTTACAACCTTGGATCTCAGATCTAAATATGTAGCCTAAATAAGAACATAGGACTCCAAACCTTGAATTTTTATCCTAAATAACGGCTTAGAGCCCCAAATATGGAACTTTAACCCTAAAACATTAACTTTATACCCCAAATCTTGAACTTTGTATCGATAATACAAACTTAGAATCCCCATTCTAGAATATTTTATCCTAAATTGAAATTATATACTCCAAATAAAAAGTTTAAACCGGTTATCTTGATCTTAAGACATCGAAATTGGAACGTTGGACGACAAAATATAAATTTGGACAATTACTCTATGACTTTGGTCCCCAAATTACTTAGGATGCCAAATTAGAACTAAGGTCCCAAAATAAGAATTATGACCTAAAATAAGAACTTCGGACACCTAATTCGAACTCAGGACACTAAACCTAGAATATTAGACCGCAAATAAGAGCCATGGATCCCAAATAAGCACTCCGGACGTATTTGAACTTAAAATCTAGACCTTTGGACCGAAATCTGGGCTTTGGACCGCAAATTCAAAACTTTGGACACGAAATAAGAACACCGGACTCCAAATCTAGAACTTTGGACCCTAAAGTAGAACTTGGGTCCCAAAATCTGTAAGTTTTATCATTAAGTAAGAACTTAGGACCCAAAATCTAGAACCTTTGACACCCAATATACAACTTTGAAAAGCAAAAGAGAAACTAGGTCTGCAAAATATAAAAACTCTAGGCCATTAAGCCAGAAGTTTTTATCCTAAATGTAGAATATTGTCTCGTAAATAAGAACTTTCAACTCCAAGTAAAGGGCTTAAAACCGCTAATCTAGAACAAATGAAACCATGTCTAGGATTCTAGACCTCAAGTACGAACTTTACGGATATAGAACTTTGACCCCCCAAATCATGAACCTTGGACCTAAACTCTTGATATTTTGATGCCTAATAAGAACCAAGGACCCCAAATCTATAACTTCGGACCCCTAAAAAGATTTTAGGCTAACAAACTAGAACATTGGGCCAAAAATCTAGAACTTTGGATTCGTATTAAGAATTTTAGACTTTAAATCTAGATATGAAGCCCCGTATAAGAACTAGGGACCTAGAATGTAGAACAATGAACCCAAAACGTGAAACTATGATCACCTAATAACAACTTAGGACCGACAAACTAAAACTCCAAACTCCTAAACTAGAACTTGGACATTAAATTTGGAAATTCGTACGCCATTATATGCAAAATCTATTGATTGGACCCCGAATACTAACTTAAGACTAAAAATAAGAAGTAAAGCACCAAAACTACAACGTTGGACGTCTAGAAGAACATAAGACACTAAATCTAGAACTTAGATATCGAAATCAAAACTTAGGACCCTAAACCTATAAACTTGGACCACATCTAAGAGCTTAAGATTCTAAATAAGATCATTGGAAATATAACCTAAAACTTAAAATCTCAAACCTTAAAATTACGATCCCGATTTACAACCTTGGATCTCAGATCTAAATATGTAGCCTAAATAAGAACATAGGACTCCAAACCTTGAATTTTTATCCTAAATAACGGCTTAGAGCCCCAAATATGGAACTTTAACCCTAAAACATTAACTTTATACCCCAAATCTTGAACTTTGTATCGATAATACAAACTTAGAATCCCCATTCTAGAATATTTTATCCTAAATTGAAATTATATACTCCAAATAAAAAGTTTAAACCGGTTATCTTGATCTTAAGACATCGAAATTGGAACGTTGGACGACAAAATATAAATTTGGACAATTACTCTATGACTTTGGTCCCCAAATTACTTAGGATGCCAAATTAGAACTAAGGTCCCAAAATAAGAATTATGACCTAAAATAAGAACTTCGGACACCTAATTCGAACTCAGGACACTAAACCTAGAATATTAGACCGCAAATAAGAGCCATGGATCCCAAATAAGCACTCCGGACGTATTTGAACTTAAAATCTAGACCTTTGGACCGAAATCTGGGCTTTGGACCGCAAATTCAAAACTTTGGACACGAAATAAGAACACCGGACTCCAAATCTAGAACTTTGGACCCTAAAGTAGAACTTGGGTCCCAAAATCTGTAAGTTTTATCATTAAGTAAGAACTTAGGACCCAAAATCTAGAACCTTTGACACCCAATATACAACTTTGAAAAGCAAAAGAGAAACTAGGTCTGCAAAATATAAAAACTCTAGGCCATTAAGCCAGAAGTTTTTATCCTAAATGTAGAATATTGTCTCGTAAATAAGAACTTTCAACTCCAAGTAAAGGGCTTAAAACCGCTAATCTAGAACAAATGAAACCATGTCTAGGATTCTAGACCTCAAGTACGAACTTTACGGATATAGAACTTTGACCCCCCAAATCATGAACCTTGGACCTAAACTCTTGATATTTTGATGCCTAATAAGAACCAAGGACCCCAAATCTATAACTTCGGACCCCTAAAAAGATTTTAGGCTAACAAACTAGAACATTGGGCCAAAAATCTAGAACTTTGGATTCGTATTAAGAATTTTAGACTTTAAATCTAGATATGAAGCCCCGTATAAGAACTAGGGACCTAGAATGTAGAACAATGAACCCAAAACGTGAAACTATGATCACCTAATAACAACTTAGGACCGACAAACTAAAACTCCAAACTCCTAAACTAGAACTTGGACATTAAATTTGGAAATTCGTACGCCATTATATGCAAAATCTATTGATTGGACCCCGAATACTAACTTAAGACTAAAAATAAGAAGTAAAGCACCAAAACTACAACGTTGGACGTCTAGAAGAACATAAGACACTAAATCTAGAACTTAGATATCGAAATCAAAACTTAGGACCCTAAACCTATAAACTTGGACCACATCTAAGAGCTTAAGATTCTAAATAAGATCATTGGAAATATAACCTAAAACTTAAAATCTCAAACCTTAAAATTACGATCCCGATTTACAACCTTGGATCTCAGATCTAAATATGTAGCCTAAATAAGAACATAGGACTCCAAACCTTGAATTTTTATCCTAAATAACGGCTTAGAGCCCCAAATATGGAACTTTAACCCTAAAACATTAACTTTATACCCCAAATCTTGAACTTTGTATCGATAATACAAACTTAGAATCCCCATTCTAGAATATTTTATCCTAAATTGAAATTATATACTCCAAATAAAAAGTTTAAACCGGTTATCTTGATCTTAAGACATCGAAATTGGAACGTTGGACGACAAAATATAAATTTGGACAATTACTCTATGACTTTGGTCCCCAAATTACTTAGGATGCCAAATTAGAACTAAGGTCCCAAAATAAGAATTATGACCTAAAATAAGAACTTCGGACACCTAATTCGAACTCAGGACACTAAACCTAGAATATTAGACCGCAAATAAGAGCCATGGATCCCAAATAAGCACTCCGGACGTATTTGAACTTAAAATCTAGACCTTTGGACCGAAATCTGGGCTTTGGACCGCAAATTCAAAACTTTGGACACGAAATAAGAACACCGGACTCCAAATCTAGAACTTTGGACCCTAAAGTAGAACTTGGGTCCCAAAATCTGTAAGTTTTATCATTAAGTAAGAACTTAGGACCCAAAATCTAGAACCTTTGACACCCAATATACAACTTTGAAAAGCAAAAGAGAAACTAGGTCTGCAAAATATAAAAACTCTAGGCCATTAAGCCAGAAGTTTTTATCCTAAATGTAGAATATTGTCTCGTAAATAAGAACTTTCAACTCCAAGTAAAGGGCTTAAAACCGCTAATCTAGAACAAATGAAACCATGTCTAGGATTCTAGACCTCAAGTACGAACTTTACGGATATAGAACTTTGACCCCCCAAATCATGAACCTTGGACCTAAACTCTTGATATTTTGATGCCTAATAAGAACCAAGGACCCCAAATCTATAACTTCGGACCCCTAAAAAGATTTTAGGCTAACAAACTAGAACATTGGGCCAAAAATCTAGAACTTTGGATTCGTATTAAGAATTTTAGACTTTAAATCTAGATATGAAGCCCCGTATAAGAACTAGGGACCTAGAATGTAGAACAATGAACCCAAAACGTGAAACTATGATCACCTAATAACAACTTAGGACCGACAAACTAAAACTCCAAACTCCTAAACTAGAACTTGGACATTAAATTTGGAAATTCGTACGCCATTATATGCAAAATCTATTGATTGGACCCCGAATACTAACTTAAGACTAAAAATAAGAAGTAAAGCACCAAAACTACAACGTTGGACGTCTAGAAGAACATAAGACACTAAATCTAGAACTTAGATATCGAAATCAAAACTTAGGACCCTAAACCTATAAACTTGGACCACATCTAAGAGCTTAAGATTCTAAATAAGATCATTGGAAATATAACCTAAAACTTAAAATCTCAAACCTTAAAATTACGATCCCGATTTACAACCTTGGATCTCAGATCTAAATATGTAGCCTAAATAAGAACATAGGACTCCAAACCTTGAATTTTTATCCTAAATAACGGCTTAGAGCCCCAAATATGGAACTTTAACCCTAAAACATTAACTTTATACCCCAAATCTTGAACTTTGTATCGATAATACAAACTTAGAATCCCCATTCTAGAATATTTTATCCTAAATTGAAATTATATACTCCAAATAAAAAGTTTAAACCGGTTATCTTGATCTTAAGACATCGAAATTGGAACGTTGGACGACAAAATATAAATTTGGACAATTACTCTATGACTTTGGTCCCCAAATTACTTAGGATGCCAAATTAGAACTAAGGTCCCAAAATAAGAATTATGACCTAAAATAAGAACTTCGGACACCTAATTCGAACTCAGGACACTAAACCTAGAATATTAGACCGCAAATAAGAGCCATGGATCCCAAATAAGCACTCCGGACGTATTTGAACTTAAAATCTAGACCTTTGGACCGAAATCTGGGCTTTGGACCGCAAATTCAAAACTTTGGACACGAAATAAGAACACCGGACTCCAAATCTAGAACTTTGGACCCTAAAGTAGAACTTGGGTCCCAAAATCTGTAAGTTTTATCATTAAGTAAGAACTTAGGACCCAAAATCTAGAACCTTTGACACCCAATATACAACTTTGAAAAGCAAAAGAGAAACTAGGTCTGCAAAATATAAAAACTCTAGGCCATTAAGCCAGAAGTTTTTATCCTAAATGTAGAATATTGTCTCGTAAATAAGAACTTTCAACTCCAAGTAAAGGGCTTAAAACCGCTAATCTAGAACAAATGAAACCATGTCTAGGATTCTAGACCTCAAGTACGAACTTTACGGATATAGAACTTTGACCCCCCAAATCATGAACCTTGGACCTAAACTCTTGATATTTTGATGCCTAATAAGAACCAAGGACCCCAAATCTATAACTTCGGACCCCTAAAAAGATTTTAGGCTAACAAACTAGAACATTGGGCCAAAAATCTAGAACTTTGGATTCGTATTAAGAATTTTAGACTTTAAATCTAGATATGAAGCCCCGTATAAGAACTAGGGACCTAGAATGTAGAACAATGAACCCAAAACGTGAAACTATGATCACCTAATAACAACTTAGGACCGACAAACTAAAACTCCAAACTCCTAAACTAGAACTTGGACATTAAATTTGGAAATTCGTACGCCATTATATGCAAAATCTATTGATTGGACCCCGAATACTAACTTAAGACTAAAAATAAGAAGTAAAGCACCAAAACTACAACGTTGGACGTCTAGAAGAACATAAGACACTAAATCTAGAACTTAGATATCGAAATCAAAACTTAGGACCCTAAACCTATAAACTTGGACCACATCTAAGAGCTTAAGATTCTAAATAAGATCATTGGAAATATAACCTAAAACTTAAAATCTCAAACCTTAAAATTACGATCCCGATTTACAACCTTGGATCTCAGATCTAAATATGTAGCCTAAATAAGAACATAGGACTCCAAACCTTGAATTTTTATCCTAAATAACGGCTTAGAGCCCCAAATATGGAACTTTAACCCTAAAACATTAACTTTATACCCCAAATCTTGAACTTTGTATCGATAATACAAACTTAGAATCCCCATTCTAGAATATTTTATCCTAAATTGAAATTATATACTCCAAATAAAAAGTTTAAACCGGTTATCTTGATCTTAAGACATCGAAATTGGAACGTTGGACGACAAAATATAAATTTGGACAATTACTCTATGACTTTGGTCCCCAAATTACTTAGGATGCCAAATTAGAACTAAGGTCCCAAAATAAGAATTATGACCTAAAATAAGAACTTCGGACACCTAATTCGAACTCAGGACACTAAACCTAGAATATTAGACCGCAAATAAGAGCCATGGATCCCAAATAAGCACTCCGGACGTATTTGAACTTAAAATCTAGACCTTTGGACCGAAATCTGGGCTTTGGACCGCAAATTCAAAACTTTGGACACGAAATAAGAACACCGGACTCCAAATCTAGAACTTTGGACCCTAAAGTAGAACTTGGGTCCCAAAATCTGTAAGTTTTATCATTAAGTAAGAACTTAGGACCCAAAATCTAGAACCTTTGACACCCAATATACAACTTTGAAAAGCAAAAGAGAAACTAGGTCTGCAAAATATAAAAACTCTAGGCCATTAAGCCAGAAGTTTTTATCCTAAATGTAGAATATTGTCTCGTAAATAAGAACTTTCAACTCCAAGTAAAGGGCTTAAAACCGCTAATCTAGAACAAATGAAACCATGTCTAGGATTCTAGACCTCAAGTACGAACTTTACGGATATAGAACTTTGACCCCCCAAATCATGAACCTTGGACCTAAACTCTTGATATTTTGATGCCTAATAAGAACCAAGGACCCCAAATCTATAACTTCGGACCCCTAAAAAGATTTTAGGCTAACAAACTAGAACATTGGGCCAAAAATCTAGAACTTTGGATTCGTATTAAGAATTTTAGACTTTAAATCTAGATATGAAGCCCCGTATAAGAACTAGGGACCTAGAATGTAGAACAATGAACCCAAAACGTGAAACTATGATCACCTAATAACAACTTAGGACCGACAAACTAAAACTCCAAACTCCTAAACTAGAACTTGGACATTAAATTTGGAAATTCGTACGCCATTATATGCAAAATCTATTGATTGGACCCCGAATACTAACTTAAGACTAAAAATAAGAAGTAAAGCACCAAAACTACAACGTTGGACGTCTAGAAGAACATAAGACACTAAATCTAGAACTTAGATATCGAAATCAAAACTTAGGACCCTAAACCTATAAACTTGGACCACATCTAAGAGCTTAAGATTCTAAATAAGATCATTGGAAATATAACCTAAAACTTAAAATCTCAAACCTTAAAATTACGATCCCGATTTACAACCTTGGATCTCAGATCTAAATATGTAGCCTAAATAAGAACATAGGACTCCAAACCTTGAATTTTTATCCTAAATAATGGCTTAGAGCCCCAAATATGGAACTTTAACCCTAAAACATTAACTTTATACCCCAAATCTTGAACTTTGTATCGATAATACAAACTTAGAATCCCCATTCTAGAATATTTTATCCTAAATTGAAATTATATACTCCAAATAAAAAGTTTAAACCGGTTATCTTGATCTTAAGACATCGAAATTGGAACGTTGGACGACAAAATATAAATTTGGACAATTACTCTATGACTTTGGTCCCCAAATTACTTAGGATGCCAAATTAGAACTAAGGTCCCAAAATAAGAATTATGACCTAAAATAAGAACTTCGGACACCTAATTCGAACTCAGGACACTAAACCTAGAATATTAGACCGCAAATAAGAGCCATGGATCCCAAATAAGCACTCCGGACGTATTTGAACTTAAAATCTAGACCTTTGGACCGAAATCTGGGCTTTGGACCGCAAATTCAAAACTTTGGACACGAAATAAGAACACCGGACTCCAAATCTAGAACTTTGGACCCTAAAGTAGAACTTGGGTCCCAAAATCTGTAAGTTTCATCATTAAGTAAGAACTTAGGACCCAAAATCTAGAACCTTTGACACCCAATATACAACTTTGAAAAGCAAAAGAGAAACTAGGTCTGCAAAATATAAAAACTCTAGGCCATTAAGCCAGAAGTTTTTATCCTAAATGTAGAATATTGTCTCGTAAATAAGAACTTTCAACTCCAAGTAAAGGGCTTAAAACCGCTAATCTAGAACAAATGAAACCATGTCTAGGATTCTAGACCTCAAGTACGAACTTTACGGATATAGAACTTTGACCCCCCAAATCATGAACCTTGGACCTAAACTCTTGATATTTTGATGCCTAATAAGAACCAAGGACCCCAAATCTATAACTTCGGACCCCTAAAAAGATTTTAGGCTAACAAACTAGAACATTGGGCCAAAAATCTAGAACTTTGGATTCGTATTAAGAATTTTAGACTTTAAATCTAGATATGAAGCCCCGTATAAGAACTAGGGACCTAGAATGTAGAACAATGAACCCAAAACGTGAAACTATGATCACCTAATAACAACTTAGGACCGACAAACTAAAACTCCAAACTCCTAAACTAGAACTTGGACATTAAATTTGGAAATTCGTACGCCATTATATGCAAAATCTATTGATTGGACCCCGAATACTAACTTAAGACTAAAAATAAGAAGTAAAGCACCAAAACTACAACGTTGGACGTCTAGAAGAACATAAGACACTAAATCTAGAACTTAGATATCGAAATCAAAACTTAGGACCCTAAACCTATAAACTTGGACCACATCTAAGAGCTTAAGATTCTAAATAAGATCATTGGAAATATAACCTAAAACTTAAAATCTCAAACCTTAAAATTACGATCCCGATTTACAACCTTGGATCTCAGATCTAAATATGTAGCCTAAATAAGAACATAGGACTCCAAACCTTGAATTTTTATCCTAAATAACGGCTTAGAGCCCCAAATATGGAACTTTAACCCTAAAACATTAACTTTATACCCCAAATCTTGAACTTTGTATCGATAATACAAACTTAGAATCCCCATTCTAGAATATTTTATCCTAAATTGAAATTATATACTCCAAATAAAAAGTTTAAACCGGTTATCTTGATCTTAAGACATCGAAATTGGAACGTTGGACGACAAAATATAAATTTGGACAATTACTCTATGACTTTGGTCCCCAAATTACTTAGGATGCCAAATTAGAACTAAGGTCCCAAAATAAGAATTATGACCTAAAATAAGAACTTCGGACACCTAATTCGAACTCAGGACACTAAACCTAGAATATTAGACCGCAAATAAGAGCCATGGATCCCAAATAAGCACTCCGGACGTATTTGAACTTAAAATCTAGACCTTTGGACCGAAATCTGGGCTTTGGACCGCAAATTCAAAACTTTGGACACGAAATAAGAACACCGGACTCCAAATCTAGAACTTTGGACCCTAAAGTAGAACTTGGGTCCCAAAATCTGTAAGTTTCATCATTAAGTAAGAACTTAGGACCCAAAATCTAGAACCTTTGACACCCAATATACAACTTTGAAAAGCAAAAGAGAAACTAGGTCTGCAAAATATAAAAACTCTAGGCCATTAAGCCAGAAGTTTTTATCCTAAATGTAGAATATTGTCTCGTAAATAAGAACTTTCAACTCCAAGTAAAGGGCTTAAAACCGCTAATCTAGAACAAATGAAACCATGTCTAGGATTCTAGACCTCAAGTACGAACTTTACGGATATAGAACTTTGACCCCCCAAATCATGAACCTTGGACCTAAACTCTTGATATTTTGATGCCTAATAAGAACCAAGGACCCCAAATCTATAACTTCGGACCCCTAAAAAGATTTTAGGCTAACAAACTAGAACATTGGGCCAAAAATCTAGAACTTTGGATTCGTATTAAGAATTTTAGACTTTAAATCTAGATATGAAGCCCCGTATAAGAACTAGGGACCTAGAATGTAGAACAATGAACCCAAAACGTGAAACTATGATCACCTAATAACAACTTAGGACCGACAAACTAAAACTCCAAACTCCTAAACTAGAACTTGGACATTAAATTTGGAAATTCGTACGCCATTATATGCAAAATCTATTGATTGGACCCCGAATACTAACTTAAGACTAAAAATAAGAAGTAAAGCACCAAAACTACAACGTTGGACGTCTAGAAGAACATAAGACACTAAATCTAGAACTTAGATATCGAAATCAAAACTTAGGACCCTAAACCTATAAACTTGGACCACATCTAAGAGCTTAAGATTCTAAATAAGATCATTGGAAATATAACCTAAAACTTAAAATCTCAAACCTTAAAATTACGATCCCGATTTACAACCTTGGATCTCAGATCTAAATATGTAGCCTAAATAAGAACATAGGACTCCAAACCTTGAATTTTTATCCTAAATAACGGCTTAGAGCCCCAAATATGGAACTTTAACCCTAAAACATTAACTTTATACCCCAAATCTTGAACTTTGTATCGATAATACAAACTTAGAATCCCCATTCTAGAATATTTTATCCTAAATTGAAATTATATACTCCAAATAAAAAGTTTAAACCGGTTATCTTGATCTTAAGACATCGAAATTGGAACGTTGGACGACAAAATATAAATTTGGACAATTACTCTATGACTTTGGTCCCCAAATTACTTAGGATGCCAAATTAGAACTAAGGTCCCAAAATAAGAATTATGACCTAAAATAAGAACTTCGGACACCTAATTCGAACTCAGGACACTAAACCTAGAATATTAGACCGCAAATAAGAGCCATGGATCCCAAATAAGCACTCCGGACGTATTTGAACTTAAAATCTAGACCTTTGGACCGAAATCTGGGCTTTGGACCGCAAATTCAAAACTTTGGACACGAAATAAGAACACCGGACTCCAAATCTAGAACTTTGGACCCTAAAGTAGAACTTGGGTCCCAAAATCTGTAAGTTTTATCATTAAGTAAGAACTTAGGACCCAAAATCTAGAACCTTTGACACCCAATATACAACTTTGAAAAGCAAAAGAGAAACTAGGTCTGCAAAATATAAAAACTCTAGGCCATTAAGCCAGAAGTTTTTATCCTAAATGTAGAATATTGTCTCGTAAATAAGAACTTTCAACTCCAAGTAAAGGGCTTAAAACCGCTAATCTAGAACAAATGAAACCATGTCTAGGATTCTAGACCTCAAGTACGAACTTTACGGATATAGAACTTTGACCCCCCAAATCATGAACCTTGGACCTAAACTCTTGATATTTTGATGCCTAATAAGAACCAAGGACCCCAAATCTATAACTTCGGACCCCTAAAAAGATTTTAGGCTAACAAACTAGAACATTGGGCCAAAAATCTAGAACTTTGGATTCGTATTAAGAATTTTAGACTTTAAATCTAGATATGAAGCCCCGTATAAGAACTAGGGACCTAGAATGTAGAACAATGAACCCAAAACGTGAAACTATGATCACCTAATAACAACTTAGGACCGACAAACTAAAACTCCAAACTCCTAAACTAGAACTTGGACATTAAATTTGGAAATTCGTACGCCATTATATGCAAAATCTATTGATTGGACCCCGAATACTAACTTAAGACTAAAAATAAGAAGTAAAGCACCAAAACTACAACGTTGGACGTCTAGAAGAACATAAGACACTAAATCTAGAACTTAGATATCGAAATCAAAACTTAGGACCCTAAACCTATAAACTTGGACCACATCTAAGAGCTTAAGATTCTAAATAAGATCATTGGAAATATAACCTAAAACTTAAAATCTCAAACCTTAAAATTACGATCCCGATTTACAACCTTGGATCTCAGATCTAAATATGTAGCCTAAATAACAACATAGGACTCCAAACCTTGAATTTTTATCCTAAATAACGGCTTAGAGCCCCAAATATGGAACTTTAACCCTAAAACATTAACTTTATACCCCAAATCTTGAACTTTGTATCGATAATACAAACTTAGAATCCCCATTCTAGAATATTTTATCCTAAATTGAAATTATATACTCCAAATAAAAAGTTTAAACCGGTTATCTTGATCTTAAGACATCGAAATTGGAACGTTGGACGACAAAATATAAATTTGGACAATTACTCTATGACTTTGGTCCCCAAATTACTTAGGATGCCAAATTAGAACTAAGGTCCCAAAATAAGAATTATGACCTAAAATAAGAACTTCGGACACCTAATTCGAACTCAGGACACTAAACCTAGAATATTAGACCGCAAATAAGAGCCATGGATCCCAAATAAGCACTCCGGACGTATTTGAACTTAAAATCTAGACCTTTGGACCGAAATCTGGGCTTTGGACCGCAAATTCAAAACTTTGGACACGAAATAAGAACACCGGACTCCAAATCTAGAACTTTGGACCCTAAAGTAGAACTTGGGTCCCAAAATCTGTAAGTTTTATCATTAAGTAAGAACTTAGGACCCAAAATCTAGAACCTTTGACACCCAATATACAACTTTGAAAAGCAAAAGAGAAACTAGGTCTGCAAAATATAAAAACTCTAGGCCATTAAGCCAGAAGTTTTTATCCTAAATGTAGAATATTGTCTCGTAAATAAGAACTTTCAACTCCAAGTAAAGGGCTTAAAACCGCTAATCTAGAACAAATGAAACCATGTCTAGGATTCTAGACCTCAAGTACGAACTTTACGGATATAGAACTTTGACCCCCCAAATCATGAACCTTGGACCTAAACTCTTGATATTTTGATGCCTAATAAGAACCAAGGACCCCAAATCTATAACTTCGGACCCCTAAAAAGATTTTAGGCTAACAAACTAGAACATTGGGCCAAAAATCTAGAACTTTGGATTCGTATTAAGAATTTTAGACTTTAAATCTAGATATGAAGCCCCGTATAAGAACTAGGGACCTAGAATGTAGAACAATGAACCCAAAACGTGAAACTATGATCACCTAATAACAACTTAGGACCGACAAACTAAAACTCCAAACTCCTAAACTAGAACTTGGACATTAAATTTGGAAATTCGTACGCCATTATATGCAAAATCTATTGATTGGACCCCGAATACTAACTTAAGACTAAAAATAAGAAGTAAAGCACCAAAACTACAACGTTGGACGTCTAGAAGAACATAAGACACTAAATCTAGAACTTAGATATCGAAATCAAAACTTAGGACCCTAAACCTATAAACTTGGACCACATCTAAGAGCTTAAGATTCTAAATAAGATCATTGGAAATATAACCTAAAACTTAAAATCTCAAACCTTAAAATTACGATCCCGATTTACAACCTTGGATCTCAGATCTAAATATGTAGCCTAAATAAGAACATAGGACTCCAAACCTTGAATTTTTATCCTAAATAACGGCTTAGAGCCCCAAATATGGAACTTTAACCCTAAAACATTAACTTTATACCCCAAATCTTGAACTTTGTATCGATAATACAAACTTAGAATCCCCATTCTAGAATATTTTATCCTAAATTGAAATTATATACTCCAAATAAAAAGTTTAAACCGGTTATCTTGATCTTAAGACATCGAAATTGGAACGTTGGACGACAAAATATAAATTTGGACAATTACTCTATGACTTTGGTCCCCAAATTACTTAGGATGCCAAATTAGAACTAAGGTCCCAAAATAAGAATTATGACCTAAAATAAGAACTTCGGACACCTAATTCGAACTCAGGACACTAAACCTAGAATATTAGACCGCAAATAAGAGCCATGGATCCCAAATAAGCACTCCGGACGTATTTGAACTTAAAATCTAGACCTTTGGACCGAAATCTGGGCTTTGGACCGCAAATTCAAAACTTTGGACACGAAATAAGAACACCGGACTCCAAATCTAGAACTTTGGACCCTAAAGTAGAACTTGGGTCCCAAAATCTGTAAGTTTTATCATTAAGTAAGAACTTAGGACCCAAAATCTAGAACCTTTGACACCCAATATACAACTTTGAAAAGCAAAAGAGAAACTAGGTCTGCAAAATATAAAAACTCTAGGCCATTAAGCCAGAAGTTTTTATCCTAAATGTAGAATATTGTCTCGTAAATAAGAACTTTCAACTCCAAGTAAAGGGCTTAAAACCGCTAATCTAGAACAAATGAAACCATGTCTAGGATTCTAGACCTCAAGTACGAACTTTACGGATATAGAACTTTGACCCCCCAAATCATGAACCTTGGACCTAAACTCTTGATATTTTGATGCCTAATAAGAACCAAGGACCCCAAATCTATAACTTCGGACCCCTAAAAAGATTTTAGGCTAACAAACTAGAACATTGGGCCAAAAATCTAGAACTTTGGATTCGTATTAAGAATTTTAGACTTTAAATCTAGATATGAAGCCCCGTATAAGAACTAGGGACCTAGAATGTAGAACAATGAACCCAAAACGTGAAACTATGATCACCTAATAACAACTTAGGACCGACAAACTAAAACTCCAAACTCCTAAACTAGAACTTGGACATTAAATTTGGAAATTCGTACGCCATTATATGCAAAATCTATTGATTGGACCCCGAATACTAACTTAAGACTAAAAATAAGAAGTAAAGCACCAAAACTACAACGTTGGACGTCTAGAAGAACATAAGACACTAAATCTAGAACTTAGATATCGAAATCAAAACTTAGGACCCTAAACCTATAAACTTGGACCACATCTAAGAGCTTAAGATTCTAAATAAGATCATTGGAAATATAACCTAAAACTTAAAATCTCAAACCTTAAAATTACGATCCCGATTTACAACCTTGGATCTCAGATCTAAATATGTAGCCTAAATAAGAACATAGGACTCCAAACCTTGAATTTTTATCCTAAATAACGGCTTAGAGCCCCAAATATGGAACTTTAACCCTAAAACATTAACTTTATACCCCAAATCTTGAACTTTGTATCGATAATACAAACTTAGAATCCCCATTCTAGAATATTTTATCCTAAATTGAAATTATATACTCCAAATAAAAAGTTTAAACCGGTTATCTTGATCTTAAGACATCGAAATTGGAACGTTGGACGACAAAATATAAATTTGGACAATTACTCTATGACTTTGGTCCCCAAATTACTTAGGATGCCAAATTAGAACTAAGGTCCCAAAATAAGAATTATGACCTAAAATAAGAACTTCGGACACCTAATTCGAACTCAGGACACTAAACCTAGAATATTAGACCGCAAATAAGAGCCATGGATCCCAAATAAGCACTCCGGACGTATTTGAACTTAAAATCTAGACCTTTGGACCGAAATCTGGGCTTTGGACCGCAAATTCAAAACTTTGGACACGAAATAAGAACACCGGACTCCAAATCTAGAACTTTGGACCCTAAAGTAGAACTTGGGTCCCAAAATCTGTAAGTTTTATCATTAAGTAAGAACTTAGGACCCAAAATCTAGAACCTTTGACACCCAATATACAACTTTGAAAAGCAAAAGAGAAACTAGGTCTGCAAAATATAAAAACTCTAGGCCATTAAGCCAGAAGTTTTTATCCTAAATGTAGAATATTGTCTCGTAAATAAGAACTTTCAACTCCAAGTAAAGGGCTTAAAACCGCTAATCTAGAACAAATGAAACCATGTCTAGGATTCTAGACCTCAAGTACGAACTTTACGGATATAGAACTTTGACCCCCCAAATCATGAACCTTGGACCTAAACTCTTGATATTTTGATGCCTAATAAGAACCAAGGACCCCAAATCTATAACTTCGGACCCCTAAAAAGATTTTAGGCTAACAAACTAGAACATTGGGCCAAAAATCTAGAACTTTGGATTCGTATTAAGAATTTTAGACTTTAAATCTAGATATGAAGCCCCGTATAAGAACTAGGGACCTAGAATGTAGAACAATGAACCCAAAACGTGAAACTATGATCACCTAATAACAACTTAGGACCGACAAACTAAAACTCCAAACTCCTAAACTAGAACTTGGACATTAAATTTGGAAATTCGTACGCCATTATATGCAAAATCTATTGATTGGACCCCGAATACTAACTTAAGACTAAAAATAAGAAGTAAAGCACCAAAACTACAACGTTGGACGTCTAGAAGAACATAAGACACTAAATCTAGAACTTAGATATCGAAATCAAAACTTAGGACCCTAAACCTATAAACTTGGACCACATCTAAGAGCTTAAGATTCTAAATAAGATCATTGGAAATATAACCTAAAACTTAAAATCTCAAACCTTAAAATTACGATCCCGATTTACAACCTTGGATCTCAGATCTAAATATGTAGCCTAAATAAGAACATAGGACTCCAAACCTTGAATTTTTATCCTAAATAACGGCTTAGAGCCCCAAATATGGAACTTTAACCCTAAAACATTAACTTTATACCCCAAATCTTGAACTTTGTATCGATAATACAAACTTAGAATCCCCATTCTAGAATATTTTATCCTAAATTGAAATTATATACTCCAAATAAAAAGTTTAAACCGGTTATCTTGATCTTAAGACATCGAAATTGGAACGTTGGACGACAAAATATAAATTTGGACAATTACTCTATGACTTTGGTCCCCAAATTACTTAGGATGCCAAATTAGAACTAAGGTCCCAAAATAAGAATTATGACCTAAAATAAGAACTTCGGACACCTAATTCGAACTCAGGACACTAAACCTAGAATATTAGACCGCAAATAAGAGCCATGGATCCCAAATAAGCACTCCGGACGTATTTGAACTTAAAATCTAGACCTTTGGACCGAAATCTGGGCTTTGGACCGCAAATTCAAAACTTTGGACACGAAATAAGAACACCGGACTCCAAATCTAGAACTTTGGACCCTAAAGTAGAACTTGGGTCCCAAAATCTGTAAGTTTTATCATTAAGTAAGAACTTAGGACCCAAAATCTAGAACCTTTGACACCCAATATACAACTTTGAAAAGCAAAAGAGAAACTAGGTCTGCAAAATATAAAAACTCTAGGCCATTAAGCCAGAAGTTTTTATCCTAAATGTAGAATATTGTCTCGTAAATAAGAACTTTCAACTCCAAGTAAAGGGCTTAAAACCGCTAATCTAGAACAAATGAAACCATGTCTAGGATTCTAGACCTCAAGTACGAACTTTACGGATATAGAACTTTGACCCCCCAAATCATGAACCTTGGACCTAAACTCTTGATATTTTGATGCCTAATAAGAACCAAGGACCCCAAATCTATAACTTCGGACCCCTAAAAAGATTTTAGGCTAACAAACTAGAACATTGGGCCAAAAATCTAGAACTTTGGATTCGTATTAAGAATTTTAGACTTTAAATCTAGATATGAAGCCCCGTATAAGAACTAGGGACCTAGAATGTAGAACAATGAACCCAAAACGTGAAACTATGATCACCTAATAACAACTTAGGACCGACAAACTAAAACTCCAAACTCCTAAACTAGAACTTGGACATTAAATTTGGAAATTCGTACGCCATTATATGCAAAATCTATTGATTGGACCCCGAATACTAACTTAAGACTAAAAATAAGAAGTAAAGCACCAAAACTACAACGTTGGACGTCTAGAAGAACATAAGACACTAAATCTAGAACTTAGATATCGAAATCAAAACTTAGGACCCTAAACCTATAAACTTGGACCACATCTAAGAGCTTAAGATTCTAAATAAGATCATTGGAAATATAACCTAAAACTTAAAATCTCAAACCTTAAAATTACGATCCCGATTTACAACCTTGGATCTCAGATCTAAATATGTAGCCTAAATAAGAACATAGGACTCCAAACCTTGAATTTTTATCCTAAATAACGGCTTAGAGCCCCAAATATGGAACTTTAACCCTAAAACATTAACTTTATACCCCAAATCTTGAACTTTGTATCGATAATACAAACTTAGAATCCCCATTCTAGAATATTTTATCCTAAATTGAAATTATATACTCCAAATAAAAAGTTTAAACCGGTTATCTTGATCTTAAGACATCGAAATTGGAACGTTGGACGACAAAATATAAATTTGGACAATTACTCTATGACTTTGGTCCCCAAATTACTTAGGATGCCAAATTAGAACTAAGGTCCCAAAATAAGAATTATGACCTAAAATAAGAACTTCGGACACCTAATTCGAACTCAGGACACTAAACCTAGAATATTAGACCGCAAATAAGAGCCATGGATCCCAAATAAGCACTCCGGACGTATTTGAACTTAAAATCTAGACCTTTGGACCGAAATCTGGGCTTTGGACCGCAAATTCAAAACTTTGGACACGAAATAAGAACACCGGACTCCAAATCTAGAACTTTGGACCCTAAAGTAGAACTTGGGTCCCAAAATCTGTAAGTTTTATCATTAAGTAAGAACTTAGGACCCAAAATCTAGAACCTTTGACACCCAATATACAACTTTGAAAAGCAAAAGAGAAACTAGGTCTGCAAAATATAAAAACTCTAGGCCATTAAGCCAGAAGTTTTTATCCTAAATGTAGAATATTGTCTCGTAAATAAGAACTTTCAACTCCAAGTAAAGGGCTTAAAACCGCTAATCTAGAACAAATGAAACCATGTCTAGGATTCTAGACCTCAAGTACGAACTTTACGGATATAGAACTTTGACCCCCCAAATCATGAACCTTGGACCTAAACTCTTGATATTTTGATGCCTAATAAGAACCAAGGACCCCAAATCTATAACTTCGGACCCCTAAAAAGATTTTAGGCTAACAAACTAGAACATTGGGCCAAAAATCTAGAACTTTGGATTCGTATTAAGAATTTTAGACTTTAAATCTAGATATGAAGCCCCGTATAAGAACTAGGGACCTAGAATGTAGAACAATGAACCCAAAACGTGAAACTATGATCACCTAATAACAACTTAGGACCGACAAACTAAAACTCCAAACTCCTAAACTAGAACTTGGACATTAAATTTGGAAATTCGTACGCCATTATATGCAAAATCTATTGATTGGACCCCGAATACTAACTTAAGACTAAAAATAAGAAGTAAAGCACCAAAACTACAACGTTGGACGTCTAGAAGAACATAAGACACTAAATCTAGAACTTAGATATCGAAATCAAAACTTAGGACCCTAAACCTATAAACTTGGACCACATCTAAGAGCTTAAGATTCTAAATAAGATCATTGGAAATATAACCTAAAACTTAAAATCTCAAACCTTAAAATTACGATCCCGATTTACAACCTTGGATCTCAGATCTAAATATGTAGCCTAAATAACAACATAGGACTCCAAACCTTGAATTTTTATCCTAAATAACGGCTTAGAGCCCCAAATATGGAACTTTAACCCTAAAACATTAACTTTATACCCCAAATCTTGAACTTTGTATCGATAATACAAACTTAGAATCCCCATTCTAGAATATTTTATCCTAAATTGAAATTATATACTCCAAATAAAAAGTTTAAACCGGTTATCTTGATCTTAAGACATCGAAATTGGAACGTTGGACGACAAAATATAAATTTGGACAATTACTCTATGACTTTGGTCCCCAAATTACTTAGGATGCCAAATTAGAACTAAGGTCCCAAAATAAGAATTATGACCTAAAATAAGAACTTCGGACACCTAATTCGAACTCAGGACACTAAACCTAGAATATTAGACCGCAAATAAGAGCCATGGATCCCAAATAAGCACTCCGGACGTATTTGAACTTAAAATCTAGACCTTTGGACCGAAATCTGGGCTTTGGACCGCAAATTCAAAACTTTGGACACGAAATAAGAACACCGGACTCCAAATCTAGAACTTTGGACCCTAAAGTAGAACTTGGGTCCCAAAATCTGTAAGTTTTATCATTAAGTAAGAACTTAGGACCCAAAATCTAGAACCTTTGACACCCAATATACAACTTTGAAAAGCAAAAGAGAAACTAGGTCTGCAAAATATAAAAACTCTAGGCCATTAAGCCAGAAGTTTTTATCCTAAATGTAGAATATTGTCTCGTAAATAAGAACTTTCAACTCCAAGTAAAGGGCTTAAAACCGCTAATCTAGAACAAATGAAACCATGTCTAGGATTCTAGACCTCAAGTACGAACTTTACGGATATAGAACTTTGACCCCCCAAATCATGAACCTTGGACCTAAACTCTTGATATTTTGATGCCTAATAAGAACCAAGGACCCCAAATCTATAACTTCGGACCCCTAAAAAGATTTTAGGCTAACAAACTAGAACATTGGGCCAAAAATCTAGAACTTTGGATTCGTATTAAGAATTTTAGACTTTAAATCTAGATATGAAGCCCCGTATAAGAACTAGGGACCTAGAATGTAGAACAATGAACCCAAAACGTGAAACTATGATCACCTAATAACAACTTAGGACCGACAAACTAAAACTCCAAACTCCTAAACTAGAACTTGGACATTAAATTTGGAAATTCGTACGCCATTATATGCAAAATCTATTGATTGGACCCCGAATACTAACTTAAGACTAAAAATAAGAAGTAAAGCACCAAAACTACAACGTTGGACGTCTAGAAGAACATAAGACACTAAATCTAGAACTTAGATATCGAAATCAAAACTTAGGACCCTAAACCTATAAACTTGGACCACATCTAAGAGCTTAAGATTCTAAATAAGATCATTGGAAATATAACCTAAAACTTAAAATCTCAAACCTTAAAATTACGATCCCGATTTACAACCTTGGATCTCAGATCTAAATATGTAGCCTAAATAACAACATAGGACTCCAAACCTTGAATTTTTATCCTAAATAACGGCTTAGAGCCCCAAATATGGAACTTTAACCCTAAAACATTAACTTTATACCCCAAATCTTGAACTTTGTATCGATAATACAAACTTAGAATCCCCATTCTAGAATATTTTATCCTAAATTGAAATTATATACTCCAAATAAAAAGTTTAAACCGGTTATCTTGATCTTAAGACATCGAAATTGGAACGTTGGACGACAAAATATAAATTTGGACAATTACTCTATGACTTTGGTCCCCAAATTACTTAGGATGCCAAATTAGAACTAAGGTCCCAAAATAAGAATTATGACCTAAAATAAGAACTTCGGACACCTAATTCGAACTCAGGACACTAAACCTAGAATATTAGACCGCAAATAAGAGCCATGGATCCCAAATAAGCACTCCGGACGTATTTGAACTTAAAATCTAGACCTTTGGACCGAAATCTGGGCTTTGGACCGCAAATTCAAAACTTTGGACACGAAATAAGAACACCGGACTCCAAATCTAGAACTTTGGACCCTAAAGTAGAACTTGGGTCCCAAAATCTGTAAGTTTTATCATTAAGTAAGAACTTAGGACCCAAAATCTAGAACCTTTGACACCCAATATACAACTTTGAAAAGCAAAAGAGAAACTAGGTCTGCAAAATATAAAAACTCTAGGCCATTAAGCCAGAAGTTTTTATCCTAAATGTAGAATATTGTCTCGTAAATAAGAACTTTCAACTCCAAGTAAAGGGCTTAAAACCGCTAATCTAGAACAAATGAAACCATGTCTAGGATTCTAGACCTCAAGTACGAACTTTACGGATATAGAACTTTGACCCCCCAAATCATGAACCTTGGACCTAAACTCTTGATATTTTGATGCCTAATAAGAACCAAGGACCCCAAATCTATAACTTCGGACCCCTAAAAAGATTTTAGGCTAACAAACTAGAACATTGGGCCAAAAATCTAGAACTTTGGATTCGTATTAAGAATTTTAGACTTTAAATCTAGATATGAAGCCCCGTATAAGAACTAGGGACCTAGAATGTAGAACAATGAACCCAAAACGTGAAACTATGATCACCTAATAACAACTTAGGACCGACAAACTAAAACTCCAAACTCCTAAACTAGAACTTGGACATTAAATTTGGAAATTCGTACGCCATTATATGCAAAATCTATTGATTGGACCCCGAATACTAACTTAAGACTAAAAATAAGAAGTAAAGCACCAAAACTACAACGTTGGACGTCTAGAAGAACATAAGACACTAAATCTAGAACTTAGATATCGAAATCAAAACTTAGGACCCTAAACCTATAAACTTGGACCACATCTAAGAGCTTAAGATTCTAAATAAGATCATTGGAAATATAACCTAAAACTTAAAATCTCAAACCTTAAAATTACGATCCCGATTTACAACCTTGGATCTCAGATCTAAATATGTAGCCTAAATAACAACATAGGACTCCAAACCTTGAATTTTTATCCTAAATAACGGCTTAGAGCCCCAAATATGGAACTTTAACCCTAAAACATTAACTTTATACCCCAAATCTTGAACTTTGTATCGATAATACAAACTTAGAATCCCCATTCTAGAATATTTTATCCTAAATTGAAATTATATACTCCAAATAAAAAGTTTAAACCGGTTATCTTGATCTTAAGACATCGAAATTGGAACGTTGGACGACAAAATATAAATTTGGACAATTACTCTATGACTTTGGTCCCCAAATTACTTAGGATGCCAAATTAGAACTAAGGTCCCAAAATAAGAATTATGACCTAAAATAAGAACTTCGGACACCTAATTCGAACTCAGGACACTAAACCTAGAATATTAGACCGCAAATAAGAGCCATGGATCCCAAATAAGCACTCCGGACGTATTTGAACTTAAAATCTAGACCTTTGGACCGAAATCTGGGCTTTGGACCGCAAATTCAAAACTTTGGACACGAAATAAGAACACCGGACTCCAAATCTAGAACTTTGGACCCTAAAGTAGAACTTGGGTCCCAAAATCTGTAAGTTTTATCATTAAGTAAGAACTTAGGACCCAAAATCTAGAACCTTTGACACCCAATATACAACTTTGAAAAGCAAAAGAGAAACTAGGTCTGCAAAATATAAAAACTCTAGGCCATTAAGCCAGAAGTTTTTATCCTAAATGTAGAATATTGTCTCGTAAATAAGAACTTTCAACTCCAAGTAAAGGGCTTAAAACCGCTAATCTAGAACAAATGAAACCATGTCTAGGATTCTAGACCTCAAGTACGAACTTTACGGATATAGAACTTTGACCCCCCAAATCATGAACCTTGGACCTAAACTCTTGATATTTTGATGCCTAATAAGAACCAAGGACCCCAAATCTATAACTTCGGACCCCTAAAAAGATTTTAGGCTAACAAACTAGAACATTGGGCCAAAAATCTAGAACTTTGGATTCGTATTAAGAATTTTAGACTTTAAATCTAGATATGAAGCCCCGTATAAGAACTAGGGACCTAGAATGTAGAACAATGAACCCAAAACGTGAAACTATGATCACCTAATAACAACTTAGGACCGACAAACTAAAACTCCAAACTCCTAAACTAGAACTTGGACATTAAATTTGGAAATTCGTACGCCATTATATGCAAAATCTATTGATTGGACCCCGAATACTAACTTAAGACTAAAAATAAGAAGTAAAGCACCAAAACTACAACGTTGGACGTCTAGAAGAACATAAGACACTAAATCTAGAACTTAGATATCGAAATCAAAACTTAGGACCCTAAACCTATAAACTTGGACCACATCTAAGAGCTTAAGATTCTAAATAAGATCATTGGAAATATAACCTAAAACTTAAAATCTCAAACCTTAAAATTACGATCCCGATTTACAACCTTGGATCTCAGATCTAAATATGTAGCCTAAATAACAACATAGGACTCCAAACCTTGAATTTTTATCCTAAATAACGGCTTAGAGCCCCAAATATGGAACTTTAACCCTAAAACATTAACTTTATACCCCAAATCTTGAACTTTGTATCGATAATACAAACTTAGAATCCCCATTCTAGAATATTTTATCCTAAATTGAAATTATATACTCCAAATAAAAAGTTTAAACCGGTTATCTTGATCTTAAGACATCGAAATTGGAACGTTGGACGACAAAATATAAATTTGGACAATTACTCTATGACTTTGGTCCCCAAATTACTTAGGATGCCAAATTAGAACTAAGGTCCCAAAATAAGAATTATGACCTAAAATAAGAACTTCGGACACCTAATTCGAACTCAGGACACTAAACCTAGAATATTAGACCGCAAATAAGAGCCATGGATCCCAAATAAGCACTCCGGACGTATTTGAACTTAAAATCTAGACCTTTGGACCGAAATCTGGGCTTTGGACCGCAAATTCAAAACTTTGGACACGAAATAAGAACACCGGACTCCAAATCTAGAACTTTGGACCCTAAAGTAGAACTTGGGTCCCAAAATCTGTAAGTTTTATCATTAAGTAAGAACTTAGGACCCAAAATCTAGAACCTTTGACACCCAATATACAACTTTGAAAAGCAAAAGAGAAACTAGGTCTGCAAAATATAAAAACTCTAGGCCATTAAGCCAGAAGTTTTTATCCTAAATGTAGAATATTGTCTCGTAAATAAGAACTTTCAACTCCAAGTAAAGGGCTTAAAACCGCTAATCTAGAACAAATGAAACCATGTCTAGGATTCTAGACCTCAAGTACGAACTTTACGGATATAGAACTTTGACCCCCCAAATCATGAACCTTGGACCTAAACTCTTGATATTTTGATGCCTAATAAGAACCAAGGACCCCAAATCTATAACTTCGGACCCCTAAAAAGATTTTAGGCTAACAAACTAGAACATTGGGCCAAAAATCTAGAACTTTGGATTCGTATTAAGAATTTTAGACTTTAAATCTAGATATGAAGCCCCGTATAAGAACTAGGGACCTAGAATGTAGAACAATGAACCCAAAACGTGAAACTATGATCACCTAATAACAACTTAGGACCGACAAACTAAAACTCCAAACTCCTAAACTAGAACTTGGACATTAAATTTGGAAATTCGTACGCCATTATATGCAAAATCTATTGATTGGACCCCGAATACTAACTTAAGACTAAAAATAAGAAGTAAAGCACCAAAACTACAACGTTGGACGTCTAGAAGAACATAAGACACTAAATCTAGAACTTAGATATCGAAATCAAAACTTAGGACCCTAAACCTATAAACTTGGACCACATCTAAGAGCTTAAGATTCTAAATAAGATCATTGGAAATATAACCTAAAACTTAAAATCTCAAACCTTAAAATTACGATCCCGATTTACAACCTTGGATCTCAGATCTAAATATGTAGCCTAAATAACAACATAGGACTCCAAACCTTGAATTTTTATCCTAAATAACGGCTTAGAGCCCCAAATATGGAACTTTAACCCTAAAACATTAACTTTATACCCCAAATCTTGAACTTTGTATCGATAATACAAACTTAGAATCCCCATTCTAGAATATTTTATCCTAAATTGAAATTATATACTCCAAATAAAAAGTTTAAACCGGTTATCTTGATCTTAAGACATCGAAATTGGAACGTTGGACGACAAAATATAAATTTGGACAATTACTCTATGACTTTGGTCCCCAAATTACTTAGGATGCCAAATTAGAACTAAGGTCCCAAAATAAGAATTATGACCTAAAATAAGAACTTCGGACACCTAATTCGAACTCAGGACACTAAACCTAGAATATTAGACCGCAAATAAGAGCCATGGATCCCAAATAAGCACTCCGGACGTATTTGAACTTAAAATCTAGACCTTTGGACCGAAATCTGGGCTTTGGACCGCAAATTCAAAACTTTGGACACGAAATAAGAACACCGGACTCCAAATCTAGAACTTTGGACCCTAAAGTAGAACTTGGGTCCCAAAATCTGTAAGTTTTATCATTAAGTAAGAACTTAGGACCCAAAATCTAGAACCTTTGACACCCAATATACAACTTTGAAAAGCAAAAGAGAAACTAGGTCTGCAAAATATAAAAACTCTAGGCCATTAAGCCAGAAGTTTTTATCCTAAATGTAGAATATTGTCTCGTAAATAAGAACTTTCAACTCCAAGTAAAGGGCTTAAAACCGCTAATCTAGAACAAATGAAACCATGTCTAGGATTCTAGACCTCAAGTACGAACTTTACGGATATAGAACTTTGACCCCCCAAATCATGAACCTTGGACCTAAACTCTTGATATTTTGATGCCTAATAAGAACCAAGGACCCCAAATCTATAACTTCGGACCCCTAAAAAGATTTTAGGCTAACAAACTAGAACATTGGGCCAAAAATCTAGAACTTTGGATTCGTATTAAGAATTTTAGACTTTAAATCTAGATATGAAGCCCCGTATAAGAACTAGGGACCTAGAATGTAGAACAATGAACCCAAAACGTGAAACTATGATCACCTAATAACAACTTAGGACCGACAAACTAAAACTCCAAACTCCTAAACTAGAACTTGGACATTAAATTTGGAAATTCGTACGCCATTATATGCAAAATCTATTGATTGGACCCCGAATACTAACTTAAGACTAAAAATAAGAAGTAAAGCACCAAAACTACAACGTTGGACGTCTAGAAGAACATAAGACACTAAATCTAGAACTTAGATATCGAAATCAAAACTTAGGACCCTAAACCTATAAACTTGGACCACATCTAAGAGCTTAAGATTCTAAATAAGATCATTGGAAATATAACCTAAAACTTAAAATCTCAAACCTTAAAATTACGATCCCGATTTACAACCTTGGATCTCAGATCTAAATATGTAGCCTAAATAACAACATAGGACTCCAAACCTTGAATTTTTATCCTAAATAACGGCTTAGAGCCCCAAATATGGAACTTTAACCCTAAAACATTAACTTTATACCCCAAATCTTGAACTTTGTATCGATAATACAAACTTAGAATCCCCATTCTAGAATATTTTATCCTAAATTGAAATTATATACTCCAAATAAAAAGTTTAAACCGGTTATCTTGATCTTAAGACATCGAAATTGGAACGTTGGACGACAAAATATAAATTTGGACAATTACTCTATGACTTTGGTCCCCAAATTACTTAGGATGCCAAATTAGAACTAAGGTCCCAAAATAAGAATTATGACCTAAAATAAGAACTTCGGACACCTAATTCGAACTCAGGACACTAAACCTAGAATATTAGACCGCAAATAAGAGCCATGGATCCCAAATAAGCACTCCGGACGTATTTGAACTTAAAATCTAGACCTTTGGACCGAAATCTGGGCTTTGGACCGCAAATTCAAAACTTTGGACACGAAATAAGAACACCGGACTCCAAATCTAGAACTTTGGACCCTAAAGTAGAACTTGGGTCCCAAAATCTGTAAGTTTTATCATTAAGTAAGAACTTAGGACCCAAAATCTAGAACCTTTGACACCCAATATACAACTTTGAAAAGCAAAAGAGAAACTAGGTCTGCAAAATATAAAAACTCTAGGCCATTAAGCCAGAAGTTTTTATCCTAAATGTAGAATATTGTCTCGTAAATAAGAACTTTCAACTCCAAGTAAAGGGCTTAAAACCGCTAATCTAGAACAAATGAAACCATGTCTAGGATTCTAGACCTCAAGTACGAACTTTACGGATATAGAACTTTGACCCCCCAAATCATGAACCTTGGACCTAAACTCTTGATATTTTGATGCCTAATAAGAACCAAGGACCCCAAATCTATAACTTCGGACCCCTAAAAAGATTTTAGGCTAACAAACTAGAACATTGGGCCAAAAATCTAGAACTTTGGATTCGTATTAAGAATTTTAGACTTTAAATCTAGATATGAAGCCCCGTATAAGAACTAGGGACCTAGAATGTAGAACAATGAACCCAAAACGTGAAACTATGATCACCTAATAACAACTTAGGACCGACAAACTAAAACTCCAAACTCCTAAACTAGAACTTGGACATTAAATTTGGAAATTCGTACGCCATTATATGCAAAATCTATTGATTGGACCCCGAATACTAACTTAAGACTAAAAATAAGAAGTAAAGCACCAAAACTACAACGTTGGACGTCTAGAAGAACATAAGACACTAAATCTAGAACTTAGATATCGAAATCAAAACTTAGGACCCTAAACCTATAAACTTGGACCACATCTAAGAGCTTAAGATTCTAAATAAGATCATTGGAAATATAACCTAAAACTTAAAATCTCAAACCTTAAAATTACGATCCCGATTTACAACCTTGGATCTCAGATCTAAATATGTAGCCTAAATAACAACATAGGACTCCAAACCTTGAATTTTTATCCTAAATAACGGCTTAGAGCCCCAAATATGGAACTTTAACCCTAAAACATTAACTTTATACCCCAAATCTTGAACTTTGTATCGATAATACAAACTTAGAATCCCCATTCTAGAATATTTTATCCTAAATTGAAATTATATACTCCAAATAAAAAGTTTAAACCGGTTATCTTGATCTTAAGACATCGAAATTGGAACGTTGGACGACAAAATATAAATTTGGACAATTACTCTATGACTTTGGTCCCCAAATTACTTAGGATGCCAAATTAGAACTAAGGTCCCAAAATAAGAATTATGACCTAAAATAAGAACTTCGGACACCTAATTCGAACTCAGGACACTAAACCTAGAATATTAGACCGCAAATAAGAGCCATGGATCCCAAATAAGCACTCCGGACGTATTTGAACTTAAAATCTAGACCTTTGGACCGAAATCTGGGCTTTGGACCGCAAATTCAAAACTTTGGACACGAAATAAGAACACCGGACTCCAAATCTAGAACTTTGGACCCTAAAGTAGAACTTGGGTCCCAAAATCTGTAAGTTTTATCATTAAGTAAGAACTTAGGACCCAAAATCTAGAACCTTTGACACCCAATATACAACTTTGAAAAGCAAAAGAGAAACTAGGTCTGCAAAATATAAAAACTCTAGGCCATTAAGCCAGAAGTTTTTATCCTAAATGTAGAATATTGTCTCGTAAATAAGAACTTTCAACTCCAAGTAAAGGGCTTAAAACCGCTAATCTAGAACAAATGAAACCATGTCTAGGATTCTAGACCTCAAGTACGAACTTTACGGATATAGAACTTTGACCCCCCAAATCATGAACCTTGGACCTAAACTCTTGATATTTTGATGCCTAATAAGAACCAAGGACCCCAAATCTATAACTTCGGACCCCTAAAAAGATTTTAGGCTAACAAACTAGAACATTGGGCCAAAAATCTAGAACTTTGGATTCGTATTAAGAATTTTAGACTTTAAATCTAGATATGAAGCCCCGTATAAGAACTAGGGACCTAGAATGTAGAACAATGAACCCAAAACGTGAAACTATGATCACCTAATAACAACTTAGGACCGACAAACTAAAACTCCAAACTCCTAAACTAGAACTTGGACATTAAATTTGGAAATTCGTACGCCATTATATGCAAAATCTATTGATTGGACCCCGAATACTAACTTAAGACTAAAAATAAGAAGTAAAGCACCAAAACTACAACGTTGGACGTCTAGAAGAACATAAGACACTAAATCTAGAACTTAGATATCGAAATCAAAACTTAGGACCCTAAACCTATAAACTTGGACCACATCTAAGAGCTTAAGATTCTAAATAAGATCATTGGAAATATAACCTAAAACTTAAAATCTCAAACCTTAAAATTACGATCCCGATTTACAACCTTGGATCTCAGATCTAAATATGTAGCCTAAATAACAACATAGGACTCCAAACCTTGAATTTTTATCCTAAATAACGGCTTAGAGCCCCAAATATGGAACTTTAACCCTAAAACATTAACTTTATACCCCAAATCTTGAACTTTGTATCGATAATACAAACTTAGAATCCCCATTCTAGAATATTTTATCCTAAATTGAAATTATATACTCCAAATAAAAAGTTTAAACCGGTTATCTTGATCTTAAGACATCGAAATTGGAACGTTGGACGACAAAATATAAATTTGGACAATTACTCTATGACTTTGGTCCCCAAATTACTTAGGATGCCAAATTAGAACTAAGGTCCCAAAATAAGAATTATGACCTAAAATAAGAACTTCGGACACCTAATTCGAACTCAGGACACTAAACCTAGAATATTAGACCGCAAATAAGAGCCATGGATCCCAAATAAGCACTCCGGACGTATTTGAACTTAAAATCTAGACCTTTGGACCGAAATCTGGGCTTTGGACCGCAAATTCAAAACTTTGGACACGAAATAAGAACACCGGACTCCAAATCTAGAACTTTGGACCCTAAAGTAGAACTTGGGTCCCAAAATCTGTAAGTTTTATCATTAAGTAAGAACTTAGGACCCAAAATCTAGAACCTTTGACACCCAATATACAACTTTGAAAAGCAAAAGAGAAACTAGGTCTGCAAAATATAAAAACTCTAGGCCATTAAGCCAGAAGTTTTTATCCTAAATGTAGAATATTGTCTCGTAAATAAGAACTTTCAACTCCAAGTAAAGGGCTTAAAACCGCTAATCTAGAACAAATGAAACCATGTCTAGGATTCTAGACCTCAAGTACGAACTTTACGGATATAGAACTTTGACCCCCCAAATCATGAACCTTGGACCTAAACTCTTGATATTTTGATGCCTAATAAGAACCAAGGACCCCAAATCTATAACTTCGGACCCCTAAAAAGATTTTAGGCTAACAAACTAGAACATTGGGCCAAAAATCTAGAACTTTGGATTCGTATTAAGAATTTTAGACTTTAAATCTAGATATGAAGCCCCGTATAAGAACTAGGGACCTAGAATGTAGAACAATGAACCCAAAACGTGAAACTATGATCACCTAATAACAACTTAGGACCGACAAACTAAAACTCCAAACTCCTAAACTAGAACTTGGACATTAAATTTGGAAATTCGTACGCCATTATATGCAAAATCTATTGATTGGACCCCGAATACTAACTTAAGACTAAAAATAAGAAGTAAAGCACCAAAACTACAACGTTGGACGTCTAGAAGAACATAAGACACTAAATCTAGAACTTAGATATCGAAATCAAAACTTAGGACCCTAAACCTATAAACTTGGACCACATCTAAGAGCTTAAGATTCTAAATAAGATCATTGGAAATATAACCTAAAACTTAAAATCTCAAACCTTAAAATTACGATCCCGATTTACAACCTTGGATCTCAGATCTAAATATGTAGCCTAAATAACAACATAGGACTCCAAACCTTGAATTTTTATCCTAAATAACGGCTTAGAGCCCCAAATATGGAACTTTAACCCTAAAACATTAACTTTATACCCCAAATCTTGAACTTTGTATCGATAATACAAACTTAGAATCCCCATTCTAGAATATTTTATCCTAAATTGAAATTATATACTCCAAATAAAAAGTTTAAACCGGTTATCTTGATCTTAAGACATCGAAATTGGAACGTTGGACGACAAAATATAAATTTGGACAATTACTCTATGACTTTGGTCCCCAAATTACTTAGGATGCCAAATTAGAACTAAGGTCCCAAAATAAGAATTATGACCTAAAATAAGAACTTCGGACACCTAATTCGAACTCAGGACACTAAACCTAGAATATTAGACCGCAAATAAGAGCCATGGATCCCAAATAAGCACTCCGGACGTATTTGAACTTAAAATCTAGACCTTTGGACCGAAATCTGGGCTTTGGACCGCAAATTCAAAACTTTGGACACGAAATAAGAACACCGGACTCCAAATCTAGAACTTTGGACCCTAAAGTAGAACTTGGGTCCCAAAATCTGTAAGTTTTATCATTAAGTAAGAACTTAGGACCCAAAATCTAGAACCTTTGACACCCAATATACAACTTTGAAAAGCAAAAGAGAAACTAGGTCTGCAAAATATAAAAACTCTAGGCCATTAAGCCAGAAGTTTTTATCCTAAATGTAGAATATTGTCTCGTAAATAAGAACTTTCAACTCCAAGTAAAGGGCTTAAAACCGCTAATCTAGAACAAATGAAACCATGTCTAGGATTCTAGACCTCAAGTACGAACTTTACGGATATAGAACTTTGACCCCCCAAATCATGAACCTTGGACCTAAACTCTTGATATTTTGATGCCTAATAAGAACCAAGGACCCCAAATCTATAACTTCGGACCCCTAAAAAGATTTTAGGCTAACAAACTAGAACATTGGGCCAAAAATCTAGAACTTTGGATTCGTATTAAGAATTTTAGACTTTAAATCTAGATATGAAGCCCCGTATAAGAACTAGGGACCTAGAATGTAGAACAATGAACCCAAAACGTGAAACTATGATCACCTAATAACAACTTAGGACCGACAAACTAAAACTCCAAACTCCTAAACTAGAACTTGGACATTAAATTTGGAAATTCGTACGCCATTATATGCAAAATCTATTGATTGGACCCCGAATACTAACTTAAGACTAAAAATAAGAAGTAAAGCACCAAAACTACAACGTTGGACGTCTAGAAGAACATAAGACACTAAATCTAGAACTTAGATATCGAAATCAAAACTTAGGACCCTAAACCTATAAACTTGGACCACATCTAAGAGCTTAAGATTCTAAATAAGATCATTGGAAATATAACCTAAAACTTAAAATCTCAAACCTTAAAATTACGATCCCGATTTACAACCTTGGATCTCAGATCTAAATATGTAGCCTAAATAACAACATAGGACTCCAAACCTTGAATTTTTATCCTAAATAACGGCTTAGAGCCCCAAATATGGAACTTTAACCCTAAAACATTAACTTTATACCCCAAATCTTGAACTTTGTATCGATAATACAAACTTAGAATCCCCATTCTAGAATATTTTATCCTAAATTGAAATTATATACTCCAAATAAAAAGTTTAAACCGGTTATCTTGATCTTAAGACATCGAAATTGGAACGTTGGACGACAAAATATAAATTTGGACAATTACTCTATGACTTTGGTCCCCAAATTACTTAGGATGCCAAATTAGAACTAAGGTCCCAAAATAAGAATTATGACCTAAAATAAGAACTTCGGACACCTAATTCGAACTCAGGACACTAAACCTAGAATATTAGACCGCAAATAAGAGCCATGGATCCCAAATAAGCACTCCGGACGTATTTGAACTTAAAATCTAGACCTTTGGACCGAAATCTGGGCTTTGGACCGCAAATTCAAAACTTTGGACACGAAATAAGAACACCGGACTCCAAATCTAGAACTTTGGACCCTAAAGTAGAACTTGGGTCCCAAAATCTGTAAGTTTTATCATTAAGTAAGAACTTAGGACCCAAAATCTAGAACCTTTGACACCCAATATACAACTTTGAAAAGCAAAAGAGAAACTAGGTCTGCAAAATATAAAAACTCTAGGCCATTAAGCCAGAAGTTTTTATCCTAAATGTAGAATATTGTCTCGTAAATAAGAACTTTCAACTCCAAGTAAAGGGCTTAAAACCGCTAATCTAGAACAAATGAAACCATGTCTAGGATTCTAGACCTCAAGTACGAACTTTACGGATATAGAACTTTGACCCCCCAAATCATGAACCTTGGACCTAAACTCTTGATATTTTGATGCCTAATAAGAACCAAGGACCCCAAATCTATAACTTCGGACCCCTAAAAAGATTTTAGGCTAACAAACTAGAACATTGGGCCAAAAATCTAGAACTTTGGATTCGTATTAAGAATTTTAGACTTTAAATCTAGATATGAAGCCCCGTATAAGAACTAGGGACCTAGAATGTAGAACAATGAACCCAAAACGTGAAACTATGATCACCTAATAACAACTTAGGACCGACAAACTAAAACTCCAAACTCCTAAACTAGAACTTGGACATTAAATTTGGAAATTCGTACGCCATTATATGCAAAATCTATTGATTGGACCCCGAATACTAACTTAAGACTAAAAATAAGAAGTAAAGCACCAAAACTACAACGTTGGACGTCTAGAAGAACATAAGACACTAAATCTAGAACTTAGATATCGAAATCAAAACTTAGGACCCTAAACCTATAAACTTGGACCACATCTAAGAGCTTAAGATTCTAAATAAGATCATTGGAAATATAACCTAAAACTTAAAATCTCAAACCTTAAAATTACGATCCCGATTTACAACCTTGGATCTCAGATCTAAATATGTAGCCTAAATAACAACATAGGACTCCAAACCTTGAATTTTTATCCTAAATAACGGCTTAGAGCCCCAAATATGGAACTTTAACCCTAAAACATTAACTTTATACCCCAAATCTTGAACTTTGTATCGATAATACAAACTTAGAATCCCCATTCTAGAATATTTTATCCTAAATTGAAATTATATACTCCAAATAAAAAGTTTAAACCGGTTATCTTGATCTTAAGACATCGAAATTGGAACGTTGGACGACAAAATATAAATTTGGACAATTACTCTATGACTTTGGTCCCCAAATTACTTAGGATGCCAAATTAGAACTAAGGTCCCAAAATAAGAATTATGACCTAAAATAAGAACTTCGGACACCTAATTCGAACTCAGGACACTAAACCTAGAATATTAGACCGCAAATAAGAGCCATGGATCCCAAATAAGCACTCCGGACGTATTTGAACTTAAAATCTAGACCTTTGGACCGAAATCTGGGCTTTGGACCGCAAATTCAAAACTTTGGACACGAAATAAGAACACCGGACTCCAAATCTAGAACTTTGGACCCTAAAGTAGAACTTGGGTCCCAAAATCTGTAAGTTTTATCATTAAGTAAGAACTTAGGACCCAAAATCTAGAACCTTTGACACCCAATATACAACTTTGAAAAGCAAAAGAGAAACTAGGTCTGCAAAATATAAAAACTCTAGGCCATTAAGCCAGAAGTTTTTATCCTAAATGTAGAATATTGTCTCGTAAATAAGAACTTTCAACTCCAAGTAAAGGGCTTAAAACCGCTAATCTAGAACAAATGAAACCATGTCTAGGATTCTAGACCTCAAGTACGAACTTTACGGATATAGAACTTTGACCCCCCAAATCATGAACCTTGGACCTAAACTCTTGATATTTTGATGCCTAATAAGAACCAAGGACCCCAAATCTATAACTTCGGACCCCTAAAAAGATTTTAGGCTAACAAACTAGAACATTGGGCCAAAAATCTAGAACTTTGGATTCGTATTAAGAATTTTAGACTTTAAATCTAGATATGAAGCCCCGTATAAGAACTAGGGACCTAGAATGTAGAACAATGAACCCAAAACGTGAAACTATGATCACCTAATAACAACTTAGGACCGACAAACTAAAACTCCAAACTCCTAAACTAGAACTTGGACATTAAATTTGGAAATTCGTACGCCATTATATGCAAAATCTATTGATTGGACCCCGAATACTAACTTAAGACTAAAAATAAGAAGTAAAGCACCAAAACTACAACGTTGGACGTCTAGAAGAACATAAGACACTAAATCTAGAACTTAGATATCGAAATCAAAACTTAGGACCCTAAACCTATAAACTTGGACCACATCTAAGAGCTTAAGATTCTAAATAAGATCATTGGAAATATAACCTAAAACTTAAAATCTCAAACCTTAAAATTACGATCCCGATTTACAACCTTGGATCTCAGATCTAAATATGTAGCCTAAATAAGAACATAGGACTCCAAACCTTGAATTTTTATCCTAAATAACGGCTTAGAGCCCCAAATATGGAACTTTAACCCTAAAACATTAACTTTATACCCCAAATCTTGAACTTTGTATCGATAATACAAACTTAGAATCCCCATTCTAGAATATTTTATCCTAAATTGAAATTATATACTCCAAATAAAAAGTTTAAACCGGTTATCTTGATCTTAAGACATCGAAATTGGAACGTTGGACGACAAAATATAAATTTGGACAATTACTCTATGACTTTGGTCCCCAAATTACTTAGGATGCCAAATTAGAACTAAGGTCCCAAAATAAGAATTATGACCTAAAATAAGAACTTCGGACACCTAATTCGAACTCAGGACACTAAACCTAGAATATTAGACCGCAAATAAGAGCCATGGATCCCAAATAAGCACTCCGGACGTATTTGAACTTAAAATCTAGACCTTTGGACCGAAATCTGGGCTTTGGACCGCAAATTCAAAACTTTGGACACGAAATAAGAACACCGGACTCCAAATCTAGAACTTTGGACCCTAAAGTAGAACTTGGGTCCCAAAATCTGTAAGTTTTATCATTAAGTAAGAACTTAGGACCCAAAATCTAGAACCTTTGACACCCAATATACAACTTTGAAAAGCAAAAGAGAAACTAGGTCTGCAAAATATAAAAACTCTAGGCCATTAAGCCAGAAGTTTTTATCCTAAATGTAGAATATTGTCTCGTAAATAAGAACTTTCAACTCCAAGTAAAGGGCTTAAAACCGCTAATCTAGAACAAATGAAACCATGTCTAGGATTCTAGACCTCAAGTACGAACTTTACGGATATAGAACTTTGACCCCCCAAATCATGAACCTTGGACCTAAACTCTTGATATTTTGATGCCTAATAAGAACCAAGGACCCCAAATCTATAACTTCGGACCCCTAAAAAGATTTTAGGCTAACAAACTAGAACATTGGGCCAAAAATCTAGAACTTTGGATTCGTATTAAGAATTTTAGACTTTAAATCTAGATATGAAGCCCCGTATAAGAACTAGGGACCTAGAATGTAGAACAATGAACCCAAAACGTGAAACTATGATCACCTAATAACAACTTAGGACCGACAAACTAAAACTCCAAACTCCTAAACTAGAACTTGGACATTAAATTTGGAAATTCGTACGCCATTATATGCAAAATCTATTGATTGGACCCCGAATACTAACTTAAGACTAAAAATAAGAAGTAAAGCACCAAAACTACAACGTTGGACGTCTAGAAGAACATAAGACACTAAATCTAGAACTTAGATATCGAAATCAAAACTTAGGACCCTAAACCTATAAACTTGGACCACATCTAAGAGCTTAAGATTCTAAATAAGATCATTGGAAATATAACCTAAAACTTAAAATCTCAAACCTTAAAATTACGATCCCGATTTACAACCTTGGATCTCAGATCTAAATATGTAGCCTAAATAACAACATAGGACTCCAAACCTTGAATTTTTATCCTAAATAACGGCTTAGAGCCCCAAATATGGAACTTTAACCCTAAAACATTAACTTTATACCCCAAATCTTGAACTTTGTATCGATAATACAAACTTAGAATCCCCATTCTAGAATATTTTATCCTAAATTGAAATTATATACTCCAAATAAAAAGTTTAAACCGGTTATCTTGATCTTAAGACATCGAAATTGGAACGTTGGACGACAAAATATAAATTTGGACAATTACTCTATGACTTTGGTCCCCAAATTACTTAGGATGCCAAATTAGAACTAAGGTCCCAAAATAAGAATTATGACCTAAAATAAGAACTTCGGACACCTAATTCGAACTCAGGACACTAAACCTAGAATATTAGACCGCAAATAAGAGCCATGGATCCCAAATAAGCACTCCGGACGTATTTGAACTTAAAATCTAGACCTTTGGACCGAAATCTGGGCTTTGGACCGCAAATTCAAAACTTTGGACACGAAATAAGAACACCGGACTCCAAATCTAGAACTTTGGACCCTAAAGTAGAACTTGGGTCCCAAAATCTGTAAGTTTTATCATTAAGTAAGAACTTAGGACCCAAAATCTAGAACCTTTGACACCCAATATACAACTTTGAAAAGCAAAAGAGAAACTAGGTCTGCAAAATATAAAAACTCTAGGCCATTAAGCCAGAAGTTTTTATCCTAAATGTAGAATATTGTCTCGTAAATAAGAACTTTCAACTCCAAGTAAAGGGCTTAAAACCGCTAATCTAGAACAAATGAAACCATGTCTAGGATTCTAGACCTCAAGTACGAACTTTACGGATATAGAACTTTGACCCCCCAAATCATGAACCTTGGACCTAAACTCTTGATATTTTGATGCCTAATAAGAACCAAGGACCCCAAATCTATAACTTCGGACCCCTAAAAAGATTTTAGGCTAACAAACTAGAACATTGGGCCAAAAATCTAGAACTTTGGATTCGTATTAAGAATTTTAGACTTTAAATCTAGATATGAAGCCCCGTATAAGAACTAGGGACCTAGAATGTAGAACAATGAACCCAAAACGTGAAACTATGATCACCTAATAACAACTTAGGACCGACAAACTAAAACTCCAAACTCCTAAACTAGAACTTGGACATTAAATTTGGAAATTCGTACGCCATTATATGCAAAATCTATTGATTGGACCCCGAATACTAACTTAAGACTAAAAATAAGAAGTAAAGCACCAAAACTACAACGTTGGACGTCTAGAAGAACATAAGACACTAAATCTAGAACTTAGATATCGAAATCAAAACTTAGGACCCTAAACCTATAAACTTGGACCACATCTAAGAGCTTAAGATTCTAAATAAGATCATTGGAAATATAACCTAAAACTTAAAATCTCAAACCTTAAAATTACGATCCCGATTTACAACCTTGGATCTCAGATCTAAATATGTAGCCTAAATAACAACATAGGACTCCAAACCTTGAATTTTTATCCTAAATAACGGCTTAGAGCCCCAAATATGGAACTTTAACCCTAAAACATTAACTTTATACCCCAAATCTTGAACTTTGTATCGATAATACAAACTTAGAATCCCCATTCTAGAATATTTTATCCTAAATTGAAATTATATACTCCAAATAAAAAGTTTAAACCGGTTATCTTGATCTTAAGACATCGAAATTGGAACGTTGGACGACAAAATATAAATTTGGACAATTACTCTATGACTTTGGTCCCCAAATTACTTAGGATGCCAAATTAGAACTAAGGTCCCAAAATAAGAATTATGACCTAAAATAAGAACTTCGGACACCTAATTCGAACTCAGGACACTAAACCTAGAATATTAGACCGCAAATAAGAGCCATGGATCCCAAATAAGCACTCCGGACGTATTTGAACTTAAAATCTAGACCTTTGGACCGAAATCTGGGCTTTGGACCGCAAATTCAAAACTTTGGACACGAAATAAGAACACCGGACTCCAAATCTAGAACTTTGGACCCTAAAGTAGAACTTGGGTCCCAAAATCTGTAAGTTTTATCATTAAGTAAGAACTTAGGACCCAAAATCTAGAACCTTTGACACCCAATATACAACTTTGAAAAGCAAAAGAGAAACTAGGTCTGCAAAATATAAAAACTCTAGGCCATTAAGCCAGAAGTTTTTATCCTAAATGTAGAATATTGTCTCGTAAATAAGAACTTTCAACTCCAAGTAAAGGGCTTAAAACCGCTAATCTAGAACAAATGAAACCATGTCTAGGATTCTAGACCTCAAGTACGAACTTTACGGATATAGAACTTTGACCCCCCAAATCATGAACCTTGGACCTAAACTCTTGATATTTTGATGCCTAATAAGAACCAAGGACCCCAAATCTATAACTTCGGACCCCTAAAAAGATTTTAGGCTAACAAACTAGAACATTGGGCCAAAAATCTAGAACTTTGGATTCGTATTAAGAATTTTAGACTTTAAATCTAGATATGAAGCCCCGTATAAGAACTAGGGACCTAGAATGTAGAACAATGAACCCAAAACGTGAAACTATGATCACCTAATAACAACTTAGGACCGACAAACTAAAACTCCAAACTCCTAAACTAGAACTTGGACATTAAATTTGGAAATTCGTACGCCATTATATGCAAAATCTATTGATTGGACCCCGAATACTAACTTAAGACTAAAAATAAGAAGTAAAGCACCAAAACTACAACGTTGGACGTCTAGAAGAACATAAGACACTAAATCTAGAACTTAGATATCGAAATCAAAACTTAGGACCCTAAACCTATAAACTTGGACCACATCTAAGAGCTTAAGATTCTAAATAAGATCATTGGAAATATAACCTAAAACTTAAAATCTCAAACCTTAAAATTACGATCCCGATTTACAACCTTGGATCTCAGATCTAAATATGTAGCCTAAATAACAACATAGGACTCCAAACCTTGAATTTTTATCCTAAATAACGGCTTAGAGCCCCAAATATGGAACTTTAACCCTAAAACATTAACTTTATACCCCAAATCTTGAACTTTGTATCGATAATACAAACTTAGAATCCCCATTCTAGAATATTTTATCCTAAATTGAAATTATATACTCCAAATAAAAAGTTTAAACCGGTTATCTTGATCTTAAGACATCGAAATTGGAACGTTGGACGACAAAATATAAATTTGGACAATTACTCTATGACTTTGGTCCCCAAATTACTTAGGATGCCAAATTAGAACTAAGGTCCCAAAATAAGAATTATGACCTAAAATAAGAACTTCGGACACCTAATTCGAACTCAGGACACTAAACCTAGAATATTAGACCGCAAATAAGAGCCATGGATCCCAAATAAGCACTCCGGACGTATTTGAACTTAAAATCTAGACCTTTGGACCGAAATCTGGGCTTTGGACCGCAAATTCAAAACTTTGGACACGAAATAAGAACACCGGACTCCAAATCTAGAACTTTGGACCCTAAAGTAGAACTTGGGTCCCAAAATCTGTAAGTTTTATCATTAAGTAAGAACTTAGGACCCAAAATCTAGAACCTTTGACACCCAATATACAACTTTGAAAAGCAAAAGAGAAACTAGGTCTGCAAAATATAAAAACTCTAGGCCATTAAGCCAGAAGTTTTTATCCTAAATGTAGAATATTGTCTCGTAAATAAGAACTTTCAACTCCAAGTAAAGGGCTTAAAACCGCTAATCTAGAACAAATGAAACCATGTCTAGGATTCTAGACCTCAAGTACGAACTTTACGGATATAGAACTTTGACCCCCCAAATCATGAACCTTGGACCTAAACTCTTGATATTTTGATGCCTAATAAGAACCAAGGACCCCAAATCTATAACTTCGGACCCCTAAAAAGATTTTAGGCTAACAAACTAGAACATTGGGCCAAAAATCTAGAACTTTGGATTCGTATTAAGAATTTTAGACTTTAAATCTAGATATGAAGCCCCGTATAAGAACTAGGGACCTAGAATGTAGAACAATGAACCCAAAACGTGAAACTATGATCACCTAATAACAACTTAGGACCGACAAACTAAAACTCCAAACTCCTAAACTAGAACTTGGACATTAAATTTGGAAATTCGTACGCCATTATATGCAAAATCTATTGATTGGACCCCGAATACTAACTTAAGACTAAAAATAAGAAGTAAAGCACCAAAACTACAACGTTGGACGTCTAGAAGAACATAAGACACTAAATCTAGAACTTAGATATCGAAATCAAAACTTAGGACCCTAAACCTATAAACTTGGACCACATCTAAGAGCTTAAGATTCTAAATAAGATCATTGGAAATATAACCTAAAACTTAAAATCTCAAACCTTAAAATTACGATCCCGATTTACAACCTTGGATCTCAGATCTAAATATGTAGCCTAAATAACAACATAGGACTCCAAACCTTGAATTTTTATCCTAAATAACGGCTTAGAGCCCCAAATATGGAACTTTAACCCTAAAACATTAACTTTATACCCCAAATCTTGAACTTTGTATCGATAATACAAACTTAGAATCCCCATTCTAGAATATTTTATCCTAAATTGAAATTATATACTCCAAATAAAAAGTTTAAACCGGTTATCTTGATCTTAAGACATCGAAATTGGAACGTTGGACGACAAAATATAAATTTGGACAATTACTCTATGACTTTGGTCCCCAAATTACTTAGGATGCCAAATTAGAACTAAGGTCCCAAAATAAGAATTATGACCTAAAATAAGAACTTCGGACACCTAATTCGAACTCAGGACACTAAACCTAGAATATTAGACCGCAAATAAGAGCCATGGATCCCAAATAAGCACTCCGGACGTATTTGAACTTAAAATCTAGACCTTTGGACCGAAATCTGGGCTTTGGACCGCAAATTCAAAACTTTGGACACGAAATAAGAACACCGGACTCCAAATCTAGAACTTTGGACCCTAAAGTAGAACTTGGGTCCCAAAATCTGTAAGTTTTATCATTAAGTAAGAACTTAGGACCCAAAATCTAGAACCTTTGACACCCAATATACAACTTTGAAAAGCAAAAGAGAAACTAGGTCTGCAAAATATAAAAACTCTAGGCCATTAAGCCAGAAGTTTTTATCCTAAATGTAGAATATTGTCTCGTAAATAAGAACTTTCAACTCCAAGTAAAGGGCTTAAAACCGCTAATCTAGAACAAATGAAACCATGTCTAGGATTCTAGACCTCAAGTACGAACTTTACGGATATAGAACTTTGACCCCCCAAATCATGAACCTTGGACCTAAACTCTTGATATTTTGATGCCTAATAAGAACCAAGGACCCCAAATCTATAACTTCGGACCCCTAAAAAGATTTTAGGCTAACAAACTAGAACATTGGGCCAAAAATCTAGAACTTTGGATTCGTATTAAGAATTTTAGACTTTAAATCTAGATATGAAGCCCCGTATAAGAACTAGGGACCTAGAATGTAGAACAATGAACCCAAAACGTGAAACTATGATCACCTAATAACAACTTAGGACCGACAAACTAAAACTCCAAACTCCTAAACTAGAACTTGGACATTAAATTTGGAAATTCGTACGCCATTATATGCAAAATCTATTGATTGGACCCCGAATACTAACTTAAGACTAAAAATAAGAAGTAAAGCACCAAAACTACAACGTTGGACGTCTAGAAGAACATAAGACACTAAATCTAGAACTTAGATATCGAAATCAAAACTTAGGACCCTAAACCTATAAACTTGGACCACATCTAAGAGCTTAAGATTCTAAATAAGATCATTGGAAATATAACCTAAAACTTAAAATCTCAAACCTTAAAATTACGATCCCGATTTACAACCTTGGATCTCAGATCTAAATATGTAGCCTAAATAAGAACATAGGACTCCAAACCTTGAATTTTTATCCTAAATAACGGCTTAGAGCCCCAAATATGGAACTTTAACCCTAAAACATTAACTTTATACCCCAAATCTTGAACTTTGTATCGATAATACAAACTTAGAATCCCCATTCTAGAATATTTTATCCTAAATTGAAATTATATACTCCAAATAAAAAGTTTAAACCGGTTATCTTGATCTTAAGACATCGAAATTGGAACGTTGGACGACAAAATATAAATTTGGACAATTACTCTATGACTTTGGTCCCCAAATTACTTAGGATGCCAAATTAGAACTAAGGTCCCAAAATAAGAATTATGACCTAAAATAAGAACTTCGGACACCTAATTCGAACTCAGGACACTAAACCTAGAATATTAGACCGCAAATAAGAGCCATGGATCCCAAATAAGCACTCCGGACGTATTTGAACTTAAAATCTAGACCTTTGGACCGAAATCTGGGCTTTGGACCGCAAATTCAAAACTTTGGACACGAAATAAGAACACCGGACTCCAAATCTAGAACTTTGGACCCTAAAGTAGAACTTGGGTCCCAAAATCTGTAAGTTTTATCATTAAGTAAGAACTTAGGACCCAAAATCTAGAACCTTTGACACCCAATATACAACTTTGAAAAGCAAAAGAGAAACTAGGTCTGCAAAATATAAAAACTCTAGGCCATTAAGCCAGAAGTTTTTATCCTAAATGTAGAATATTGTCTCGTAAATAAGAACTTTCAACTCCAAGTAAAGGGCTTAAAACCGCTAATCTAGAACAAATGAAACCATGTCTAGGATTCTAGACCTCAAGTACGAACTTTACGGATATAGAACTTTGACCCCCCAAATCATGAACCTTGGACCTAAACTCTTGATATTTTGATGCCTAATAAGAACCAAGGACCCCAAATCTATAACTTCGGACCCCTAAAAAGATTTTAGGCTAACAAACTAGAACATTGGGCCAAAAATCTAGAACTTTGGATTCGTATTAAGAATTTTAGACTTTAAATCTAGATATGAAGCCCCGTATAAGAACTAGGGACCTAGAATGTAGAACAATGAACCCAAAACGTGAAACTATGATCACCTAATAACAACTTAGGACCGACAAACTAAAACTCCAAACTCCTAAACTAGAACTTGGACATTAAATTTGGAAATTCGTACGCCATTATATGCAAAATCTATTGATTGGACCCCGAATACTAACTTAAGACTAAAAATAAGAAGTAAAGCACCAAAACTACAACGTTGGACGTCTAGAAGAACATAAGACACTAAATCTAGAACTTAGATATCGAAATCAAAACTTAGGACCCTAAACCTATAAACTTGGACCACATCTAAGAGCTTAAGATTCTAAATAAGATCATTGGAAATATAACCTAAAACTTAAAATCTCAAACCTTAAAATTACGATCCCGATTTACAACCTTGGATCTCAGATCTAAATATGTAGCCTAAATAAGAACATAGGACTCCAAACCTTGAATTTTTATCCTAAATAACGGCTTAGAGCCCCAAATATGGAACTTTAACCCTAAAACATTAACTTTATACCCCAAATCTTGAACTTTGTATCGATAATACAAACTTAGAATCCCCATTCTAGAATATTTTATCCTAAATTGAAATTATATACTCCAAATAAAAAGTTTAAACCGGTTATCTTGATCTTAAGACATCGAAATTGGAACGTTGGACGACAAAATATAAATTTGGACAATTACTCTATGACTTTGGTCCCCAAATTACTTAGGATGCCAAATTAGAACTAAGGTCCCAAAATAAGAATTATGACCTAAAATAAGAACTTCGGACACCTAATTCGAACTCAGGACACTAAACCTAGAATATTAGACCGCAAATAAGAGCCATGGATCCCAAATAAGCACTCCGGACGTATTTGAACTTAAAATCTAGACCTTTGGACCGAAATCTGGGCTTTGGACCGCAAATTCAAAACTTTGGACACGAAATAAGAACACCGGACTCCAAATCTAGAACTTTGGACCCTAAAGTAGAACTTGGGTCCCAAAATCTGTAAGTTTTATCATTAAGTAAGAACTTAGGACCCAAAATCTAGAACCTTTGACACCCAATATACAACTTTGAAAAGCAAAAGAGAAACTAGGTCTGCAAAATATAAAAACTCTAGGCCATTAAGCCAGAAGTTTTTATCCTAAATGTAGAATATTGTCTCGTAAATAAGAACTTTCAACTCCAAGTAAAGGGCTTAAAACCGCTAATCTAGAACAAATGAAACCATGTCTAGGATTCTAGACCTCAAGTACGAACTTTACGGATATAGAACTTTGACCCCCCAAATCATGAACCTTGGACCTAAACTCTTGATATTTTGATGCCTAATAAGAACCAAGGACCCCAAATCTATAACTTCGGACCCCTAAAAAGATTTTAGGCTAACAAACTAGAACATTGGGCCAAAAATCTAGAACTTTGGATTCGTATTAAGAATTTTAGACTTTAAATCTAGATATGAAGCCCCGTATAAGAACTAGGGACCTAGAATGTAGAACAATGAACCCAAAACGTGAAACTATGATCACCTAATAACAACTTAGGACCGACAAACTAAAACTCCAAACTCCTAAACTAGAACTTGGACATTAAATTTGGAAATTCGTACGCCATTATATGCAAAATCTATTGATTGGACCCCGAATACTAACTTAAGACTAAAAATAAGAAGTAAAGCACCAAAACTACAACGTTGGACGTCTAGAAGAACATAAGACACTAAATCTAGAACTTAGATATCGAAATCAAAACTTAGGACCCTAAACCTATAAACTTGGACCACATCTAAGAGCTTAAGATTCTAAATAAGATCATTGGAAATATAACCTAAAACTTAAAATCTCAAACCTTAAAATTACGATCCCGATTTACAACCTTGGATCTCAGATCTAAATATGTAGCCTAAATAAGAACATAGGACTCCAAACCTTGAATTTTTATCCTAAATAACGGCTTAGAGCCCCAAATATGGAACTTTAACCCTAAAACATTAACTTTATACCCCAAATCTTGAACTTTGTATCGATAATACAAACTTAGAATCCCCATTCTAGAATATTTTATCCTAAATTGAAATTATATACTCCAAATAAAAAGTTTAAACCGGTTATCTTGATCTTAAGACATCGAAATTGGAACGTTGGACGACAAAATATAAATTTGGACAATTACTCTATGACTTTGGTCCCCAAATTACTTAGGATGCCAAATTAGAACTAAGGTCCCAAAATAAGAATTATGACCTAAAATAAGAACTTCGGACACCTAATTCGAACTCAGGACACTAAACCTAGAATATTAGACCGCAAATAAGAGCCATGGATCCCAAATAAGCACTCCGGACGTATTTGAACTTAAAATCTAGACCTTTGGACCGAAATCTGGGCTTTGGACCGCAAATTCAAAACTTTGGACACGAAATAAGAACACCGGACTCCAAATCTAGAACTTTGGACCCTAAAGTAGAACTTGGGTCCCAAAATCTGTAAGTTTTATCATTAAGTAAGAACTTAGGACCCAAAATCTAGAACCTTTGACACCCAATATACAACTTTGAAAAGCAAAAGAGAAACTAGGTCTGCAAAATATAAAAACTCTAGGCCATTAAGCCAGAAGTTTTTATCCTAAATGTAGAATATTGTCTCGTAAATAAGAACTTTCAACTCCAAGTAAAGGGCTTAAAACCGCTAATCTAGAACAAATGAAACCATGTCTAGGATTCTAGACCTCAAGTACGAACTTTACGGATATAGAACTTTGACCCCCCAAATCATGAACCTTGGACCTAAACTCTTGATATTTTGATGCCTAATAAGAACCAAGGACCCCAAATCTATAACTTCGGACCCCTAAAAAGATTTTAGGCTAACAAACTAGAACATTGGGCCAAAAATCTAGAACTTTGGATTCGTATTAAGAATTTTAGACTTTAAATCTAGATATGAAGCCCCGTATAAGAACTAGGGACCTAGAATGTAGAACAATGAACCCAAAACGTGAAACTATGATCACCTAATAACAACTTAGGACCGACAAACTAAAACTCCAAACTCCTAAACTAGAACTTGGACATTAAATTTGGAAATTCGTACGCCATTATATGCAAAATCTATTGATTGGACCCCGAATACTAACTTAAGACTAAAAATAAGAAGTAAAGCACCAAAACTACAACGTTGGACGTCTAGAAGAACATAAGACACTAAATCTAGAACTTAGATATCGAAATCAAAACTTAGGACCCTAAACCTATAAACTTGGACCACATCTAAGAGCTTAAGATTCTAAATAAGATCATTGGAAATATAACCTAAAACTTAAAATCTCAAACCTTAAAATTACGATCCCGATTTACAACCTTGGATCTCAGATCTAAATATGTAGCCTAAATAACAACATAGGACTCCAAACCTTGAATTTTTATCCTAAATAACGGCTTAGAGCCCCAAATATGGAACTTTAACCCTAAAACATTAACTTTATACCCCAAATCTTGAACTTTGTATCGATAATACAAACTTAGAATCCCCATTCTAGAATATTTTATCCTAAATTGAAATTATATACTCCAAATAAAAAGTTTAAACCGGTTATCTTGATCTTAAGACATCGAAATTGGAACGTTGGACGACAAAATATAAATTTGGACAATTACTCTATGACTTTGGTCCCCAAATTACTTAGGATGCCAAATTAGAACTAAGGTCCCAAAATAAGAATTATGACCTAAAATAAGAACTTCGGACACCTAATTCGAACTCAGGACACTAAACCTAGAATATTAGACCGCAAATAAGAGCCATGGATCCCAAATAAGCACTCCGGACGTATTTGAACTTAAAATCTAGACCTTTGGACCGAAATCTGGGCTTTGGACCGCAAATTCAAAACTTTGGACACGAAATAAGAACACCGGACTCCAAATCTAGAACTTTGGACCCTAAAGTAGAACTTGGGTCCCAAAATCTGTAAGTTTTATCATTAAGTAAGAACTTAGGACCCAAAATCTAGAACCTTTGACACCCAATATACAACTTTGAAAAGCAAAAGAGAAACTAGGTCTGCAAAATATAAAAACTCTAGGCCATTAAGCCAGAAGTTTTTATCCTAAATGTAGAATATTGTCTCGTAAATAAGAACTTTCAACTCCAAGTAAAGGGCTTAAAACCGCTAATCTAGAACAAATGAAACCATGTCTAGGATTCTAGACCTCAAGTACGAACTTTACGGATATAGAACTTTGACCCCCCAAATCATGAACCTTGGACCTAAACTCTTGATATTTTGATGCCTAATAAGAACCAAGGACCCCAAATCTATAACTTCGGACCCCTAAAAAGATTTTAGGCTAACAAACTAGAACATTGGGCCAAAAATCTAGAACTTTGGATTCGTATTAAGAATTTTAGACTTTAAATCTAGATATGAAGCCCCGTATAAGAACTAGGGACCTAGAATGTAGAACAATGAACCCAAAACGTGAAACTATGATCACCTAATAACAACTTAGGACCGACAAACTAAAACTCCAAACTCCTAAACTAGAATTTGGACATTAAATTTGGAAATTCGTACGCCATTATATGCAAAATCTATTGATTGGACCCCGAATACTAACTTAAGACTAAAAATAAGAAGTAAAGCACCAAAACTACAACGTTGGACGTCTAGAAGAACATAAGACACTAAATCTAGAACTTAGATATCGAAATCAAAACTTAGGACCCTAAACCTATAAACTTGGACCACATCTAAGAGCTTAAGATTCTAAATAAGATCATTGGAAATATAACCTAAAACTTAAAATCTCAAACCTTAAAATTACGATCCCGATTTACAACCTTGGATCTCAGATCTAAATATGTAGCCTAAATAACAACATAGGACTCCAAACCTTGAATTTTTATCCTAAATAACGGCTTAGAGCCCCAAATATGGAACTTTAACCCTAAAACATTAACTTTATACCCCAAATCTTGAACTTTGTATCGATAATACAAACTTAGAATCCCCATTCTAGAATATTTTATCCTAAATTGAAATTATATACTCCAAATAAAAAGTTTAAACCGGTTATCTTGATCTTAAGACATCGAAATTGGAACGTTGGACGACAAAATATAAATTTGGACAATTACTCTATGACTTTGGTCCCCAAATTACTTAGGATGCCAAATTAGAACTAAGGTCCCAAAATAAGAATTATGACCTAAAATAAGAACTTCGGACACCTAATTCGAACTCAGGACACTAAACCTAGAATATTAGACCGCAAATAAGAGCCATGGATCCCAAATAAGCACTCCGGACGTATTTGAACTTAAAATCTAGACCTTTGGACCGAAATCTGGGCTTTGGACCGCAAATTCAAAACTTTGGACACGAAATAAGAACACCGGACTCCAAATCTAGAACTTTGGACCCTAAAGTAGAACTTGGGTCCCAAAATCTGTAAGTTTTATCATTAAGTAAGAACTTAGGACCCAAAATCTAGAACCTTTGACACCCAATATACAACTTTGAAAAGCAAAAGAGAAACTAGGTCTGCAAAATATAAAAACTCTAGGCCATTAAGCCAGAAGTTTTTATCCTAAATGTAGAATATTGTCTCGTAAATAAGAACTTTCAACTCCAAGTAAAGGGCTTAAAACCGCTAATCTAGAACAAATGAAACCATGTCTAGGATTCTAGACCTCAAGTACGAACTTTACGGATATAGAACTTTGACCCCCCAAATCATGAACCTTGGACCTAAACTCTTGATATTTTGATGCCTAATAAGAACCAAGGACCCCAAATCTATAACTTCGGACCCCTAAAAAGATTTTAGGCTAACAAACTAGAACATTGGGCCAAAAATCTAGAACTTTGGATTCGTATTAAGAATTTTAGACTTTAAATCTAGATATGAAGCCCCGTATAAGAACTAGGGACCTAGAATGTAGAACAATGAACCCAAAACGTGAAACTATGATCACCTAATAACAACTTAGGACCGACAAACTAAAACTCCAAACTCCTAAACTAGAACTTGGACATTAAATTTGGAAATTCGTACGCCATTATATGCAAAATCTATTGATTGGACCCCGAATACTAACTTAAGACTAAAAATAAGAAGTAAAGCACCAAAACTACAACGTTGGACGTCTAGAAGAACATAAGACACTAAATCTAGAACTTAGATATCGAAATCAAAACTTAGGACCCTAAACCTATAAACTTGGACCACATCTAAGAGCTTAAGATTCTAAATAAGATCATTGGAAATATAACCTAAAACTTAAAATCTCAAACCTTAAAATTACGATCCCGATTTACAACCTTGGATCTCAGATCTAAATATGTAGCCTAAATAACAACATAGGACTCCAAACCTTGAATTTTTATCCTAAATAACGGCTTAGAGCCCCAAATATGGAACTTTAACCCTAAAACATTAACTTTATACCCCAAATCTTGAACTTTGTATCGATAATACAAACTTAGAATCCCCATTCTAGAATATTTTATCCTAAATTGAAATTATATACTCCAAATAAAAAGTTTAAACCGGTTATCTTGATCTTAAGACATCGAAATTGGAACGTTGGACGACAAAATATAAATTTGGACAATTACTCTATGACTTTGGTCCCCAAATTACTTAGGATGCCAAATTAGAACTAAGGTCCCAAAATAAGAATTATGACCTAAAATAAGAACTTCGGACACCTAATTCGAACTCAGGACACTAAACCTAGAATATTAGACCGCAAATAAGAGCCATGGATCCCAAATAAGCACTCCGGACGTATTTGAACTTAAAATCTAGACCTTTGGACCGAAATCTGGGCTTTGGACCGCAAATTCAAAACTTTGGACACGAAATAAGAACACCGGACTCCAAATCTAGAACTTTGGACCCTAAAGTAGAACTTGGGTCCCAAAATCTGTAAGTTTTATCATTAAGTAAGAACTTAGGACCCAAAATCTAGAACCTTTGACACCCAATATACAACTTTGAAAAGCAAAAGAGAAACTAGGTCTGCAAAATATAAAAACTCTAGGCCATTAAGCCAGAAGTTTTTATCCTAAATGTAGAATATTGTCTCGTAAATAAGAACTTTCAACTCCAAGTAAAGGGCTTAAAACCGCTAATCTAGAACAAATGAAACCATGTCTAGGATTCTAGACCTCAAGTACGAACTTTACGGATATAGAACTTTGACCCCCCAAATCATGAACCTTGGACCTAAACTCTTGATATTTTGATGCCTAATAAGAACCAAGGACCCCAAATCTATAACTTCGGACCCCTAAAAAGATTTTAGGCTAACAAACTAGAACATTGGGCCAAAAATCTAGAACTTTGGATTCGTATTAAGAATTTTAGACTTTAAATCTAGATATGAAGCCCCGTATAAGAACTAGGGACCTAGAATGTAGAACAATGAACCCAAAACGTGAAACTATGATCACCTAATAACAACTTAGGACCGACAAACTAAAACTCCAAACTCCTAAACTAGAACTTGGACATTAAATTTGGAAATTCGTACGCCATTATATGCAAAATCTATTGATTGGACCCCGAATACTAACTTAAGACTAAAAATAAGAAGTAAAGCACCAAAACTACAACGTTGGACGTCTAGAAGAACATAAGACACTAAATCTAGAACTTAGATATCGAAATCAAAACTTAGGACCCTAAACCTATAAACTTGGACCACATCTAAGAGCTTAAGATTCTAAATAAGATCATTGGAAATATAACCTAAAACTTAAAATCTCAAACCTTAAAATTACGATCCCGATTTACAACCTTGGATCTCAGATCTAAATATGTAGCCTAAATAACAACATAGGACTCCAAACCTTGAATTTTTATCCTAAATAACGGCTTAGAGCCCCAAATATGGAACTTTAACCCTAAAACATTAACTTTATACCCCAAATCTTGAACTTTGTATCGATAATACAAACTTAGAATCCCCATTCTAGAATATTTTATCCTAAATTGAAATTATATACTCCAAATAAAAAGTTTAAACCGGTTATCTTGATCTTAAGACATCGAAATTGGAACGTTGGACGACAAAATATAAATTTGGACAATTACTCTATGACTTTGGTCCCCAAATTACTTAGGATGCCAAATTAGAACTAAGGTCCCAAAATAAGAATTATGACCTAAAATAAGAACTTCGGACACCTAATTCGAACTCAGGACACTAAACCTAGAATATTAGACCGCAAATAAGAGCCATGGATCCCAAATAAGCACTCCGGACGTATTTGAACTTAAAATCTAGACCTTTGGACCGAAATCTGGGCTTTGGACCGCAAATTCAAAACTTTGGACACGAAATAAGAACACCGGACTCCAAATCTAGAACTTTGGACCCTAAAGTAGAACTTGGGTCCCAAAATCTGTAAGTTTTATCATTAAGTAAGAACTTAGGACCCAAAATCTAGAACCTTTGACACCCAATATACAACTTTGAAAAGCAAAAGAGAAACTAGGTCTGCAAAATATAAAAACTCTAGGCCATTAAGCCAGAAGTTTTTATCCTAAATGTAGAATATTGTCTCGTAAATAAGAACTTTCAACTCCAAGTAAAGGGCTTAAAACCGCTAATCTAGAACAAATGAAACCATGTCTAGGATTCTAGACCTCAAGTACGAACTTTACGGATATAGAACTTTGACCCCCCAAATCATGAACCTTGGACCTAAACTCTTGATATTTTGATGCCTAATAAGAACCAAGGACCCCAAATCTATAACTTCGGACCCCTAAAAAGATTTTAGGCTAACAAACTAGAACATTGGGCCAAAAATCTAGAACTTTGGATTCGTATTAAGAATTTTAGACTTTAAATCTAGATATGAAGCCCCGTATAAGAACTAGGGACCTAGAATGTAGAACAATGAACCCAAAACGTGAAACTATGATCACCTAATAACAACTTAGGACCGACAAACTAAAACTCCAAACTCCTAAACTAGAACTTGGACATTAAATTTGGAAATTCGTACGCCATTATATGCAAAATCTATTGATTGGACCCCGAATACTAACTTAAGACTAAAAATAAGAAGTAAAGCACCAAAACTACAACGTTGGACGTCTAGAAGAACATAAGACACTAAATCTAGAACTTAGATATCGAAATCAAAACTTAGGACCCTAAACCTATAAACTTGGACCACATCTAAGAGCTTAAGATTCTAAATAAGATCATTGGAAATATAACCTAAAACTTAAAATCTCAAACCTTAAAATTACGATCCCGATTTACAACCTTGGATCTCAGATCTAAATATGTAGCCTAAATAACAACATAGGACTCCAAACCTTGAATTTTTATCCTAAATAACGGCTTAGAGCCCCAAATATGGAACTTTAACCCTAAAACATTAACTTTATACCCCAAATCTTGAACTTTGTATCGATAATACAAACTTAGAATCCCCATTCTAGAATATTTTATCCTAAATTGAAATTATATACTCCAAATAAAAAGTTTAAACCGGTTATCTTGATCTTAAGACATCGAAATTGGAACGTTGGACGACAAAATATAAATTTGGACAATTACTCTATGACTTTGGTCCCCAAATTACTTAGGATGCCAAATTAGAACTAAGGTCCCAAAATAAGAATTATGACCTAAAATAAGAACTTCGGACACCTAATTCGAACTCAGGACACTAAACCTAGAATATTAGACCGCAAATAAGAGCCATGGATCCCAAATAAGCACTCCGGACGTATTTGAACTTAAAATCTAGACCTTTGGACCGAAATCTGGGCTTTGGACCGCAAATTCAAAACTTTGGACACGAAATAAGAACACCGGACTCCAAATCTAGAACTTTGGACCCTAAAGTAGAACTTGGGTCCCAAAATCTGTAAGTTTTATCATTAAGTAAGAACTTAGGACCCAAAATCTAGAACCTTTGACACCCAATATACAACTTTGAAAAGCAAAAGAGAAACTAGGTCTGCAAAATATAAAAACTCTAGGCCATTAAGCCAGAAGTTTTTATCCTAAATGTAGAATATTGTCTCGTAAATAAGAACTTTCAACTCCAAGTAAAGGGCTTAAAACCGCTAATCTAGAACAAATGAAACCATGTCTAGGATTCTAGACCTCAAGTACGAACTTTACGGATATAGAACTTTGACCCCCCAAATCATGAACCTTGGACCTAAACTCTTGATATTTTGATGCCTAATAAGAACCAAGGACCCCAAATCTATAACTTCGGACCCCTAAAAAGATTTTAGGCTAACAAACTAGAACATTGGGCCAAAAATCTAGAACTTTGGATTCGTATTAAGAATTTTAGACTTTAAATCTAGATATGAAGCCCCGTATAAGAACTAGGGACCTAGAATGTAGAACAATGAACCCAAAACGTGAAACTATGATCACCTAATAACAACTTAGGACCGACAAACTAAAACTCCAAACTCCTAAACTAGAACTTGGACATTAAATTTGGAAATTCGTACGCCATTATATGCAAAATCTATTGATTGGACCCCGAATACTAACTTAAGACTAAAAATAAGAAGTAAAGCACCAAAACTACAACGTTGGACGTCTAGAAGAACATAAGACACTAAATCTAGAACTTAGATATCGAAATCAAAACTTAGGACCCTAAACCTATAAACTTGGACCACATCTAAGAGCTTAAGATTCTAAATAAGATCATTGGAAATATAACCTAAAACTTAAAATCTCAAACCTTAAAATTACGATCCCGATTTACAACCTTGGATCTCAGATCTAAATATGTAGCCTAAATAACAACATAGGACTCCAAACCTTGAATTTTTATCCTAAATAACGGCTTAGAGCCCCAAATATGGAACTTTAACCCTAAAACATTAACTTTATACCCCAAATCTTGAACTTTGTATCGATAATACAAACTTAGAATCCCCATTCTAGAATATTTTATCCTAAATTGAAATTATATACTCCAAATAAAAAGTTTAAACCGGTTATCTTGATCTTAAGACATCGAAATTGGAACGTTGGACGACAAAATATAAATTTGGACAATTACTCTATGACTTTGGTCCCCAAATTACTTAGGATGCCAAATTAGAACTAAGGTCCCAAAATAAGAATTATGACCTAAAATAAGAACTTCGGACACCTAATTCGAACTCAGGACACTAAACCTAGAATATTAGACCGCAAATAAGAGCCATGGATCCCAAATAAGCACTCCGGACGTATTTGAACTTAAAATCTAGACCTTTGGACCGAAATCTGGGCTTTGGACCGCAAATTCAAAACTTTGGACACGAAATAAGAACACCGGACTCCAAATCTAGAACTTTGGACCCTAAAGTAGAACTTGGGTCCCAAAATCTGTAAGTTTTATCATTAAGTAAGAACTTAGGACCCAAAATCTAGAACCTTTGACACCCAATATACAACTTTGAAAAGCAAAAGAGAAACTAGGTCTGCAAAATATAAAAACTCTAGGCCATTAAGCCAGAAGTTTTTATCCTAAATGTAGAATATTGTCTCGTAAATAAGAACTTTCAACTCCAAGTAAAGGGCTTAAAACCGCTAATCTAGAACAAATGAAACCATGTCTAGGATTCTAGACCTCAAGTACGAACTTTACGGATATAGAACTTTGACCCCCCAAATCATGAACCTTGGACCTAAACTCTTGATATTTTGATGCCTAATAAGAACCAAGGACCCCAAATCTATAACTTCGGACCCCTAAAAAGATTTTAGGCTAACAAACTAGAACATTGGGCCAAAAATCTAGAACTTTGGATTCGTATTAAGAATTTTAGACTTTAAATCTAGATATGAAGCCCCGTATAAGAACTAGGGACCTAGAATGTAGAACAATGAACCCAAAACGTGAAACTATGATCACCTAATAACAACTTAGGACCGACAAACTAAAACTCCAAACTCCTAAACTAGAACTTGGACATTAAATTTGGAAATTCGTACGCCATTATATGCAAAATCTATTGATTGGACCCCGAATACTAACTTAAGACTAAAAATAAGAAGTAAAGCACCAAAACTACAACGTTGGACGTCTAGAAGAACATAAGACACTAAATCTAGAACTTAGATATCGAAATCAAAACTTAGGACCCTAAACCTATAAACTTGGACCACATCTAAGAGCTTAAGATTCTAAATAAGATCATTGGAAATATAACCTAAAACTTAAAATCTCAAACCTTAAAATTACGATCCCGATTTACAACCTTGGATCTCAGATCTAAATATGTAGCCTAAATAAGAACATAGGACTCCAAACCTTGAATTTTTATCCTAAATAACGGCTTAGAGCCCCAAATATGGAACTTTAACCCTAAAACATTAACTTTATACCCCAAATCTTGAACTTTGTATCGATAATACAAACTTAGAATCCCCATTCTAGAATATTTTATCCTAAATTGAAATTATATACTCCAAATAAAAAGTTTAAACCGGTTATCTTGATCTTAAGACATCGAAATTGGAACGTTGGACGACAAAATATAAATTTGGACAATTACTCTATGACTTTGGTCCCCAAATTACTTAGGATGCCAAATTAGAACTAAGGTCCCAAAATAAGAATTATGACCTAAAATAAGAACTTCGGACACCTAATTCGAACTCAGGACACTAAACCTAGAATATTAGACCGCAAATAAGAGCCATGGATCCCAAATAAGCACTCCGGACGTATTTGAACTTAAAATCTAGACCTTTGGACCGAAATCTGGGCTTTGGACCGCAAATTCAAAACTTTGGACACGAAATAAGAACACCGGACTCCAAATCTAGAACTTTGGACCCTAAAGTAGAACTTGGGTCCCAAAATCTGTAAGTTTTATCATTAAGTAAGAACTTAGGACCCAAAATCTAGAACCTTTGACACCCAATATACAACTTTGAAAAGCAAAAGAGAAACTAGGTCTGCAAAATATAAAAACTCTAGGCCATTAAGCCAGAAGTTTTTATCCTAAATGTAGAATATTGTCTCGTAAATAAGAACTTTCAACTCCAAGTAAAGGGCTTAAAACCGCTAATCTAGAACAAATGAAACCATGTCTAGGATTCTAGACCTCAAGTACGAACTTTACGGATATAGAACTTTGACCCCCCAAATCATGAACCTTGGACCTAAACTCTTGATATTTTGATGCCTAATAAGAACCAAGGACCCCAAATCTATAACTTCGGACCCCTAAAAAGATTTTAGGCTAACAAACTAGAACATTGGGCCAAAAATCTAGAACTTTGGATTCGTATTAAGAATTTTAGACTTTAAATCTAGATATGAAGCCCCGTATAAGAACTAGGGACCTAGAATGTAGAACAATGAACCCAAAACGTGAAACTATGATCACCTAATAACAACTTAGGACCGACAAACTAAAACTCCAAACTCCTAAACTAGAACTTGGACATTAAATTTGGAAATTCGTACGCCATTATATGCAAAATCTATTGATTGGACCCCGAATACTAACTTAAGACTAAAAATAAGAAGTAAAGCACCAAAACTACAACGTTGGACGTCTAGAAGAACATAAGACACTAAATCTAGAACTTAGATATCGAAATCAAAACTTAGGACCCTAAACCTATAAACTTGGACCACATCTAAGAGCTTAAGATTCTAAATAAGATCATTGGAAATATAACCTAAAACTTAAAATCTCAAACCTTAAAATTACGATCCCGATTTACAACCTTGGATCTCAGATCTAAATATGTAGCCTAAATAAGAACATAGGACTCCAAACCTTGAATTTTTATCCTAAATAACGGCTTAGAGCCCCAAATATGGAACTTTAACCCTAAAACATTAACTTTATACCCCAAATCTTGAACTTTGTATCGATAATACAAACTTAGAATCCCCATTCTAGAATATTTTATCCTAAATTGAAATTATATACTCCAAATAAAAAGTTTAAACCGGTTATCTTGATCTTAAGACATCGAAATTGGAACGTTGGACGACAAAATATAAATTTGGACAATTACTCTATGACTTTGGTCCCCAAATTACTTAGGATGCCAAATTAGAACTAAGGTCCCAAAATAAGAATTATGACCTAAAATAAGAACTTCGGACACCTAATTCGAACTCAGGACACTAAACCTAGAATATTAGACCGCAAATAAGAGCCATGGATCCCAAATAAGCACTCCGGACGTATTTGAACTTAAAATCTAGACCTTTGGACCGAAATCTGGGCTTTGGACCGCAAATTCAAAACTTTGGACACGAAATAAGAACACCGGACTCCAAATCTAGAACTTTGGACCCTAAAGTAGAACTTGGGTCCCAAAATCTGTAAGTTTTATCATTAAGTAAGAACTTAGGACCCAAAATCTAGAACCTTTGACACCCAATATACAACTTTGAAAAGCAAAAGAGAAACTAGGTCTGCAAAATATAAAAACTCTAGGCCATTAAGCCAGAAGTTTTTATCCTAAATGTAGAATATTGTCTCGTAAATAAGAACTTTCAACTCCAAGTAAAGGGCTTAAAACCGCTAATCTAGAACAAATGAAACCATGTCTAGGATTCTAGACCTCAAGTACGAACTTTACGGATATAGAACTTTGACCCCCCAAATCATGAACCTTGGACCTAAACTCTTGATATTTTGATGCCTAATAAGAACCAAGGACCCCAAATCTATAACTTCGGACCCCTAAAAAGATTTTAGGCTAACAAACTAGAACATTGGGCCAAAAATCTAGAACTTTGGATTCGTATTAAGAATTTTAGACTTTAAATCTAGATATGAAGCCCCGTATAAGAACTAGGGACCTAGAATGTAGAACAATGAACCCAAAACGTGAAACTATGATCACCTAATAACAACTTAGGACCGACAAACTAAAACTCCAAACTCCTAAACTAGAACTTGGACATTAAATTTGGAAATTCGTACGCCATTATATGCAAAATCTATTGATTGGACCCCGAATACTAACTTAAGACTAAAAATAAGAAGTAAAGCACCAAAACTACAACGTTGGACGTCTAGAAGAACATAAGACACTAAATCTAGAACTTAGATATCGAAATCAAAACTTAGGACCCTAAACCTATAAACTTGGACCACATCTAAGAGCTTAAGATTCTAAATAAGATCATTGGAAATATAACCTAAAACTTAAAATCTCAAACCTTAAAATTACGATCCCGATTTACAACCTTGGATCTCAGATCTAAATATGTAGCCTAAATAAGAACATAGGACTCCAAACCTTGAATTTTTATCCTAAATAACGGCTTAGAGCCCCAAATATGGAACTTTAACCCTAAAACATTAACTTTATACCCCAAATCTTGAACTTTGTATCGATAATACAAACTTAGAATCCCCATTCTAGAATATTTTATCCTAAATTGAAATTATATACTCCAAATAAAAAGTTTAAACCGGTTATCTTGATCTTAAGACATCGAAATTGGAACGTTGGACGACAAAATATAAATTTGGACAATTACTCTATGACTTTGGTCCCCAAATTACTTAGGATGCCAAATTAGAACTAAGGTCCCAAAATAAGAATTATGACCTAAAATAAGAACTTCGGACACCTAATTCGAACTCAGGACACTAAACCTAGAATATTAGACCGCAAATAAGAGCCATGGATCCCAAATAAGCACTCCGGACGTATTTGAACTTAAAATCTAGACCTTTGGACCGAAATCTGGGCTTTGGACCGCAAATTCAAAACTTTGGACACGAAATAAGAACACCGGACTCCAAATCTAGAACTTTGGACCCTAAAGTAGAACTTGGGTCCCAAAATCTGTAAGTTTTATCATTAAGTAAGAACTTAGGACCCAAAATCTAGAACCTTTGACACCCAATATACAACTTTGAAAAGCAAAAGAGAAACTAGGTCTGCAAAATATAAAAACTCTAGGCCATTAAGCCAGAAGTTTTTATCCTAAATGTAGAATATTGTCTCGTAAATAAGAACTTTCAACTCCAAGTAAAGGGCTTAAAACCGCTAATCTAGAACAAATGAAACCATGTCTAGGATTCTAGACCTCAAGTACGAACTTTACGGATATAGAACTTTGACCCCCCAAATCATGAACCTTGGACCTAAACTCTTGATATTTTGATGCCTAATAAGAACCAAGGACCCCAAATCTATAACTTCGGACCCCTAAAAAGATTTTAGGCTAACAAACTAGAACATTGGGCCAAAAATCTAGAACTTTGGATTCGTATTAAGAATTTTAGACTTTAAATCTAGATATGAAGCCCCGTATAAGAACTAGGGACCTAGAATGTAGAACAATGAACCCAAAACGTGAAACTATGATCACCTAATAACAACTTAGGACCGACAAACTAAAACTCCAAACTCCTAAACTAGAACTTGGACATTAAATTTGGAAATTCGTACGCCATTATATGCAAAATCTATTGATTGGACCCCGAATACTAACTTAAGACTAAAAATAAGAAGTAAAGCACCAAAACTACAACGTTGGACGTCTAGAAGAACATAAGACACTAAATCTAGAACTTAGATATCGAAATCAAAACTTAGGACCCTAAACCTATAAACTTGGACCACATCTAAGAGCTTAAGATTCTAAATAAGATCATTGGAAATATAACCTAAAACTTAAAATCTCAAACCTTAAAATTACGATCCCGATTTACAACCTTGGATCTCAGATCTAAATATGTAGCCTAAATAAGAACATAGGACTCCAAACCTTGAATTTTTATCCTAAATAACGGCTTAGAGCCCCAAATATGGAACTTTAACCCTAAAACATTAACTTTATACCCCAAATCTTGAACTTTGTATCGATAATACAAACTTAGAATCCCCATTCTAGAATATTTTATCCTAAATTGAAATTATATACTCCAAATAAAAAGTTTAAACCGGTTATCTTGATCTTAAGACATCGAAATTGGAACGTTGGACGACAAAATATAAATTTGGACAATTACTCTATGACTTTGGTCCCCAAATTACTTAGGATGCCAAATTAGAACTAAGGTCCCAAAATAAGAATTATGACCTAAAATAAGAACTTCGGACACCTAATTCGAACTCAGGACACTAAACCTAGAATATTAGACCGCAAATAAGAGCCATGGATCCCAAATAAGCACTCCGGACGTATTTGAACTTAAAATCTAGACCTTTGGACCGAAATCTGGGCTTTGGACCGCAAATTCAAAACTTTGGACACGAAATAAGAACACCGGACTCCAAATCTAGAACTTTGGACCCTAAAGTAGAACTTGGGTCCCAAAATCTGTAAGTTTTATCATTAAGTAAGAACTTAGGACCCAAAATCTAGAACCTTTGACACCCAATATACAACTTTGAAAAGCAAAAGAGAAACTAGGTCTGCAAAATATAAAAACTCTAGGCCATTAAGCCAGAAGTTTTTATCCTAAATGTAGAATATTGTCTCGTAAATAAGAACTTTCAACTCCAAGTAAAGGGCTTAAAACCGCTAATCTAGAACAAATGAAACCATGTCTAGGATTCTAGACCTCAAGTACGAACTTTACGGATATAGAACTTTGACCCCCCAAATCATGAACCTTGGACCTAAACTCTTGATATTTTGATGCCTAATAAGAACCAAGGACCCCAAATCTATAACTTCGGACCCCTAAAAAGATTTTAGGCTAACAAACTAGAACATTGGGCCAAAAATCTAGAACTTTGGATTCGTATTAAGAATTTTAGACTTTAAATCTAGATATGAAGCCCCGTATAAGAACTAGGGACCTAGAATGTAGAACAATGAACCCAAAACGTGAAACTATGATCACCTAATAACAACTTAGGACCGACAAACTAAAACTCCAAACTCCTAAACTAGAACTTGGACATTAAATTTGGAAATTCGTACGCCATTATATGCAAAATCTATTGATTGGACCCCGAATACTAACTTAAGACTAAAAATAAGAAGTAAAGCACCAAAACTACAACGTTGGACGTCTAGAAGAACATAAGACACTAAATCTAGAACTTAGATATCGAAATCAAAACTTAGGACCCTAAACCTATAAACTTGGACCACATCTAAGAGCTTAAGATTCTAAATAAGATCATTGGAAATATAACCTAAAACTTAAAATCTCAAACCTTAAAATTACGATCCCGATTTACAACCTTGGATCTCAGATCTAAATATGTAGCCTAAATAAGAACATAGGACTCCAAACCTTGAATTTTTATCCTAAATAACGGCTTAGAGCCCCAAATATGGAACTTTAACCCTAAAACATTAACTTTATACCCCAAATCTTGAACTTTGTATCGATAATACAAACTTAGAATCCCCATTCTAGAATATTTTATCCTAAATTGAAATTATATACTCCAAATAAAAAGTTTAAACCGGTTATCTTGATCTTAAGACATCGAAATTGGAACGTTGGACGACAAAATATAAATTTGGACAATTACTCTATGACTTTGGTCCCCAAATTACTTAGGATGCCAAATTAGAACTAAGGTCCCAAAATAAGAATTATGACCTAAAATAAGAACTTCGGACACCTAATTCGAACTCAGGACACTAAACCTAGAATATTAGACCGCAAATAAGAGCCATGGATCCCAAATAAGCACTCCGGACGTATTTGAACTTAAAATCTAGACCTTTGGACCGAAATCTGGGCTTTGGACCGCAAATTCAAAACTTTGGACACGAAATAAGAACACCGGACTCCAAATCTAGAACTTTGGACCCTAAAGTAGAACTTGGGTCCCAAAATCTGTAAGTTTTATCATTAAGTAAGAACTTAGGACCCAAAATCTAGAACCTTTGACACCCAATATACAACTTTGAAAAGCAAAAGAGAAACTAGGTCTGCAAAATATAAAAACTCTAGGCCATTAAGCCAGAAGTTTTTATCCTAAATGTAGAATATTGTCTCGTAAATAAGAACTTTCAACTCCAAGTAAAGGGCTTAAAACCGCTAATCTAGAACAAATGAAACCATGTCTAGGATTCTAGACCTCAAGTACGAACTTTACGGATATAGAACTTTGACCCCCCAAATCATGAACCTTGGACCTAAACTCTTGATATTTTGATGCCTAATAAGAACCAAGGACCCCAAATCTATAACTTCGGACCCCTAAAAAGATTTTAGGCTAACAAACTAGAACATTGGGCCAAAAATCTAGAACTTTGGATTCGTATTAAGAATTTTAGACTTTAAATCTAGATATGAAGCCCCGTATAAGAACTAGGGACCTAGAATGTAGAGCAATGAACCCAAAACGTGAAACTATGATCACCTAATAACAACTTAGGACCGACAAACTAAAACTCCAAACTCCTAAACTAGAACTTGGACATTAAATTTGGAAATTCGTACGCCATTATATGCAAAATCTATTGATTGGACCCCGAATACTAACTTAAGACTAAAAATAAGAAGTAAAGCACCAAAACTACAACGTTGGACGTCTAGAAGAACATAAGACACTAAATCTAGAACTTAGATATCGAAATCAAAACTTAGGACCCTAAACCTATAAACTTGGACCACATCTAAGAGCTTAAGATTCTAAATAAGATCATTGGAAATATAACCTAAAACTTAAAATCTCAAACCTTAAAATTACGATCCCGATTTACAACCTTGGATCTCAGATCTAAATATGTAGCCTAAATAAGAACATAGGACTCCAAACCTTGAATTTTTATCCTAAATAACGGCTTAGAGCCCCAAATATGGAACTTTAACCCTAAAACATTAACTTTATACCCCAAATCTTGAACTTTGTATCGATAATACAAACTTAGAATCCCCATTCTAGAATATTTTATCCTAAATTGAAATTATATACTCCAAATAAAAAGTTTAAACCGGTTATCTTGATCTTAAGACATCGAAATTGGAACGTTGGACGACAAAATATAAATTTGGACAATTACTCTATGACTTTGGTCCCCAAATTACTTAGGATGCCAAATTAGAACTAAGGTCCCAAAATAAGAATTATGACCTAAAATAAGAACTTCGGACACCTAATTCGAACTCAGGACACTAAACCTAGAATATTAGACCGCAAATAAGAGCCATGGATCCCAAATAAGCACTCCGGACGTATTTGAACTTAAAATCTAGACCTTTGGACCGAAATCTGGGCTTTGGACCGCAAATTCAAAACTTTGGACACGAAATAAGAACACCGGACTCCAAATCTAGAACTTTGGACCCTAAAGTAGAACTTGGGTCCCAAAATCTGTAAGTTTTATCATTAAGTAAGAACTTAGGACCCAAAATCTAGAACCTTTGACACCCAATATACAACTTTGAAAAGCAAAAGAGAAACTAGGTCTGCAAAATATAAAAACTCTAGGCCATTAAGCCAGAAGTTTTTATCCTAAATGTAGAATATTGTCTCGTAAATAAGAACTTTCAACTCCAAGTAAAGGGCTTAAAACCGCTAATCTAGAACAAATGAAACCATGTCTAGGATTCTAGACCTCAAGTACGAACTTTACGGATATAGAACTTTGACCCCCCAAATCATGAACCTTGGACCTAAACTCTTGATATTTTGATGCCTAATAAGAACCAAGGACCCCAAATCTATAACTTCGGACCCCTAAAAAGATTTTAGGCTAACAAACTAGAACATTGGGCCAAAAATCTAGAACTTTGGATTCGTATTAAGAATTTTAGACTTTAAATCTAGATATGAAGCCCCGTATAAGAACTAGGGACCTAGAATGTAGAGCAATGAACCCAAAACGTGAAACTATGATCACCTAATAACAACTTAGGACCGACAAACTAAAACTCCAAACTCCTAAACTAGAACTTGGACATTAAATTTGGAAATTCGTACGCCATTATATGCAAAATCTATTGATTGGACCCCGAATACTAACTTAAGACTAAAAATAAGAAGTAAAGCACCAAAACTACAACGTTGGACGTCTAGAAGAACATAAGACACTAAATCTAGAACTTAGATATCGAAATCAAAACTTAGGACCCTAAACCTATAAACTTGGACCACATCTAAGAGCTTAAGATTCTAAATAAGATCATTGGAAATATAACCTAAAACTTAAAATCTCAAACCTTAAAATTACGATCCCGATTTACAACCTTGGATCTCAGATCTAAATATGTAGCCTAAATAAGAACATAGGACTCCAAACCTTGAATTTTTATCCTAAATAACGGCTTAGAGCCCCAAATATGGAACTTTAACCCTAAAACATTAACTTTATACCCCAAATCTTGAACTTTGTATCGATAATACAAACTTAGAATCCCCATTCTAGAATATTTTATCCTAAATTGAAATTATATACTCCAAATAAAAAGTTTAAACCGGTTATCTTGATCTTAAGACATCGAAATTGGAACGTTGGACGACAAAATATAAATTTGGACAATTACTCTATGACTTTGGTCCCCAAATTACTTAGGATGCCAAATTAGAACTAAGGTCCCAAAATAAGAATTATGACCTAAAATAAGAACTTCGGACACCTAATTCGAACTCAGGACACTAAACCTAGAATATTAGACCGCAAATAAGAGCCATGGATCCCAAATAAGCACTCCGGACGTATTTGAACTTAAAATCTAGACCTTTGGACCGAAATCTGGGCTTTGGACCGCAAATTCAAAACTTTGGACACGAAATAAGAACACCGGACTCCAAATCTAGAACTTTGGACCCTAAAGTAGAACTTGGGTCCCAAAATCTGTAAGTTTTATCATTAAGTAAGAACTTAGGACCCAAAATCTAGAACCTTTGACACCCAATATACAACTTTGAAAAGCAAAAGAGAAACTAGGTCTGCAAAATATAAAAACTCTAGGCCATTAAGCCAGAAGTTTTTATCCTAAATGTAGAATATTGTCTCGTAAATAAGAACTTTCAACTCCAAGTAAAGGGCTTAAAACCGCTAATCTAGAACAAATGAAACCATGTCTAGGATTCTAGACCTCAAGTACGAACTTTACGGATATAGAACTTTGACCCCCCAAATCATGAACCTTGGACCTAAACTCTTGATATTTTGATGCCTAATAAGAACCAAGGACCCCAAATCTATAACTTCGGACCCCTAAAAAGATTTTAGGCTAACAAACTAGAACATTGGGCCAAAAATCTAGAACTTTGGATTCGTATTAAGAATTTTAGACTTTAAATCTAGATATGAAGCCCCGTATAAGAACTAGGGACCTAGAATGTAGAGCAATGAACCCAAAACGTGAAACTATGATCACCTAATAACAACTTAGGACCGACAAACTAAAACTCCAAACTCCTAAACTAGAACTTGGACATTAAATTTGGAAATTCGTACGCCATTATATGCAAAATCTATTGATTGGACCCCGAATACTAACTTAAGACTAAAAATAAGAAGTAAAGCACCAAAACTACAACGTTGGACGTCTAGAAGAACATAAGACACTAAATCTAGAACTTAGATATCGAAATCAAAACTTAGGACCCTAAACCTATAAACTTGGACCACATCTAAGAGCTTAAGATTCTAAATAAGATCATTGGAAATATAACCTAAAACTTAAAATCTCAAACCTTAAAATTACGATCCCGATTTACAACCTTGGATCTCAGATCTAAATATGTAGCCTAAATAACAACATAGGACTCCAAACCTTGAATTTTTATCCTAAATAACGGCTTAGAGCCCCAAATATGGAACTTTAACCCTAAAACATTAACTTTATACCCCAAATCTTGAACTTTGTATCGATAATACAAACTTAGAATCCCCATTCTAGAATATTTTATCCTAAATTGAAATTATATACTCCAAATAAAAAGTTTAAACCGGTTATCTTGATCTTAAGACATCGAAATTGGAACGTTGGACGACAAAATATAAATTTGGACAATTACTCTATGACTTTGGTCCCCAAATTACTTAGGATGCCAAATTAGAACTAAGGTCCCAAAATAAGAATTATGACCTAAAATAAGAACTTCGGACACCTAATTCGAACTCAGGACACTAAACCTAGAATATTAGACCGCAAATAAGAGCCATGGATCCCAAATAAGCACTCCGGACGTATTTGAACTTAAAATCTAGACCTTTGGACCGAAATCTGGGCTTTGGACCGCAAATTCAAAACTTTGGACACGAAATAAGAACACCGGACTCCAAATCTAGAACTTTGGACCCTAAAGTAGAACTTGGGTCCCAAAATCTGTAAGTTTTATCATTAAGTAAGAACTTAGGACCCAAAATCTAGAACCTTTGACACCCAATATACAACTTTGAAAAGCAAAAGAGAAACTAGGTCTGCAAAATATAAAAACTCTAGGCCATTAAGCCAGAAGTTTTTATCCTAAATGTAGAATATTGTCTCGTAAATAAGAACTTTCAACTCCAAGTAAAGGGCTTAAAACCGCTAATCTAGAACAAATGAAACCATGTCTAGGATTCTAGACCTCAAGTACGAACTTTACGGATATAGAACTTTGACCCCCCAAATCATGAACCTTGGACCTAAACTCTTGATATTTTGATGCCTAATAAGAACCAAGGACCCCAAATCTATAACTTCGGACCCCTAAAAAGATTTTAGGCTAACAAACTAGAACATTGGGCCAAAAATCTAGAACTTTGGATTCGTATTAAGAATTTTAGACTTTAAATCTAGATATGAAGCCCCGTATAAGAACTAGGGACCTAGAATGTAGAGCAATGAACCCAAAACGTGAAACTATGATCACCTAATAACAACTTAGGACCGACAAACTAAAACTCCAAACTCCTAAACTAGAACTTGGACATTAAATTTGGAAATTCGTACGCCATTATATGCAAAATCTATTGATTGGACCCCGAATACTAACTTAAGACTAAAAATAAGAAGTAAAGCACCAAAACTACAACGTTGGACGTCTAGAAGAACATAAGACACTAAATCTAGAACTTAGATATCGAAATCAAAACTTAGGACCCTAAACCTATAAACTTGGACCACATCTAAGAGCTTAAGATTCTAAATAAGATCATTGGAAATATAACCTAAAACTTAAAATCTCAAACCTTAAAATTACGATCCCGATTTACAACCTTGGATCTCAGATCTAAATATGTAGCCTAAATAACAACATAGGACTCCAAACCTTGAATTTTTATCCTAAATAACGGCTTAGAGCCCCAAATATGGAACTTTAACCCTAAAACATTAACTTTATACCCCAAATCTTGAACTTTGTATCGATAATACAAACTTAGAATCCCCATTCTAGAATATTTTATCCTAAATTGAAATTATATACTCCAAATAAAAAGTTTAAACCGGTTATCTTGATCTTAAGACATCGAAATTGGAACGTTGGACGACAAAATATAAATTTGGACAATTACTCTATGACTTTGGTCCCCAAATTACTTAGGATGCCAAATTAGAACTAAGGTCCCAAAATAAGAATTATGACCTAAAATAAGAACTTCGGACACCTAATTCGAACTCAGGACACTAAACCTAGAATATTAGACCGCAAATAAGAGCCATGGATCCCAAATAAGCACTCCGGACGTATTTGAACTTAAAATCTAGACCTTTGGACCGAAATCTGGGCTTTGGACCGCAAATTCAAAACTTTGGACACGAAATAAGAACACCGGACTCCAAATCTAGAACTTTGGACCCTAAAGTAGAACTTGGGTCCCAAAATCTGTAAGTTTTATCATTAAGTAAGAACTTAGGACCCAAAATCTAGAACCTTTGACACCCAATATACAACTTTGAAAAGCAAAAGAGAAACTAGGTCTGCAAAATATAAAAACTCTAGGCCATTAAGCCAGAAGTTTTTATCCTAAATGTAGAATATTGTCTCGTAAATAAGAACTTTCAACTCCAAGTAAAGGGCTTAAAACCGCTAATCTAGAACAAATGAAACCATGTCTAGGATTCTAGACCTCAAGTACGAACTTTACGGATATAGAACTTTGACCCCCCAAATCATGAACCTTGGACCTAAACTCTTGATATTTTGATGCCTAATAAGAACCAAGGACCCCAAATCTATAACTTCGGACCCCTAAAAAGATTTTAGGCTAACAAACTAGAACATTGGGCCAAAAATCTAGAACTTTGGATTCGTATTAAGAATTTTAGACTTTAAATCTAGATATGAAGCCCCGTATAAGAACTAGGGACCTAGAATGTAGAGCAATGAACCCAAAACGTGAAACTATGATCACCTAATAACAACTTAGGACCGACAAACTAAAACTCCAAACTCCTAAACTAGAACTTGGACATTAAATTTGGAAATTCGTACGCCATTATATGCAAAATCTATTGATTGGACCCCGAATACTAACTTAAGACTAAAAATAAGAAGTAAAGCACCAAAACTACAACGTTGGACGTCTAGAAGAACATAAGACACTAAATCTAGAACTTAGATATCGAAATCAAAACTTAGGACCCTAAACCTATAAACTTGGACCACATCTAAGAGCTTAAGATTCTAAATAAGATCATTGGAAATATAACCTAAAACTTAAAATCTCAAACCTTAAAATTACGATCCCGATTTACAACCTTGGATCTCAGATCTAAATATGTAGCCTAAATAACAACATAGGACTCCAAACCTTGAATTTTTATCCTAAATAACGGCTTAGAGCCCCAAATATGGAACTTTAACCCTAAAACATTAACTTTATACCCCAAATCTTGAACTTTGTATCGATAATACAAACTTAGAATCCCCATTCTAGAATATTTTATCCTAAATTGAAATTATATACTCCAAATAAAAAGTTTAAACCGGTTATCTTGATCTTAAGACATCGAAATTGGAACGTTGGACGACAAAATATAAATTTGGACAATTACTCTATGACTTTGGTCCCCAAATTACTTAGGATGCCAAATTAGAACTAAGGTCCCAAAATAAGAATTATGACCTAAAATAAGAACTTCGGACACCTAATTCGAACTCAGGACACTAAACCTAGAATATTAGACCGCAAATAAGAGCCATGGATCCCAAATAAGCACTCCGGACGTATTTGAACTTAAAATCTAGACCTTTGGACCGAAATCTGGGCTTTGGACCGCAAATTCAAAACTTTGGACACGAAATAAGAACACCGGACTCCAAATCTAGAACTTTGGACCCTAAAGTAGAACTTGGGTCCCAAAATCTGTAAGTTTTATCATTAAGTAAGAACTTAGGACCCAAAATCTAGAACCTTTGACACCCAATATACAACTTTGAAAAGCAAAAGAGAAACTAGGTCTGCAAAATATAAAAACTCTAGGCCATTAAGCCAGAAGTTTTTATCCTAAATGTAGAATATTGTCTCGTAAATAAGAACTTTCAACTCCAAGTAAAGGGCTTAAAACCGCTAATCTAGAACAAATGAAACCATGTCTAGGATTCTAGACCTCAAGTACGAACTTTACGGATATAGAACTTTGACCCCCCAAATCATGAACCTTGGACCTAAACTCTTGATATTTTGATGCCTAATAAGAACCAAGGACCCCAAATCTATAACTTCGGACCCCTAAAAAGATTTTAGGCTAACAAACTAGAACATTGGGCCAAAAATCTAGAACTTTGGATTCGTATTAAGAATTTTAGACTTTAAATCTAGATATGAAGCCCCGTATAAGAACTAGGGACCTAGAATGTAGAGCAATGAACCCAAAACGTGAAACTATGATCACCTAATAACAACTTAGGACCGACAAACTAAAACTCCAAACTCCTAAACTAGAACTTGGACATTAAATTTGGAAATTCGTACGCCATTATATGCAAAATCTATTGATTGGACCCCGAATACTAACTTAAGACTAAAAATAAGAAGTAAAGCACCAAAACTACAACGTTGGACGTCTAGAAGAACATAAGACACTAAATCTAGAACTTAGATATCGAAATCAAAACTTAGGACCCTAAACCTATAAACTTGGACCACATCTAAGAGCTTAAGATTCTAAATAAGATCATTGGAAATATAACCTAAAACTTAAAATCTCAAACCTTAAAATTACGATCCCGATTTACAACCTTGGATCTCAGATCTAAATATGTAGCCTAAATAACAACATAGGACTCCAAACCTTGAATTTTTATCCTAAATAACGGCTTAGAGCCCCAAATATGGAACTTTAACCCTAAAACATTAACTTTATACCCCAAATCTTGAACTTTGTATCGATAATACAAACTTAGAATCCCCATTCTAGAATATTTTATCCTAAATTGAAATTATATACTCCAAATAAAAAGTTTAAACCGGTTATCTTGATCTTAAGACATCGAAATTGGAACGTTGGACGACAAAATATAAATTTGGACAATTACTCTATGACTTTGGTCCCCAAATTACTTAGGATGCCAAATTAGAACTAAGGTCCCAAAATAAGAATTATGACCTAAAATAAGAACTTCGGACACCTAATTCGAACTCAGGACACTAAACCTAGAATATTAGACCGCAAATAAGAGCCATGGATCCCAAATAAGCACTCCGGACGTATTTGAACTTAAAATCTAGACCTTTGGACCGAAATCTGGGCTTTGGACCGCAAATTCAAAACTTTGGACACGAAATAAGAACACCGGACTCCAAATCTAGAACTTTGGACCCTAAAGTAGAACTTGGGTCCCAAAATCTGTAAGTTTTATCATTAAGTAAGAACTTAGGACCCAAAATCTAGAACCTTTGACACCCAATATACAACTTTGAAAAGCAAAAGAGAAACTAGGTCTGCAAAATATAAAAACTCTAGGCCATTAAGCCAGAAGTTTTTATCCTAAATGTAGAATATTGTCTCGTAAATAAGAACTTTCAACTCCAAGTAAAGGGCTTAAAACCGCTAATCTAGAACAAATGAAACCATGTCTAGGATTCTAGACCTCAAGTACGAACTTTACGGATATAGAACTTTGACCCCCCAAATCATGAACCTTGGACCTAAACTCTTGATATTTTGATGCCTAATAAGAACCAAGGACCCCAAATCTATAACTTCGGACCCCTAAAAAGATTTTAGGCTAACAAACTAGAACATTGGGCCAAAAATCTAGAACTTTGGATTCGTATTAAGAATTTTAGACTTTAAATCTAGATATGAAGCCCCGTATAAGAACTAGGGACCTAGAATGTAGAGCAATGAACCCAAAACGTGAAACTATGATCACCTAATAACAACTTAGGACCGACAAACTAAAACTCCAAACTCCTAAACTAGAACTTGGACATTAAATTTGGAAATTCGTACGCCATTATATGCAAAATCTATTGATTGGACCCCGAATACTAACTTAAGACTAAAAATAAGAAGTAAAGCACCAAAACTACAACGTTGGACGTCTAGAAGAACATAAGACACTAAATCTAGAACTTAGATATCGAAATCAAAACTTAGGACCCTAAACCTATAAACTTGGACCACATCTAAGAGCTTAAGATTCTAAATAAGATCATTGGAAATATAACCTAAAACTTAAAATCTCAAACCTTAAAATTACGATCCCGATTTACAACCTTGGATCTCAGATCTAAATATGTAGCCTAAATAACAACATAGGACTCCAAACCTTGAATTTTTATCCTAAATAACGGCTTAGAGCCCCAAATATGGAACTTTAACCCTAAAACATTAACTTTATACCCCAAATCTTGAACTTTGTATCGATAATACAAACTTAGAATCCCCATTCTAGAATATTTTATCCTAAATTGAAATTATATACTCCAAATAAAAAGTTTAAACCGGTTATCTTGATCTTAAGACATCGAAATTGGAACGTTGGACGACAAAATATAAATTTGGACAATTACTCTATGACTTTGGTCCCCAAATTACTTAGGATGCCAAATTAGAACTAAGGTCCCAAAATAAGAATTATGACCTAAAATAAGAACTTCGGACACCTAATTCGAACTCAGGACACTAAACCTAGAATATTAGACCGCAAATAAGAGCCATGGATCCCAAATAAGCACTCCGGACGTATTTGAACTTAAAATCTAGACCTTTGGACCGAAATCTGGGCTTTGGACCGCAAATTCAAAACTTTGGACACGAAATAAGAACACCGGACTCCAAATCTAGAACTTTGGACCCTAAAGTAGAACTTGGGTCCCAAAATCTGTAAGTTTTATCATTAAGTAAGAACTTAGGACCCAAAATCTAGAACCTTTGACACCCAATATACAACTTTGAAAAGCAAAAGAGAAACTAGGTCTGCAAAATATAAAAACTCTAGGCCATTAAGCCAGAAGTTTTTATCCTAAATGTAGAATATTGTCTCGTAAATAAGAACTTTCAACTCCAAGTAAAGGGCTTAAAACCGCTAATCTAGAACAAATGAAACCATGTCTAGGATTCTAGACCTCAAGTACGAACTTTACGGATATAGAACTTTGACCCCCCAAATCATGAACCTTGGACCTAAACTCTTGATATTTTGATGCCTAATAAGAACCAAGGACCCCAAATCTATAACTTCGGACCCCTAAAAAGATTTTAGGCTAACAAACTAGAACATTGGGCCAAAAATCTAGAACTTTGGATTCGTATTAAGAATTTTAGACTTTAAATCTAGATATGAAGCCCCGTATAAGAACTAGGGACCTAGAATGTAGAGCAATGAACCCAAAACGTGAAACTATGATCACCTAATAACAACTTAGGACCGACAAACTAAAACTCCAAACTCCTAAACTAGAACTTGGACATTAAATTTGGAAATTCGTACGCCATTATATGCAAAATCTATTGATTGGACCCCGAATACTAACTTAAGACTAAAAATAAGAAGTAAAGCACCAAAACTACAACGTTGGACGTCTAGAAGAACATAAGACACTAAATCTAGAACTTAGATATCGAAATCAAAACTTAGGACCCTAAACCTATAAACTTGGACCACATCTAAGAGCTTAAGATTCTAAATAAGATCATTGGAAATATAACCTAAAACTTAAAATCTCAAACCTTAAAATTACGATCCCGATTTACAACCTTGGATCTCAGATCTAAATATGTAGCCTAAATAACAACATAGGACTCCAAACCTTGAATTTTTATCCTAAATAACGGCTTAGAGCCCCAAATATGGAACTTTAACCCTAAAACATTAACTTTATACCCCAAATCTTGAACTTTGTATCGATAATACAAACTTAGAATCCCCATTCTAGAATATTTTATCCTAAATTGAAATTATATACTCCAAATAAAAAGTTTAAACCGGTTATCTTGATCTTAAGACATCGAAATTGGAACGTTGGACGACAAAATATAAATTTGGACAATTACTCTATGACTTTGGTCCCCAAATTACTTAGGATGCCAAATTAGAACTAAGGTCCCAAAATAAGAATTATGACCTAAAATAAGAACTTCGGACACCTAATTCGAACTCAGGACACTAAACCTAGAATATTAGACCGCAAATAAGAGCCATGGATCCCAAATAAGCACTCCGGACGTATTTGAACTTAAAATCTAGACCTTTGGACCGAAATCTGGGCTTTGGACCGCAAATTCAAAACTTTGGACACGAAATAAGAACACCGGACTCCAAATCTAGAACTTTGGACCCTAAAGTAGAACTTGGGTCCCAAAATCTGTAAGTTTTATCATTAAGTAAGAACTTAGGACCCAAAATCTAGAACCTTTGACACCCAATATACAACTTTGAAAAGCAAAAGAGAAACTAGGTCTGCAAAATATAAAAACTCTAGGCCATTAAGCCAGAAGTTTTTATCCTAAATGTAGAATATTGTCTCGTAAATAAGAACTTTCAACTCCAAGTAAAGGGCTTAAAACCGCTAATCTAGAACAAATGAAACCATGTCTAGGATTCTAGACCTCAAGTACGAACTTTACGGATATAGAACTTTGACCCCCCAAATCATGAACCTTGGACCTAAACTCTTGATATTTTGATGCCTAATAAGAACCAAGGACCCCAAATCTATAACTTCGGACCCCTAAAAAGATTTTAGGCTAACAAACTAGAACATTGGGCCAAAAATCTAGAACTTTGGATTCGTATTAAGAATTTTAGACTTTAAATCTAGATATGAAGCCCCGTATAAGAACTAGGGACCTAGAATGTAGAGCAATGAACCCAAAACGTGAAACTATGATCACCTAATAACAACTTAGGACCGACAAACTAAAACTCCAAACTCCTAAACTAGAACTTGGACATTAAATTTGGAAATTCGTACGCCATTATATGCAAAATCTATTGATTGGACCCCGAATACTAACTTAAGACTAAAAATAAGAAGTAAAGCACCAAAACTACAACGTTGGACGTCTAGAAGAACATAAGACACTAAATCTAGAACTTAGATATCGAAATCAAAACTTAGGACCCTAAACCTATAAACTTGGACCACATCTAAGAGCTTAAGATTCTAAATAAGATCATTGGAAATATAACCTAAAACTTAAAATCTCAAACCTTAAAATTACGATCCCGATTTACAACCTTGGATCTCAGATCTAAATATGTAGCCTAAATAACAACATAGGACTCCAAACCTTGAATTTTTATCCTAAATAACGGCTTAGAGCCCCAAATATGGAACTTTAACCCTAAAACATTAACTTTATACCCCAAATCTTGAACTTTGTATCGATAATACAAACTTAGAATCCCCATTCTAGAATATTTTATCCTAAATTGAAATTATATACTCCAAATAAAAAGTTTAAACCGGTTATCTTGATCTTAAGACATCGAAATTGGAACGTTGGACGACAAAATATAAATTTGGACAATTACTCTATGACTTTGGTCCCCAAATTACTTAGGATGCCAAATTAGAACTAAGGTCCCAAAATAAGAATTATGACCTAAAATAAGAACTTCGGACACCTAATTCGAACTCAGGACACTAAACCTAGAATATTAGACCGCAAATAAGAGCCATGGATCCCAAATAAGCACTCCGGACGTATTTGAACTTAAAATCTAGACCTTTGGACCGAAATCTGGGCTTTGGACCGCAAATTCAAAACTTTGGACACGAAATAAGAACACCGGACTCCAAATCTAGAACTTTGGACCCTAAAGTAGAACTTGGGTCCCAAAATCTGTAAGTTTTATCATTAAGTAAGAACTTAGGACCCAAAATCTAGAACCTTTGACACCCAATATACAACTTTGAAAAGCAAAAGAGAAACTAGGTCTGCAAAATATAAAAACTCTAGGCCATTAAGCCAGAAGTTTTTATCCTAAATGTAGAATATTGTCTCGTAAATAAGAACTTTCAACTCCAAGTAAAGGGCTTAAAACCGCTAATCTAGAACAAATGAAACCATGTCTAGGATTCTAGACCTCAAGTACGAACTTTACGGATATAGAACTTTGACCCCCCAAATCATGAACCTTGGACCTAAACTCTTGATATTTTGATGCCTAATAAGAACCAAGGACCCCAAATCTATAACTTCGGACCCCTAAAAAGATTTTAGGCTAACAAACTAGAACATTGGGCCAAAAATCTAGAACTTTGGATTCGTATTAAGAATTTTAGACTTTAAATCTAGATATGAAGCCCCGTATAAGAACTAGGGACCTAGAATGTAGAGCAATGAACCCAAAACGTGAAACTATGATCACCTAATAACAACTTAGGACCGACAAACTAAAACTCCAAACTCCTAAACTAGAACTTGGACATTAAATTTGGAAATTCGTACGCCATTATATGCAAAATCTATTGATTGGACCCCGAATACTAACTTAAGACTAAAAATAAGAAGTAAAGCACCAAAACTACAACGTTGGACGTCTAGAAGAACATAAGACACTAAATCTAGAACTTAGATATCGAAATCAAAACTTAGGACCCTAAACCTATAAACTTGGACCACATCTAAGAGCTTAAGATTCTAAATAAGATCATTGGAAATATAACCTAAAACTTAAAATCTCAAACCTTAAAATTACGATCCCGATTTACAACCTTGGATCTCAGATCTAAATATGTAGCCTAAATAACAACATAGGACTCCAAACCTTGAATTTTTATCCTAAATAACGGCTTAGAGCCCCAAATATGGAACTTTAACCCTAAAACATTAACTTTATACCCCAAATCTTGAACTTTGTATCGATAATACAAACTTAGAATCCCCATTCTAGAATATTTTATCCTAAATTGAAATTATATACTCCAAATAAAAAGTTTAAACCGGTTATCTTGATCTTAAGACATCGAAATTGGAACGTTGGACGACAAAATATAAATTTGGACAATTACTCTATGACTTTGGTCCCCAAATTACTTAGGATGCCAAATTAGAACTAAGGTCCCAAAATAAGAATTATGACCTAAAATAAGAACTTCGGACACCTAATTCGAACTCAGGACACTAAACCTAGAATATTAGACCGCAAATAAGAGCCATGGATCCCAAATAAGCACTCCGGACGTATTTGAACTTAAAATCTAGACCTTTGGACCGAAATCTGGGCTTTGGACCGCAAATTCAAAACTTTGGACACGAAATAAGAACACCGGACTCCAAATCTAGAACTTTGGACCCTAAAGTAGAACTTGGGTCCCAAAATCTGTAAGTTTTATCATTAAGTAAGAACTTAGGACCCAAAATCTAGAACCTTTGACACCCAATATACAACTTTGAAAAGCAAAAGAGAAACTAGGTCTGCAAAATATAAAAACTCTAGGCCATTAAGCCAGAAGTTTTTATCCTAAATGTAGAATATTGTCTCGTAAATAAGAACTTTCAACTCCAAGTAAAGGGCTTAAAACCGCTAATCTAGAACAAATGAAACCATGTCTAGGATTCTAGACCTCAAGTACGAACTTTACGGATATAGAACTTTGACCCCCCAAATCATGAACCTTGGACCTAAACTCTTGATATTTTGATGCCTAATAAGAACCAAGGACCCCAAATCTATAACTTCGGACCCCTAAAAAGATTTTAGGCTAACAAACTAGAACATTGGGCCAAAAATCTAGAACTTTGGATTCGTATTAAGAATTTTAGACTTTAAATCTAGATATGAAGCCCCGTATAAGAACTAGGGACCTAGAATGTAGAGCAATGAACCCAAAACGTGAAACTATGATCACCTAATAACAACTTAGGACCGACAAACTAAAACTCCAAACTCCTAAACTAGAACTTGGACATTAAATTTGGAAATTCGTACGCCATTATATGCAAAATCTATTGATTGGACCCCGAATACTAACTTAAGACTAAAAATAAGAAGTAAAGCACCAAAACTACAACGTTGGACGTCTAGAAGAACATAAGACACTAAATCTAGAACTTAGATATCGAAATCAAAACTTAGGACCCTAAACCTATAAACTTGGACCACATCTAAGAGCTTAAGATTCTAAATAAGATCATTGGAAATATAACCTAAAACTTAAAATCTCAAACCTTAAAATTACGATCCCGATTTACAACCTTGGATCTCAGATCTAAATATGTAGCCTAAATAACAACATAGGACTCCAAACCTTGAATTTTTATCCTAAATAACGGCTTAGAGCCCCAAATATGGAACTTTAACCCTAAAACATTAACTTTATACCCCAAATCTTGAACTTTGTATCGATAATACAAACTTAGAATCCCCATTCTAGAATATTTTATCCTAAATTGAAATTATATACTCCAAATAAAAAGTTTAAACCGGTTATCTTGATCTTAAGACATCGAAATTGGAACGTTGGACGACAAAATATAAATTTGGACAATTACTCTATGACTTTGGTCCCCAAATTACTTAGGATGCCAAATTAGAACTAAGGTCCCAAAATAAGAATTATGACCTAAAATAAGAACTTCGGACACCTAATTCGAACTCAGGACACTAAACCTAGAATATTAGACCGCAAATAAGAGCCATGGATCCCAAATAAGCACTCCGGACGTATTTGAACTTAAAATCTAGACCTTTGGACCGAAATCTGGGCTTTGGACCGCAAATTCAAAACTTTGGACACGAAATAAGAACACCGGACTCCAAATCTAGAACTTTGGACCCTAAAGTAGAACTTGGGTCCCAAAATCTGTAAGTTTTATCATTAAGTAAGAACTTAGGACCCAAAATCTAGAACCTTTGACACCCAATATACAACTTTGAAAAGCAAAAGAGAAACTAGGTCTGCAAAATATAAAAACTCTAGGCCATTAAGCCAGAAGTTTTTATCCTAAATGTAGAATATTGTCTCGTAAATAAGAACTTTCAACTCCAAGTAAAGGGCTTAAAACCGCTAATCTAGAACAAATGAAACCATGTCTAGGATTCTAGACCTCAAGTACGAACTTTACGGATATAGAACTTTGACCCCCCAAATCATGAACCTTGGACCTAAACTCTTGATATTTTGATGCCTAATAAGAACCAAGGACCCCAAATCTATAACTTCGGACCCCTAAAAAGATTTTAGGCTAACAAACTAGAACATTGGGCCAAAAATCTAGAACTTTGGATTCGTATTAAGAATTTTAGACTTTAAATCTAGATATGAAGCCCCGTATAAGAACTAGGGACCTAGAATGTAGAGCAATGAACCCAAAACGTGAAACTATGATCACCTAATAACAACTTAGGACCGACAAACTAAAACTCCAAACTCCTAAACTAGAACTTGGACATTAAATTTGGAAATTCGTACGCCATTATATGCAAAATCTATTGATTGGACCCCGAATACTAACTTAAGACTAAAAATAAGAAGTAAAGCACCAAAACTACAACGTTGGACGTCTAGAAGAACATAAGACACTAAATCTAGAACTTAGATATCGAAATCAAAACTTAGGACCCTAAACCTATAAACTTGGACCACATCTAAGAGCTTAAGATTCTAAATAAGATCATTGGAAATATAACCTAAAACTTAAAATCTCAAACCTTAAAATTACGATCCCGATTTACAACCTTGGATCTCAGATCTAAATATGTAGCCTAAATAACAACATAGGACTCCAAACCTTGAATTTTTATCCTAAATAACGGCTTAGAGCCCCAAATATGGAACTTTAACCCTAAAACATTAACTTTATACCCCAAATCTTGAACTTTGTATCGATAATACAAACTTAGAATCCCCATTCTAGAATATTTTATCCTAAATTGAAATTATATACTCCAAATAAAAAGTTTAAACCGGTTATCTTGATCTTAAGACATCGAAATTGGAACGTTGGACGACAAAATATAAATTTGGACAATTACTCTATGACTTTGGTCCCCAAATTACTTAGGATGCCAAATTAGAACTAAGGTCCCAAAATAAGAATTATGACCTAAAATAAGAACTTCGGACACCTAATTCGAACTCAGGACACTAAACCTAGAATATTAGACCGCAAATAAGAGCCATGGATCCCAAATAAGCACTCCGGACGTATTTGAACTTAAAATCTAGACCTTTGGACCGAAATCTGGGCTTTGGACCGCAAATTCAAAACTTTGGACACGAAATAAGAACACCGGACTCCAAATCTAGAACTTTGGACCCTAAAGTAGAACTTGGGTCCCAAAATCTGTAAGTTTTATCATTAAGTAAGAACTTAGGACCCAAAATCTAGAACCTTTGACACCCAATATACAACTTTGAAAAGCAAAAGAGAAACTAGGTCTGCAAAATATAAAAACTCTAGGCCATTAAGCCAGAAGTTTTTATCCTAAATGTAGAATATTGTCTCGTAAATAAGAACTTTCAACTCCAAGTAAAGGGCTTAAAACCGCTAATCTAGAACAAATGAAACCATGTCTAGGATTCTAGACCTCAAGTACGAACTTTACGGATATAGAACTTTGACCCCCCAAATCATGAACCTTGGACCTAAACTCTTGATATTTTGATGCCTAATAAGAACCAAGGACCCCAAATCTATAACTTCGGACCCCTAAAAAGATTTTAGGCTAACAAACTAGAACATTGGGCCAAAAATCTAGAACTTTGGATTCGTATTAAGAATTTTAGACTTTAAATCTAGATATGAAGCCCCGTATAAGAACTAGGGACCTAGAATGTAGAGCAATGAACCCAAAACGTGAAACTATGATCACCTAATAACAACTTAGGACCGACAAACTAAAACTCCAAACTCCTAAACTAGAACTTGGACATTAAATTTGGAAATTCGTACGCCATTATATGCAAAATCTATTGATTGGACCCCGAATACTAACTTAAGACTAAAAATAAGAAGTAAAGCACCAAAACTACAACGTTGGACGTCTAGAAGAACATAAGACACTAAATCTAGAACTTAGATATCGAAATCAAAACTTAGGACCCTAAACCTATAAACTTGGACCACATCTAAGAGCTTAAGATTCTAAATAAGATCATTGGAAATATAACCTAAAACTTAAAATCTCAAACCTTAAAATTACGATCCCGATTTACAACCTTGGATCTCAGATCTAAATATGTAGCCTAAATAAGAACATAGGACTCCAAACCTTGAATTTTTATCCTAAATAACGGCTTAGAGCCCCAAATATGGAACTTTAACCCTAAAACATTAACTTTATACCCCAAATCTTGAACTTTGTATCGATAATACAAACTTAGAATCCCCATTCTAGAATATTTTATCCTAAATTGAAATTATATACTCCAAATAAAAAGTTTAAACCGGTTATCTTGATCTTAAGACATCGAAATTGGAACGTTGGACGACAAAATATAAATTTGGACAATTACTCTATGACTTTGGTCCCCAAATTACTTAGGATGCCAAATTAGAACTAAGGTCCCAAAATAAGAATTATGACCTAAAATAAGAACTTCGGACACCTAATTCGAACTCAGGACACTAAACCTAGAATATTAGACCGCAAATAAGAGCCATGGATCCCAAATAAGCACTCCGGACGTATTTGAACTTAAAATCTAGACCTTTGGACCGAAATCTGGGCTTTGGACCGCAAATTCAAAACTTTGGACACGAAATAAGAACACCGGACTCCAAATCTAGAACTTTGGACCCTAAAGTAGAACTTGGGTCCCAAAATCTGTAAGTTTTATCATTAAGTAAGAACTTAGGACCCAAAATCTAGAACCTTTGACACCCAATATACAACTTTGAAAAGCAAAAGAGAAACTAGGTCTGCAAAATATAAAAACTCTAGGCCATTAAGCCAGAAGTTTTTATCCTAAATGTAGAATATTGTCTCGTAAATAAGAACTTTCAACTCCAAGTAAAGGGCTTAAAACCGCTAATCTAGAACAAATGAAACCATGTCTAGGATTCTAGACCTCAAGTACGAACTTTACGGATATAGAACTTTGACCCCCCAAATCATGAACCTTGGACCTAAACTCTTGATATTTTGATGCCTAATAAGAACCAAGGACCCCAAATCTATAACTTCGGACCCCTAAAAAGATTTTAGGCTAACAAACTAGAACATTGGGCCAAAAATCTAGAACTTTGGATTCGTATTAAGAATTTTAGACTTTAAATCTAGATATGAAGCCCCGTATAAGAACTAGGGACCTAGAATGTAGAGCAATGAACCCAAAACGTGAAACTATGATCACCTAATAACAACTTAGGACCGACAAACTAAAACTCCAAACTCCTAAACTAGAACTTGGACATTAAATTTGGAAATTCGTACGCCATTATATGCAAAATCTATTGATTGGACCCCGAATACTAACTTAAGACTAAAAATAAGAAGTAAAGCACCAAAACTACAACGTTGGACGTCTAGAAGAACATAAGACACTAAATCTAGAACTTAGATATCGAAATCAAAACTTAGGACCCTAAACCTATAAACTTGGACCACATCTAAGAGCTTAAGATTCTAAATAAGATCATTGGAAATATAACCTAAAACTTAAAATCTCAAACCTTAAAATTACGATCCCGATTTACAACCTTGGATCTCAGATCTAAATATGTAGCCTAAATAACAACATAGGACTCCAAACCTTGAATTTTTATCCTAAATAACGGCTTAGAGCCCCAAATATGGAACTTTAACCCTAAAACATTAACTTTATACCCCAAATCTTGAACTTTGTATCGATAATACAAACTTAGAATCCCCATTCTAGAATATTTTATCCTAAATTGAAATTATATACTCCAAATAAAAAGTTTAAACCGGTTATCTTGATCTTAAGACATCGAAATTGGAACGTTGGACGACAAAATATAAATTTGGACAATTACTCTATGACTTTGGTCCCCAAATTACTTAGGATGCCAAATTAGAACTAAGGTCCCAAAATAAGAATTATGACCTAAAATAAGAACTTCGGACACCTAATTCGAACTCAGGACACTAAACCTAGAATATTAGACCGCAAATAAGAGCCATGGATCCCAAATAAGCACTCCGGACGTATTTGAACTTAAAATCTAGACCTTTGGACCGAAATCTGGGCTTTGGACCGCAAATTCAAAACTTTGGACACGAAATAAGAACACCGGACTCCAAATCTAGAACTTTGGACCCTAAAGTAGAACTTGGGTCCCAAAATCTGTAAGTTTTATCATTAAGTAAGAACTTAGGACCCAAAATCTAGAACCTTTGACACCCAATATACAACTTTGAAAAGCAAAAGAGAAACTAGGTCTGCAAAATATAAAAACTCTAGGCCATTAAGCCAGAAGTTTTTATCCTAAATGTAGAATATTGTCTCGTAAATAAGAACTTTCAACTCCAAGTAAAGGGCTTAAAACCGCTAATCTAGAACAAATGAAACCATGTCTAGGATTCTAGACCTCAAGTACGAACTTTACGGATATAGAACTTTGACCCCCCAAATCATGAACCTTGGACCTAAACTCTTGATATTTTGATGCCTAATAAGAACCAAGGACCCCAAATCTATAACTTCGGACCCCTAAAAAGATTTTAGGCTAACAAACTAGAACATTGGGCCAAAAATCTAGAACTTTGGATTCGTATTAAGAATTTTAGACTTTAAATCTAGATATGAAGCCCCGTATAAGAACTAGGGACCTAGAATGTAGAGCAATGAACCCAAAACGTGAAACTATGATCACCTAATAACAACTTAGGACCGACAAACTAAAACTCCAAACTCCTAAACTAGAACTTGGACATTAAATTTGGAAATTCGTACGCCATTATATGCAAAATCTATTGATTGGACCCCGAATACTAACTTAAGACTAAAAATAAGAAGTAAAGCACCAAAACTACAACGTTGGACGTCTAGAAGAACATAAGACACTAAATCTAGAACTTAGATATCGAAATCAAAACTTAGGACCCTAAACCTATAAACTTGGACCACATCTAAGAGCTTAAGATTCTAAATAAGATCATTGGAAATATAACCTAAAACTTAAAATCTCAAACCTTAAAATTACGATCCCGATTTACAACCTTGGATCTCAGATCTAAATATGTAGCCTAAATAACAACATAGGACTCCAAACCTTGAATTTTTATCCTAAATAACGGCTTAGAGCCCCAAATATGGAACTTTAACCCTAAAACATTAACTTTATACCCCAAATCTTGAACTTTGTATCGATAATACAAACTTAGAATCCCCATTCTAGAATATTTTATCCTAAATTGAAATTATATACTCCAAATAAAAAGTTTAAACCGGTTATCTTGATCTTAAGACATCGAAATTGGAACGTTGGACGACAAAATATAAATTTGGACAATTACTCTATGACTTTGGTCCCCAAATTACTTAGGATGCCAAATTAGAACTAAGGTCCCAAAATAAGAATTATGACCTAAAATAAGAACTTCGGACACCTAATTCGAACTCAGGACACTAAACCTAGAATATTAGACCGCAAATAAGAGCCATGGATCCCAAATAAGCACTCCGGACGTATTTGAACTTAAAATCTAGACCTTTGGACCGAAATCTGGGCTTTGGACCGCAAATTCAAAACTTTGGACACGAAATAAGAACACCGGACTCCAAATCTAGAACTTTGGACCCTAAAGTAGAACTTGGGTCCCAAAATCTGTAAGTTTTATCATTAAGTAAGAACTTAGGACCCAAAATCTAGAACCTTTGACACCCAATATACAACTTTGAAAAGCAAAAGAGAAACTAGGTCTGCAAAATATAAAAACTCTAGGCCATTAAGCCAGAAGTTTTTATCCTAAATGTAGAATATTGTCTCGTAAATAAGAACTTTCAACTCCAAGTAAAGGGCTTAAAACCGCTAATCTAGAACAAATGAAACCATGTCTAGGATTCTAGACCTCAAGTACGAACTTTACGGATATAGAACTTTGACCCCCCAAATCATGAACCTTGGACCTAAACTCTTGATATTTTGATGCCTAATAAGAACCAAGGACCCCAAATCTATAACTTCGGACCCCTAAAAAGATTTTAGGCTAACAAACTAGAACATTGGGCCAAAAATCTAGAACTTTGGATTCGTATTAAGAATTTTAGACTTTAAATCTAGATATGAAGCCCCGTATAAGAACTAGGGACCTAGAATGTAGAGCAATGAACCCAAAACGTGAAACTATGATCACCTAATAACAACTTAGGACCGACAAACTAAAACTCCAAACTCCTAAACTAGAACTTGGACATTAAATTTGGAAATTCGTACGCCATTATATGCAAAATCTATTGATTGGACCCCGAATACTAACTTAAGACTAAAAATAAGAAGTAAAGCACCAAAACTACAACGTTGGACGTCTAGAAGAACATAAGACACTAAATCTAGAACTTAGATATCGAAATCAAAACTTAGGACCCTAAACCTATAAACTTGGACCACATCTAAGAGCTTAAGATTCTAAATAAGATCATTGGAAATATAACCTAAAACTTAAAATCTCAAACCTTAAAATTACGATCCCGATTTACAACCTTGGATCTCAGATCTAAATATGTAGCCTAAATAACAACATAGGACTCCAAACCTTGAATTTTTATCCTAAATAACGGCTTAGAGCCCCAAATATGGAACTTTAACCCTAAAACATTAACTTTATACCCCAAATCTTGAACTTTGTATCGATAATACAAACTTAGAATCCCCATTCTAGAATATTTTATCCTAAATTGAAATTATATACTCCAAATAAAAAGTTTAAACCGGTTATCTTGATCTTAAGACATCGAAATTGGAACGTTGGACGACAAAATATAAATTTGGACAATTACTCTATGACTTTGGTCCCCAAATTACTTAGGATGCCAAATTAGAACTAAGGTCCCAAAATAAGAATTATGACCTAAAATAAGAACTTCGGACACCTAATTCGAACTCAGGACACTAAACCTAGAATATTAGACCGCAAATAAGAGCCATGGATCCCAAATAAGCACTCCGGACGTATTTGAACTTAAAATCTAGACCTTTGGACCGAAATCTGGGCTTTGGACCGCAAATTCAAAACTTTGGACACGAAATAAGAACACCGGACTCCAAATCTAGAACTTTGGACCCTAAAGTAGAACTTGGGTCCCAAAATCTGTAAGTTTTATCATTAAGTAAGAACTTAGGACCCAAAATCTAGAACCTTTGACACCCAATATACAACTTTGAAAAGCAAAAGAGAAACTAGGTCTGCAAAATATAAAAACTCTAGGCCATTAAGCCAGAAGTTTTTATCCTAAATGTAGAATATTGTCTCGTAAATAAGAACTTTCAACTCCAAGTAAAGGGCTTAAAACCGCTAATCTAGAACAAATGAAACCATGTCTAGGATTCTAGACCTCAAGTACGAACTTTACGGATATAGAACTTTGACCCCCCAAATCATGAACCTTGGACCTAAACTCTTGATATTTTGATGCCTAATAAGAACCAAGGACCCCAAATCTATAACTTCGGACCCCTAAAAAGATTTTAGGCTAACAAACTAGAACATTGGGCCAAAAATCTAGAACTTTGGATTCGTATTAAGAATTTTAGACTTTAAATCTAGATATGAAGCCCCGTATAAGAACTAGGGACCTAGAATGTAGAGCAATGAACCCAAAACGTGAAACTATGATCACCTAATAACAACTTAGGACCGACAAACTAAAACTCCAAACTCCTAAACTAGAACTTGGACATTAAATTTGGAAATTCGTACGCCATTATATGCAAAATCTATTGATTGGACCCCGAATACTAACTTAAGACTAAAAATAAGAAGTAAAGCACCAAAACTACAACGTTGGACGTCTAGAAGAACATAAGACACTAAATCTAGAACTTAGATATCGAAATCAAAACTTAGGACCCTAAACCTATAAACTTGGACCACATCTAAGAGCTTAAGATTCTAAATAAGATCATTGGAAATATAACCTAAAACTTAAAATCTCAAACCTTAAAATTACGATCCCGATTTACAACCTTGGATCTCAGATCTAAATATGTAGCCTAAATAACAACATAGGACTCCAAACCTTGAATTTTTATCCTAAATAACGGCTTAGAGCCCCAAATATGGAACTTTAACCCTAAAACATTAACTTTATACCCCAAATCTTGAACTTTGTATCGATAATACAAACTTAGAATCCCCATTCTAGAATATTTTATCCTAAATTGAAATTATATACTCCAAATAAAAAGTTTAAACCGGTTATCTTGATCTTAAGACATCGAAATTGGAACGTTGGACGACAAAATATAAATTTGGACAATTACTCTATGACTTTGGTCCCCAAATTACTTAGGATGCCAAATTAGAACTAAGGTCCCAAAATAAGAATTATGACCTAAAATAAGAACTTCGGACACCTAATTCGAACTCAGGACACTAAACCTAGAATATTAGACCGCAAATAAGAGCCATGGATCCCAAATAAGCACTCCGGACGTATTTGAACTTAAAATCTAGACCTTTGGACCGAAATCTGGGCTTTGGACCGCAAATTCAAAACTTTGGACACGAAATAAGAACACCGGACTCCAAATCTAGAACTTTGGACCCTAAAGTAGAACTTGGGTCCCAAAATCTGTAAGTTTTATCATTAAGTAAGAACTTAGGACCCAAAATCTAGAACCTTTGACACCCAATATACAACTTTGAAAAGCAAAAGAGAAACTAGGTCTGCAAAATATAAAAACTCTAGGCCATTAAGCCAGAAGTTTTTATCCTAAATGTAGAATATTGTCTCGTAAATAAGAACTTTCAACTCCAAGTAAAGGGCTTAAAACCGCTAATCTAGAACAAATGAAACCATGTCTAGGATTCTAGACCTCAAGTACGAACTTTACGGATATAGAACTTTGACCCCCCAAATCATGAACCTTGGACCTAAACTCTTGATATTTTGATGCCTAATAAGAACCAAGGACCCCAAATCTATAACTTCGGACCCCTAAAAAGATTTTAGGCTAACAAACTAGAACATTGGGCCAAAAATCTAGAACTTTGGATTCGTATTAAGAATTTTAGACTTTAAATCTAGATATGAAGCCCCGTATAAGAACTAGGGACCTAGAATGTAGAGCAATGAACCCAAAACGTGAAACTATGATCACCTAATAACAACTTAGGACCGACAAACTAAAACTCCAAACTCCTAAACTAGAACTTGGACATTAAATTTGGAAATTCGTACGCCATTATATGCAAAATCTATTGATTGGACCCCGAATACTAACTTAAGACTAAAAATAAGAAGTAAAGCACCAAAACTACAACGTTGGACGTCTAGAAGAACATAAGACACTAAATCTAGAACTTAGATATCGAAATCAAAACTTAGGACCCTAAACCTATAAACTTGGACCACATCTAAGAGCTTAAGATTCTAAATAAGATCATTGGAAATATAACCTAAAACTTAAAATCTCAAACCTTAAAATTACGATCCCGATTTACAACCTTGGATCTCAGATCTAAATATGTAGCCTAAATAACAACATAGGACTCCAAACCTTGAATTTTTATCCTAAATAACGGCTTAGAGCCCCAAATATGGAACTTTAACCCTAAAACATTAACTTTATACCCCAAATCTTGAACTTTGTATCGATAATACAAACTTAGAATCCCCATTCTAGAATATTTTATCCTAAATTGAAATTATATACTCCAAATAAAAAGTTTAAACCGGTTATCTTGATCTTAAGACATCGAAATTGGAACGTTGGACGACAAAATATAAATTTGGACAATTACTCTATGACTTTGGTCCCCAAATTACTTAGGATGCCAAATTAGAACTAAGGTCCCAAAATAAGAATTATGACCTAAAATAAGAACTTCGGACACCTAATTCGAACTCAGGACACTAAACCTAGAATATTAGACCGCAAATAAGAGCCATGGATCCCAAATAAGCACTCCGGACGTATTTGAACTTAAAATCTAGACCTTTGGACCGAAATCTGGGCTTTGGACCGCAAATTCAAAACTTTGGACACGAAATAAGAACACCGGACTCCAAATCTAGAACTTTGGACCCTAAAGTAGAACTTGGGTCCCAAAATCTGTAAGTTTTATCATTAAGTAAGAACTTAGGACCCAAAATCTAGAACCTTTGACACCCAATATACAACTTTGAAAAGCAAAAGAGAAACTAGGTCTGCAAAATATAAAAACTCTAGGCCATTAAGCCAGAAGTTTTTATCCTAAATGTAGAATATTGTCTCGTAAATAAGAACTTTCAACTCCAAGTAAAGGGCTTAAAACCGCTAATCTAGAACAAATGAAACCATGTCTAGGATTCTAGACCTCAAGTACGAACTTTACGGATATAGAACTTTGACCCCCCAAATCATGAACCTTGGACCTAAACTCTTGATATTTTGATGCCTAATAAGAACCAAGGACCCCAAATCTATAACTTCGGACCCCTAAAAAGATTTTAGGCTAACAAACTAGAACATTGGGCCAAAAATCTAGAACTTTGGATTCGTATTAAGAATTTTAGACTTTAAATCTAGATATGAAGCCCCGTATAAGAACTAGGGACCTAGAATGTAGAGCAATGAACCCAAAACGTGAAACTATGATCACCTAATAACAACTTAGGACCGACAAACTAAAACTCCAAACTCCTAAACTAGAACTTGGACATTAAATTTGGAAATTCGTACGCCATTATATGCAAAATCTATTGATTGGACCCCGAATACTAACTTAAGACTAAAAATAAGAAGTAAAGCACCAAAACTACAACGTTGGACGTCTAGAAGAACATAAGACACTAAATCTAGAACTTAGATATCGAAATCAAAACTTAGGACCCTAAACCTATAAACTTGGACCACATCTAAGAGCTTAAGATTCTAAATAAGATCATTGGAAATATAACCTAAAACTTAAAATCTCAAACCTTAAAATTACGATCCCGATTTACAACCTTGGATCTCAGATCTAAATATGTAGCCTAAATAACAACATAGGACTCCAAACCTTGAATTTTTATCCTAAATAACGGCTTAGAGCCCCAAATATGGAACTTTAACCCTAAAACATTAACTTTATACCCCAAATCTTGAACTTTGTATCGATAATACAAACTTAGAATCCCCATTCTAGAATATTTTATCCTAAATTGAAATTATATACTCCAAATAAAAAGTTTAAACCGGTTATCTTGATCTTAAGACATCGAAATTGGAACGTTGGACGACAAAATATAAATTTGGACAATTACTCTATGACTTTGGTCCCCAAATTACTTAGGATGCCAAATTAGAACTAAGGTCCCAAAATAAGAATTATGACCTAAAATAAGAACTTCGGACACCTAATTCGAACTCAGGACACTAAACCTAGAATATTAGACCGCAAATAAGAGCCATGGATCCCAAATAAGCACTCCGGACGTATTTGAACTTAAAATCTAGACCTTTGGACCGAAATCTGGGCTTTGGACCGCAAATTCAAAACTTTGGACACGAAATAAGAACACCGGACTCCAAATCTAGAACTTTGGACCCTAAAGTAGAACTTGGGTCCCAAAATCTGTAAGTTTTATCATTAAGTAAGAACTTAGGACCCAAAATCTAGAACCTTTGACACCCAATATACAACTTTGAAAAGCAAAAGAGAAACTAGGTCTGCAAAATATAAAAACTCTAGGCCATTAAGCCAGAAGTTTTTATCCTAAATGTAGAATATTGTCTCGTAAATAAGAACTTTCAACTCCAAGTAAAGGGCTTAAAACCGCTAATCTAGAACAAATGAAACCATGTCTAGGATTCTAGACCTCAAGTACGAACTTTACGGATATAGAACTTTGACCCCCCAAATCATGAACCTTGGACCTAAACTCTTGATATTTTGATGCCTAATAAGAACCAAGGACCCCAAATCTATAACTTCGGACCCCTAAAAAGATTTTAGGCTAACAAACTAGAACATTGGGCCAAAAATCTAGAACTTTGGATTCGTATTAAGAATTTTAGACTTTAAATCTAGATATGAAGCCCCGTATAAGAACTAGGGACCTAGAATGTAGAGCAATGAACCCAAAACGTGAAACTATGATCACCTAATAACAACTTAGGACCGACAAACTAAAACTCCAAACTCCTAAACTAGAACTTGGACATTAAATTTGGAAATTCGTACGCCATTATATGCAAAATCTATTGATTGGACCCCGAATACTAACTTAAGACTAAAAATAAGAAGTAAAGCACCAAAACTACAACGTTGGACGTCTAGAAGAACATAAGACACTAAATCTAGAACTTAGATATCGAAATCAAAACTTAGGACCCTAAACCTATAAACTTGGACCACATCTAAGAGCTTAAGATTCTAAATAAGATCATTGGAAATATAACCTAAAACTTAAAATCTCAAACCTTAAAATTACGATCCCGATTTACAACCTTGGATCTCAGATCTAAATATGTAGCCTAAATAACAACATAGGACTCCAAACCTTGAATTTTTATCCTAAATAACGGCTTAGAGCCCCAAATATGGAACTTTAACCCTAAAACATTAACTTTATACCCCAAATCTTGAACTTTGTATCGATAATACAAACTTAGAATCCCCATTCTAGAATATTTTATCCTAAATTGAAATTATATACTCCAAATAAAAAGTTTAAACCGGTTATCTTGATCTTAAGACATCGAAATTGGAACGTTGGACGACAAAATATAAATTTGGACAATTACTCTATGACTTTGGTCCCCAAATTACTTAGGATGCCAAATTAGAACTAAGGTCCCAAAATAAGAATTATGACCTAAAATAAGAACTTCGGACACCTAATTCGAACTCAGGACACTAAACCTAGAATATTAGACCGCAAATAAGAGCCATGGATCCCAAATAAGCACTCCGGACGTATTTGAACTTAAAATCTAGACCTTTGGACCGAAATCTGGGCTTTGGACCGCAAATTCAAAACTTTGGACACGAAATAAGAACACCGGACTCCAAATCTAGAACTTTGGACCCTAAAGTAGAACTTGGGTCCCAAAATCTGTAAGTTTTATCATTAAGTAAGAACTTAGGACCCAAAATCTAGAACCTTTGACACCCAATATACAACTTTGAAAAGCAAAAGAGAAACTAGGTCTGCAAAATATAAAAACTCTAGGCCATTAAGCCAGAAGTTTTTATCCTAAATGTAGAATATTGTCTCGTAAATAAGAACTTTCAACTCCAAGTAAAGGGCTTAAAACCGCTAATCTAGAACAAATGAAACCATGTCTAGGATTCTAGACCTCAAGTACGAACTTTACGGATATAGAACTTTGACCCCCCAAATCATGAACCTTGGACCTAAACTCTTGATATTTTGATGCCTAATAAGAACCAAGGACCCCAAATCTATAACTTCGGACCCCTAAAAAGATTTTAGGCTAACAAACTAGAACATTGGGCCAAAAATCTAGAACTTTGGATTCGTATTAAGAATTTTAGACTTTAAATCTAGATATGAAGCCCCGTATAAGAACTAGGGACCTAGAATGTAGAGCAATGAACCCAAAACGTGAAACTATGATCACCTAATAACAACTTAGGACCGACAAACTAAAACTCCAAACTCCTAAACTAGAACTTGGACATTAAATTTGGAAATTCGTACGCCATTATATGCAAAATCTATTGATTGGACCCCGAATACTAACTTAAGACTAAAAATAAGAAGTAAAGCACCAAAACTACAACGTTGGACGTCTAGAAGAACATAAGACACTAAATCTAGAACTTAGATATCGAAATCAAAACTTAGGACCCTAAACCTATAAACTTGGACCACATCTAAGAGCTTAAGATTCTAAATAAGATCATTGGAAATATAACCTAAAACTTAAAATCTCAAACCTTAAAATTACGATCCCGATTTACAACCTTGGATCTCAGATCTAAATATGTAGCCTAAATAACAACATAGGACTCCAAACCTTGAATTTTTATCCTAAATAACGGCTTAGAGCCCCAAATATGGAACTTTAACCCTAAAACATTAACTTTATACCCCAAATCTTGAACTTTGTATCGATAATACAAACTTAGAATCCCCATTCTAGAATATTTTATCCTAAATTGAAATTATATACTCCAAATAAAAAGTTTAAACCGGTTATCTTGATCTTAAGACATCGAAATTGGAACGTTGGACGACAAAATATAAATTTGGACAATTACTCTATGACTTTGGTCCCCAAATTACTTAGGATGCCAAATTAGAACTAAGGTCCCAAAATAAGAATTATGACCTAAAATAAGAACTTCGGACACCTAATTCGAACTCAGGACACTAAACCTAGAATATTAGACCGCAAATAAGAGCCATGGATCCCAAATAAGCACTCCGGACGTATTTGAACTTAAAATCTAGACCTTTGGACCGAAATCTGGGCTTTGGACCGCAAATTCAAAACTTTGGACACGAAATAAGAACACCGGACTCCAAATCTAGAACTTTGGACCCTAAAGTAGAACTTGGGTCCCAAAATCTGTAAGTTTTATCATTAAGTAAGAACTTAGGACCCAAAATCTAGAACCTTTGACACCCAATATACAACTTTGAAAAGCAAAAGAGAAACTAGGTCTGCAAAATATAAAAACTCTAGGCCATTAAGCCAGAAGTTTTTATCCTAAATGTAGAATATTGTCTCGTAAATAAGAACTTTCAACTCCAAGTAAAGGGCTTAAAACCGCTAATCTAGAACAAATGAAACCATGTCTAGGATTCTAGACCTCAAGTACGAACTTTACGGATATAGAACTTTGACCCCCCAAATCATGAACCTTGGACCTAAACTCTTGATATTTTGATGCCTAATAAGAACCAAGGACCCCAAATCTATAACTTCGGACCCCTAAAAAGATTTTAGGCTAACAAACTAGAACATTGGGCCAAAAATCTAGAACTTTGGATTCGTATTAAGAATTTTAGACTTTAAATCTAGATATGAAGCCCCGTATAAGAACTAGGGACCTAGAATGTAGAGCAATGAACCCAAAACGTGAAACTATGATCACCTAATAACAACTTAGGACCGACAAACTAAAACTCCAAACTCCTAAACTAGAACTTGGACATTAAATTTGGAAATTCGTACGCCATTATATGCAAAATCTATTGATTGGACCCCGAATACTAACTTAAGACTAAAAATAAGAAGTAAAGCACCAAAACTACAACGTTGGACGTCTAGAAGAACATAAGACACTAAATCTAGAACTTAGATATCGAAATCAAAACTTAGGACCCTAAACCTATAAACTTGGACCACATCTAAGAGCTTAAGATTCTAAATAAGATCATTGGAAATATAACCTAAAACTTAAAATCTCAAACCTTAAAATTACGATCCCGATTTACAACCTTGGATCTCAGATCTAAATATGTAGCCTAAATAACAACATAGGACTCCAAACCTTGAATTTTTATCCTAAATAACGGCTTAGAGCCCCAAATATGGAACTTTAACCCTAAAACATTAACTTTATACCCCAAATCTTGAACTTTGTATCGATAATACAAACTTAGAATCCCCATTCTAGAATATTTTATCCTAAATTGAAATTATATACTCCAAATAAAAAGTTTAAACCGGTTATCTTGATCTTAAGACATCGAAATTGGAACGTTGGACGACAAAATATAAATTTGGACAATTACTCTATGACTTTGGTCCCCAAATTACTTAGGATGCCAAATTAGAACTAAGGTCCCAAAATAAGAATTATGACCTAAAATAAGAACTTCGGACACCTAATTCGAACTCAGGACACTAAACCTAGAATATTAGACCGCAAATAAGAGCCATGGATCCCAAATAAGCACTCCGGACGTATTTGAACTTAAAATCTAGACCTTTGGACCGAAATCTGGGCTTTGGACCGCAAATTCAAAACTTTGGACACGAAATAAGAACACCGGACTCCAAATCTAGAACTTTGGACCCTAAAGTAGAACTTGGGTCCCAAAATCTGTAAGTTTTATCATTAAGTAAGAACTTAGGACCCAAAATCTAGAACCTTTGACACCCAATATACAACTTTGAAAAGCAAAAGAGAAACTAGGTCTGCAAAATATAAAAACTCTAGGCCATTAAGCCAGAAGTTTTTATCCTAAATGTAGAATATTGTCTCGTAAATAAGAACTTTCAACTCCAAGTAAAGGGCTTAAAACCGCTAATCTAGAACAAATGAAACCATGTCTAGGATTCTAGACCTCAAGTACGAACTTTACGGATATAGAACTTTGACCCCCCAAATCATGAACCTTGGACCTAAACTCTTGATATTTTGATGCCTAATAAGAACCAAGGACCCCAAATCTATAACTTCGGACCCCTAAAAAGATTTTAGGCTAACAAACTAGAACATTGGGCCAAAAATCTAGAACTTTGGATTCGTATTAAGAATTTTAGACTTTAAATCTAGATATGAAGCCCCGTATAAGAACTAGGGACCTAGAATGTAGAACAATGAACCCAAAACGTGAAACTATGATCACCTAATAACAACTTAGGACCGACAAACTAAAACTCCAAACTCCTAAACTAGAACTTGGACATTAAATTTGGAAATTCGTACGCCATTATATGCAAAATCTATTGATTGGACCCCGAATACTAACTTAAGACTAAAAATAAGAAGTAAAGCACCAAAACTACAACGTTGGACGTCTAGAAGAACATAAGACACTAAATCTAGAACTTAGATATCGAAATCAAAACTTAGGACCCTAAACCTATAAACTTGGACCACATCTAAGAGCTTAAGATTCTAAATAAGATCATTGGAAATATAACCTAAAACTTAAAATCTCAAACCTTAAAATTACGATCCCGATTTACAACCTTGGATCTCAGATCTAAATATGTAGCCTAAATAACAACATAGGACTCCAAACCTTGAATTTTTATCCTAAATAACGGCTTAGAGCCCCAAATATGGAACTTTAACCCTAAAACATTAACTTTATACCCCAAATCTTGAACTTTGTATCGATAATACAAACTTAGAATCCCCATTCTAGAATATTTTATCCTAAATTGAAATTATATACTCCAAATAAAAAGTTTAAACCGGTTATCTTGATCTTAAGACATCGAAATTGGAACGTTGGACGACAAAATATAAATTTGGACAATTACTCTATGACTTTGGTCCCCAAATTACTTAGGATGCCAAATTAGAACTAAGGTCCCAAAATAAGAATTATGACCTAAAATAAGAACTTCGGACACCTAATTCGAACTCAGGACACTAAACCTAGAATATTAGACCGCAAATAAGAGCCATGGATCCCAAATAAGCACTCCGGACGTATTTGAACTTAAAATCTAGACCTTTGGACCGAAATCTGGGCTTTGGACCGCAAATTCAAAACTTTGGACACGAAATAAGAACACCGGACTCCAAATCTAGAACTTTGGACCCTAAAGTAGAACTTGGGTCCCAAAATCTGTAAGTTTTATCATTAAGTAAGAACTTAGGACCCAAAATCTAGAACCTTTGACACCCAATATACAACTTTGAAAAGCAAAAGAGAAACTAGGTCTGCAAAATATAAAAACTCTAGGCCATTAAGCCAGAAGTTTTTATCCTAAATGTAGAATATTGTCTCGTAAATAAGAACTTTCAACTCCAAGTAAAGGGCTTAAAACCGCTAATCTAGAACAAATGAAACCATGTCTAGGATTCTAGACCTCAAGTACGAACTTTACGGATATAGAACTTTGACCCCCCAAATCATGAACCTTGGACCTAAACTCTTGATATTTTGATGCCTAATAAGAACCAAGGACCCCAAATCTATAACTTCGGACCCCTAAAAAGATTTTAGGCTAACAAACTAGAACATTGGGCCAAAAATCTAGAACTTTGGATTCGTATTAAGAATTTTAGACTTTAAATCTAGATATGAAGCCCCGTATAAGAACTAGGGACCTAGAATGTAGAGCAATGAACCCAAAACGTGAAACTATGATCACCTAATAACAACTTAGGACCGACAAACTAAAACTCCAAACTCCTAAACTAGAACTTGGACATTAAATTTGGAAATTCGTACGCCATTATATGCAAAATCTATTGATTGGACCCCGAATACTAACTTAAGACTAAAAATAAGAAGTAAAGCACCAAAACTACAACGTTGGACGTCTAGAAGAACATAAGACACTAAATCTAGAACTTAGATATCGAAATCAAAACTTAGGACCCTAAACCTATAAACTTGGACCACATCTAAGAGCTTAAGATTCTAAATAAGATCATTGGAAATATAACCTAAAACTTAAAATCTCAAACCTTAAAATTACGATCCCGATTTACAACCTTGGATCTCAGATCTAAATATGTAGCCTAAATAACAACATAGGACTCCAAACCTTGAATTTTTATCCTAAATAACGGCTTAGAGCCCCAAATATGGAACTTTAACCCTAAAACATTAACTTTATACCCCAAATCTTGAACTTTGTATCGATAATACAAACTTAGAATCCCCATTCTAGAATATTTTATCCTAAATTGAAATTATATACTCCAAATAAAAAGTTTAAACCGGTTATCTTGATCTTAAGACATCGAAATTGGAACGTTGGACGACAAAATATAAATTTGGACAATTACTCTATGACTTTGGTCCCCAAATTACTTAGGATGCCAAATTAGAACTAAGGTCCCAAAATAAGAATTATGACCTAAAATAAGAACTTCGGACACCTAATTCGAACTCAGGACACTAAACCTAGAATATTAGACCGCAAATAAGAGCCATGGATCCCAAATAAGCACTCCGGACGTATTTGAACTTAAAATCTAGACCTTTGGACCGAAATCTGGGCTTTGGACCGCAAATTCAAAACTTTGGACACGAAATAAGAACACCGGACTCCAAATCTAGAACTTTGGACCCTAAAGTAGAACTTGGGTCCCAAAATCTGTAAGTTTTATCATTAAGTAAGAACTTAGGACCCAAAATCTAGAACCTTTGACACCCAATATACAACTTTGAAAAGCAAAAGAGAAACTAGGTCTGCAAAATATAAAAACTCTAGGCCATTAAGCCAGAAGTTTTTATCCTAAATGTAGAATATTGTCTCGTAAATAAGAACTTTCAACTCCAAGTAAAGGGCTTAAAACCGCTAATCTAGAACAAATGAAACCATGTCTAGGATTCTAGACCTCAAGTACGAACTTTACGGATATAGAACTTTGACCCCCCAAATCATGAACCTTGGACCTAAACTCTTGATATTTTGATGCCTAATAAGAACCAAGGACCCCAAATCTATAACTTCGGACCCCTAAAAAGATTTTAGGCTAACAAACTAGAACATTGGGCCAAAAATCTAGAACTTTGGATTCGTATTAAGAATTTTAGACTTTAAATCTAGATATGAAGCCCCGTATAAGAACTAGGGACCTAGAATGTAGAGCAATGAACCCAAAACGTGAAACTATGATCACCTAATAACAACTTAGGACCGACAAACTAAAACTCCAAACTCCTAAACTAGAACTTGGACATTAAATTTGGAAATTCGTACGCCATTATATGCAAAATCTATTGATTGGACCCCGAATACTAACTTAAGACTAAAAATAAGAAGTAAAGCACCAAAACTACAACGTTGGACGTCTAGAAGAACATAAGACACTAAATCTAGAACTTAGATATCGAAATCAAAACTTAGGACCCTAAACCTATAAACTTGGACCACATCTAAGAGCTTAAGATTCTAAATAAGATCATTGGAAATATAACCTAAAACTTAAAATCTCAAACCTTAAAATTACGATCCCGATTTACAACCTTGGATCTCAGATCTAAATATGTAGCCTAAATAACAACATAGGACTCCAAACCTTGAATTTTTATCCTAAATAACGGCTTAGAGCCCCAAATATGGAACTTTAACCCTAAAACATTAACTTTATACCCCAAATCTTGAACTTTGTATCGATAATACAAACTTAGAATCCCCATTCTAGAATATTTTATCCTAAATTGAAATTATATACTCCAAATAAAAAGTTTAAACCGGTTATCTTGATCTTAAGACATCGAAATTGGAACGTTGGACGACAAAATATAAATTTGGACAATTACTCTATGACTTTGGTCCCCAAATTACTTAGGATGCCAAATTAGAACTAAGGTCCCAAAATAAGAATTATGACCTAAAATAAGAACTTCGGACACCTAATTCGAACTCAGGACACTAAACCTAGAATATTAGACCGCAAATAAGAGCCATGGATCCCAAATAAGCACTCCGGACGTATTTGAACTTAAAATCTAGACCTTTGGACCGAAATCTGGGCTTTGGACCGCAAATTCAAAACTTTGGACACGAAATAAGAACACCGGACTCCAAATCTAGAACTTTGGACCCTAAAGTAGAACTTGGGTCCCAAAATCTGTAAGTTTTATCATTAAGTAAGAACTTAGGACCCAAAATCTAGAACCTTTGACACCCAATATACAACTTTGAAAAGCAAAAGAGAAACTAGGTCTGCAAAATATAAAAACTCTAGGCCATTAAGCCAGAAGTTTTTATCCTAAATGTAGAATATTGTCTCGTAAATAAGAACTTTCAACTCCAAGTAAAGGGCTTAAAACCGCTAATCTAGAACAAATGAAACCATGTCTAGGATTCTAGACCTCAAGTACGAACTTTACGGATATAGAACTTTGACCCCCCAAATCATGAACCTTGGACCTAAACTCTTGATATTTTGATGCCTAATAAGAACCAAGGACCCCAAATCTATAACTTCGGACCCCTAAAAAGATTTTAGGCTAACAAACTAGAACATTGGGCCAAAAATCTAGAACTTTGGATTCGTATTAAGAATTTTAGACTTTAAATCTAGATATGAAGCCCCGTATAAGAACTAGGGACCTAGAATGTAGAGCAATGAACCCAAAACGTGAAACTATGATCACCTAATAACAACTTAGGACCGACAAACTAAAACTCCAAACTCCTAAACTAGAACTTGGACATTAAATTTGGAAATTCGTACGCCATTATATGCAAAATCTATTGATTGGACCCCGAATACTAACTTAAGACTAAAAATAAGAAGTAAAGCACCAAAACTACAACGTTGGACGTCTAGAAGAACATAAGACACTAAATCTAGAACTTAGATATCGAAATCAAAACTTAGGACCCTAAACCTATAAACTTGGACCACATCTAAGAGCTTAAGATTCTAAATAAGATCATTGGAAATATAACCTAAAACTTAAAATCTCAAACCTTAAAATTACGATCCCGATTTACAACCTTGGATCTCAGATCTAAATATGTAGCCTAAATAAGAACATAGGACTCCAAACCTTGAATTTTTATCCTAAATAACGGCTTAGAGCCCCAAATATGGAACTTTAACCCTAAAACATTAACTTTATACCCCAAATCTTGAACTTTGTATCGATAATACAAACTTAGAATCCCCATTCTAGAATATTTTATCCTAAATTGAAATTATATACTCCAAATAAAAAGTTTAAACCGGTTATCTTGATCTTAAGACATCGAAATTGGAACGTTGGACGACAAAATATAAATTTGGACAATTACTCTATGACTTTGGTCCCCAAATTACTTAGGATGCCAAATTAGAACTAAGGTCCCAAAATAAGAATTATGACCTAAAATAAGAACTTCGGACACCTAATTCGAACTCAGGACACTAAACCTAGAATATTAGACCGCAAATAAGAGCCATGGATCCCAAATAAGCACTCCGGACGTATTTGAACTTAAAATCTAGACCTTTGGACCGAAATCTGGGCTTTGGACCGCAAATTCAAAACTTTGGACACGAAATAAGAACACCGGACTCCAAATCTAGAACTTTGGACCCTAAAGTAGAACTTGGGTCCCAAAATCTGTAAGTTTTATCATTAAGTAAGAACTTAGGACCCAAAATCTAGAACCTTTGACACCCAATATACAACTTTGAAAAGCAAAAGAGAAACTAGGTCTGCAAAATATAAAAACTCTAGGCCATTAAGCCAGAAGTTTTTATCCTAAATGTAGAATATTGTCTCGTAAATAAGAACTTTCAACTCCAAGTAAAGGGCTTAAAACCGCTAATCTAGAACAAATGAAACCATGTCTAGGATTCTAGACCTCAAGTACGAACTTTACGGATATAGAACTTTGACCCCCCAAATCATGAACCTTGGACCTAAACTCTTGATATTTTGATGCCTAATAAGAACCAAGGACCCCAAATCTATAACTTCGGACCCCTAAAAAGATTTTAGGCTAACAAACTAGAACATTGGGCCAAAAATCTAGAACTTTGGATTCGTATTAAGAATTTTAGACTTTAAATCTAGATATGAAGCCCCGTATAAGAACTAGGGACCTAGAATGTAGAGCAATGAACCCAAAACGTGAAACTATGATCACCTAATAACAACTTAGGACCGACAAACTAAAACTCCAAACTCCTAAACTAGAACTTGGACATTAAATTTGGAAATTCGTACGCCATTATATGCAAAATCTATTGATTGGACCCCGAATACTAACTTAAGACTAAAAATAAGAAGTAAAGCACCAAAACTACAACGTTGGACGTCTAGAAGAACATAAGACACTAAATCTAGAACTTAGATATCGAAATCAAAACTTAGGACCCTAAACCTATAAACTTGGACCACATCTAAGAGCTTAAGATTCTAAATAAGATCATTGGAAATATAACCTAAAACTTAAAATCTCAAACCTTAAAATTACGATCCCGATTTACAACCTTGGATCTCAGATCTAAATATGTAGCCTAAATAAGAACATAGGACTCCAAACCTTGAATTTTTATCCTAAATAACGGCTTAGAGCCCCAAATATGGAACTTTAACCCTAAAACATTAACTTTATACCCCAAATCTTGAACTTTGTATCGATAATACAAACTTAGAATCCCCATTCTAGAATATTTTATCCTAAATTGAAATTATATACTCCAAATAAAAAGTTTAAACCGGTTATCTTGATCTTAAGACATCGAAATTGGAACGTTGGACGACAAAATATAAATTTGGACAATTACTCTATGACTTTGGTCCCCAAATTACTTAGGATGCCAAATTAGAACTAAGGTCCCAAAATAAGAATTATGACCTAAAATAAGAACTTCGGACACCTAATTCGAACTCAGGACACTAAACCTAGAATATTAGACCGCAAATAAGAGCCATGGATCCCAAATAAGCACTCCGGACGTATTTGAACTTAAAATCTAGACCTTTGGACCGAAATCTGGGCTTTGGACCGCAAATTCAAAACTTTGGACACGAAATAAGAACACCGGACTCCAAATCTAGAACTTTGGACCCTAAAGTAGAACTTGGGTCCCAAAATCTGTAAGTTTTATCATTAAGTAAGAACTTAGGACCCAAAATCTAGAACCTTTGACACCCAATATACAACTTTGAAAAGCAAAAGAGAAACTAGGTCTGCAAAATATAAAAACTCTAGGCCATTAAGCCAGAAGTTTTTATCCTAAATGTAGAATATTGTCTCGTAAATAAGAACTTTCAACTCCAAGTAAAGGGCTTAAAACCGCTAATCTAGAACAAATGAAACCATGTCTAGGATTCTAGACCTCAAGTACGAACTTTACGGATATAGAACTTTGACCCCCCAAATCATGAACCTTGGACCTAAACTCTTGATATTTTGATGCCTAATAAGAACCAAGGACCCCAAATCTATAACTTCGGACCCCTAAAAAGATTTTAGGCTAACAAACTAGAACATTGGGCCAAAAATCTAGAACTTTGGATTCGTATTAAGAATTTTAGACTTTAAATCTAGATATGAAGCCCCGTATAAGAACTAGGGACCTAGAATGTAGAGCAATGAACCCAAAACGTGAAACTATGATCACCTAATAACAACTTAGGACCGACAAACTAAAACTCCAAACTCCTAAACTAGAACTTGGACATTAAATTTGGAAATTCGTACGCCATTATATGCAAAATCTATTAATTGGACCCCGAATACTAACTTAAGACTAAAAATAAGAAGTAAAGCACCAAAACTACAACGTTGGACGTCTAGAAGAACATAAGACACTAAATCTAGAACTTAGATATCGAAATCAAAACTTAGGACCCTAAACCTATAAACTTGGACCACATCTAAGAGCTTAAGATTCTAAATAAGATCATTGGAAATATAACCTAAAACTTAAAATCTCAAACCTTAAAATTACGATCCCGATTTACAACCTTGGATCTCAGATCTAAATATGTAGCCTAAATAAGAACATAGGACTCCAAACCTTGAATTTTTATCCTAAATAACGGCTTAGAGCCCCAAATATGGAACTTTAACCCTAAAACATTAACTTTATACCCCAAATCTTGAACTTTGTATCGATAATACAAACTTAGAATCCCCATTCTAGAATATTTTATCCTAAATTGAAATTATATACTCCAAATAAAAAGTTTAAACCGGTTATCTTGATCTTAAGACATCGAAATTGGAACGTTGGACGACAAAATATAAATTTGGACAATTACTCTATGACTTTGGTCCCCAAATTACTTAGGATGCCAAATTAGAACTAAGGTCCCAAAATAAGAATTATGACCTAAAATAAGAACTTCGGACACCTAATTCGAACTCAGGACACTAAACCTAGAATATTAGACCGCAAATAAGAGCCATGGATCCCAAATAAGCACTCCGGACGTATTTGAACTTAAAATCTAGACCTTTGGACCGAAATCTGGGCTTTGGACCGCAAATTCAAAACTTTGGACACGAAATAAGAACACCGGACTCCAAATCTAGAACTTTGGACCCTAAAGTAGAACTTGGGTCCCAAAATCTGTAAGTTTTATCATTAAGTAAGAACTTAGGACCCAAAATCTAGAACCTTTGACACCCAATATACAACTTTGAAAAGCAAAAGAGAAACTAGGTCTGCAAAATATAAAAACTCTAGGCCATTAAGCCAGAAGTTTTTATCCTAAATGTAGAATATTGTCTCGTAAATAAGAACTTTCAACTCCAAGTAAAGGGCTTAAAACCGCTAATCTAGAACAAATGAAACCATGTCTAGGATTCTAGACCTCAAGTACGAACTTTACGGATATAGAACTTTGACCCCCCAAATCATGAACCTTGGACCTAAACTCTTGATATTTTGATGCCTAATAAGAACCAAGGACCCCAAATCTATAACTTCGGACCCCTAAAAAGATTTTAGGCTAACAAACTAGAACATTGGGCCAAAAATCTAGAACTTTGGATTCGTATTAAGAATTTTAGACTTTAAATCTAGATATGAAGCCCCGTATAAGAACTAGGGACCTAGAATGTAGAGCAATGAACCCAAAACGTGAAACTATGATCACCTAATAACAACTTAGGACCGACAAACTAAAACTCCAAACTCCTAAACTAGAACTTGGACATTAAATTTGGAAATTCGTACGCCATTATATGCAAAATCTATTGATTGGACCCCGAATACTAACTTAAGACTAAAAATAAGAAGTAAAGCACCAAAACTACAACGTTGGACGTCTAGAAGAACATAAGACACTAAATCTAGAACTTAGATATCGAAATCAAAACTTAGGACCCTAAACCTATAAACTTGGACCACATCTAAGAGCTTAAGATTCTAAATAAGATCATTGGAAATATAACCTAAAACTTAAAATCTCAAACCTTAAAATTACGATCCCGATTTACAACCTTGGATCTCAGATCTAAATATGTAGCCTAAATAAGAACATAGGACTCCAAACCTTGAATTTTTATCCTAAATAACGGCTTAGAGCCCCAAATATGGAACTTTAACCCTAAAACATTAACTTTATACCCCAAATCTTGAACTTTGTATCGATAATACAAACTTAGAATCCCCATTCTAGAATATTTTATCCTAAATTGAAATTATATACTCCAAATAAAAAGTTTAAACCGGTTATCTTGATCTTAAGACATCGAAATTGGAACGTTGGACGACAAAATATAAATTTGGACAATTACTCTATGACTTTGGTCCCCAAATTACTTAGGATGCCAAATTAGAACTAAGGTCCCAAAATAAGAATTATGACCTAAAATAAGAACTTCGGACACCTAATTCGAACTCAGGACACTAAACCTAGAATATTAGACCGCAAATAAGAGCCATGGATCCCAAATAAGCACTCCGGACGTATTTGAACTTAAAATCTAGACCTTTGGACCGAAATCTGGGCTTTGGACCGCAAATTCAAAACTTTGGACACGAAATAAGAACACCGGACTCCAAATCTAGAACTTTGGACCCTAAAGTAGAACTTGGGTCCCAAAATCTGTAAGTTTTATCATTAAGTAAGAACTTAGGACCCAAAATCTAGAACCTTTGACACCCAATATACAACTTTGAAAAGCAAAAGAGAAACTAGGTCTGCAAAATATAAAAACTCTAGGCCATTAAGCCAGAAGTTTTTATCCTAAATGTAGAATATTGTCTCGTAAATAAGAACTTTCAACTCCAAGTAAAGGGCTTAAAACCGCTAATCTAGAACAAATGAAACCATGTCTAGGATTCTAGACCTCAAGTACGAACTTTACGGATATAGAACTTTGACCCCCCAAATCATGAACCTTGGACCTAAACTCTTGATATTTTGATGCCTAATAAGAACCAAGGACCCCAAATCTATAACTTCGGACCCCTAAAAAGATTTTAGGCTAACAAACTAGAACATTGGGCCAAAAATCTAGAACTTTGGATTCGTATTAAGAATTTTAGACTTTAAATCTAGATATGAAGCCCCGTATAAGAACTAGGGACCTAGAATGTAGAGCAATGAACCCAAAACGTGAAACTATGATCACCTAATAACAACTTAGGACCGACAAACTAAAACTCCAAACTCCTAAACTAGAACTTGGACATTAAATTTGGAAATTCGTACGCCATTATATGCAAAATCTATTGATTGGACCCCGAATACTAACTTAAGACTAAAAATAAGAAGTAAAGCACCAAAACTACAACGTTGGACGTCTAGAAGAACATAAGACACTAAATCTAGAACTTAGATATCGAAATCAAAACTTAGGACCCTAAACCTATAAACTTGGACCACATCTAAGAGCTTAAGATTCTAAATAAGATCATTGGAAATATAACCTAAAACTTAAAATCTCAAACCTTAAAATTACGATCCCGATTTACAACCTTGGATCTCAGATCTAAATATGTAGCCTAAATAAGAACATAGGACTCCAAACCTTGAATTTTTATCCTAAATAACGGCTTAGAGCCCCAAATATGGAACTTTAACCCTAAAACATTAACTTTATACCCCAAATCTTGAACTTTGTATCGATAATACAAACTTAGAATCCCCATTCTAGAATATTTTATCCTAAATTGAAATTATATACTCCAAATAAAAAGTTTAAACCGGTTATCTTGATCTTAAGACATCGAAATTGGAACGTTGGACGACAAAATATAAATTTGGACAATTACTCTATGACTTTGGTCCCCAAATTACTTAGGATGCCAAATTAGAACTAAGGTCCCAAAATAAGAATTATGACCTAAAATAAGAACTTCGGACACCTAATTCGAACTCAGGACACTAAACCTAGAATATTAGACCGCAAATAAGAGCCATGGATCCCAAATAAGCACTCCGGACGTATTTGAACTTAAAATCTAGACCTTTGGACCGAAATCTGGGCTTTGGACCGCAAATTCAAAACTTTGGACACGAAATAAGAACACCGGACTCCAAATCTAGAACTTTGGACCCTAAAGTAGAACTTGGGTCCCAAAATCTGTAAGTTTTATCATTAAGTAAGAACTTAGGACCCAAAATCTAGAACCTTTGACACCCAATATACAACTTTGAAAAGCAAAAGAGAAACTAGGTCTGCAAAATATAAAAACTCTAGGCCATTAAGCCAGAAGTTTTTATCCTAAATGTAGAATATTGTCTCGTAAATAAGAACTTTCAACTCCAAGTAAAGGGCTTAAAACCGCTAATCTAGAACAAATGAAACCATGTCTAGGATTCTAGACCTCAAGTACGAACTTTACGGATATAGAACTTTGACCCCCCAAATCATGAACCTTGGACCTAAACTCTTGATATTTTGATGCCTAATAAGAACCAAGGACCCCAAATCTATAACTTCGGACCCCTAAAAAGATTTTAGGCTAACAAACTAGAACATTGGGCCAAAAATCTAGAACTTTGGATTCGTATTAAGAATTTTAGACTTTAAATCTAGATATGAAGCCCCGTATAAGAACTAGGGACCTAGAATGTAGAGCAATGAACCCAAAACGTGAAACTATGATCACCTAATAACAACTTAGGACCGACAAACTAAAACTCCAAACTCCTAAACTAGAACTTGGACATTAAATTTGGAAATTCGTACGCCATTATATGCAAAATCTATTGATTGGACCCCGAATACTAACTTAAGACTAAAAATAAGAAGTAAAGCACCAAAACTACAACGTTGGACGTCTAGAAGAACATAAGACACTAAATCTAGAACTTAGATATCGAAATCAAAACTTAGGACCCTAAACCTATAAACTTGGACCACATCTAAGAGCTTAAGATTCTAAATAAGATCATTGGAAATATAACCTAAAACTTAAAATCTCAAACCTTAAAATTACGATCCCGATTTACAACCTTGGATCTCAGATCTAAATATGTAGCCTAAATAAGAACATAGGACTCCAAACCTTGAATTTTTATCCTAAATAACGGCTTAGAGCCCCAAATATGGAACTTTAACCCTAAAACATTAACTTTATACCCCAAATCTTGAACTTTGTATCGATAATACAAACTTAGAATCCCCATTCTAGAATATTTTATCCTAAATTGAAATTATATACTCCAAATAAAAAGTTTAAACCGGTTATCTTGATCTTAAGACATCGAAATTGGAACGTTGGACGACAAAATATAAATTTGGACAATTACTCTATGACTTTGGTCCCCAAATTACTTAGGATGCCAAATTAGAACTAAGGTCCCAAAATAAGAATTATGACCTAAAATAAGAACTTCGGACACCTAATTCGAACTCAGGACACTAAACCTAGAATATTAGACCGCAAATAAGAGCCATGGATCCCAAATAAGCACTCCGGACGTATTTGAACTTAAAATCTAGACCTTTGGACCGAAATCTGGGCTTTGGACCGCAAATTCAAAACTTTGGACACGAAATAAGAACACCGGACTCCAAATCTAGAACTTTGGACCCTAAAGTAGAACTTGGGTCCCAAAATCTGTAAGTTTTATCATTAAGTAAGAACTTAGGACCCAAAATCTAGAACCTTTGACACCCAATATACAACTTTGAAAAGCAAAAGAGAAACTAGGTCTGCAAAATATAAAAACTCTAGGCCATTAAGCCAGAAGTTTTTATCCTAAATGTAGAATATTGTCTCGTAAATAAGAACTTTCAACTCCAAGTAAAGGGCTTAAAACCGCTAATCTAGAACAAATGAAACCATGTCTAGGATTCTAGACCTCAAGTACGAACTTTACGGATATAGAACTTTGACCCCCCAAATCATGAACCTTGGACCTAAACTCTTGATATTTTGATGCCTAATAAGAACCAAGGACCCCAAATCTATAACTTCGGACCCCTAAAAAGATTTTAGGCTAACAAACTAGAACATTGGGCCAAAAATCTAGAACTTTGGATTCGTATTAAGAATTTTAGACTTTAAATCTAGATATGAAGCCCCGTATAAGAACTAGGGACCTAGAATGTAGAGCAATGAACCCAAAACGTGAAACTATGATCACCTAATAACAACTTAGGACCGACAAACTAAAACTCCAAACTCCTAAACTAGAACTTGGACATTAAATTTGGAAATTCGTACGCCATTATATGCAAAATCTATTGATTGGACCCCGAATACTAACTTAAGACTAAAAATAAGAAGTAAAGCACCAAAACTACAACGTTGGACGTCTAGAAGAACATAAGACACTAAATCTAGAACTTAGATATCGAAATCAAAACTTAGGACCCTAAACCTATAAACTTGGACCACATCTAAGAGCTTAAGATTCTAAATAAGATCATTGGAAATATAACCTAAAACTTAAAATCTCAAACCTTAAAATTACGATCCCGATTTACAACCTTGGATCTCAGATCTAAATATGTAGCCTAAATAAGAACATAGGACTCCAAACCTTGAATTTTTATCCTAAATAACGGCTTAGAGCCCCAAATATGGAACTTTAACCCTAAAACATTAACTTTATACCCCAAATCTTGAACTTTGTATCGATAATACAAACTTAGAATCCCCATTCTAGAATATTTTATCCTAAATTGAAATTATATACTCCAAATAAAAAGTTTAAACCGGTTATCTTGATCTTAAGACATCGAAATTGGAACGTTGGACGACAAAATATAAATTTGGACAATTACTCTATGACTTTGGTCCCCAAATTACTTAGGATGCCAAATTAGAACTAAGGTCCCAAAATAAGAATTATGACCTAAAATAAGAACTTCGGACACCTAATTCGAACTCAGGACACTAAACCTAGAATATTAGACCGCAAATAAGAGCCATGGATCCCAAATAAGCACTCCGGACGTATTTGAACTTAAAATCTAGACCTTTGGACCGAAATCTGGGCTTTGGACCGCAAATTCAAAACTTTGGACACGAAATAAGAACACCGGACTCCAAATCTAGAACTTTGGACCCTAAAGTAGAACTTGGGTCCCAAAATCTGTAAGTTTTATCATTAAGTAAGAACTTAGGACCCAAAATCTAGAACCTTTGACACCCAATATACAACTTTGAAAAGCAAAAGAGAAACTAGGTCTGCAAAATATAAAAACTCTAGGCCATTAAGCCAGAAGTTTTTATCCTAAATGTAGAATATTGTCTCGTAAATAAGAACTTTCAACTCCAAGTAAAGGGCTTAAAACCGCTAATCTAGAACAAATGAAACCATGTCTAGGATTCTAGACCTCAAGTACGAACTTTACGGATATAGAACTTTGACCCCCCAAATCATGAACCTTGGACCTAAACTCTTGATATTTTGATGCCTAATAAGAACCAAGGACCCCAAATCTATAACTTCGGACCCCTAAAAAGATTTTAGGCTAACAAACTAGAACATTGGGCCAAAAATCTAGAACTTTGGATTCGTATTAAGAATTTTAGACTTTAAATCTAGATATGAAGCCCCGTATAAGAACTAGGGACCTAGAATGTAGAGCAATGAACCCAAAACGTGAAACTATGATCACCTAATAACAACTTAGGACCGACAAACTAAAACTCCAAACTCCTAAACTAGAACTTGGACATTAAATTTGGAAATTCGTACGCCATTATATGCAAAATCTATTGATTGGACCCCGAATACTAACTTAAGACTAAAAATAAGAAGTAAAGCACCAAAACTACAACGTTGGACGTCTAGAAGAACATAAGACACTAAATCTAGAACTTAGATTTCGAAATCAAAACTTAGGACCCTAAACCTATAAACTTGGACCACATCTAAGAGCTTAAGATTCTAAATAAGATCATTGGAAATATAACCTAAAACTTAAAATCTCAAACCTTAAAATTACGATCCCGATTTACAACCTTGGATCTCAGATCTAAATATGTAGCCTAAATAAGAACATAGGACTCCAAACCTTGAATTTTTATCCTAAATAACGGCTTAGAGCCCCAAATATGGAACTTTAACCCTAAAACATTAACTTTATACCCCAAATCTTGAACTTTGTATCGATAATACAAACTTAGAATCCCCATTCTAGAATATTTTATCCTAAATTGAAATTATATACTCCAAATAAAAAGTTTAAACCGGTTATCTTGATCTTAAGACATCGAAATTGGAACGTTGGACGACAAAATATAAATTTGGACAATTACTCTATGACTTTGGTCCCCAAATTACTTAGGATGCCAAATTAGAACTAAGGTCCCAAAATAAGAATTATGACCTAAAATAAGAACTTCGGACACCTAATTCGAACTCAGGACACTAAACCTAGAATATTAGACCGCAAATAAGAGCCATGGATCCCAAATAAGCACTCCGGACGTATTTGAACTTAAAATCTAGACCTTTGGACCGAAATCTGGGCTTTGGACCGCAAATTCAAAACTTTGGACACGAAATAAGAACACCGGACTCCAAATCTAGAACTTTGGACCCTAAAGTAGAACTTGGGTCCCAAAATCTGTAAGTTTTATCATTAAGTAAGAACTTAGGACCCAAAATCTAGAACCTTTGACACCCAATATACAACTTTGAAAAGCAAAAGAGAAACTAGGTCTGCAAAATATAAAAACTCTAGGCCATTAAGCCAGAAGTTTTTATCCTAAATGTAGAATATTGTCTCGTAAATAAGAACTTTCAACTCCAAGTAAAGGGCTTAAAACCGCTAATCTAGAACAAATGAAACCATGTCTAGGATTCTAGACCTCAAGTACGAACTTTACGGATATAGAACTTTGACCCCCCAAATCATGAACCTTGGACCTAAACTCTTGATATTTTGATGCCTAATAAGAACCAAGGACCCCAAATCTATAACTTCGGACCCCTAAAAAGATTTTAGGCTAACAAACTAGAACATTGGGCCAAAAATCTAGAACTTTGGATTCGTATTAAGAATTTTAGACTTTAAATCTAGATATGAAGCCCCGTATAAGAACTAGGGACCTAGAATGTAGAGCAATGAACCCAAAACGTGAAACTATGATCACCTAATAACAACTTAGGACCGACAAACTAAAACTCCAAACTCCTAAACTAGAACTTGGACATTAAATTTGGAAATTCGTACGCCATTATATGCAAAATCTATTGATTGGACCCCGAATACTAACTTAAGACTAAAAATAAGAAGTAAAGCACCAAAACTACAACGTTGGACGTCTAGAAGAACATAAGACACTAAATCTAGAACTTAGATATCGAAATCAAAACTTAGGACCCTAAACCTATAAACTTGGACCACATCTAAGAGCTTAAGATTCTAAATAAGATCATTGGAAATATAACCTAAAACTTAAAATCTCAAACCTTAAAATTACGATCCCGATTTACAACCTTGGATCTCAGATCTAAATATGTAGCCTAAATAAGAACATAGGACTCCAAACCTTGAATTTTTATCCTAAATAACGGCTTAGAGCCCCAAATATGGAACTTTAACCCTAAAACATTAACTTTATACCCCAAATCTTGAACTTTGTATCGATAATACAAACTTAGAATCCCCATTCTAGAATATTTTATCCTAAATTGAAATTATATACTCCAAATAAAAAGTTTAAACCGGTTATCTTGATCTTAAGACATCGAAATTGGAACGTTGGACGACAAAATATAAATTTGGACAATTACTCTATGACTTTGGTCCCCAAATTACTTAGGATGCCAAATTAGAACTAAGGTCCCAAAATAAGAATTATGACCTAAAATAAGAACTTCGGACACCTAATTCGAACTCAGGACACTAAACCTAGAATATTAGACCGCAAATAAGAGCCATGGATCCCAAATAAGCACTCCGGACGTATTTGAACTTAAAATCTAGACCTTTGGACCGAAATCTGGGCTTTGGACCGCAAATTCAAAACTTTGGACACGAAATAAGAACACCGGACTCCAAATCTATAACTTTGGACCCTAAAGTAGAACTTGGGTCCCAAAATCTGTAAGTTTTATCATTAAGTAAGAACTTAGGACCCAAAATCTAGAACCTTTGACACCCAATATACAACTTTGAAAAGCAAAAGAGAAACTAGGTCTGCAAAATATAAAAACTCTAGGCCATTAAGCCAGAAGTTTTTATCCTAAATGTAGAATATTGTCTCGTAAATAAGAACTTTCAACTCCAAGTAAAGGGCTTAAAACCGCTAATCTAGAACAAATGAAACCATGTCTAGGATTCTAGACCTCAAGTACGAACTTTACGGATATAGAACTTTGACCCCCCAAATCATGAACCTTGGACCTAAACTCTTGATATTTTGATGCCTAATAAGAACCAAGGACCCCAAATCTATAACTTCGGACCCCTAAAAAGATTTTAGGCTAACAAACTAGAACATTGGGCCAAAAATCTAGAACTTTGGATTCGTATTAAGAATTTTAGACTTTAAATCTAGATATGAAGCCCCGTATAAGAACTAGGGACCTAGAATGTAGAGCAATGAACCCAAAACGTGAAACTATGATCACCTAATAACAACTTAGGACCGACAAACTAAAACTCCAAACTCCTAAACTAGAACTTGGACATTAAATTTGGAAATTCGTACGCCATTATATGCAAAATCTATTGATTGGACCCCGAATACTAACTTAAGACTAAAAATAAGAAGTAAAGCACCAAAACTACAACGTTGGACGTCTAGAAGAACATAAGACACTAAATCTAGAACTTAGATATCGAAATCAAAACTTAGGACCCTAAACCTATAAACTTGGACCACATCTAAGAGCTTAAGATTCTAAATAAGATCATTGGAAATATAACCTAAAACTTAAAATCTCAAACCTTAAAATTACGATCCCGATTTACAACCTTGGATCTCAGATCTAAATATGTAGCCTAAATAAGAACATAGGACTCCAAACCTTGAATTTTTATCCTAAATAACGGCTTAGAGCCCCAAATATGGAACTTTAACCCTAAAACATTAACTTTATACCCCAAATCTTGAACTTTGTATCGATAATACAAACTTAGAATCCCCATTCTAGAATATTTTATCCTAAATTGAAATTATATACTCCAAATAAAAAGTTTAAACCGGTTATCTTGATCTTAAGACATCGAAATTGGAACGTTGGACGACAAAATATAAATTTGGACAATTACTCTATGACTTTGGTCCCCAAATTACTTAGGATGCCAAATTAGAACTAAGGTCCCAAAATAAGAATTATGACCTAAAATAAGAACTTCGGACACCTAATTCGAACTCAGGACACTAAACCTAGAATATTAGACCGCAAATAAGAGCCATGGATCCCAAATAAGCACTCCGGACGTATTTGAACTTAAAATCTAGACCTTTGGACCGAAATCTGGGCTTTGGACCGCAAATTCAAAACTTTGGACACGAAATAAGAACACCGGACTCCAAATCTAGAACTTTGGACCCTAAAGTAGAACTTGGGTCCCAAAATCTGTAAGTTTTATCATTAAGTAAGAACTTAGGACCCAAAATCTAGAACCTTTGACACCCAATATACAACTTTGAAAAGCAAAAGAGAAACTAGGTCTGCAAAATATAAAAACTCTAGGCCATTAAGCCAGAAGTTTTTATCCTAAATGTAGAATATTGTCTCGTAAATAAGAACTTTCAACTCCAAGTAAAGGGCTTAAAACCGCTAATCTAGAACAAATGAAACCATGTCTAGGATTCTAGACCTCAAGTACGAACTTTACGGATATAGAACTTTGACCCCCCAAATCATGAACCTTGGACCTAAACTCTTGATATTTTGATGCCTAATAAGAACCAAGGACCCCAAATCTATAACTTCGGACCCCTAAAAAGATTTTAGGCTAACAAACTAGAACATTGGGCCAAAAATCTAGAACTTTGGATTCGTATTAAGAATTTTAGACTTTAAATCTAGATATGAAGCCCCGTATAAGAACTAGGGACCTAGAATGTAGAACAATGAACCCAAAACGTGAAACTATGATCACCTAATAACAACTTAGGACCGACAAACTAAAACTCCAAACTCCTAAACTAGAACTTGGACATTAAATTTGGAAATTCGTACGCCATTATATGCAAAATCTATTGATTGGACCCCGAATACTAACTTAAGACTAAAAATAAGAAGTAAAGCACCAAAACTACAACGTTGGACGTCTAGAAGAACATAAGACACTAAATCTAGAACTTAGATATCGAAATCAAAACTTAGGACCCTAAACCTATAAACTTGGACCACATCTAAGAGCTTAAGATTCTAAATAAGATCATTGGAAATATAACCTAAAACTTAAAATCTCAAACCTTAAAATTACGATCCCGATTTACAACCTTGGATCTCAGATCTAAATATGTAGCCTAAATAAGAACATAGGACTCCAAACCTTGAATTTTTATCCTAAATAACGGCTTAGAGCCCCAAATATGGAACTTTAACCCTAAAACATTAACTTTATACCCCAAATCTTGAACTTTGTATCGATAATACAAACTTAGAATCCCCATTCTAGAATATTTTATCCTAAATTGAAATTATATACTCCAAATAAAAAGTTTAAACCGGTTATCTTGATCTTAAGACATCGAAATTGGAACGTTGGACGACAAAATATAAATTTGGACAATTACTCTATGACTTTGGTCCCCAAATTACTTAGGATGCCAAATTAGAACTAAGGTCCCAAAATAAGAATTATGACCTAAAATAAGAACTTCGGACACCTAATTCGAACTCAGGACACTAAACCTAGAATATTAGACCGCAAATAAGAGCCATGGATCCCAAATAAGCACTCCGGACGTATTTGAACTTAAAATCTAGACCTTTGGACCGAAATCTGGGCTTTGGACCGCAAATTCAAAACTTTGGACACGAAATAAGAACACCGGACTCCAAATCTAGAACTTTGGACCCTAAAGTAGAACTTGGGTCCCAAAATCTGTAAGTTTTATCATTAAGTAAGAACTTAGGACCCAAAATCTAGAACCTTTGACACCCAATATACAACTTTGAAAAGCAAAAGAGAAACTAGGTCTGCAAAATATAAAAACTCTAGGCCATTAAGCCAGAAGTTTTTATCCTAAATGTAGAATATTGTCTCGTAAATAAGAACTTTCAACTCCAAGTAAAGGGCTTAAAACCGCTAATCTAGAACAAATGAAACCATGTCTAGGATTCTAGACCTCAAGTACGAACTTTACGGATATAGAACTTTGACCCCCCAAATCATGAACCTTGGACCTAAACTCTTGATATTTTGATGCCTAATAAGAACCAAGGACCCCAAATCTATAACTTCGGACCCCTAAAAAGATTTTAGGCTAACAAACTAGAACATTGGGCCAAAAATCTAGAACTTTGGATTCGTATTAAGAATTTTAGACTTTAAATCTAGATATGAAGCCCCGTATAAGAACTAGGGACCTAGAATGTAGAACAATGAACCCAAAACGTGAAACTATGATCACCTAATAACAACTTAGGACCGACAAACTAAAACTCCAAACTCCTAAACTAGAACTTGGACATTAAATTTGGAAATTCGTACGCCATTATATGCAAAATCTATTGATTGGACCCCGAATACTAACTTAAGACTAAAAATAAGAAGTAAAGCACCAAAACTACAACGTTGGACGTCTAGAAGAACATAAGACACTAAATCTAGAACTTAGATATCGAAATCAAAACTTAGGACCCTAAACCTATAAACTTGGACCACATCTAAGAGCTTAAGATTCTAAATAAGATCATTGGAAATATAACCTAAAACTTAAAATCTCAAACCTTAAAATTACGATCCCGATTTACAACCTTGGATCTCAGATCTAAATATGTAGCCTAAATAAGAACATAGGACTCCAAACCTTGAATTTTTATCCTAAATAACGGCTTAGAGCCCCAAATATGGAACTTTAACCCTAAAACATTAACTTTATACCCCAAATCTTGAACTTTGTATCGATAATACAAACTTAGAATCCCCATTCTAGAATATTTTATCCTAAATTGAAATTATATACTCCAAATAAAAAGTTTAAACCGGTTATCTTGATCTTAAGACATCGAAATTGGAACGTTGGACGACAAAATATAAATTTGGACAATTACTCTATGACTTTGGTCCCCAAATTACTTAGGATGCCAAATTAGAACTAAGGTCCCAAAATAAGAATTATGACCTAAAATAAGAACTTCGGACACCTAATTCGAACTCAGGACACTAAACCTAGAATATTAGACCGCAAATAAGAGCCATGGATCCCAAATAAGCACTCCGGACGTATTTGAACTTAAAATCTAGACCTTTGGACCGAAATCTGGGCTTTGGACCGCAAATTCAAAACTTTGGACACGAAATAAGAACACCGGACTCCAAATCTAGAACTTTGGACCCTAAAGTAGAACTTGGGTCCCAAAATCTGTAAGTTTTATCATTAAGTAAGAACTTAGGACCCAAAATCTAGAACCTTTGACACCCAATATACAACTTTGAAAAGCAAAAGAGAAACTAGGTCTGCAAAATATAAAAACTCTAGGCCATTAAGCCAGAAGTTTTTATCCTAAATGTAGAATATTGTCTCGTAAATAAGAACTTTCAACTCCAAGTAAAGGGCTTAAAACCGCTAATCTAGAACAAATGAAACCATGTCTAGGATTCTAGACCTCAAGTACGAACTTTACGGATATAGAACTTTGACCCCCCAAATCATGAACCTTGGACCTAAACTCTTGATATTTTGATGCCTAATAAGAACCAAGGACCCCAAATCTATAACTTCGGACCCCTAAAAAGATTTTAGGCTAACAAACTAGAACATTGGGCCAAAAATCTAGAACTTTGGATTCGTATTAAGAATTTTAGACTTTAAATCTAGATATGAAGCCCCGTATAAGAACTAGGGACCTAGAATGTAGAACAATGAACCCAAAACGTGAAACTATGATCACCTAATAACAACTTAGGACCGACAAACTAAAACTCCAAACTCCTAAACTAGAACTTGGACATTAAATTTGGAAATTCGTACGCCATTATATGCAAAATCTATTGATTGGACCCCGAATACTAACTTAAGACTAAAAATAAGAAGTAAAGCACCAAAACTACAACGTTGGACGTCTAGAAGAACATAAGACACTAAATCTAGAACTTAGATATCGAAATCAAAACTTAGGACCCTAAACCTATAAACTTGGACCACATCTAAGAGCTTAAGATTCTAAATAAGATCATTGGAAATATAACCTAAAACTTAAAATCTCAAACCTTAAAATTACGATCCCGATTTACAACCTTGGATCTCAGATCTAAATATGTAGCCTAAATAACAACATAGGACTCCAAACCTTGAATTTTTATCCTAAATAACGGCTTAGAGCCCCAAATATGGAACTTTAACCCTAAAACATTAACTTTATACCCCAAATCTTGAACTTTGTATCGATAATACAAACTTAGAATCCCCATTCTAGAATATTTTATCCTAAATTGAAATTATATACTCCAAATAAAAAGTTTAAACCGGTTATCTTGATCTTAAGACATCGAAATTGGAACGTTGGACGACAAAATATAAATTTGGACAATTACTCTATGACTTTGGTCCCCAAATTACTTAGGATGCCAAATTAGAACTAAGGTCCCAAAATAAGAATTATGACCTAAAATAAGAACTTCGGACACCTAATTCGAACTCAGGACACTAAACCTAGAATATTAGACCGCAAATAAGAGCCATGGATCCCAAATAAGCACTCCGGACGTATTTGAACTTAAAATCTAGACCTTTGGACCGAAATCTGGGCTTTGGACCGCAAATTCAAAACTTTGGACACGAAATAAGAACACCGGACTCCAAATCTAGAACTTTGGACCCTAAAGTAGAACTTGGGTCCCAAAATCTGTAAGTTTTATCATTAAGTAAGAACTTAGGACCCAAAATCTAGAACCTTTGACACCCAATATACAACTTTGAAAAGCAAAAGAGAAACTAGGTCTGCAAAATATAAAAACTCTAGGCCATTAAGCCAGAAGTTTTTATCCTAAATGTAGAATATTGTCTCGTAAATAAGAACTTTCAACTCCAAGTAAAGGGCTTAAAACCGCTAATCTAGAACAAATGAAACCATGTCTAGGATTCTAGACCTCAAGTACGAACTTTACGGATATAGAACTTTGACCCCCCAAATCATGAACCTTGGACCTAAACTCTTGATATTTTGATGCCTAATAAGAACCAAGGACCCCAAATCTATAACTTCGGACCCCTAAAAAGATTTTAGGCTAACAAACTAGAACATTGGGCCAAAAATCTAGAACTTTGGATTCGTATTAAGAATTTTAGACTTTAAATCTAGATATGAAGCCCCGTATAAGAACTAGGGACCTAGAATGTAGAACAATGAACCCAAAACGTGAAACTATGATCACCTAATAACAACTTAGGACCGACAAACTAAAACTCCAAACTCCTAAACTAGAACTTGGACATTAAATTTGGAAATTCGTACGCCATTATATGCAAAATCTATTGATTGGACCCCGAATACTAACTTAAGACTAAAAATAAGAAGTAAAGCACCAAAACTACAACGTTGGACGTCTAGAAGAACATAAGACACTAAATCTAGAACTTAGATATCGAAATCAAAACTTAGGACCCTAAACCTATAAACTTGGACCACATCTAAGAGCTTAAGATTCTAAATAAGATCATTGGAAATATAACCTAAAACTTAAAATCTCAAACCTTAAAATTACGATCCCGATTTACAACCTTGGATCTCAGATCTAAATATGTAGCCTAAATAACAACATAGGACTCCAAACCTTGAATTTTTATCCTAAATAACGGCTTAGAGCCCCAAATATGGAACTTTAACCCTAAAACATTAACTTTATACCCCAAATCTTGAACTTTGTATCGATAATACAAACTTAGAATCCCCATTCTAGAATATTTTATCCTAAATTGAAATTATATACTCCAAATAAAAAGTTTAAACCGGTTATCTTGATCTTAAGACATCGAAATTGGAACGTTGGACGACAAAATATAAATTTGGACAATTACTCTATGACTTTGGTCCCCAAATTACTTAGGATGCCAAATTAGAACTAAGGTCCCAAAATAAGAATTATGACCTAAAATAAGAACTTCGGACACCTAATTCGAACTCAGGACACTAAACCTAGAATATTAGACCGCAAATAAGAGCCATGGATCCCAAATAAGCACTCCGGACGTATTTGAACTTAAAATCTAGACCTTTGGACCGAAATCTGGGCTTTGGACCGCAAATTCAAAACTTTGGACACGAAATAAGAACACCGGACTCCAAATCTAGAACTTTGGACCCTAAAGTAGAACTTGGGTCCCAAAATCTGTAAGTTTTATCATTAAGTAAGAACTTAGGACCCAAAATCTAGAACCTTTGACACCCAATATACAACTTTGAAAAGCAAAAGAGAAACTAGGTCTGCAAAATATAAAAACTCTAGGCCATTAAGCCAGAAGTTTTTATCCTAAATGTAGAATATTGTCTCGTAAATAAGAACTTTCAACTCCAAGTAAAGGGCTTAAAACCGCTAATCTAGAACAAATGAAACCATGTCTAGGATTCTAGACCTCAAGTACGAACTTTACGGATATAGAACTTTGACCCCCCAAATCATGAACCTTGGACCTAAACTCTTGATATTTTGATGCCTAATAAGAACCAAGGACCCCAAATCTATAACTTCGGACCCCTAAAAAGATTTTAGGCTAACAAACTAGAACATTGGGCCAAAAATCTAGAACTTTGGATTCGTATTAAGAATTTTAGACTTTAAATCTAGATATGAAGCCCCGTATAAGAACTAGGGACCTAGAATGTAGAACAATGAACCCAAAACGTGAAACTATGATCACCTAATAACAACTTAGGACCGACAAACTAAAACTCCAAACTCCTAAACTAGAACTTGGACATTAAATTTGGAAATTCGTACGCCATTATATGCAAAATCTATTGATTGGACCCCGAATACTAACTTAAGACTAAAAATAAGAAGTAAAGCACCAAAACTACAACGTTGGACGTCTAGAAGAACATAAGACACTAAATCTAGAACTTAGATATCGAAATCAAAACTTAGGACCCTAAACCTATAAACTTGGACCACATCTAAGAGCTTAAGATTCTAAATAAGATCATTGGAAATATAACCTAAAACTTAAAATCTCAAACCTTAAAATTACGATCCCGATTTACAACCTTGGATCTCAGATCTAAATATGTAGCCTAAATAACAACATAGGACTCCAAACCTTGAATTTTTATCCTAAATAACGGCTTAGAGCCCCAAATATGGAACTTTAACCCTAAAACATTAACTTTATACCCCAAATCTTGAACTTTGTATCGATAATACAAACTTAGAATCCCCATTCTAGAATATTTTATCCTAAATTGAAATTATATACTCCAAATAAAAAGTTTAAACCGGTTATCTTGATCTTAAGACATCGAAATTGGAACGTTGGACGACAAAATATAAATTTGGACAATTACTCTATGACTTTGGTCCCCAAATTACTTAGGATGCCAAATTAGAACTAAGGTCCCAAAATAAGAATTATGACCTAAAATAAGAACTTCGGACACCTAATTCGAACTCAGGACACTAAACCTAGAATATTAGACCGCAAATAAGAGCCATGGATCCCAAATAAGCACTCCGGACGTATTTGAACTTAAAATCTAGACCTTTGGACCGAAATCTGGGCTTTGGACCGCAAATTCAAAACTTTGGACACGAAATAAGAACACCGGACTCCAAATCTAGAACTTTGGACCCTAAAGTAGAACTTGGGTCCCAAAATCTGTAAGTTTTATCATTAAGTAAGAACTTAGGACCCAAAATCTAGAACCTTTGACACCCAATATACAACTTTGAAAAGCAAAAGAGAAACTAGGTCTGCAAAATATAAAAACTCTAGGCCATTAAGCCAGAAGTTTTTATCCTAAATGTAGAATATTGTCTCGTAAATAAGAACTTTCAACTCCAAGTAAAGGGCTTAAAACCGCTAATCTAGAACAAATGAAACCATGTCTAGGATTCTAGACCTCAAGTACGAACTTTACGGATATAGAACTTTGACCCCCCAAATCATGAACCTTGGACCTAAACTCTTGATATTTTGATGCCTAATAAGAACCAAGGACCCCAAATCTATAACTTCGGACCCCTAAAAAGATTTTAGGCTAACAAACTAGAACATTGGGCCAAAAATCTAGAACTTTGGATTCGTATTAAGAATTTTAGACTTTAAATCTAGATATGAAGCCCCGTATAAGAACTAGGGACCTAGAATGTAGAACAATGAACCCAAAACGTGAAACTATGATCACCTAATAACAACTTAGGACCGACAAACTAAAACTCCAAACTCCTAAACTAGAACTTGGACATTAAATTTGGAAATTCGTACGCCATTATATGCAAAATCTATTGATTGGACCCCGAATACTAACTTAAGACTAAAAATAAGAAGTAAAGCACCAAAACTACAACGTTGGACGTCTAGAAGAACATAAGACACTAAATCTAGAACTTAGATATCGAAATCAAAACTTAGGACCCTAAACCTATAAACTTGGACCACATCTAAGAGCTTAAGATTCTAAATAAGATCATTGGAAATATAACCTAAAACTTAAAATCTCAAACCTTAAAATTACGATCCCGATTTACAACCTTGGATCTCAGATCTAAATATGTAGCCTAAATAACAACATAGGACTCCAAACCTTGAATTTTTATCCTAAATAACGGCTTAGAGCCCCAAATATGGAACTTTAACCCTAAAACATTAACTTTATACCCCAAATCTTGAACTTTGTATCGATAATACAAACTTAGAATCCCCATTCTAGAATATTTTATCCTAAATTGAAATTATATACTCCAAATAAAAAGTTTAAACCGGTTATCTTGATCTTAAGACATCGAAATTGGAACGTTGGACGACAAAATATAAATTTGGACAATTACTCTATGACTTTGGTCCCCAAATTACTTAGGATGCCAAATTAGAACTAAGGTCCCAAAATAAGAATTATGACCTAAAATAAGAACTTCGGACACCTAATTCGAACTCAGGACACTAAACCTAGAATATTAGACCGCAAATAAGAGCCATGGATCCCAAATAAGCACTCCGGACGTATTTGAACTTAAAATCTAGACCTTTGGACCGAAATCTGGGCTTTGGACCGCAAATTCAAAACTTTGGACACGAAATAAGAACACCGGACTCCAAATCTAGAACTTTGGACCCTAAAGTAGAACTTGGGTCCCAAAATCTGTAAGTTTTATCATTAAGTAAGAACTTAGGACCCAAAATCTAGAACCTTTGACACCCAATATACAACTTTGAAAAGCAAAAGAGAAACTAGGTCTGCAAAATATAAAAACTCTAGGCCATTAAGCCAGAAGTTTTTATCCTAAATGTAGAATATTGTCTCGTAAATAAGAACTTTCAACTCCAAGTAAAGGGCTTAAAACCGCTAATCTAGAACAAATGAAACCATGTCTAGGATTCTAGACCTCAAGTACGAACTTTACGGATATAGAACTTTGACCCCCCAAATCATGAACCTTGGACCTAAACTCTTGATATTTTGATGCCTAATAAGAACCAAGGACCCCAAATCTATAACTTCGGACCCCTAAAAAGATTTTAGGCTAACAAACTAGAACATTGGGCCAAAAATCTAGAACTTTGGATTCGTATTAAGAATTTTAGACTTTAAATCTAGATATGAAGCCCCGTATAAGAACTAGGGACCTAGAATGTAGAACAATGAACCCAAAACGTGAAACTATGATCACCTAATAACAACTTAGGACCGACAAACTAAAACTCCAAACTCCTAAACTAGAACTTGGACATTAAATTTGGAAATTCGTACGCCATTATATGCAAAATCTATTGATTGGACCCCGAATACTAACTTAAGACTAAAAATAAGAAGTAAAGCACCAAAACTACAACGTTGGACGTCTAGAAGAACATAAGACACTAAATCTAGAACTTAGATATCGAAATCAAAACTTAGGACCCTAAACCTATAAACTTGGACCACATCTAAGAGCTTAAGATTCTAAATAAGATCATTGGAAATATAACCTAAAACTTAAAATCTCAAACCTTAAAATTACGATCCCGATTTACAACCTTGGATCTCAGATCTAAATATGTAGCCTAAATAACAACATAGGACTCCAAACCTTGAATTTTTATCCTAAATAACGGCTTAGAGCCCCAAATATGGAACTTTAACCCTAAAACATTAACTTTATACCCCAAATCTTGAACTTTGTATCGATAATACAAACTTAGAATCCCCATTCTAGAATATTTTATCCTAAATTGAAATTATATACTCCAAATAAAAAGTTTAAACCGGTTATCTTGATCTTAAGACATCGAAATTGGAACGTTGGACGACAAAATATAAATTTGGACAATTACTCTATGACTTTGGTCCCCAAATTACTTAGGATGCCAAATTAGAACTAAGGTCCCAAAATAAGAATTATGACCTAAAATAAGAACTTCGGACACCTAATTCGAACTCAGGACACTAAACCTAGAATATTAGACCGCAAATAAGAGCCATGGATCCCAAATAAGCACTCCGGACGTATTTGAACTTAAAATCTAGACCTTTGGACCGAAATCTGGGCTTTGGACCGCAAATTCAAAACTTTGGACACGAAATAAGAACACCGGACTCCAAATCTAGAACTTTGGACCCTAAAGTAGAACTTGGGTCCCAAAATCTGTAAGTTTTATCATTAAGTAAGAACTTAGGACCCAAAATCTAGAACCTTTGACACCCAATATACAACTTTGAAAAGCAAAAGAGAAACTAGGTCTGCAAAATATAAAAACTCTAGGCCATTAAGCCAGAAGTTTTTATCCTAAATGTAGAATATTGTCTCGTAAATAAGAACTTTCAACTCCAAGTAAAGGGCTTAAAACCGCTAATCTAGAACAAATGAAACCATGTCTAGGATTCTAGACCTCAAGTACGAACTTTACGGATATAGAACTTTGACCCCCCAAATCATGAACCTTGGACCTAAACTCTTGATATTTTGATGCCTAATAAGAACCAAGGACCCCAAATCTATAACTTCGGACCCCTAAAAAGATTTTAGGCTAACAAACTAGAACATTGGGCCAAAAATCTAGAACTTTGGATTCGTATTAAGAATTTTAGACTTTAAATCTAGATATGAAGCCCCGTATAAGAACTAGGGACCTAGAATGTAGAACAATGAACCCAAAACGTGAAACTATGATCACCTAATAACAACTTAGGACCGACAAACTAAAACTCCAAACTCCTAAACTAGAACTTGGACATTAAATTTGGAAATTCGTACGCCATTATATGCAAAATCTATTGATTGGACCCCGAATACTAACTTAAGACTAAAAATAAGAAGTAAAGCACCAAAACTACAACGTTGGACGTCTAGAAGAACATAAGACACTAAATCTAGAACTTAGATATCGAAATCAAAACTTAGGACCCTAAACCTATAAACTTGGACCACATCTAAGAGCTTAAGATTCTAAATAAGATCATTGGAAATATAACCTAAAACTTAAAATCTCAAACCTTAAAATTACGATCCCGATTTACAACCTTGGATCTCAGATCTAAATATGTAGCCTAAATAACAACATAGGACTCCAAACCTTGAATTTTTATCCTAAATAACGGCTTAGAGCCCCAAATATGGAACTTTAACCCTAAAACATTAACTTTATACCCCAAATCTTGAACTTTGTATCGATAATACAAACTTAGAATCCCCATTCTAGAATATTTTATCCTAAATTGAAATTATATACTCCAAATAAAAAGTTTAAACCGGTTATCTTGATCTTAAGACATCGAAATTGGAACGTTGGACGACAAAATATAAATTTGGACAATTACTCTATGACTTTGGTCCCCAAATTACTTAGGATGCCAAATTAGAACTAAGGTCCCAAAATAAGAATTATGACCTAAAATAAGAACTTCGGACACCTAATTCGAACTCAGGACACTAAACCTAGAATATTAGACCGCAAATAAGAGCCATGGATCCCAAATAAGCACTCCGGACGTATTTGAACTTAAAATCTAGACCTTTGGACCGAAATCTGGGCTTTGGACCGCAAATTCAAAACTTTGGACACGAAATAAGAACACCGGACTCCAAATCTAGAACTTTGGACCCTAAAGTAGAACTTGGGTCCCAAAATCTGTAAGTTTTATCATTAAGTAAGAACTTAGGACCCAAAATCTAGAACCTTTGACACCCAATATACAACTTTGAAAAGCAAAAGAGAAACTAGGTCTGCAAAATATAAAAACTCTAGGCCATTAAGCCAGAAGTTTTTATCCTAAATGTAGAATATTGTCTCGTAAATAAGAACTTTCAACTCCAAGTAAAGGGCTTAAAACCGCTAATCTAGAACAAATGAAACCATGTCTAGGATTCTAGACCTCAAGTACGAACTTTACGGATATAGAACTTTGACCCCCCAAATCATGAACCTTGGACCTAAACTCTTGATATTTTGATGCCTAATAAGAACCAAGGACCCCAAATCTATAACTTCGGACCCCTAAAAAGATTTTAGGCTAACAAACTAGAACATTGGGCCAAAAATCTAGAACTTTGGATTCGTATTAAGAATTTTAGACTTTAAATCTAGATATGAAGCCCCGTATAAGAACTAGGGACCTAGAATGTAGAACAATGAACCCAAAACGTGAAACTATGATCACCTAATAACAACTTAGGACCGACAAACTAAAACTCCAAACTCCTAAACTAGAACTTGGACATTAAATTTGGAAATTCGTACGCCATTATATGCAAAATCTATTGATTGGACCCCGAATACTAACTTAAGACTAAAAATAAGAAGTAAAGCACCAAAACTACAACGTTGGACGTCTAGAAGAACATAAGACACTAAATCTAGAACTTAGATATCGAAATCAAAACTTAGGACCCTAAACCTATAAACTTGGACCACATCTAAGAGCTTAAGATTCTAAATAAGATCATTGGAAATATAACCTAAAACTTAAAATCTCAAACCTTAAAATTACGATCCCGATTTACAACCTTGGATCTCAGATCTAAATATGTAGCCTAAATAACAACATAGGACTCCAAACCTTGAATTTTTATCCTAAATAACGGCTTAGAGCCCCAAATATGGAACTTTAACCCTAAAACATTAACTTTATACCCCAAATCTTGAACTTTGTATCGATAATACAAACTTAGAATCCCCATTCTAGAATATTTTATCCTAAATTGAAATTATATACTCCAAATAAAAAGTTTAAACCGGTTATCTTGATCTTAAGACATCGAAATTGGAACGTTGGACGACAAAATATAAATTTGGACAATTACTCTATGACTTTGGTCCCCAAATTACTTAGGATGCCAAATTAGAACTAAGGTCCCAAAATAAGAATTATGACCTAAAATAAGAACTTCGGACACCTAATTCGAACTCAGGACACTAAACCTAGAATATTAGACCGCAAATAAGAGCCATGGATCCCAAATAAGCACTCCGGACGTATTTGAACTTAAAATCTAGACCTTTGGACCGAAATCTGGGCTTTGGACCGCAAATTCAAAACTTTGGACACGAAATAAGAACACCGGACTCCAAATCTAGAACTTTGGACCCTAAAGTAGAACTTGGGTCCCAAAATCTGTAAGTTTTATCATTAAGTAAGAACTTAGGACCCAAAATCTAGAACCTTTGACACCCAATATACAACTTTGAAAAGCAAAAGAGAAACTAGGTCTGCAAAATATAAAAACTCTAGGCCATTAAGCCAGAAGTTTTTATCCTAAATGTAGAATATTGTCTCGTAAATAAGAACTTTCAACTCCAAGTAAAGGGCTTAAAACCGCTAATCTAGAACAAATGAAACCATGTCTAGGATTCTAGACCTCAAGTACGAACTTTACGGATATAGAACTTTGACCCCCCAAATCATGAACCTTGGACCTAAACTCTTGATATTTTGATGCCTAATAAGAACCAAGGACCCCAAATCTATAACTTCGGACCCCTAAAAAGATTTTAGGCTAACAAACTAGAACATTGGGCCAAAAATCTAGAACTTTGGATTCGTATTAAGAATTTTAGACTTTAAATCTAGATATGAAGCCCCGTATAAGAACTAGGGACCTAGAATGTAGAACAATGAACCCAAAACGTGAAACTATGATCACCTAATAACAACTTAGGACCGACAAACTAAAACTCCAAACTCCTAAACTAGAACTTGGACATTAAATTTGGAAATTCGTACGCCATTATATGCAAAATCTATTGATTGGACCCCGAATACTAACTTAAGACTAAAAATAAGAAGTAAAGCACCAAAACTACAACGTTGGACGTCTAGAAGAACATAAGACACTAAATCTAGAACTTAGATATCGAAATCAAAACTTAGGACCCTAAACCTATAAACTTGGACCACATCTAAGAGCTTAAGATTCTAAATAAGATCATTGGAAATATAACCTAAAACTTAAAATCTCAAACCTTAAAATTACGATCCCGATTTACAACCTTGGATCTCAGATCTAAATATGTAGCCTAAATAACAACATAGGACTCCAAACCTTGAATTTTTATCCTAAATAACGGCTTAGAGCCCCAAATATGGAACTTTAACCCTAAAACATTAACTTTATACCCCAAATCTTGAACTTTGTATCGATAATACAAACTTAGAATCCCCATTCTAGAATATTTTATCCTAAATTGAAATTATATACTCCAAATAAAAAGTTTAAACCGGTTATCTTGATCTTAAGACATCGAAATTGGAACGTTGGACGACAAAATATAAATTTGGACAATTACTCTATGACTTTGGTCCCCAAATTACTTAGGATGCCAAATTAGAACTAAGGTCCCAAAATAAGAATTATGACCTAAAATAAGAACTTCGGACACCTAATTCGAACTCAGGACACTAAACCTAGAATATTAGACCGCAAATAAGAGCCATGGATCCCAAATAAGCACTCCGGACGTATTTGAACTTAAAATCTAGACCTTTGGACCGAAATCTGGGCTTTGGACCGCAAATTCAAAACTTTGGACACGAAATAAGAACACCGGACTCCAAATCTAGAACTTTGGACCCTAAAGTAGAACTTGGGTCCCAAAATCTGTAAGTTTTATCATTAAGTAAGAACTTAGGACCCAAAATCTAGAACCTTTGACACCCAATATACAACTTTGAAAAGCAAAAGAGAAACTAGGTCTGCAAAATATAAAAACTCTAGGCCATTAAGCCAGAAGTTTTTATCCTAAATGTAGAATATTGTCTCGTAAATAAGAACTTTCAACTCCAAGTAAAGGGCTTAAAACCGCTAATCTAGAACAAATGAAACCATGTCTAGGATTCTAGACCTCAAGTACGAACTTTACGGATATAGAACTTTGACCCCCCAAATCATGAACCTTGGACCTAAACTCTTGATATTTTGATGCCTAATAAGAACCAAGGACCCCAAATCTATAACTTCGGACCCCTAAAAAGATTTTAGGCTAACAAACTAGAACATTGGGCCAAAAATCTAGAACTTTGGATTCGTATTAAGAATTTTAGACTTTAAATCTAGATATGAAGCCCCGTATAAGAACTAGGGACCTAGAATGTAGAACAATGAACCCAAAACGTGAAACTATGATCACCTAATAACAACTTAGGACCGACAAACTAAAACTCCAAACTCCTAAACTAGAACTTGGACATTAAATTTGGAAATTCGTACGCCATTATATGCAAAATCTATTGATTGGACCCCGAATACTAACTTAAGACTAAAAATAAGAAGTAAAGCACCAAAACTACAACGTTGGACGTCTAGAAGAACATAAGACACTAAATCTAGAACTTAGATATCGAAATCAAAACTTAGGACCCTAAACCTATAAACTTGGACCACATCTAAGAGCTTAAGATTCTAAATAAGATCATTGGAAATATAACCTAAAACTTAAAATCTCAAACCTTAAAATTACGATCCCGATTTACAACCTTGGATCTCAGATCTAAATATGTAGCCTAAATAACAACATAGGACTCCAAACCTTGAATTTTTATCCTAAATAACGGCTTAGAGCCCCAAATATGGAACTTTAACCCTAAAACATTAACTTTATACCCCAAATCTTGAACTTTGTATCGATAATACAAACTTAGAATCCCCATTCTAGAATATTTTATCCTAAATTGAAATTATATACTCCAAATAAAAAGTTTAAACCGGTTATCTTGATCTTAAGACATCGAAATTGGAACGTTGGACGACAAAATATAAATTTGGACAATTACTCTATGACTTTGGTCCCCAAATTACTTAGGATGCCAAATTAGAACTAAGGTCCCAAAATAAGAATTATGACCTAAAATAAGAACTTCGGACACCTAATTCGAACTCAGGACACTAAACCTAGAATATTAGACCGCAAATAAGAGCCATGGATCCCAAATAAGCACTCCGGACGTATTTGAACTTAAAATCTAGACCTTTGGACCGAAATCTGGGCTTTGGACCGCAAATTCAAAACTTTGGACACGAAATAAGAACACCGGACTCCAAATCTAGAACTTTGGACCCTAAAGTAGAACTTGGGTCCCAAAATCTGTAAGTTTTATCATTAAGTAAGAACTTAGGACCCAAAATCTAGAACCTTTGACACCCAATATACAACTTTGAAAAGCAAAAGAGAAACTAGGTCTGCAAAATATAAAAACTCTAGGCCATTAAGCCAGAAGTTTTTATCCTAAATGTAGAATATTGTCTCGTAAATAAGAACTTTCAACTCCAAGTAAAGGGCTTAAAACCGCTAATCTAGAACAAATGAAACCATGTCTAGGATTCTAGACCTCAAGTACGAACTTTACGGATATAGAACTTTGACCCCCCAAATCATGAACCTTGGACCTAAACTCTTGATATTTTGATGCCTAATAAGAACCAAGGACCCCAAATCTATAACTTCGGACCCCTAAAAAGATTTTAGGCTAACAAACTAGAACATTGGGCCAAAAATCTAGAACTTTGGATTCGTATTAAGAATTTTAGACTTTAAATCTAGATATGAAGCCCCGTATAAGAACTAGGGACCTAGAATGTAGAACAATGAACCCAAAACGTGAAACTATGATCACCTAATAACAACTTAGGACCGACAAACTAAAACTCCAAACTCCTAAACTAGAACTTGGACATTAAATTTGGAAATTCGTACGCCATTATATGCAAAATCTATTGATTGGACCCCGAATACTAACTTAAGACTAAAAATAAGAAGTAAAGCACCAAAACTACAACGTTGGACGTCTAGAAGAACATAAGACACTAAATCTAGAACTTAGATATCGAAATCAAAACTTAGGACCCTAAACCTATAAACTTGGACCACATCTAAGAGCTTAAGATTCTAAATAAGATCATTGGAAATATAACCTAAAACTTAAAATCTCAAACCTTAAAATTACGATCCCGATTTACAACCTTGGATCTCAGATCTAAATATGTAGCCTAAATAACAACATAGGACTCCAAACCTTGAATTTTTATCCTAAATAACGGCTTAGAGCCCCAAATATGGAACTTTAACCCTAAAACATTAACTTTATACCCCAAATCTTGAACTTTGTATCGATAATACAAACTTAGAATCCCCATTCTAGAATATTTTATCCTAAATTGAAATTATATACTCCAAATAAAAAGTTTAAACCGGTTATCTTGATCTTAAGACATCGAAATTGGAACGTTGGACGACAAAATATAAATTTGGACAATTACTCTATGACTTTGGTCCCCAAATTACTTAGGATGCCAAATTAGAACTAAGGTCCCAAAATAAGAATTATGACCTAAAATAAGAACTTCGGACACCTAATTCGAACTCAGGACACTAAACCTAGAATATTAGACCGCAAATAAGAGCCATGGATCCCAAATAAGCACTCCGGACGTATTTGAACTTAAAATCTAGACCTTTGGACCGAAATCTGGGCTTTGGACCGCAAATTCAAAACTTTGGACACGAAATAAGAACACCGGACTCCAAATCTAGAACTTTGGACCCTAAAGTAGAACTTGGGTCCCAAAATCTGTAAGTTTTATCATTAAGTAAGAACTTAGGACCCAAAATCTAGAACCTTTGACACCCAATATACAACTTTGAAAAGCAAAAGAGAAACTAGGTCTGCAAAATATAAAAACTCTAGGCCATTAAGCCAGAAGTTTTTATCCTAAATGTAGAATATTGTCTCGTAAATAAGAACTTTCAACTCCAAGTAAAGGGCTTAAAACCGCTAATCTAGAACAAATGAAACCATGTCTAGGATTCTAGACCTCAAGTACGAACTTTACGGATATAGAACTTTGACCCCCCAAATCATGAACCTTGGACCTAAACTCTTGATATTTTGATGCCTAATAAGAACCAAGGACCCCAAATCTATAACTTCGGACCCCTAAAAAGATTTTAGGCTAACAAACTAGAACATTGGGCCAAAAATCTAGAACTTTGGATTCGTATTAAGAATTTTAGACTTTAAATCTAGATATGAAGCCCCGTATAAGAACTAGGGACCTAGAATGTAGAGCAATGAACCCAAAACGTGAAACTATGATCACCTAATAACAACTTAGGACCGACAAACTAAAACTCCAAACTCCTAAACTAGAACTTGGACATTAAATTTGGAAATTCGTACGCCATTATATGCAAAATCTATTGATTGGACCCCGAATACTAACTTAAGACTAAAAATAAGAAGTAAAGCACCAAAACTACAACGTTGGACGTCTAGAAGAACATAAGACACTAAATCTAGAACTTAGATATCGAAATCAAAACTTAGGACCCTAAACCTATAAACTTGGACCACATCTAAGAGCTTAAGATTCTAAATAAGATCATTGGAAATATAACCTAAAACTTAAAATCTCAAACCTTAAAATTACGATCCCGATTTACAACCTTGGATCTCAGATCTAAATATGTAGCCTAAATAACAACATAGGACTCCAAACCTTGAATTTTTATCCTAAATAACGGCTTAGAGCCCCAAATATGGAACTTTAACCCTAAAACATTAACTTTATACCCCAAATCTTGAACTTTGTATCGATAATACAAACTTAGAATCCCCATTCTAGAATATTTTATCCTAAATTGAAATTATATACTCCAAATAAAAAGTTTAAACCGGTTATCTTGATCTTAAGACATCGAAATTGGAACGTTGGACGACAAAATATAAATTTGGACAATTACTCTATGACTTTGGTCCCCAAATTACTTAGGATGCCAAATTAGAACTAAGGTCCCAAAATAAGAATTATGACCTAAAATAAGAACTTCGGACACCTAATTCGAACTCAGGACACTAAACCTAGAATATTAGACCGCAAATAAGAGCCATGGATCCCAAATAAGCACTCCGGACGTATTTGAACTTAAAATCTAGACCTTTGGACCGAAATCTGGGCTTTGGACCGCAAATTCAAAACTTTGGACACGAAATAAGAACACCGGACTCCAAATCTAGAACTTTGGACCCTAAAGTAGAACTTGGGTCCCAAAATCTGTAAGTTTTATCATTAAGTAAGAACTTAGGACCCAAAATCTAGAACCTTTGACACCCAATATACAACTTTGAAAAGCAAAAGAGAAACTAGGTCTGCAAAATATAAAAACTCTAGGCCATTAAGCCAGAAGTTTTTATCCTAAATGTAGAATATTGTCTCGTAAATAAGAACTTTCAACTCCAAGTAAAGGGCTTAAAACCGCTAATCTAGAACAAATGAAACCATGTCTAGGATTCTAGACCTCAAGTACGAACTTTACGGATATAGAACTTTGACCCCCCAAATCATGAACCTTGGACCTAAACTCTTGATATTTTGATGCCTAATAAGAACCAAGGACCCCAAATCTATAACTTCGGACCCCTAAAAAGATTTTAGGCTAACAAACTAGAACATTGGGCCAAAAATCTAGAACTTTGGATTCGTATTAAGAATTTTAGACTTTAAATCTAGATATGAAGCCCCGTATAAGAACTAGGGACCTAGAATGTAGAGCAATGAACCCAAAACGTGAAACTATGATCACCTAATAACAACTTAGGACCGACAAACTAAAACTCCAAACTCCTAAACTAGAACTTGGACATTAAATTTGGAAATTCGTACGCCATTATATGCAAAATCTATTGATTGGACCCCGAATACTAACTTAAGACTAAAAATAAGAAGTAAAGCACCAAAACTACAACGTTGGACGTCTAGAAGAACATAAGACACTAAATCTAGAACTTAGATATCGAAATCAAAACTTAGGACCCTAAACCTATAAACTTGGACCACATCTAAGAGCTTAAGATTCTAAATAAGATCATTGGAAATATAACCTAAAACTTAAAATCTCAAACCTTAAAATTACGATCCCGATTTACAACCTTGGATCTCAGATCTAAATATGTAGCCTAAATAAGAACATAGGACTCCAAACCTTGAATTTTTATCCTAAATAACGGCTTAGAGCCCCAAATATGGAACTTTAACCCTAAAACATTAACTTTATACCCCAAATCTTGAACTTTGTATCGATAATACAAACTTAGAATCCCCATTCTAGAATATTTTATCCTAAATTGAAATTATATACTCCAAATAAAAAGTTTAAACCGGTTATCTTGATCTTAAGACATCGAAATTGGAACGTTGGACGACAAAATATAAATTTGGACAATTACTCTATGACTTTGGTCCCCAAATTACTTAGGATGCCAAATTAGAACTAAGGTCCCAAAATAAGAATTATGACCTAAAATAAGAACTTCGGACACCTAATTCGAACTCAGGACACTAAACCTAGAATATTAGACCGCAAATAAGAGCCATGGATCCCAAATAAGCACTCCGGACGTATTTGAACTTAAAATCTAGACCTTTGGACCGAAATCTGGGCTTTGGACCGCAAATTCAAAACTTTGGACACGAAATAAGAACACCGGACTCCAAATCTAGAACTTTGGACCCTAAAGTAGAACTTGGGTCCCAAAATCTGTAAGTTTTATCATTAAGTAAGAACTTAGGACCCAAAATCTAGAACCTTTGACACCCAATATACAACTTTGAAAAGCAAAAGAGAAACTAGGTCTGCAAAATATAAAAACTCTAGGCCATTAAGCCAGAAGTTTTTATCCTAAATGTAGAATATTGTCTCGTAAATAAGAACTTTCAACTCCAAGTAAAGGGCTTAAAACCGCTAATCTAGAACAAATGAAACCATGTCTAGGATTCTAGACCTCAAGTACGAACTTTACGGATATAGAACTTTGACCCCCCAAATCATGAACCTTGGACCTAAACTCTTGATATTTTGATGCCTAATAAGAACCAAGGACCCCAAATCTATAACTTCGGACCCCTAAAAAGATTTTAGGCTAACAAACTAGAACATTGGGCCAAAAATCTAGAACTTTGGATTCGTATTAAGAATTTTAGACTTTAAATCTAGATATGAAGCCCCGTATAAGAACTAGGGACCTAGAATGTAGAGCAATGAACCCAAAACGTGAAACTATGATCACCTAATAACAACTTAGGACCGACAAACTAAAACTCCAAACTCCTAAACTAGAACTTGGACATTAAATTTGGAAATTCGTACGCCATTATATGCAAAATCTATTGATTGGACCCCGAATACTAACTTAAGACTAAAAATAAGAAGTAAAGCACCAAAACTACAACGTTGGACGTCTAGAAGAACATAAGACACTAAATCTAGAACTTAGATATCGAAATCAAAACTTAGGACCCTAAACCTATAAACTTGGACCACATCTAAGAGCTTAAGATTCTAAATAAGATCATTGGAAATATAACCTAAAACTTAAAATCTCAAACCTTAAAATTACGATCCCGATTTACAACCTTGGATCTCAGATCTAAATATGTAGCCTAAATAAGAACATAGGACTCCAAACCTTGAATTTTTATCCTAAATAACGGCTTAGAGCCCCAAATATGGAACTTTAACCCTAAAACATTAACTTTATACCCCAAATCTTGAACTTTGTATCGATAATACAAACTTAGAATCCCCATTCTAGAATATTTTATCCTAAATTGAAATTATATACTCCAAATAAAAAGTTTAAACCGGTTATCTTGATCTTAAGACATCGAAATTGGAACGTTGGACGACAAAATATAAATTTGGACAATTACTCTATGACTTTGGTCCCCAAATTACTTAGGATGCCAAATTAGAACTAAGGTCCCAAAATAAGAATTATGACCTAAAATAAGAACTTCGGACACCTAATTCGAACTCAGGACACTAAACCTAGAATATTAGACCGCAAATAAGAGCCATGGATCCCAAATAAGCACTCCGGACGTATTTGAACTTAAAATCTAGACCTTTGGACCGAAATCTGGGCTTTGGACCGCAAATTCAAAACTTTGGACACGAAATAAGAACACCGGACTCCAAATCTAGAACTTTGGACCCTAAAGTAGAACTTGGGTCCCAAAATCTGTAAGTTTTATCATTAAGTAAGAACTTAGGACCCAAAATCTAGAACCTTTGACACCCAATATACAACTTTGAAAAGCAAAAGAGAAACTAGGTCTGCAAAATATAAAAACTCTAGGCCATTAAGCCAGAAGTTTTTATCCTAAATGTAGAATATTGTCTCGTAAATAAGAACTTTCAACTCCAAGTAAAGGGCTTAAAACCGCTAATCTAGAACAAATGAAACCATGTCTAGGATTCTAGACCTCAAGTACGAACTTTACGGATATAGAACTTTGACCCCCCAAATCATGAACCTTGGACCTAAACTCTTGATATTTTGATGCCTAATAAGAACCAAGGACCCCAAATCTATAACTTCGGACCCCTAAAAAGATTTTAGGCTAACAAACTAGAACATTGGGCCAAAAATCTAGAACTTTGGATTCGTATTAAGAATTTTAGACTTTAAATCTAGATATGAAGCCCCGTATAAGAACTAGGGACCTAGAATGTAGAGCAATGAACCCAAAACGTGAAACTATGATCACCTAATAACAACTTAGGACCGACAAACTAAAACTCCAAACTCCTAAACTAGAACTTGGACATTAAATTTGGAAATTCGTACGCCATTATATGCAAAATCTATTAATTGGACCCCGAATACTAACTTAAGACTAAAAATAAGAAGTAAAGCACCAAAACTACAACGTTGGACGTCTAGAAGAACATAAGACACTAAATCTAGAACTTAGATATCGAAATCAAAACTTAGGACCCTAAACCTATAAACTTGGACCACATCTAAGAGCTTAAGATTCTAAATAAGATCATTGGAAATATAACCTAAAACTTAAAATCTCAAACCTTAAAATTACGATCCCGATTTACAACCTTGGATCTCAGATCTAAATATGTAGCCTAAATAAGAACATAGGACTCCAAACCTTGAATTTTTATCCTAAATAACGGCTTAGAGCCCCAAATATGGAACTTTAACCCTAAAACATTAACTTTATACCCCAAATCTTGAACTTTGTATCGATAATACAAACTTAGAATCCCCATTCTAGAATATTTTATCCTAAATTGAAATTATATACTCCAAATAAAAAGTTTAAACCGGTTATCTTGATCTTAAGACATCGAAATTGGAACGTTGGACGACAAAATATAAATTTGGACAATTACTCTATGACTTTGGTCCCCAAATTACTTAGGATGCCAAATTAGAACTAAGGTCCCAAAATAAGAATTATGACCTAAAATAAGAACTTCGGACACCTAATTCGAACTCAGGACACTAAACCTAGAATATTAGACCGCAAATAAGAGCCATGGATCCCAAATAAGCACTCCGGACGTATTTGAACTTAAAATCTAGACCTTTGGACCGAAATCTGGGCTTTGGACCGCAAATTCAAAACTTTGGACACGAAATAAGAACACCGGACTCCAAATCTAGAACTTTGGACCCTAAAGTAGAACTTGGGTCCCAAAATCTGTAAGTTTTATCATTAAGTAAGAACTTAGGACCCAAAATCTAGAACCTTTGACACCCAATATACAACTTTGAAAAGCAAAAGAGAAACTAGGTCTGCAAAATATAAAAACTCTAGGCCATTAAGCCAGAAGTTTTTATCCTAAATGTAGAATATTGTCTCGTAAATAAGAACTTTCAACTCCAAGTAAAGGGCTTAAAACCGCTAATCTAGAACAAATGAAACCATGTCTAGGATTCTAGACCTCAAGTACGAACTTTACGGATATAGAACTTTGACCCCCCAAATCATGAACCTTGGACCTAAACTCTTGATATTTTGATGCCTAATAAGAACCAAGGACCCCAAATCTATAACTTCGGACCCCTAAAAAGATTTTAGGCTAACAAACTAGAACATTGGGCCAAAAATCTAGAACTTTGGATTCGTATTAAGAATTTTAGACTTTAAATCTAGATATGAAGCCCCGTATAAGAACTAGGGACCTAGAATGTAGAGCAATGAACCCAAAACGTGAAACTATGATCACCTAATAACAACTTAGGACCGACAAACTAAAACTCCAAACTCCTAAACTAGAACTTGGACATTAAATTTGGAAATTCGTACGCCATTATATGCAAAATCTATTGATTGGACCCCGAATACTAACTTAAGACTAAAAATAAGAAGTAAAGCACCAAAACTACAACGTTGGACGTCTAGAAGAACATAAGACACTAAATCTAGAACTTAGATATCGAAATCAAAACTTAGGACCCTAAACCTATAAACTTGGACCACATCTAAGAGCTTAAGATTCTAAATAAGATCATTGGAAATATAACCTAAAACTTAAAATCTCAAACCTTAAAATTACGATCCCGATTTACAACCTTGGATCTCAGATCTAAATATGTAGCCTAAATAAGAACATAGGACTCCAAACCTTGAATTTTTATCCTAAATAACGGCTTAGAGCCCCAAATATGGAACTTTAACCCTAAAACATTAACTTTATACCCCAAATCTTGAACTTTGTATCGATAATACAAACTTAGAATCCCCATTCTAGAATATTTTATCCTAAATTGAAATTATATACTCCAAATAAAAAGTTTAAACCGGTTATCTTGATCTTAAGACATCGAAATTGGAACGTTGGACGACAAAATATAAATTTGGACAATTACTCTATGACTTTGGTCCCCAAATTACTTAGGATGCCAAATTAGAACTAAGGTCCCAAAATAAGAATTATGACCTAAAATAAGAACTTCGGACACCTAATTCGAACTCAGGACACTAAACCTAGAATATTAGACCGCAAATAAGAGCCATGGATCCCAAATAAGCACTCCGGACGTATTTGAACTTAAAATCTAGACCTTTGGACCGAAATCTGGGCTTTGGACCGCAAATTCAAAACTTTGGACACGAAATAAGAACACCGGACTCCAAATCTAGAACTTTGGACCCTAAAGTAGAACTTGGGTCCCAAAATCTGTAAGTTTTATCATTAAGTAAGAACTTAGGACCCAAAATCTAGAACCTTTGACACCCAATATACAACTTTGAAAAGCAAAAGAGAAACTAGGTCTGCAAAATATAAAAACTCTAGGCCATTAAGCCAGAAGTTTTTATCCTAAATGTAGAATATTGTCTCGTAAATAAGAACTTTCAACTCCAAGTAAAGGGCTTAAAACCGCTAATCTAGAACAAATGAAACCATGTCTAGGATTCTAGACCTCAAGTACGAACTTTACGGATATAGAACTTTGACCCCCCAAATCATGAACCTTGGACCTAAACTCTTGATATTTTGATGCCTAATAAGAACCAAGGACCCCAAATCTATAACTTCGGACCCCTAAAAAGATTTTAGGCTAACAAACTAGAACATTGGGCCAAAAATCTAGAACTTTGGATTCGTATTAAGAATTTTAGACTTTAAATCTAGATATGAAGCCCCGTATAAGAACTAGGGACCTAGAATGTAGAGCAATGAACCCAAAACGTGAAACTATGATCACCTAATAACAACTTAGGACCGACAAACTAAAACTCCAAACTCCTAAACTAGAACTTGGACATTAAATTTGGAAATTCGTACGCCATTATATGCAAAATCTATTGATTGGACCCCGAATACTAACTTAAGACTAAAAATAAGAAGTAAAGCACCAAAACTACAACGTTGGACGTCTAGAAGAACATAAGACACTAAATCTAGAACTTAGATATCGAAATCAAAACTTAGGACCCTAAACCTATAAACTTGGACCACATCTAAGAGCTTAAGATTCTAAATAAGATCATTGGAAATATAACCTAAAACTTAAAATCTCAAACCTTAAAATTACGATCCCGATTTACAACCTTGGATCTCAGATCTAAATATGTAGCCTAAATAAGAACATAGGACTCCAAACCTTGAATTTTTATCCTAAATAACGGCTTAGAGCCCCAAATATGGAACTTTAACCCTAAAACATTAACTTTATACCCCAAATCTTGAACTTTGTATCGATAATACAAACTTAGAATCCCCATTCTAGAATATTTTATCCTAAATTGAAATTATATACTCCAAATAAAAAGTTTAAACCGGTTATCTTGATCTTAAGACATCGAAATTGGAACGTTGGACGACAAAATATAAATTTGGACAATTACTCTATGACTTTGGTCCCCAAATTACTTAGGATGCCAAATTAGAACTAAGGTCCCAAAATAAGAATTATGACCTAAAATAAGAACTTCGGACACCTAATTCGAACTCAGGACACTAAACCTAGAATATTAGACCGCAAATAAGAGCCATGGATCCCAAATAAGCACTCCGGACGTATTTGAACTTAAAATCTAGACCTTTGGACCGAAATCTGGGCTTTGGACCGCAAATTCAAAACTTTGGACACGAAATAAGAACACCGGACTCCAAATCTAGAACTTTGGACCCTAAAGTAGAACTTGGGTCCCAAAATCTGTAAGTTTTATCATTAAGTAAGAACTTAGGACCCAAAATCTAGAACCTTTGACACCCAATATACAACTTTGAAAAGCAAAAGAGAAACTAGGTCTGCAAAATATAAAAACTCTAGGCCATTAAGCCAGAAGTTTTTATCCTAAATGTAGAATATTGTCTCGTAAATAAGAACTTTCAACTCCAAGTAAAGGGCTTAAAACCGCTAATCTAGAACAAATGAAACCATGTCTAGGATTCTAGACCTCAAGTACGAACTTTACGGATATAGAACTTTGACCCCCCAAATCATGAACCTTGGACCTAAACTCTTGATATTTTGATGCCTAATAAGAACCAAGGACCCCAAATCTATAACTTCGGACCCCTAAAAAGATTTTAGGCTAACAAACTAGAACATTGGGCCAAAAATCTAGAACTTTGGATTCGTATTAAGAATTTTAGACTTTAAATCTAGATATGAAGCCCCGTATAAGAACTAGGGACCTAGAATGTAGAGCAATGAACCCAAAACGTGAAACTATGATCACCTAATAACAACTTAGGACCGACAAACTAAAACTCCAAACTCCTAAACTAGAACTTGGACATTAAATTTGGAAATTCGTACGCCATTATATGCAAAATCTATTGATTGGACCCCGAATACTAACTTAAGACTAAAAATAAGAAGTAAAGCACCAAAACTACAACGTTGGACGTCTAGAAGAACATAAGACACTAAATCTAGAACTTAGATATCGAAATCAAAACTTAGGACCCTAAACCTATAAACTTGGACCACATCTAAGAGCTTAAGATTCTAAATAAGATCATTGGAAATATAACCTAAAACTTAAAATCTCAAACCTTAAAATTACGATCCCGATTTACAACCTTGGATCTCAGATCTAAATATGTAGCCTAAATAAGAACATAGGACTCCAAACCTTGAATTTTTATCCTAAATAACGGCTTAGAGCCCCAAATATGGAACTTTAACCCTAAAACATTAACTTTATACCCCAAATCTTGAACTTTGTATCGATAATACAAACTTAGAATCCCCATTCTAGAATATTTTATCCTAAATTGAAATTATATACTCCAAATAAAAAGTTTAAACCGGTTATCTTGATCTTAAGACATCGAAATTGGAACGTTGGACGACAAAATATAAATTTGGACAATTACTCTATGACTTTGGTCCCCAAATTACTTAGGATGCCAAATTAGAACTAAGGTCCCAAAATAAGAATTATGACCTAAAATAAGAACTTCGGACACCTAATTCGAACTCAGGACACTAAACCTAGAATATTAGACCGCAAATAAGAGCCATGGATCCCAAATAAGCACTCCGGACGTATTTGAACTTAAAATCTAGACCTTTGGACCGAAATCTGGGCTTTGGACCGCAAATTCAAAACTTTGGACACGAAATAAGAACACCGGACTCCAAATCTAGAACTTTGGACCCTAAAGTAGAACTTGGGTCCCAAAATCTGTAAGTTTTATCATTAAGTAAGAACTTAGGACCCAAAATCTAGAACCTTTGACACCCAATATACAACTTTGAAAAGCAAAAGAGAAACTAGGTCTGCAAAATATAAAAACTCTAGGCCATTAAGCCAGAAGTTTTTATCCTAAATGTAGAATATTGTCTCGTAAATAAGAACTTTCAACTCCAAGTAAAGGGCTTAAAACCGCTAATCTAGAACAAATGAAACCATGTCTAGGATTCTAGACCTCAAGTACGAACTTTACGGATATAGAACTTTGACCCCCCAAATCATGAACCTTGGACCTAAACTCTTGATATTTTGATGCCTAATAAGAACCAAGGACCCCAAATCTATAACTTCGGACCCCTAAAAAGATTTTAGGCTAACAAACTAGAACATTGGGCCAAAAATCTAGAACTTTGGATTCGTATTAAGAATTTTAGACTTTAAATCTAGATATGAAGCCCCGTATAAGAACTAGGGACCTAGAATGTAGAGCAATGAACCCAAAACGTGAAACTATGATCACCTAATAACAACTTAGGACCGACAAACTAAAACTCCAAACTCCTAAACTAGAACTTGGACATTAAATTTGGAAATTCGTACGCCATTATATGCAAAATCTATTGATTGGACCCCGAATACTAACTTAAGACTAAAAATAAGAAGTAAAGCACCAAAACTACAACGTTGGACGTCTAGAAGAACATAAGACACTAAATCTAGAACTTAGATATCGAAATCAAAACTTAGGACCCTAAACCTATAAACTTGGACCACATCTAAGAGCTTAAGATTCTAAATAAGATCATTGGAAATATAACCTAAAACTTAAAATCTCAAACCTTAAAATTACGATCCCGATTTACAACCTTGGATCTCAGATCTAAATATGTAGCCTAAATAAGAACATAGGACTCCAAACCTTGAATTTTTATCCTAAATAACGGCTTAGAGCCCCAAATATGGAACTTTAACCCTAAAACATTAACTTTATACCCCAAATCTTGAACTTTGTATCGATAATACAAACTTAGAATCCCCATTCTAGAATATTTTATCCTAAATTGAAATTATATACTCCAAATAAAAAGTTTAAACCGGTTATCTTGATCTTAAGACATCGAAATTGGAACGTTGGACGACAAAATATAAATTTGGACAATTACTCTATGACTTTGGTCCCCAAATTACTTAGGATGCCAAATTAGAACTAAGGTCCCAAAATAAGAATTATGACCTAAAATAAGAACTTCGGACACCTAATTCGAACTCAGGACACTAAACCTAGAATATTAGACCGCAAATAAGAGCCATGGATCCCAAATAAGCACTCCGGACGTATTTGAACTTAAAATCTAGACCTTTGGACCGAAATCTGGGCTTTGGACCGCAAATTCAAAACTTTGGACACGAAATAAGAACACCGGACTCCAAATCTAGAACTTTGGACCCTAAAGTAGAACTTGGGTCCCAAAATCTGTAAGTTTTATCATTAAGTAAGAACTTAGGACCCAAAATCTAGAACCTTTGACACCCAATATACAACTTTGAAAAGCAAAAGAGAAACTAGGTCTGCAAAATATAAAAACTCTAGGCCATTAAGCCAGAAGTTTTTATCCTAAATGTAGAATATTGTCTCGTAAATAAGAACTTTCAACTCCAAGTAAAGGGCTTAAAACCGCTAATCTAGAACAAATGAAACCATGTCTAGGATTCTAGACCTCAAGTACGAACTTTACGGATATAGAACTTTGACCCCCCAAATCATGAACCTTGGACCTAAACTCTTGATATTTTGATGCCTAATAAGAACCAAGGACCCCAAATCTATAACTTCGGACCCCTAAAAAGATTTTAGGCTAACAAACTAGAACATTGGGCCAAAAATCTAGAACTTTGGATTCGTATTAAGAATTTTAGACTTTAAATCTAGATATGAAGCCCCGTATAAGAACTAGGGACCTAGAATGTAGAGCAATGAACCCAAAACGTGAAACTATGATCACCTAATAACAACTTAGGACCGACAAACTAAAACTCCAAACTCCTAAACTAGAACTTGGACATTAAATTTGGAAATTCGTACGCCATTATATGCAAAATCTATTGATTGGACCCCGAATACTAACTTAAGACTAAAAATAAGAAGTAAAGCACCAAAACTACAACGTTGGACGTCTAGAAGAACATAAGACACTAAATCTAGAACTTAGATTTCGAAATCAAAACTTAGGACCCTAAACCTATAAACTTGGACCACATCTAAGAGCTTAAGATTCTAAATAAGATCATTGGAAATATAACCTAAAACTTAAAATCTCAAACCTTAAAATTACGATCCCGATTTACAACCTTGGATCTCAGATCTAAATATGTAGCCTAAATAAGAACATAGGACTCCAAACCTTGAATTTTTATCCTAAATAACGGCTTAGAGCCCCAAATATGGAACTTTAACCCTAAAACATTAACTTTATACCCCAAATCTTGAACTTTGTATCGATAATACAAACTTAGAATCCCCATTCTAGAATATTTTATCCTAAATTGAAATTATATACTCCAAATAAAAAGTTTAAACCGGTTATCTTGATCTTAAGACATCGAAATTGGAACGTTGGACGACAAAATATAAATTTGGACAATTACTCTATGACTTTGGTCCCCAAATTACTTAGGATGCCAAATTAGAACTAAGGTCCCAAAATAAGAATTATGACCTAAAATAAGAACTTCGGACACCTAATTCGAACTCAGGACACTAAACCTAGAATATTAGACCGCAAATAAGAGCCATGGATCCCAAATAAGCACTCCGGACGTATTTGAACTTAAAATCTAGACCTTTGGACCGAAATCTGGGCTTTGGACCGCAAATTCAAAACTTTGGACACGAAATAAGAACACCGGACTCCAAATCTAGAACTTTGGACCCTAAAGTAGAACTTGGGTCCCAAAATCTGTAAGTTTTATCATTAAGTAAGAACTTAGGACCCAAAATCTAGAACCTTTGACACCCAATATACAACTTTGAAAAGCAAAAGAGAAACTAGGTCTGCAAAATATAAAAACTCTAGGCCATTAAGCCAGAAGTTTTTATCCTAAATGTAGAATATTGTCTCGTAAATAAGAACTTTCAACTCCAAGTAAAGGGCTTAAAACCGCTAATCTAGAACAAATGAAACCATGTCTAGGATTCTAGACCTCAAGTACGAACTTTACGGATATAGAACTTTGACCCCCCAAATCATGAACCTTGGACCTAAACTCTTGATATTTTGATGCCTAATAAGAACCAAGGACCCCAAATCTATAACTTCGGACCCCTAAAAAGATTTTAGGCTAACAAACTAGAACATTGGGCCAAAAATCTAGAACTTTGGATTCGTATTAAGAATTTTAGACTTTAAATCTAGATATGAAGCCCCGTATAAGAACTAGGGACCTAGAATGTAGAGCAATGAACCCAAAACGTGAAACTATGATCACCTAATAACAACTTAGGACCGACAAACTAAAACTCCAAACTCCTAAACTAGAACTTGGACATTAAATTTGGAAATTCGTACGCCATTATATGCAAAATCTATTGATTGGACCCCGAATACTAACTTAAGACTAAAAATAAGAAGTAAAGCACCAAAACTACAACGTTGGACGTCTAGAAGAACATAAGACACTAAATCTAGAACTTAGATATCGAAATCAAAACTTAGGACCCTAAACCTATAAACTTGGACCACATCTAAGAGCTTAAGATTCTAAATAAGATCATTGGAAATATAACCTAAAACTTAAAATCTCAAACCTTAAAATTACGATCCCGATTTACAACCTTGGATCTCAGATCTAAATATGTAGCCTAAATAAGAACATAGGACTCCAAACCTTGAATTTTTATCCTAAATAACGGCTTAGAGCCCCAAATATGGAACTTTAACCCTAAAACATTAACTTTATACCCCAAATCTTGAACTTTGTATCGATAATACAAACTTAGAATCCCCATTCTAGAATATTTTATCCTAAATTGAAATTATATACTCCAAATAAAAAGTTTAAACCGGTTATCTTGATCTTAAGACATCGAAATTGGAACGTTGGACGACAAAATATAAATTTGGACAATTACTCTATGACTTTGGTCCCCAAATTACTTAGGATGCCAAATTAGAACTAAGGTCCCAAAATAAGAATTATGACCTAAAATAAGAACTTCGGACACCTAATTCGAACTCAGGACACTAAACCTAGAATATTAGACCGCAAATAAGAGCCATGGATCCCAAATAAGCACTCCGGACGTATTTGAACTTAAAATCTAGACCTTTGGACCGAAATCTGGGCTTTGGACCGCAAATTCAAAACTTTGGACACGAAATAAGAACACCGGACTCCAAATCTATAACTTTGGACCCTAAAGTAGAACTTGGGTCCCAAAATCTGTAAGTTTTATCATTAAGTAAGAACTTAGGACCCAAAATCTAGAACCTTTGACACCCAATATACAACTTTGAAAAGCAAAAGAGAAACTAGGTCTGCAAAATATAAAAACTCTAGGCCATTAAGCCAGAAGTTTTTATCCTAAATGTAGAATATTGTCTCGTAAATAAGAACTTTCAACTCCAAGTAAAGGGCTTAAAACCGCTAATCTAGAACAAATGAAACCATGTCTAGGATTCTAGACCTCAAGTACGAACTTTACGGATATAGAACTTTGACCCCCCAAATCATGAACCTTGGACCTAAACTCTTGATATTTTGATGCCTAATAAGAACCAAGGACCCCAAATCTATAACTTCGGACCCCTAAAAAGATTTTAGGCTAACAAACTAGAACATTGGGCCAAAAATCTAGAACTTTGGATTCGTATTAAGAATTTTAGACTTTAAATCTAGATATGAAGCCCCGTATAAGAACTAGGGACCTAGAATGTAGAGCAATGAACCCAAAACGTGAAACTATGATCACCTAATAACAACTTAGGACCGACAAACTAAAACTCCAAACTCCTAAACTAGAACTTGGACATTAAATTTGGAAATTCGTACGCCATTATATGCAAAATCTATTGATTGGACCCCGAATACTAACTTAAGACTAAAAATAAGAAGTAAAGCACCAAAACTACAACGTTGGACGTCTAGAAGAACATAAGACACTAAATCTAGAACTTAGATATCGAAATCAAAACTTAGGACCCTAAACCTATAAACTTGGACCACATCTAAGAGCTTAAGATTCTAAATAAGATCATTGGAAATATAACCTAAAACTTAAAATCTCAAACCTTAAAATTACGATCCCGATTTACAACCTTGGATCTCAGATCTAAATATGTAGCCTAAATAAGAACATAGGACTCCAAACCTTGAATTTTTATCCTAAATAACGGCTTAGAGCCCCAAATATGGAACTTTAACCCTAAAACATTAACTTTATACCCCAAATCTTGAACTTTGTATCGATAATACAAACTTAGAATCCCCATTCTAGAATATTTTATCCTAAATTGAAATTATATACTCCAAATAAAAAGTTTAAACCGGTTATCTTGATCTTAAGACATCGAAATTGGAACGTTGGACGACAAAATATAAATTTGGACAATTACTCTATGACTTTGGTCCCCAAATTACTTAGGATGCCAAATTAGAACTAAGGTCCCAAAATAAGAATTATGACCTAAAATAAGAACTTCGGACACCTAATTCGAACTCAGGACACTAAACCTAGAATATTAGACCGCAAATAAGAGCCATGGATCCCAAATAAGCACTCCGGACGTATTTGAACTTAAAATCTAGACCTTTGGACCGAAATCTGGGCTTTGGACCGCAAATTCAAAACTTTGGACACGAAATAAGAACACCGGACTCCAAATCTATAACTTTGGACCCTAAAGTAGAACTTGGGTCCCAAAATCTGTAAGTTTTATCATTAAGTAAGAACTTAGGACCCAAAATCTAGAACCTTTGACACCCAATATACAACTTTGAAAAGCAAAAGAGAAACTAGGTCTGCAAAATATAAAAACTCTAGGCCATTAAGCCAGAAGTTTTTATCCTAAATGTAGAATATTGTCTCGTAAATAAGAACTTTCAACTCCAAGTAAAGGGCTTAAAACCGCTAATCTAGAACAAATGAAACCATGTCTAGGATTCTAGACCTCAAGTACGAACTTTACGGATATAGAACTTTGACCCCCCAAATCATGAACCTTGGACCTAAACTCTTGATATTTTGATGCCTAATAAGAACCAAGGACCCCAAATCTATAACTTCGGACCCCTAAAAAGATTTTAGGCTAACAAACTAGAACATTGGGCCAAAAATCTAGAACTTTGGATTCGTATTAAGAATTTTAGACTTTAAATCTAGATATGAAGCCCCGTATAAGAACTAGGGACCTAGAATGTAGAGCAATGAACCCAAAACGTGAAACTATGATCACCTAATAACAACTTAGGACCGACAAACTAAAACTCCAAACTCCTAAACTAGAACTTGGACATTAAATTTGGAAATTCGTACGCCATTATATGCAAAATCTATTGATTGGACCCCGAATACTAACTTAAGACTAAAAATAAGAAGTAAAGCACCAAAACTACAACGTTGGACGTCTAGAAGAACATAAGACACTAAATCTAGAACTTAGATATCGAAATCAAAACTTAGGACCCTAAACCTATAAACTTGGACCACATCTAAGAGCTTAAGATTCTAAATAAGATCATTGGAAATATAACCTAAAACTTAAAATCTCAAACCTTAAAATTACGATCCCGATTTACAACCTTGGATCTCAGATCTAAATATGTAGCCTAAATAAGAACATAGGACTCCAAACCTTGAATTTTTATCCTAAATAACGGCTTAGAGCCCCAAATATGGAACTTTAACCCTAAAACATTAACTTTATACCCCAAATCTTGAACTTTGTATCGATAATACAAACTTAGAATCCCCATTCTAGAATATTTTATCCTAAATTGAAATTATATACTCCAAATAAAAAGTTTAAACCGGTTATCTTGATCTTAAGACATCGAAATTGGAACGTTGGACGACAAAATATAAATTTGGACAATTACTCTATGACTTTGGTCCCCAAATTACTTAGGATGCCAAATTAGAACTAAGGTCCCAAAATAAGAATTATGACCTAAAATAAGAACTTCGGACACCTAATTCGAACTCAGGACACTAAACCTAGAATATTAGACCGCAAATAAGAGCCATGGATCCCAAATAAGCACTCCGGACGTATTTGAACTTAAAATCTAGACCTTTGGACCGCAAATTCAAAACTTTGGACACGAAATAAGAACACCGGACTCCAAATCTAGAACTTTGGACCCTAAAGTAGAACTTGGGTCCCAAAATCTGTAAGTTTTATCATTAAGTAAGAACTTAGGACCCAAAATCTAGAACCTTTGACACCCAATATACAACTTTGAAAAGCAAAAGAGAAACTAGGTCTGCAAAATATAAAAACTCTAGGCCATTAAGCCAGAAGTTTTTATCCTAAATGTAGAATATTGTCTCGTAAATAAGAACTTTCAACTCCAAGTAAAGGGCTTAAAACCGCTAATCTAGAACAAATGAAACCATGTCTAGGATTCTAGACCTCAAGTACGAACTTTACGGATATAGAACTTTGACCCCCCAAATCATGAACCTTGGACCTAAACTCTTGATATTTTGATGCCTAATAAGAACCAAGGACCCCAAATCTATAACTTCGGACCCCTAAAAAGATTTTAGGCTAACAAACTAGAACATTGGGCCAAAAATCTAGAACTTTGGATTCGTATTAAGAATTTTAGACTTTAAATCTAGATATGAAGCCCCGTATAAGAACTAGGGACCTAGAATGTAGAACAATGAACCCAAAACGTGAAACTATGATCACCTAATAACAACTTAGGACCGACAAACTAAAACTCCAAACTCCTAAACTAGAACTTGGACATTAAATTTGGAAATTCGTACGCCATTATATGCAAAATCTATTGATTGGACCCCGAATACTAACTTAAGACTAAAAATAAGAAGTAAAGCACCAAAACTACAACGTTGGACGTCTAGAAGAACATAAGACACTAAATCTAGAACTTAGATATCGAAATCAAAACTTAGGACCCTAAACCTATAAACTTGGACCACATCTAAGAGCTTAAGATTCTAAATAAGATCATTGGAAATATAACCTAAAACTTAAAATCTCAAACCTTAAAATTACGATCCCGATTTACAACCTTGGATCTCAGATCTAAATATGTAGCCTAAATAAGAACATAGGACTCCAAACCTTGAATTTTTATCCTAAATAACGGCTTAGAGCCCCAAATATGGAACTTTAACCCTAAAACATTAACTTTATACCCCAAATCTTGAACTTTGTATCGATAATACAAACTTAGAATCCCCATTCTAGAATATTTTATCCTAAATTGAAATTATATACTCCAAATAAAAAGTTTAAACCGGTTATCTTGATCTTAAGACATCGAAATTGGAACGTTGGACGACAAAATATAAATTTGGACAATTACTCTATGACTTTGGTCCCCAAATTACTTAGGATGCCAAATTAGAACTAAGGTCCCAAAATAAGAATTATGACCTAAAATAAGAACTTCGGACACCTAATTCGAACTCAGGACACTAAACCTAGAATATTAGACCGCAAATAAGAGCCATGGATCCCAAATAAGCACTCCGGACGTATTTGAACTTAAAATCTAGACCTTTGGACCGAAATCTGGGCTTTGGACCGCAAATTCAAAACTTTGGACACGAAATAAGAACACCGGACTCCAAATCTAGAACTTTGGACCCTAAAGTAGAACTTGGGTCCCAAAATCTGTAAGTTTTATCATTAAGTAAGAACTTAGGACCCAAAATCTAGAACCTTTGACACCCAATATACAACTTTGAAAAGCAAAAGAGAAACTAGGTCTGCAAAATATAAAAACTCTAGGCCATTAAGCCAGAAGTTTTTATCCTAAATGTAGAATATTGTCTCGTAAATAAGAACTTTCAACTCCAAGTAAAGGGCTTAAAACCGCTAATCTAGAACAAATGAAACCATGTCTAGGATTCTAGACCTCAAGTACGAACTTTACGGATATAGAACTTTGACCCCCCAAATCATGAACCTTGGACCTAAACTCTTGATATTTTGATGCCTAATAAGAACCAAGGACCCCAAATCTATAACTTCGGACCCCTAAAAAGATTTTAGGCTAACAAACTAGAACATTGGGCCAAAAATCTAGAACTTTGGATTCGTATTAAGAATTTTAGACTTTAAATCTAGATATGAAGCCCCGTATAAGAACTAGGGACCTAGAATGTAGAACAATGAACCCAAAACGTGAAACTATGATCACCTAATAACAACTTAGGACCGACAAACTAAAACTCCAAACTCCTAAACTAGAACTTGGACATTAAATTTGGAAATTCGTACGCCATTATATGCAAAATCTATTGATTGGACCCCGAATACTAACTTAAGACTAAAAATAAGAAGTAAAGCACCAAAACTACAACGTTGGACGTCTAGAAGAACATAAGACACTAAATCTAGAACTTAGATATCGAAATCAAAACTTAGGACCCTAAACCTATAAACTTGGACCACATCTAAGAGCTTAAGATTCTAAATAAGATCATTGGAAATATAACCTAAAACTTAAAATCTCAAACCTTAAAATTACGATCCCGATTTACAACCTTGGATCTCAGATCTAAATATGTAGCCTAAATAAGAACATAGGACTCCAAACCTTGAATTTTTATCCTAAATAACGGCTTAGAGCCCCAAATATGGAACTTTAACCCTAAAACATTAACTTTATACCCCAAATCTTGAACTTTGTATCGATAATACAAACTTAGAATCCCCATTCTAGAATATTTTATCCTAAATTGAAATTATATACTCCAAATAAAAAGTTTAAACCGGTTATCTTGATCTTAAGACATCGAAATTGGAACGTTGGACGACAAAATATAAATTTGGACAATTACTCTATGACTTTGGTCCCCAAATTACTTAGGATGCCAAATTAGAACTAAGGTCCCAAAATAAGAATTATGACCTAAAATAAGAACTTCGGACACCTAATTCGAACTCAGGACACTAAACCTAGAATATTAGACCGCAAATAAGAGCCATGGATCCCAAATAAGCACTCCGGACGTATTTGAACTTAAAATCTAGACCTTTGGACCGCAAATTCAAAACTTTGGACACGAAATAAGAACACCGGACTCCAAATCTAGAACTTTGGACCCTAAAGTAGAACTTGGGTCCCAAAATCTGTAAGTTTTATCATTAAGTAAGAACTTAGGACCCAAAATCTAGAACCTTTGACACCCAATATACAACTTTGAAAAGCAAAAGAGAAACTAGGTCTGCAAAATATAAAAACTCTAGGCCATTAAGCCAGAAGTTTTTATCCTAAATGTAGAATATTGTCTCGTAAATAAGAACTTTCAACTCCAAGTAAAGGGCTTAAAACCGCTAATCTAGAACAAATGAAACCATGTCTAGGATTCTAGACCTCAAGTACGAACTTTACGGATATAGAACTTTGACCCCCCAAATCATGAACCTTGGACCTAAACTCTTGATATTTTGATGCCTAATAAGAACCAAGGACCCCAAATCTATAACTTCGGACCCCTAAAAAGATTTTAGGCTAACAAACTAGAACATTGGGCCAAAAATCTAGAACTTTGGATTCGTATTAAGAATTTTAGACTTTAAATCTAGATATGAAGCCCCGTATAAGAACTAGGGACCTAGAATGTAGAACAATGAACCCAAAACGTGAAACTATGATCACCTAATAACAACTTAGGACCGACAAACTAAAACTCCAAACTCCTAAACTAGAACTTGGACATTAAATTTGGAAATTCGTACGCCATTATATGCAAAATCTATTGATTGGACCCCGAATACTAACTTAAGACTAAAAATAAGAAGTAAAGCACCAAAACTACAACGTTGGACGTCTAGAAGAACATAAGACACTAAATCTAGAACTTAGATATCGAAATCAAAACTTAGGACCCTAAACCTATAAACTTGGACCACATCTAAGAGCTTAAGATTCTAAATAAGATCATTGGAAATATAACCTAAAACTTAAAATCTCAAACCTTAAAATTACGATCCCGATTTACAACCTTGGATCTCAGATCTAAATATGTAGCCTAAATAAGAACATAGGACTCCAAACCTTGAATTTTTATCCTAAATAACGGCTTAGAGCCCCAAATATGGAACTTTAACCCTAAAACATTAACTTTATACCCCAAATCTTGAACTTTGTATCGATAATACAAACTTAGAATCCCCATTCTAGAATATTTTATCCTAAATTGAAATTATATACTCCAAATAAAAAGTTTAAACCGGTTATCTTGATCTTAAGACATCGAAATTGGAACGTTGGACGACAAAATATAAATTTGGACAATTACTCTATGACTTTGGTCCCCAAATTACTTAGGATGCCAAATTAGAACTAAGGTCCCAAAATAAGAATTATGACCTAAAATAAGAACTTCGGACACCTAATTCGAACTCAGGACACTAAACCTAGAATATTAGACCGCAAATAAGAGCCATGGATCCCAAATAAGCACTCCGGACGTATTTGAACTTAAAATCTAGACCTTTGGACCGAAATCTGGGCTTTGGACCGCAAATTCAAAACTTTGGACACGAAATAAGAACACCGGACTCCAAATCTAGAACTTTGGACCCTAAAGTAGAACTTGGGTCCCAAAATCTGTAAGTTTTATCATTAAGTAAGAACTTAGGACCCAAAATCTAGAACCTTTGACACCCAATATACAACTTTGAAAAGCAAAAGAGAAACTAGGTCTGCAAAATATAAAAACTCTAGGCCATTAAGCCAGAAGTTTTTATCCTAAATGTAGAATATTGTCTCGTAAATAAGAACTTTCAACTCCAAGTAAAGGGCTTAAAACCGCTAATCTAGAACAAATGAAACCATGTCTAGGATTCTAGACCTCAAGTACGAACTTTACGGATATAGAACTTTGACCCCCCAAATCATGAACCTTGGACCTAAACTCTTGATATTTTGATGCCTAATAAGAACCAAGGACCCCAAATCTATAACTTCGGACCCCTAAAAAGATTTTAGGCTAACAAACTAGAACATTGGGCCAAAAATCTAGAACTTTGGATTCGTATTAAGAATTTTAGACTTTAAATCTAGATATGAAGCCCCGTATAAGAACTAGGGACCTAGAATGTAGAACAATGAACCCAAAACGTGAAACTATGATCACCTAATAACAACTTAGGACCGACAAACTAAAACTCCAAACTCCTAAACTAGAACTTGGACATTAAATTTGGAAATTCGTACGCCATTATATGCAAAATCTATTGATTGGACCCCGAATACTAACTTAAGACTAAAAATAAGAAGTAAAGCACCAAAACTACAACGTTGGACGTCTAGAAGAACATAAGACACTAAATCTAGAACTTAGATATCGAAATCAAAACTTAGGACCCTAAACCTATAAACTTGGACCACATCTAAGAGCTTAAGATTCTAAATAAGATCATTGGAAATATAACCTAAAACTTAAAATCTCAAACCTTAAAATTACGATCCCGATTTACAACCTTGGATCTCAGATCTAAATATGTAGCCTAAATAAGAACATAGGACTCCAAACCTTGAATTTTTATCCTAAATAACGGCTTAGAGCCCCAAATATGGAACTTTAACCCTAAAACATTAACTTTATACCCCAAATCTTGAACTTTGTATCGATAATACAAACTTAGAATCCCCATTCTAGAATATTTTATCCTAAATTGAAATTATATACTCCAAATAAAAAGTTTAAACCGGTTATCTTGATCTTAAGACATCGAAATTGGAACGTTGGACGACAAAATATAAATTTGGACAATTACTCTATGACTTTGGTCCCCAAATTACTTAGGATGCCAAATTAGAACTAAGGTCCCAAAATAAGAATTATGACCTAAAATAAGAACTTCGGACACCTAATTCGAACTCAGGACACTAAACCTAGAATATTAGACCGCAAATAAGAGCCATGGATCCCAAATAAGCACTCCGGACGTATTTGAACTTAAAATCTAGACCTTTGGACCGAAATCTGGGCTTTGGACCGCAAATTCAAAACTTTGGACACGAAACAAGAACACCGGACTCCAAATCTAGAACTTTGGACCCTAAAGTAGAACTTGGGTCCCAAAATCTGTAAGTTTTATCATTAAGTAAGAACTTAGGACCCAAAATCTAGAACCTTTGACACCCAATATACAACTTTGAAAAGCAAAAGAGAAACTAGGTCTGCAAAATATAAAAACTCTAGGCCATTAAGCCAGAAGTTTTTATCCTAAATGTAGAATATTGTCTCGTAAATAAGAACTTTCAACTCCAAGTAAAGGGCTTAAAACCGCTAATCTAGAACAAATGAAACCATGTCTAGGATTCTAGACCTCAAGTACGAACTTTACGGATATAGAACTTTGACCCCCCAAATCATGAACCTTGGACCTAAACTCTTGATATTTTGATGCCTAATAAGAACCAAGGACCCCAAATCTATAACTTCGGACCCCTAAAAAGATTTTAGGCTAACAAACTAGAACATTGGGCCAAAAATCTAGAACTTTGGATTCGTATTAAGAATTTTAGACTTTAAATCTAGATATGAAGCCCCGTATAAGAACTAGGGACCTAGAATGTAGAACAATGAACCCAAAACGTGAAACTATGATCACCTAATAACAACTTAGGACCGACAAACTAAAACTCCAAACTCCTAAACTAGAACTTGGACATTAAATTTGGAAATTCGTACGCCATTATATGCAAAATCTATTGATTGGACCCCGAATACTAACTTAAGACTAAAAATAAGAAGTAAAGCACCAAAACTACAACGTTGGACGTCTAGAAGAACATAAGACACTAAATCTAGAACTTAGATATCGAAATCAAAACTTAGGACCCTAAACCTATAAACTTGGACCACATCTAAGAGCTTAAGATTCTAAATAAGATCATTGGAAATATAACCTAAAACTTAAAATCTCAAACCTTAAAATTACGATCCCGATTTACAACCTTGGATCTCAGATCTAAATATGTAGCCTAAATAAGAACATAGGACTCCAAACCTTGAATTTTTATCCTAAATAACGGCTTAGAGCCCCAAATATGGAACTTTAACCCTAAAACATTAACTTTATACCCCAAATCTTGAACTTTGTATCGATAATACAAACTTAGAATCCCCATTCTAGAATATTTTATCCTAAATTGAAATTATATACTCCAAATAAAAAGTTTAAACCGGTTATCTTGATCTTAAGACATCGAAATTGGAACGTTGGACGACAAAATATAAATTTGGACAATTACTCTATGACTTTGGTCCCCAAATTACTTAGGATGCCAAATTAGAACTAAGGTCCCAAAATAAGAATTATGACCTAAAATAAGAACTTCGGACACCTAATTCGAACTCAGGACACTAAACCTAGAATATTAGACCGCAAATAAGAGCCATGGATCCCAAATAAGCACTCCGGACGTATTTGAACTTAAAATCTAGACCTTTGGACCGAAATCTGGGCTTTGGACCGCAAATTCAAAACTTTGGACACGAAACAAGAACACCGGACTCCAAATCTAGAACTTTGGACCCTAAAGTAGAACTTGGGTCCCAAAATCTGTAAGTTTTATCATTAAGTAAGAACTTAGGACCCAAAATCTAGAACCTTTGACACCCAATATACAACTTTGAAAAGCAAAAGAGAAACTAGGTCTGCAAAATATAAAAACTCTAGGCCATTAAACCAGAAGTTTTTATCCTAAATGTAGAATATTGTCTCGTAAATAAGAACTTTCAACTCCAAGTAAAGGGCTTAAAACCGCTAATCTAGAACAAATGAAACCATGTCTAGGATTCTAGACCTCAAGTACGAACTTTACGGATATAGAACTTTGACCCCCCAAATCATGAACCTTGGACCTAAACTCTTGATATTTTGATGCCTAATAAGAACCAAGGACCCCAAATCTATAACTTCGGACCCCTAAAAAGATTTTAGGCTAACAAACTAGAACATTGGGCCAAAAATCTAGAACTTTGGATTCGTATTAAGAATTTTAGACTTTAAATCTAGATATGAAGCCCCGTATAAGAACTAGGGACCTAGAATGTAGAACAATGAACCCAAAACGTGAAACTATGATCACCTAATAACAACTTAGGACCGACAAACTAAAACTCCAAACTCCTAAACTAGAACTTGGACATTAAATTTGGAAATTCGTACGCCATTATATGCAAAATCTATTGATTGGACCCCGAATACTAACTTAAGACTAAAAATAAGAAGTAAAGCACCAAAACTACAACGTTGGACGTCTAGAAGAACATAAGACACTAAATCTAGAACTTAGATATCGAAATCAAAACTTAGGACCCTAAACCTATAAACTTGGACCACATCTAAGAGCTTAAGATTCTAAATAAGATCATTGGAAATATAACCTAAAACTTAAAATCTCAAACCTTAAAATTACGATCCCGATTTACAACCTTGGATCTCAGATCTAAATATGTAGCCTAAATAAGAACATAGGACTCCAAACCTTGAATTTTTATCCTAAATAACGGCTTAGAGCCCCAAATATGGAACTTTAACCCTAAAACATTAACTTTATACCCCAAATCTTGAACTTTGTATCGATAATACAAACTTAGAATCCCCATTCTAGAATATTTTATCCTAAATTGAAATTATATACTCCAAATAAAAAGTTTAAACCGGTTATCTTGATCTTAAGACATCGAAATTGGAACGTTGGACGACAAAATATAAATTTGGACAATTACTCTATGACTTTGGTCCCCAAATTACTTAGGATGCCAAATTAGAACTAAGGTCCCAAAATAAGAATTATGACCTAAAATAAGAACTTCGGACACCTAATTCGAACTCAGGACACTAAACCTAGAATATTAGACCGCAAATAAGAGCCATGGATCCCAAATAAGCACTCCGGACGTATTTGAACTTAAAATCTAGACCTTTGGACCGAAATCTGGGCTTTGGACCGCAAATTCAAAACTTTGGACACGAAACAAGAACACCGGACTCCAAATCTAGAACTTTGGACCCTAAAGTAGAACTTGGGTCCCAAAATCTGTAAGTTTTATCATTAAGTAAGAACTTAGGACCCAAAATCTAGAACCTTTGACACCCAATATACAACTTTGAAAAGCAAAAGAGAAACTAGGTCTGCAAAATATAAAAACTCTAGGCCATTAAACCAGAAGTTTTTATCCTAAATGTAGAATATTGTCTCGTAAATAAGAACTTTCAACTCCAAGTAAAGGGCTTAAAACCGCTAATCTAGAACAAATGAAACCATGTCTAGGATTCTAGACCTCAAGTACGAACTTTACGGATATAGAACTTTGACCCCCCAAATCATGAACCTTGGACCTAAACTCTTGATATTTTGATGCCTAATAAGAACCAAGGACCCCAAATCTATAACTTCGGACCCCTAAAAAGATTTTAGGCTAACAAACTAGAACATTGGGCCAAAAATCTAGAACTTTGGATTCGTATTAAGAATTTTAGACTTTAAATCTAGATATGAAGCCCCGTATAAGAACTAGGGACCTAGAATGTAGAACAATGAACCCAAAACGTGAAACTATGATCACCTAATAACAACTTAGGACCGACAAACTAAAACTCCAAACTCCTAAACTAGAACTTGGACATTAAATTTGGAAATTCGTACGCCATTATATGCAAAATCTATTGATTGGACCCCGAATACTAACTTAAGACTAAAAATAAGAAGTAAAGCACCAAAACTACAACGTTGGACGTCTAGAAGAACATAAGACACTAAATCTAGAACTTAGATATCGAAATCAAAACTTAGGACCCTAAACCTATAAACTTGGACCACATCTAAGAGCTTAAGATTCTAAATAAGATCATTGGAAATATAACCTAAAACTTAAAATCTCAAACCTTAAAATTACGATCCCGATTTACAACCTTGGATCTCAGATCTAAATATGTAGCCTAAATAAGAACATAGGACTCCAAACCTTGAATTTTTATCCTAAATAACGGCTTAGAGCCCCAAATATGGAACTTTAACCCTAAAACATTAACTTTATACCCCAAATCTTGAACTTTGTATCGATAATACAAACTTAGAATCCCAATTCTAGAATATTTTATCCTAAATTGAAATTATATACTCCAAATAAAAAGTTTAAACCGGTTATCTTGATCTTAAGACATCGAAATTGGAACGTTGGACGACAAAATATAAATTTGGACAATTACTCTATGACTTTGGTCCCCAAATTACTTAGGATGCCAAATTAGAACTAAGGTCCCAAAATAAGAATTATGACCTAAAATAAGAACTTCGGACACCTAATTCGAACTCAGGACACTAAACCTAGAATATTAGACCGCAAATAAGAGCCATGGATCCCAAATAAGCACTCCGGACGTATTTGAACTTAAAATCTAGACCTTTGGACCGAAATCTGGGCTTTGGACCGCAAATTCAAAACTTTGGACACGAAATAAGAACACCGGACTCCAAATCTAGAACTTTGGACCCTAAAGTAGAACTTGGGTCCCAAAATCTGTAAGTTTTATCATTAAGTAAGAACTTAGGACCCAAAATCTAGAACCTTTGACACCCAATATACAACTTTGAAAAGCAAAAGAGAAACTAGGTCTGCAAAATATAAAAACTCTAGGCCATTAAGCCAGAAGTTTTTATCCTAAATGTAGAATATTGTCTCGTAAATAAGAACTTTCAACTCCAAGTAAAGGGCTTAAAACCGCTAATCTAGAACAAATGAAACCATGTCTAGGATTCTAGACCTCAAGTACGAACTTTACGGATATAGAACTTTGACCCCCCAAATCATGAACCTTGGACCTAAACTCTTGATATTTTGATGCCTAATAAGAACCAAGGACCCCAAATCTATAACTTCGGACCCCTAAAAAGATTTTAGGCTAACAAACTAGAACATTGGGCCAAAAATCTAGAACTTTGGATTCGTATTAAGAATTTTAGACTTTAAATCTAGATATGAAGCCCCGTATAAGAACTAGGGACCTAGAATGTAGAACAATGAACCCAAAACGTGAAACTATGATCACCTAATAACAACTTAGGACCGACAAACTAAAACTCCAAACTCCTAAACTAGAACTTGGACATTAAATTTGGAAATTCGTACGCCATTATATGCAAAATCTATTGATTGGACCCCGAATACTAACTTAAGACTAAAAATAAGAAGTAAAGCACCAAAACTACAACGTTGGACGTCTAGAAGAACATAAGACACTAAATCTAGAACTTAGATATCGAAATCAAAACTTAGGACCCTAAACCTATAAACTTGGACCACATCTAAGAGCTTAAGATTCTAAATAAGATCATTGGAAATATAACCTAAAACTTAAAATCTCAAACCTTAAAATTACGATCCCGATTTACAACCTTGGATCTCAGATCTAAATATGTAGCCTAAATAAGAACATAGGACTCCAAACCTTGAATTTTTATCCTAAATAACGGCTTAGAGCCCCAAATATGGAACTTTAACCCTAAAACATTAACTTTATACCCCAAATCTTGAACTTTGTATCGATAATACAAACTTAGAATCCCCATTCTAGAATATTTTATCCTAAATTGAAATTATATACTCCAAATAAAAAGTTTAAACCGGTTATCTTGATCTTAAGACATCGAAATTGGAACGTTGGACGACAAAATATAAATTTGGACAATTACTCTATGACTTTGGTCCCCAAATTACTTAGGATGCCAAATTAGAACTAAGGTCCCAAAATAAGAATTATGACCTAAAATAAGAACTTCGGACACCTAATTCGAACTCAGGACACTAAACCTAGAATATTAGACCGCAAATAAGAGCCATGGATCCCAAATAAGCACTCCGGACGTATTTGAACTTAAAATCTAGACCTTTGGACCGAAATCTGGGCTTTGGACCGCAAATTCAAAACTTTGGACACGAAATAAGAACACCGGACTCCAAATCTATAACTTTGGACCCTAAAGTAGAACTTGGGTCCCAAAATCTGTAAGTTTTATCATTAAGTAAGAACTTAGGACCCAAAATCTAGAACCTTTGACACCCAATATACAACTTTGAAAAGCAAAAGAGAAACTAGGTCTGCAAAATATAAAAACTCTAGGCCATTAAGCCAGAAGTTTTTATCCTAAATGTAGAATATTGTCTCGTAAATAAGAACTTTCAACTCCAAGTAAAGGGCTTAAAACCGCTAATCTAGAACAAATGAAACCATGTCTAGGATTCTAGACCTCAAGTACGAACTTTACGGATATAGAACTTTGACCCCCCAAATCATGAACCTTGGACCTAAACTCTTGATATTTTGATGCCTAATAAGAACCAAGGACCCCAAATCTATAACTTCGGACCCCTAAAAAGATTTTAGGCTAACAAACTAGAACATTGGGCCAAAAATCTAGAACTTTGGATTCGTATTAAGAATTTTAGACTTTAAATCTAGATATGAAGCCCCGTATAAGAACTAGGGACCTAGAATGTAGAACAATGAACCCAAAACGTGAAACTATGATCACCTAATAACAACTTAGGACCGACAAACTAAAACTCCAAACTCCTAAACTAGAACTTGGACATTAAATTTGGAAATTCGTACGCCATTATATGCAAAATCTATTGATTGGACCCCGAATACTAACTTAAGACTAAAAATAAGAAGTAAAGCACCAAAACTACAACGTTGGACGTCTAGAAGAACATAAGACACTAAATCTAGAACTTAGATATCGAAATCAAAACTTAGGACCCTAAACCTATAAACTTGGACCACATCTAAGAGCTTAAGATTCTAAATAAGATCATTGGAAATATAACCTAAAACTTAAAATCTCAAACCTTAAAATTACGATCCCGATTTACAACCTTGGATCTCAGATCTAAATATGTAGCCTAAATAAGAACATAGGACTCCAAACCTTGAATTTTTATCCTAAATAACGGCTTAGAGCCCCAAATATGGAACTTTAACCCTAAAACATTAACTTTATACCCCAAATCTTGAACTTTGTATCGATAATACAAACTTAGAATCCCCATTCTAGAATATTTTATCCTAAATTGAAATTATATACTCCAAATAAAAAGTTTAAACCGGTTATCTTGATCTTAAGACATCGAAATTGGAACGTTGGACGACAAAATATAAATTTGGACAATTACTCTATGACTTTGGTCCCCAAATTACTTAGGATGCCAAATTAGAACTAAGGTCCCAAAATAAGAATTATGACCTAAAATAAGAACTTCGGACACCTAATTCGAACTCAGGACACTAAACCTAGAATATTAGACCGCAAATAAGAGCCATGGATCCCAAATAAGCACTCCGGACGTATTTGAACTTAAAATCTAGACCTTTGGACCGAAATCTGGGCTTTGGACCGCAAATTCAAAACTTTGGACACGAAATAAGAACACCGGACTCCAAATCTAGAACTTTGGACCCTAAAGTAGAACTTGGGTCCCAAAATCTGTAAGTTTTATCATTAAGTAAGAACTTAGGACCCAAAATCTAGAACCTTTGACACCCAATATACAACTTTGAAAAGCAAAAGAGAAACTAGGTCTGCAAAATATAAAAACTCTAGGCCATTAAGCCAGAAGTTTTTATCCTAAATGTAGAATATTGTCTCGTAAATAAGAACTTTCAACTCCAAGTAAAGGGCTTAAAACCGCTAATCTAGAACAAATGAAACCATGTCTAGGATTCTAGACCTCAAGTACGAACTTTACGGATATAGAACTTTGACCCCCCAAATCATGAACCTTGGACCTAAACTCTTGATATTTTGATGCCTAATAAGAACCAAGGACCCCAAATCTATAACTTCGGACCCCTAAAAAGATTTTAGGCTAACAAACTAGAACATTGGGCCAAAAATCTAGAACTTTGGATTCGTATTAAGAATTTTAGACTTTAAATCTAGATATGAAGCCCCGTATAAGAACTAGGGACCTAGAATGTAGAACAATGAACCCAAAACGTGAAACTATGATCACCTAATAACAACTTAGGACCGACAAACTAAAACTCCAAACTCCTAAACTAGAACTTGGACATTAAATTTGGAAATTCGTACGCCATTATATGCAAAATCTATTGATTGGACCCCGAATACTAACTTAAGACTAAAAATAAGAAGTAAAGCACCAAAACTACAACGTTGGACGTCTAGAAGAACATAAGACACTAAATCTAGAACTTAGATATCGAAATCAAAACTTAGGACCCTAAACCTATAAACTTGGACCACATCTAAGAGCTTAAGATTCTAAATAAGATCATTGGAAATATAACCTAAAACTTAAAATCTCAAACCTTAAAATTACGATCCCGATTTACAACCTTGGATCTCAGATCTAAATATGTAGCCTAAATAAGAACATAGGACTCCAAACCTTGAATTTTTATCCTAAATAACGGCTTAGAGCCCCAAATATGGAACTTTAACCCTAAAACATTAACTTTATACCCCAAATCTTGAACTTTGTATCGATAATACAAACTTAGAATCCCCATTCTAGAATATTTTATCCTAAATTGAAATTATATACTCCAAATAAAAAGTTTAAACCGGTTATCTTGATCTTAAGACATCGAAATTGGAACGTTGGACGACAAAATATAAATTTGGACAATTACTCTATGACTTTGGTCCCCAAATTACTTAGGATGCCAAATTAGAACTAAGGTCCCAAAATAAGAATTATGACCTAAAATAAGAACTTCGGACACCTAATTCGAACTCAGGACACTAAACCTAGAATATTAGACCGCAAATAAGAGCCATGGATCCCAAATAAGCACTCCGGACGTATTTGAACTTAAAATCTAGACCTTTGGACCGAAATCTGGGCTTTGGACCGCAAATTCAAAACTTTGGACACGAAATAAGAACACCGGACTCCAAATCTATAACTTTGGACCCTAAAGTAGAACTTGGGTCCCAAAATCTGTAAGTTTTATCATTAAGTAAGAACTTAGGACCCAAAATCTAGAACCTTTGACACCCAATATACAACTTTGAAAAGCAAAAGAGAAACTAGGTCTGCAAAATATAAAAACTCTAGGCCATTAAACCAGAAGTTTTTATCCTAAATGTAGAATATTGTCTCGTAAATAAGAACTTTCAACTCCAAGTAAAGGGCTTAAAACCGCTAATCTAGAACAAATGAAACCATGTCTAGGATTCTAGACCTCAAGTACGAACTTTACGGATATAGAACTTTGACCCCCCAAATCATGAACCTTGGACCTAAACTCTTGATATTTTGATGCCTAATAAGAACCAAGGACCCCAAATCTATAACTTCGGACCCCTAAAAAGATTTTAGGCTAACAAACTAGAACATTTGGCCAAAAATCTAGAACTTTGGATTCGTATTAAGAATTTTAGACTTTAAATCTAGATATGAAGCCCCGTATAAGAACTAGGGACCTAGAATGTAGAACAATGAACCCAAAACGTGAAACTATGATCACCTAATAACAACTTAGGACCGACAAACTAAAACTCCAAACTCCTAAACTAGAACTTGGACATTAAATTTGGAAATTCGTACGCCATTATATGCAAAATCTATTGATTGGACCCCGAATACTAACTTAAGACTAAAAATAAGAAGTAAAGCACCAAAACTACAACGTTGGACGTCTAGAAGAACATAAGACACTAAATCTAGAACTTAGATATCGAAATCAAAACTTAGGACCCTAAACCTATAAACTTGGACCACATCTAAGAGCTTAAGATTCTAAATAAGATCATTGGAAATATAACCTAAAACTTAAAATCTCAAACCTTAAAATTACGATCCCGATTTACAACCTTGGATCTCAGATCTAAATATGTAGCCTAAATAAGAACATAGGACTCCAAACCTTGAATTTTTATCCTAAATAACGGCTTAGAGCCCCAAATATGGAACTTTAACCCTAAAACATTAACTTTATACCCCAAATCTTGAACTTTGTATCGATAATACAAACTTAGAATCCCCATTCTAGAATATTTTATCCTAAATTGAAATTATATACTCCAAATAAAAAGTTTAAACCGGTTATCTTGATCTTAAGACATCGAAATTGGAACGTTGGACGACAAAATATAAATTTGGACAATTACTCTATGACTTTGGTCCCCAAATTACTTAGGATGCCAAATTAGAACTAAGGTCCCAAAATAAGAATTATGACCTAAAATAAGAACTTCGGACACCTAATTCGAACTCAGGACACTAAACCTAGAATATTAGACCGCAAATAAGAGCCATGGATCCCAAATAAGCACTCCGGACGTATTTGAACTTAAAATCTAGACCTTTGGACCGAAATCTGGGCTTTGGACCGCAAATTCAAAACTTTGGACACGAAATAAGAACACCGGACTCCAAATCTATAACTTTGGACCCTAAAGTAGAACTTGGGTCCCAAAATCTGTAAGTTTTATCATTAAGTAAGAACTTAGGACCCAAAATCTAGAACCTTTGACACCCAATATACAACTTTGAAAAGCAAAAGAGAAACTAGGTCTGCAAAATATAAAAACTCTAGGCCATTAAACCAGAAGTTTTTATCCTAAATGTAGAATATTGTCTCGTAAATAAGAACTTTCAACTCCAAGTAAAGGGCTTAAAACCGCTAATCTAGAACAAATGAAACCATGTCTAGGATTCTAGACCTCAAGTACGAACTTTACGGATATAGAACTTTGACCCCCCAAATCATGAACCTTGGACCTAAACTCTTGATATTTTGATGCCTAATAAGAACCAAGGACCCCAAATCTATAACTTCGGACCCCTAAAAAGATTTTAGGCTAACAAACTAGAACATTTGGCCAAAAATCTAGAACTTTGGATTCGTATTAAGAATTTTAGACTTTAAATCTAGATATGAAGCCCCGTATAAGAACTAGGGACCTAGAATGTAGAACAATGAACCCAAAACGTGAAACTATGATCACCTAATAACAACTTAGGACCGACAAACTAAAACTCCAAACTCCTAAACTAGAACTTGGACATTAAATTTGGAAATTCGTACGCCATTATATGCAAAATCTATTGATTGGACCCCGAATACTAACTTAAGACTAAAAATAAGAAGTAAAGCACCAAAACTACAACGTTGGACGTCTAGAAGAACATAAGACACTAAATCTAGAACTTAGATATCGAAATCAAAACTTAGGACCCTAAACCTATAAACTTGGACCACATCTAAGAGCTTAAGATTCTAAATAAGATCATTGGAAATATAACCTAAAACTTAAAATCTCAAACCTTAAAATTACGATCCCGATTTACAACCTTGGATCTCAGATCTAAATATGTAGCCTAAATAAGAACATAGGACTCCAAACCTTGAATTTTTATCCTAAATAACGGCTTAGAGCCCCAAATATGGAACTTTAACCCTAAAACATTAACTTTATACCCCAAATCTTGAACTTTGTATCGATAATACAAACTTAGAATCCCCATTCTAGAATATTTTATCCTAAATTGAAATTATATACTCCAAATAAAAAGTTTAAACCGGTTATCTTGATCTTAAGACATCGAAATTGGAACGTTGGACGACAAAATATAAATTTGGACAATTACTCTATGACTTTGGTCCCCAAATTACTTAGGATGCCAAATTAGAACTAAGGTCCCAAAATAAGAATTATGACCTAAAATAAGAACTTCGGACACCTAATTCGAACTCAGGACACTAAACCTAGAATATTAGACCGCAAATAAGAGCCATGGATCCCAAATAAGCACTCCGGACGTATTTGAACTTAAAATCTAGACCTTTGGACCGAAATCTGGGCTTTGGACCGCAAATTCAAAACTTTGGACACGAAATAAGAACACCGGACTCCAAATCTAGAACTTTGGACCCTAAAGTAGAACTTGGGTCCCAAAATCTGTAAGTTTTATCATTAAGTAAGAACTTAGGACCCAAAATCTAGAACCTTTGACACCCAATATACAACTTTGAAAAGCAAAAGAGAAACTAGGTCTGCAAAATATAAAAACTCTAGGCCATTAAGCCAGAAGTTTTTATCCTAAATGTAGAATATTGTCTCGTAAATAAGAACTTTCAACTCCAAGTAAAGGGCTTAAAACCGCTAATCTAGAACAAATGAAACCATGTCTAGGATTCTAGACCTCAAGTACGAACTTTACGGATATAGAACTTTGACCCCCCAAATCATGAACCTTGGACCTAAACTCTTGATATTTTGATGCCTAATAAGAACCAAGGACCCCAAATCTATAACTTCGGACCCCTAAAAAGATTTTAGGCTAACAAACTAGAACATTGGGCCAAAAATCTAGAACTTTGGATTCGTATTAAGAATTTTAGACTTTAAATCTAGATATGAAGCCCCGTATAAGAACTAGGGACCTAGAATGTAGAACAATGAACCCAAAACGTGAAACTATGATCACCTAATAACAACTTAGGACCGACAAACTAAAACTCCAAACTCCTAAACTAGAACTTGGACATTAAATTTGGAAATTCGTACGCCATTATATGCAAAATCTATTGATTGGACCCCGAATACTAACTTAAGACTAAAAATAAGAAGTAAAGCACCAAAACTACAACGTTGGACGTCTAGAAGAACATAAGACACTAAATCTAGAACTTAGATATCGAAATCAAAACTTAGGACCCTAAACCTATAAACTTGGACCACATCTAAGAGCTTAAGATTCTAAATAAGATCATTGGAAATATAACCTAAAACTTAAAATCTCAAACCTTAAAATTACGATCCCGATTTACAACCTTGGATCTCAGATCTAAATATGTAGCCTAAATAAGAACATAGGACTCCAAACCTTGAATTTTTATCCTAAATAACGGCTTAGAGCCCCAAATATGGAACTTTAACCCTAAAACATTAACTTTATACCCCAAATCTTGAACTTTGTATCGATAATACAAACTTAGAATCCCCATTCTAGAATATTTTATCCTAAATTGAAATTATATACTCCAAATAAAAAGTTTAAACCGGTTATCTTGATCTTAAGACATCGAAATTGGAACGTTGGACGACAAAATATAAATTTGGACAATTACTCTATGACTTTGGTCCCCAAATTACTTAGGATGCCAAATTAGAACTAAGGTCCCAAAATAAGAATTATGACCTAAAATAAGAACTTCGGACACCTAATTCGAACTCAGGACACTAAACCTAGAATATTAGACCGCAAATAAGAGCCATGGATCCCAAATAAGCACTCCGGACGTATTTGAACTTAAAATCTAGACCTTTGGACCGAAATCTGGGCTTTGGACCGCAAATTCAAAACTTTGGACACGAAATAAGAACACCGGACTCCAAATCTATAACTTTGGACCCTAAAGTAGAACTTGGGTCCCAAAATCTGTAAGTTTTATCATTAAGTAAGAACTTAGGACCCAAAATCTAGAACCTTTGACACCCAATATACAACTTTGAAAAGCAAAAGAGAAACTAGGTCTGCAAAATATAAAAACTCTAGGCCATTAAGCCAGAAGTTTTTATCCTAAATGTAGAATATTGTCTCGTAAATAAGAACTTTCAACTCCAAGTAAAGGGCTTAAAACCGCTAATCTAGAACAAATGAAACCATGTCTAGGATTCTAGACCTCAAGTACGAACTTTACGGATATAGAACTTTGACCCCCCAAATCATGAACCTTGGACCTAAACTCTTGATATTTTGATGCCTAATAAGAACCAAGGACCCCAAATCTATAACTTCGGACCCCTAAAAAGATTTTAGGCTAACAAACTAGAACATTGGGCCAAAAATCTAGAACTTTGGATTCGTATTAAGAATTTTAGACTTTAAATCTAGATATGAAGCCCCGTATAAGAACTAGGGACCTAGAATGTAGAACAATGAACCCAAAACGTGAAACTATGATCACCTAATAACAACTTAGGACCGACAAACTAAAACTCCAAACTCCTAAACTAGAACTTGGACATTAAATTTGGAAATTCGTACGCCATTATATGCAAAATCTATTGATTGGACCCCGAATACTAACTTAAGACTAAAAATAAGAAGTAAAGCACCAAAACTACAACGTTGGACGTCTAGAAGAACATAAGACACTAAATCTAGAACTTAGATATCGAAATCAAAACTTAGGACCCTAAACCTATAAACTTGGACCACATCTAAGAGCTTAAGATTCTAAATAAGATCATTGGAAATATAACCTAAAACTTAAAATCTCAAACCTTAAAATTACGATCCCGATTTACAACCTTGGATCTCAGATCTAAATATGTAGCCTAAATAAGAACATAGGACTCCAAACCTTGAATTTTTATCCTAAATAACGGCTTAGAGCCCCAAATATGGAACTTTAACCCTAAAACATTAACTTTATACCCCAAATCTTGAACTTTGTATCGATAATACAAACTTAGAATCCCCATTCTAGAATATTTTATCCTAAATTGAAATTATATACTCCAAATAAAAAGTTTAAACCGGTTATCTTGATCTTAAGACATCGAAATTGGAACGTTGGACGACAAAATATAAATTTGGACAATTACTCTATGACTTTGGTCCCCAAATTACTTAGGATGCCAAATTAGAACTAAGGTCCCAAAATAAGAATTATGACCTAAAATAAGAACTTCGGACACCTAATTCGAACTCAGGACACTAAACCTAGAATATTAGACCGCAAATAAGAGCCATGGATCCCAAATAAGCACTCCGGACGTATTTGAACTTAAAATCTAGACCTTTGGACCGAAATCTGGGCTTTGGACCGCAAATTCAAAACTTTGGACACGAAATAAGAACACCGGACTCCAAATCTAGAACTTTGGACCCTAAAGTAGAACTTGGGTCCCAAAATCTGTAAGTTTTATCATTAAGTAAGAACTTAGGACCCAAAATCTAGAACCTTTGACACCCAATATACAACTTTGAAAAGCAAAAGAGAAACTAGGTCTGCAAAATATAAAAACTCTAGGCCATTAAGCCAGAAGTTTTTATCCTAAATGTAGAATATTGTCTCGTAAATAAGAACTTTCAACTCCAAGTAAAGGGCTTAAAACCGCTAATCTAGAACAAATGAAACCATGTCTAGGATTCTAGACCTCAAGTACGAACTTTACGGATATAGAACTTTGACCCCCCAAATCATGAACCTTGGACCTAAACTCTTGATATTTTGATGCCTAATAAGAACCAAGGACCCCAAATCTATAACTTCGGACCCCTAAAAAGATTTTAGGCTAACAAACTAGAACATTGGGCCAAAAATCTAGAACTTTGGATTCGTATTAAGAATTTTAGACTTTAAATCTAGATATGAAGCCCCGTATAAGAACTAGGGACCTAGAATGTAGAACAATGAACCCAAAACGTGAAACTATGATCACCTAATAACAACTTAGGACCGACAAACTAAAACTCCAAACTCCTAAACTAGAACTTGGACATTAAATTTGGAAATTCGTACGCCATTATATGCAAAATCTATTGATTGGACCCCGAATACTAACTTAAGACTAAAAATAAGAAGTAAAGCACCAAAACTACAACGTTGGACGTCTAGAAGAACATAAGACACTAAATCTAGAACTTAGATATCGAAATCAAAACTTAGGACCCTAAACCTATAAACTTGGACCACATCTAAGAGCTTAAGATTCTAAATAAGATCATTGGAAATATAACCTAAAACTTAAAATCTCAAACCTTAAAATTACGATCCCGATTTACAACCTTGGATCTCAGATCTAAATATGTAGCCTAAATAAGAACATAGGACTCCAAACCTTGAATTTTTATCCTAAATAACGGCTTAGAGCCCCAAATATGGAACTTTAACCCTAAAACATTAACTTTATACCCCAAATCTTGAACTTTGTATCGATAATACAAACTTAGAATCCCCATTCTAGAATATTTTATCCTAAATTGAAATTATATACTCCAAATAAAAAGTTTAAACCGGTTATCTTGATCTTAAGACATCGAAATTGGAACGTTGGACGACAAAATATAAATTTGGACAATTACTCTATGACTTTGGTCCCCAAATTACTTAGGATGCCAAATTAGAACTAAGGTCCCAAAATAAGAATTATGACCTAAAATAAGAACTTCGGACACCTAATTCGAACTCAGGACACTAAACCTAGAATATTAGACCGCAAATAAGAGCCATGGATCCCAAATAAGCACTCCGGACGTATTTGAACTTAAAATCTAGACCTTTGGACCGAAATCTGGGCTTTGGACCGCAAATTCAAAACTTTGGACACGAAATAAGAACACCGGACTCCAAATCTATAACTTTGGACCCTAAAGTAGAACTTGGGTCCCAAAATCTGTAAGTTTTATCATTAAGTAAGAACTTAGGACCCAAAATCTAGAACCTTTGACACCCAATATACAACTTTGAAAAGCAAAAGAGAAACTAGGTCTGCAAAATATAAAAACTCTAGGCCATTAAGCCAGAAGTTTTTATCCTAAATGTAGAATATTGTCTCGTAAATAAGAACTTTCAACTCCAAGTAAAGGGCTTAAAACCGCTAATCTAGAACAAATGAAACCATGTCTAGGATTCTAGACCTCAAGTACGAACTTTACGGATATAGAACTTTGACCCCCCAAATCATGAACCTTGGACCTAAACTCTTGATATTTTGATGCCTAATAAGAACCAAGGACCCCAAATCTATAACTTCGGACCCCTAAAAAGATTTTAGGCTAACAAACTAGAACATTGGGCCAAAAATCTAGAACTTTGGATTCGTATTAAGAATTTTAGACTTTAAATCTAGATATGAAGCCCCGTATAAGAACTAGGGACCTAGAATGTAGAACAATGAACCCAAAACGTGAAACTATGATCACCTAATAACAACTTAGGACCGACAAACTAAAACTCCAAACTCCTAAACTAGAACTTGGACATTAAATTTGGAAATTCGTACGCCATTATATGCAAAATCTATTGATTGGACCCCGAATACTAACTTAAGACTAAAAATAAGAAGTAAAGCACCAAAACTACAACGTTGGACGTCTAGAAGAACATAAGACACTAAATCTAGAACTTAGATATCGAAATCAAAACTTAGGACCCTAAACCTATAAACTTGGACCACATCTAAGAGCTTAAGATTCTAAATAAGATCATTGGAAATATAACCTAAAACTTAAAATCTCAAACCTTAAAATTACGATCCCGATTTACAACCTTGGATCTCAGATCTAAATATGTAGCCTAAATAAGAACATAGGACTCCAAACCTTGAATTTTTATCCTAAATAACGGCTTAGAGCCCCAAATATGGAACTTTAACCCTAAAACATTAACTTTATACCCCAAATCTTGAACTTTGTATCGATAATACAAACTTAGAATCCCCATTCTAGAATATTTTATCCTAAATTGAAATTATATACTCCAAATAAAAAGTTTAAACCGGTTATCTTGATCTTAAGACATCGAAATTGGAACGTTGGACGACAAAATATAAATTTGGACAATTACTCTATGACTTTGGTCCCCAAATTACTTAGGATGCCAAATTAGAACTAAGGTCCCAAAATAAGAATTATGACCTAAAATAAGAACTTCGGACACCTAATTCGAACTCAGGACACTAAACCTAGAATATTAGACCGCAAATAAGAGCCATGGATCCCAAATAAGCACTCCGGACGTATTTGAACTTAAAATCTAGACCTTTGGACCGAAATCTGGGCTTTGGACCGCAAATTCAAAACTTTGGACACGAAATAAGAACACCGGACTCCAAATCTATAACTTTGGACCCTAAAGTAGAACTTGGGTCCCAAAATCTGTAAGTTTTATCATTAAGTAAGAACTTAGGACCCAAAATCTAGAACCTTTGACACCCAATATACAACTTTGAAAAGCAAAAGAGAAACTAGGTCTGCAAAATATAAAAACTCTAGGCCATTAAACCAGAAGTTTTTATCCTAAATGTAGAATATTGTCTCGTAAATAAGAACTTTCAACTCCAAGTAAAGGGCTTAAAACCGCTAATCTAGAACAAATGAAACCATGTCTAGGATTCTAGACCTCAAGTACGAACTTTACGGATATAGAACTTTGACCCCCCAAATCATGAACCTTGGACCTAAACTCTTGATATTTTGATGCCTAATAAGAACCAAGGACCCCAAATCTATAACTTCGGACCCCTAAAAAGATTTTAGGCTAACAAACTAGAACATTTGGCCAAAAATCTAGAACTTTGGATTCGTATTAAGAATTTTAGACTTTAAATCTAGATATGAAGCCCCGTATAAGAACTAGGGACCTAGAATGTAGAACAATGAACCCAAAACGTGAAACTATGATCACCTAATAACAACTTAGGACCGACAAACTAAAACTCCAAACTCCTAAACTAGAACTTGGACATTAAATTTGGAAATTCGTACGCCATTATATGCAAAATCTATTGATTGGACCCCGAATACTAACTTAAGACTAAAAATAAGAAGTAAAGCACCAAAACTACAACGTTGGACGTCTAGAAGAACATAAGACACTAAATCTAGAACTTAGATATCGAAATCAAAACTTAGGACCCTAAACCTATAAACTTGGACCACATCTAAGAGCTTAAGATTCTAAATAAGATCATTGGAAATATAACCTAAAACTTAAAATCTCAAACCTTAAAATTACGATCCCGATTTACAACCTTGGATCTCAGATCTAAATATGTAGCCTAAATAAGAACATAGGACTCCAAACCTTGAATTTTTATCCTAAATAACGGCTTAGAGCCCCAAATATGGAACTTTAACCCTAAAACATTAACTTTATACCCCAAATCTTGAACTTTGTATCGATAATACAAACTTAGAATCCCCATTCTAGAATATTTTATCCTAAATTGAAATTATATACTCCAAATAAAAAGTTTAAACCGGTTATCTTGATCTTAAGACATCGAAATTGGAACGTTGGACGACAAAATATAAATTTGGACAATTACTCTATGACTTTGGTCCCCAAATTACTTAGGATGCCAAATTAGAACTAAGGTCCCAAAATAAGAATTATGACCTAAAATAAGAACTTCGGACACCTAATTCGAACTCAGGACACTAAACCTAGAATATTAGACCGCAAATAAGAGCCATGGATCCCAAATAAGCACTCCGGACGTATTTGAACTTAAAATCTAGACCTTTGGACCGAAATCTGGGCTTTGGACCGCAAATTCAAAACTTTGGACACGAAATAAGAACACCGGACTCCAAATCTAGAACTTTGGACCCTAAAGTAGAACTTGGGTCCCAAAATCTGTAAGTTTTATCATTAAGTAAGAACTTAGGACCCAAAATCTAGAACCTTTGACACCCAATATACAACTTTGAAAAGCAAAAGAGAAACTAGGTCTGCAAAATATAAAAACTCTAGGCCATTAAGCCAGAAGTTTTTATCCTAAATGTAGAATATTGTCTCGTAAATAAGAACTTTCAACTCCAAGTAAAGGGCTTAAAACCGCTAATCTAGAACAAATGAAACCATGTCTAGGATTCTAGACCTCAAGTACGAACTTTACGGATATAGAACTTTGACCCCCCAAATCATGAACCTTGGACCTAAACTCTTGATATTTTGATGCCTAATAAGAACCAAGGACCCCAAATCTATAACTTCGGACCCCTAAAAAGATTTTAGGCTAACAAACTAGAACATTGGGCCAAAAATCTAGAACTTTGGATTCGTATTAAGAATTTTAGACTTTAAATCTAGATATGAAGCCCCGTATAAGAACTAGGGACCTAGAATGTAGAACAATGAACCCAAAACGTGAAACTATGATCACCTAATAACAACTTAGGACCGACAAACTAAAACTCCAAACTCCTAAACTAGAACTTGGACATTAAATTTGGAAATTCGTACGCCATTATATGCAAAATCTATTGATTGGACCCCGAATACTAACTTAAGACTAAAAATAAGAAGTAAAGCACCAAAACTACAACGTTGGACGTCTAGAAGAACATAAGACACTAAATCTAGAACTTAGATATCGAAATCAAAACTTAGGACCCTAAACCTATAAACTTGGACCACATCTAAGAGCTTAAGATTCTAAATAAGATCATTGGAAATATAACCTAAAACTTAAAATCTCAAACCTTAAAATTACGATCCCGATTTACAACCTTGGATCTCAGATCTAAATATGTAGCCTAAATAAGAACATAGGACTCCAAACCTTGAATTTTTATCCTAAATAACGGCTTAGAGCCCCAAATATGGAACTTTAACCCTAAAACATTAACTTTATACCCCAAATCTTGAACTTTGTATCGATAATACAAACTTAGAATCCCCATTCTAGAATATTTTATCCTAAATTGAAATTATATACTCCAAATAAAAAGTTTAAACCGGTTATCTTGATCTTAAGACATCGAAATTGGAACGTTGGACGACAAAATATAAATTTGGACAATTACTCTATGACTTTGGTCCCCAAATTACTTAGGATGCCAAATTAGAACTAAGGTCCCAAAATAAGAATTATGACCTAAAATAAGAACTTCGGACACCTAATTCGAACTCAGGACACTAAACCTAGAATATTAGACCGCAAATAAGAGCCATGGATCCCAAATAAGCACTCCGGACGTATTTGAACTTAAAATCTAGACCTTTGGACCGAAATCTGGGCTTTGGACCGCAAATTCAAAACTTTGGACACGAAATAAGAACACCGGACTCCAAATCTATAACTTTGGACCCTAAAGTAGAACTTGGGTCCCAAAATCTGTAAGTTTTATCATTAAGTAAGAACTTAGGACCCAAAATCTAGAACCTTTGACACCCAATATACAACTTTGAAAAGCAAAAGAGAAACTAGGTCTGCAAAATATAAAAACTCTAGGCCATTAAGCCAGAAGTTTTTATCCTAAATGTAGAATATTGTCTCGTAAATAAGAACTTTCAACTCCAAGTAAAGGGCTTAAAACCGCTAATCTAGAACAAATGAAACCATGTCTAGGATTCTAGACCTCAAGTACGAACTTTACGGATATAGAACTTTGACCCCCCAAATCATGAACCTTGGACCTAAACTCTTGATATTTTGATGCCTAATAAGAACCAAGGACCCCAAATCTATAACTTCGGACCCCTAAAAAGATTTTAGGCTAACAAACTAGAACATTGGGCCAAAAATCTAGAACTTTGGATTCGTATTAAGAATTTTAGACTTTAAATCTAGATATGAAGCCCCGTATAAGAACTAGGGACCTAGAATGTAGAACAATGAACCCAAAACGTGAAACTATGATCACCTAATAACAACTTAGGACCGACAAACTAAAACTCCAAACTCCTAAACTAGAACTTGGACATTAAATTTGGAAATTCGTACGCCATTATATGCAAAATCTATTGATTGGACCCCGAATACTAACTTAAGACTAAAAATAAGAAGTAAAGCACCAAAACTACAACGTTGGACGTCTAGAAGAACATAAGACACTAAATCTAGAACTTAGATATCGAAATCAAAACTTAGGACCCTAAACCTATAAACTTGGACCACATCTAAGAGCTTAAGATTCTAAATAAGATCATTGGAAATATAACCTAAAACTTAAAATCTCAAACCTTAAAATTACGATCCCGATTTACAACCTTGGATCTCAGATCTAAATATGTAGCCTAAATAAGAACATAGGACTCCAAACCTTGAATTTTTATCCTAAATAACGGCTTAGAGCCCCAAATATGGAACTTTAACCCTAAAACATTAACTTTATACCCCAAATCTTGAACTTTGTATCGATAATACAAACTTAGAATCCCCATTCTAGAATATTTTATCCTAAATTGAAATTATATACTCCAAATAAAAATTTTAAACCGGTTATCTTGATCTTAAGACATCGAAATTGGAACGTTGGACGACAAAATATAAATTTGGACAATTACTCTATGACTTTGGTCCCCAAATTACTTAGGATGCCAAATTAGAACTAAGGTCCCAAAATAAGAATTATGACCTAAAATAAGAACTTCGGACACCTAATTCGAACTCAGGACACTAAACCTAGAATATTAGACCGCAAATAAGAGCCATGGATCCCAAATAAGCACTCCGGACGTATTTGAACTTAAAATCTAGACCTTTGGACCGAAATCTGGGCTTTGGACCGCAAATTCAAAACTTTGGACACGAAATAAGAACACCGGACTCCAAATCTAGAACTTTGGACCCTAAAGTAGAACTTGGGTCCCAAAATCTGTAAGTTTTATCATTAAGTAAGAACTTAGGACCCAAAATCTAGAACCTTTGACACCCAATATACAACTTTGAAAAGCAAAAGAGAAACTAGGTCTGCAAAATATAAAAACTCTAGGCCATTAAACCAGAAGTTTTTATCCTAAATGTAGAATATTGTCTCGTAAATAAGAACTTTCAACTCCAAGTAAAGGGCTTAAAACCGCTAATCTAGAACAAATGAAACCATGTCTAGGATTCTAGACCTCAAGTACGAACTTTACGGATATAGAACTTTGACCCCCCAAATCATGAACCTTGGACCTAAACTCTTGATATTTTGATGCCTAATAAGAACCAAGGACCCCAAATCTATAACTTCGGACCCCTAAAAAGATTTTAGGCTAACAAACTAGAACATTTGGCCAAAAATCTAGAACTTTGGATTCGTATTAAGAATTTTAGACTTTAAATCTAGATATGAAGCCCCGTATAAGAACTAGGGACCTAGAATGTAGAACAATGAACCCAAAACGTGAAACTATGATCACCTAATAACAACTTAGGACCGACAAACTAAAACTCCAAACTCCTAAACTAGAACTTGGACATTAAATTTGGAAATTCGTACGCCATTATATGCAAAATCTATTGATTGGACCCCGAATACTAACTTAAGACTAAAAATAAGAAGTAAAGCACCAAAACTACAACGTTGGACGTCTAGAAGAACATAAGACACTAAATCTAGAACTTAGATATCGAAATCAAAACTTAGGACCCTAAACCTATAAACTTGGACCACATCTAAGAGCTTAAGATTCTAAATAAGATCATTGGAAATATAACCTAAAACTTAAAATCTCAAACCTTAAAATTACGATCCCGATTTACAACCTTGGATCTCAGATCTAAATATGTAGCCTAAATAAGAACATAGGACTCCAAACCTTGAATTTTTATCCTAAATAACGGCTTAGAGCCCCAAATATGGAACTTTAACCCTAAAACATTAACTTTATACCCCAAATCTTGAACTTTGTATCGATAATACAAACTTAGAATCCCCATTCTAGAATATTTTATCCTAAATTGAAATTATATACTCCAAATAAAAAGTTTAAACCGGTTATCTTGATCTTAAGACATCGAAATTGGAACGTTGGACGACAAAATATAAATTTGGACAATTACTCTATGACTTTGGTCCCCAAATTACTTAGGATGCCAAATTAGAACTAAGGTCCCAAAATAAGAATTATGACCTAAAATAAGAACTTCGGACACCTAATTCGAACTCAGGACACTAAACCTAGAATATTAGACCGCAAATAAGAGCCATGGATCCCAAATAAGCACTCCGGACGTATTTGAACTTAAAATCTAGACCTTTGGACCGAAATCTGGGCTTTGGACCGCAAATTCAAAACTTTGGACACGAAATAAGAACACCGGACTCCAAATCTAGAACTTTGGACCCTAAAGTAGAACTTGGGTCCCAAAATCTGTAAGTTTTATCATTAAGTAAGAACTTAGGACCCAAAATCTAGAACCTTTGACACCCAATATACAACTTTGAAAAGCAAAAGAGAAACTAGGTCTGCAAAATATAAAAACTCTAGGCCATTAAGCCAGAAGTTTTTATCCTAAATGTAGAATATTGTCTCGTAAATAAGAACTTTCAACTCCAAGTAAAGGGCTTAAAACCGCTAATCTAGAACAAATGAAACCATGTCTAGGATTCTAGACCTCAAGTACGAACTTTACGGATATAGAACTTTGACCCCCCAAATCATGAACCTTGGACCTAAACTCTTGATATTTTGATGCCTAATAAGAACCAAGGACCCCAAATCTATAACTTCGGACCCCTAAAAAGATTTTAGGCTAACAAACTAGAACATTGGGCCAAAAATCTAGAACTTTGGATTCGTATTAAGAATTTTAGACTTTAAATCTAGATATGAAGCCCCGTATAAGAACTAGGGACCTAGAATGTAGAACAATGAACCCAAAACGTGAAACTATGATCACCTAATAACAACTTAGGACCGACAAACTAAAACTCCAAACTCCTAAACTAGAACTTGGACATTAAATTTGGAAATTCGTACGCCATTATATGCAAAATCTATTGATTGGACCCCGAATACTAACTTAAGACTAAAAATAAGAAGTAAAGCACCAAAACTACAACGTTGGACGTCTAGAAGAACATAAGACACTAAATCTAGAACTTAGATATCGAAATCAAAACTTAGGACCCTAAACCTATAAACTTGGACCACATCTAAGAGCTTAAGATTCTAAATAAGATCATTGGAAATATAACCTAAAACTTAAAATCTCAAACCTTAAAATTACGATCCCGATTTACAACCTTGGATCTCAGATCTAAATATGTAGCCTAAATAAGAACATAGGACTCCAAACCTTGAATTTTTATCCTAAATAACGGCTTAGAGCCCCAAATATGGAACTTTAACCCTAAAACATTAACTTTATACCCCAAATCTTGAACTTTGTATCGATAATACAAACTTAGAATCCCCATTCTAGAATATTTTATCCTAAATTGAAATTATATACTCCAAATAAAAAGTTTAAACCGGTTATCTTGATCTTAAGACATCGAAATTGGAACGTTGGACGACAAAATATAAATTTGGACAATTACTCTATGACTTTGGTCCCCAAATTACTTAGGATGCCAAATTAGAACTAAGGTCCCAAAATAAGAATTATGACCTAAAATAAGAACTTCGGACACCTAATTCGAACTCAGGACACTAAACCTAGAATATTAGACCGCAAATAAGAGCCATGGATCCCAAATAAGCACTCCGGACGTATTGAACTTAAAATCTAGACCTTTGGACCGAAATCTGGGCTTTGGACCGCAAATTCAAAACTTTGGACACGAAATAAGAACACCGGACTCCAAATCTAGAACTTTGGACCCTAAAGTAGAACTTGGGTCCCAAAATCTGTAAGTTTTATCATTAAGTAAGAACTTAGGACCCAAAATCTAGAACCTTTGACACCCAATATACAACTTTGAAAAGCAAAAGAGAAACTAGGTCTGCAAAATATAAAAACTCTAGGCCATTAAGCCAGAAGTTTTTATCCTAAATGTAGAATATTGTCTCGTAAATAAGAACTTTCAACTCCAAGTAAAGGGCTTAAAACCGCTAATCTAGAACAAATGAAACCATGTCTAGGATTCTAGACCTCAAGTACGAACTTTACGGATATAGAACTTTGACCCCCCAAATCATGAACCTTGGACCTAAACTCTTGATATTTTGATGCCTAATAAGAACCAAGGACCCCAAATCTATAACTTCGGACCCCTAAAAAGATTTTAGGCTAACAAACTAGAACATTGGGCCAAAAATCTAGAACTTTGGATTCGTATTAAGAATTTTAGACTTTAAATCTAGATATGAAGCCCCGTATAAGAACTAGGGACCTAGAATGTAGAACAATGAACCCAAAACGTGAAACTATGATCACCTAATAACAACTTAGGACCGACAAACTAAAACTCCAAACTCCTAAACTAGAACTTGGACATTAAATTTGGAAATTCGTACGCCATTATATGCAAAATCTATTGATTGGACCCCGAATACTAACTTAAGACTAAAAATAAGAAGTAAAGCACCAAAACTACAACGTTGGACGTCTAGAAGAACATAAGACACTAAATCTAGAACTTAGATATCGAAATCAAAACTTAGGACCCTAAACCTATAAACTTGGACCACATCTAAGAGCTTAAGATTCTAAATAAGATCATTGGAAATATAACCTAAAACTTAAAATCTCAAACCTTAAAATTACGATCCCGATTTACAACCTTGGATCTCAGATCTAAATATGTAGCCTAAATAAGAACATAGGACTCCAAACCTTGAATTTTTATCCTAAATAACGGCTTAGAGCCCCAAATATGGAACTTTAACCCTAAAACATTAACTTTATACCCCAAATCTTGAACTTTGTATCGATAATACAAACTTAGAATCCCCATTCTAGAATATTTTATCCTAAATTGAAATTATATACTCCAAATAAAAAGTTTAAACCGGTTATCTTGATCTTAAGACATCGAAATTGGAACGTTGGACGACAAAATATAAATTTGGACAATTACTCTATGACTTTGGTCCCCAAATTACTTAGGATGCCAAATTAGAACTAAGGTCCCAAAATAAGAATTATGACCTAAAATAAGAACTTCGGACACCTAATTCGAACTCAGGACACTAAACCTAGAATATTAGACCGCAAATAAGAGCCATGGATCCCAAATAAGCACTCCGGACGTATTTGAACTTAAAATCTAGACCTTTGGACCGAAATCTGGGCTTTGGACCGCAAATTCAAAACTTTGGACACGAAATAAGAACACCGGACTCCAAATCTAGAACTTTGGACCCTAAAGTAGAACTTGGGTCCCAAAATCTGTAAGTTTTATCATTAAGTAAGAACTTAGGACCCAAAATCTAGAACCTTTGACACCCAATATACAACTTTGAAAAGCAAAAGAGAAACTAGGTCTGCAAAATATAAAAACTCTAGGCCATTAAGCCAGAAGTTTTTATCCTAAATGTAGAATATTGTCTCGTAAATAAGAACTTTCAACTCCAAGTAAAGGGCTTAAAACCGCTAATCTAGAACAAATGAAACCATGTCTAGGATTCTAGACCTCAAGTACGAACTTTACGGATATAGAACTTTGACCCCCCAAATCATGAACCTTGGACCTAAACTCTTGATATTTTGATGCCTAATAAGAACCAAGGACCCCAAATCTATAACTTCGGACCCCTAAAAAGATTTTAGGCTAACAAACTAGAACATTGGGCCAAAAATCTAGAACTTTGGATTCGTATTAAGAATTTTAGACTTTAAATCTAGATATGAAGCCCCGTATAAGAACTAGGGACCTAGAATGTAGAACAATGAACCCAAAACGTGAAACTATGATCACCTAATAACAACTTAGGACCGACAAACTAAAACTCCAAACTCCTAAACTAGAACTTGGACATTAAATTTGGAAATTCGTACGCCATTATATGCAAAATCTATTGATTGGACCCCGAATACTAACTTAAGACTAAAAATAAGAAGTAAAGCACCAAAACTACAACGTTGGACGTCTAGAAGAACATAAGACACTAAATCTAGAACTTAGATATCGAAATCAAAACTTAGGACCCTAAACCTATAAACTTGGACCACATCTAAGAGCTTAAGATTCTAAATAAGATCATTGGAAATATAACCTAAAACTTAAAATCTCAAACCTTAAAATTACGATCCCGATTTACAACCTTGGATCTCAGATCTAAATATGTAGCCTAAATAAGAACATAGGACTCCAAACCTTGAATTTTTATCCTAAATAACGGCTTAGAGCCCCAAATATGGAACTTTAACCCTAAAACATTAACTTTATACCCCAAATCTTGAACTTTGTATCGATAATACAAACTTAGAATCCCCATTCTAGAATATTTTATCCTAAATTGAAATTATATACTCCAAATAAAAAGTTTAAACCGGTTATCTTGATCTTAAGACATCGAAATTGGAACGTTGGACGACAAAATATAAATTTGGACAATTACTCTATGACTTTGGTCCCCAAATTACTTAGGATGCCAAATTAGAACTAAGGTCCCAAAATAAGAATTATGACCTAAAATAAGAACTTCGGACACCTAATTCGAACTCAGGACACTAAACCTAGAATATTAGACCGCAAATAAGAGCCATGGATCCCAAATAAGCACTCCGGACGTATTGAACTTAAAATCTAGACCTTTGGACCGAAATCTGGGCTTTGGACCGCAAATTCAAAACTTTGGACACGAAATAAGAACACCGGACTCCAAATCTAGAACTTTGGACCCTAAAGTAGAACTTGGGTCCCAAAATCTGTAAGTTTTATCATTAAGTAAGAACTTAGGACCCAAAATCTAGAACCTTTGACACCCAATATACAACTTTGAAAAGCAAAAGAGAAACTAGGTCTGCAAAATATAAAAACTCTAGGCCATTAAGCCAGAAGTTTTTATCCTAAATGTAGAATATTGTCTCGTAAATAAGAACTTTCAACTCCAAGTAAAGGGCTTAAAACCGCTAATCTAGAACAAATGAAACCATGTCTAGGATTCTAGACCTCAAGTACGAACTTTACGGATATAGAACTTTGACCCCCCAAATCATGAACCTTGGACCTAAACTCTTGATATTTTGATGCCTAATAAGAACCAAGGACCCCAAATCTATAACTTCGGACCCCTAAAAAGATTTTAGGCTAACAAACTAGAACATTGGGCCAAAAATCTAGAACTTTGGATTCGTATTAAGAATTTTAGACTTTAAATCTAGATATGAAGCCCCGTATAAGAACTAGGGACCTAGAATGTAGAACAATGAACCCAAAACGTGAAACTATGATCACCTAATAACAACTTAGGACCGACAAACTAAAACTCCAAACTCCTAAACTAGAACTTGGACATTAAATTTGGAAATTCGTACGCCATTATATGCAAAATCTATTGATTGGACCCCGAATACTAACTTAAGACTAAAAATAAGAAGTAAAGCACCAAAACTACAACGTTGGACGTCTAGAAGAACATAAGACACTAAATCTAGAACTTAGATATCGAAATCAAAACTTAGGACCCTAAACCTATAAACTTGGACCACATCTAAGAGCTTAAGATTCTAAATAAGATCATTGGAAATATAACCTAAAACTTAAAATCTCAAACCTTAAAATTACGATCCCGATTTACAACCTTGGATCTCAGATCTAAATATGTAGCCTAAATAAGAACATAGGACTCCAAACCTTGAATTTTTATCCTAAATAACGGCTTAGAGCCCCAAATATGGAACTTTAACCCTAAAACATTAACTTTATACCCCAAATCTTGAACTTTGTATCGATAATACAAACTTAGAATCCCCATTCTAGAATATTTTATCCTAAATTGAAATTATATACTCCAAATAAAAAGTTTAAACCGGTTATCTTGATCTTAAGACATCGAAATTGGAACGTTGGACGACAAAATATAAATTTGGACAATTACTCTATGACTTTGGTCCCCAAATTACTTAGGATGCCAAATTAGAACTAAGGTCCCAAAATAAGAATTATGACCTAAAATAAGAACTTCGGACACCTAATTCGAACTCAGGACACTAAACCTAGAATATTAGACCGCAAATAAGAGCCATGGATCCCAAATAAGCACTCCGGACGTATTTGAACTTAAAATCTAGACCTTTGGACCGAAATCTGGGCTTTGGACCGCAAATTCAAAACTTTGGACACGAAATAAGAACACCGGACTCCAAATCTAGAACTTTGGACCCTAAAGTAGAACTTGGGTCCCAAAATCTGTAAGTTTTATCATTAAGTAAGAACTTAGGACCCAAAATCTAGAACCTTTGACACCCAATATACAACTTTGAAAAGCAAAAGAGAAACTAGGTCTGCAAAATATAAAAACTCTAGGCCATTAAGCCAGAAGTTTTTATCCTAAATGTAGAATATTGTCTCGTAAATAAGAACTTTCAACTCCAAGTAAAGGGCTTAAAACCGCTAATCTAGAACAAATGAAACCATGTCTAGGATTCTAGACCTCAAGTACGAACTTTACGGATATAGAACTTTGACCCCCCAAATCATGAACCTTGGACCTAAACTCTTGATATTTTGATGCCTAATAAGAACCAAGGACCCCAAATCTATAACTTCGGACCCCTAAAAAGATTTTAGGCTAACAAACTAGAACATTGGGCCAAAAATCTAGAACTTTGGATTCGTATTAAGAATTTTAGACTTTAAATCTAGATATGAAGCCCCGTATAAGAACTAGGGACCTAGAATGTAGAACAATGAACCCAAAACGTGAAACTATGATCACCTAATAACAACTTAGGACCGACAAACTAAAACTCCAAACTCCTAAACTAGAACTTGGACATTAAATTTGGAAATTCGTACGCCATTATATGCAAAATCTATTGATTGGACCCCGAATACTAACTTAAGACTAAAAATAAGAAGTAAAGCACCAAAACTACAACGTTGGACGTCTAGAAGAACATAAGACACTAAATCTAGAACTTAGATATCGAAATCAAAACTTAGGACCCTAAACCTATAAACTTGGACCACATCTAAGAGCTTAAGATTCTAAATAAGATCATTGGAAATATAACCTAAAACTTAAAATCTCAAACCTTAAAATTACGATCCCGATTTACAACCTTGGATCTCAGATCTAAATATGTAGCCTAAATAAGAACATAGGACTCCAAACCTTGAATTTTTATCCTAAATAACGGCTTAGAGCCCCAAATATGGAACTTTAACCCTAAAACATTAACTTTATACCCCAAATCTTGAACTTTGTATCGATAATACAAACTTAGAATCCCCATTCTAGAATATTTTATCCTAAATTGAAATTATATACTCCAAATAAAAAGTTTAAACCGGTTATCTTGATCTTAAGACATCGAAATTGGAACGTTGGACGACAAAATATAAATTTGGACAATTACTCTATGACTTTGGTCCCCAAATTACTTAGGATGCCAAATTAGAACTAAGGTCCCAAAATAAGAATTATGACCTAAAATAAGAACTTCGGACACCTAATTCGAACTCAGGACACTAAACCTAGAATATTAGACCGCAAATAAGAGCCATGGATCCCAAATAAGCACTCCGGACGTATTTGAACTTAAAATCTAGACCTTTGGACCGAAATCTGGGCTTTGGACCGCAAATTCAAAACTTTGGACACGAAATAAGAACACCGGACTCCAAATCTAGAACTTTGGACCCTAAAGTAGAACTTGGGTCCCAAAATCTGTAAGTTTTATCATTAAGTAAGAACTTAGGACCCAAAATCTAGAACCTTTGACACCCAATATACAACTTTGAAAAGCAAAAGAGAAACTAGGTCTGCAAAATATAAAAACTCTAGGCCATTAAGCCAGAAGTTTTTATCCTAAATGTAGAATATTGTCTCGTAAATAAGAACTTTCAACTCCAAGTAAAGGGCTTAAAACCGCTAATCTAGAACAAATGAAACCATGTCTAGGATTCTAGACCTCAAGTACGAACTTTACGGATATAGAACTTTGACCCCCCAAATCATGAACCTTGGACCTAAACTCTTGATATTTTGATGCCTAATAAGAACCAAGGACCCCAAATCTATAACTTCGGACCCCTAAAAAGATTTTAGGCTAACAAACTAGAACATTGGGCCAAAAATCTAGAACTTTGGATTCGTATTAAGAATTTTAGACTTTAAATCTAGATATGAAGCCCCGTATAAGAACTAGGGACCTAGAATGTAGAACAATGAACCCAAAACGTGAAACTATGATCACCTAATAACAACTTAGGACCGACAAACTAAAACTCCAAACTCCTAAACTAGAACTTGGACATTAAATTTGGAAATTCGTACGCCATTATATGCAAAATCTATTGATTGGACCCCGAATACTAACTTAAGACTAAAAATAAGAAGTAAAGCACCAAAACTACAACGTTGGACGTCTAGAAGAACATAAGACACTAAATCTAGAACTTAGATATCGAAATCAAAACTTAGGACCCTAAACCTATAAACTTGGACCACATCTAAGAGCTTAAGATTCTAAATAAGATCATTGGAAATATAACCTAAAACTTAAAATCTCAAACCTTAAAATTACGATCCCGATTTACAACCTTGGATCTCAGATCTAAATATGTAGCCTAAATAAGAACATAGGACTCCAAACCTTGAATTTTTATCCTAAATAACGGCTTAGAGCCCCAAATATGGAACTTTAACCCTAAAACATTAACTTTATACCCCAAATCTTGAACTTTGTATCGATAATACAAACTTAGAATCCCCATTCTAGAATATTTTATCCTAAATTGAAATTATATACTCCAAATAAAAAGTTTAAACCGGTTATCTTGATCTTAAGACATCGAAATTGGAACGTTGGACGACAAAATATAAATTTGGACAATTACTCTATGACTTTGGTCCCCAAATTACTTAGGATGCCAAATTAGAACTAAGGTCCCAAAATAAGAATTATGACCTAAAATAAGAACTTCGGACACCTAATTCGAACTCAGGACACTAAACCTAGAATATTAGACCGCAAATAAGAGCCATGGATCCCAAATAAGCACTCCGGACGTATTTGAACTTAAAATCTAGACCTTTGGACCGAAATCTGGGCTTTGGACCGCAAATTCAAAACTTTGGACACGAAATAAGAACACCGGACTCCAAATCTAGAACTTTGGACCCTAAAGTAGAACTTGGGTCCCAAAATCTGTAAGTTTTATCATTAAGTAAGAACTTAGGACCCAAAATCTAGAACCTTTGACACCCAATATACAACTTTGAAAAGCAAAAGAGAAACTAGGTCTGCAAAATATAAAAACTCTAGGCCATTAAGCCAGAAGTTTTTATCCTAAATGTAGAATATTGTCTCGTAAATAAGAACTTTCAACTCCAAGTAAAGGGCTTAAAACCGCTAATCTAGAACAAATGAAACCATGTCTAGGATTCTAGACCTCAAGTACGAACTTTACGGATATAGAACTTTGACCCCCCAAATCATGAACCTTGGACCTAAACTCTTGATATTTTGATGCCTAATAAGAACCAAGGATCCCAAATCTATAACTTCGGACCCCTAAAAAGATTTTAGGCTAACAAACTAGAACATTGGGCCAAAAATCTAGAACTTTGGATTCGTATTAAGAATTTTAGACTTTAAATCTAGATATGAAGCCCCGTATAAGAACTAGGGACCTAGAATGTAGAACAATGAACCCAAAACGTGAAACTATGATCACCTAATAACAACTTAGGACCGACAAACTAAAACTCCAAACTCCTAAACTAGAACTTGGACATTAAATTTGGAAATTCGTACGCCATTATATGCAAAATCTATTGATTGGACCCCGAATACTAACTTAAGACTAAAAATAAGAAGTAAAGCACCAAAACTACAACGTTGGACGTCTAGAAGAACATAAGACACTAAATCTAGAACTTAGATATCGAAATCAAAACTTAGGACCCTAAACCTATAAACTTGGACCACATCTAAGAGCTTAAGATTCTAAATAAGATCATTGGAAATATAACCTAAAACTTAAAATCTCAAACCTTAAAATTACGATCCCGATTTACAACCTTGGATCTCAGATCTAAATATGTAGCCTAAATAAGAACATAGGACTCCAAACCTTGAATTTTTATCCTAAATAACGGCTTAGAGCCCCAAATATGGAACTTTAACCCTAAAACATTAACTTTATACCCCAAATCTTGAACTTTGTATCGATAATACAAACTTAGAATCCCCATTCTAGAATATTTTATCCTAAATTGAAATTATATACTCCAAATAAAAAGTTTAAACCGGTTATCTTGATCTTAAGACATCGAAATTGGAACGTTGGACGACAAAATATAAATTTGGACAATTACTCTATGACTTTGGTCCCCAAATTACTTAGGATGCCAAATTAGAACTAAGGTCCCAAAATAAGAATTATGACCTAAAATAAGAACTTCGGACACCTAATTCGAACTCAGGACACTAAACCTAGAATATTAGACCGCAAATAAGAGCCATGGATCCCAAATAAGCACTCCGGACGTATTTGAACTTAAAATCTAGACCTTTGGACCGAAATCTGGGCTTTGGACCGCAAATTCAAAACTTTGGACACGAAATAAGAACACCGGACTCCAAATCTAGAACTTTGGACCCTAAAGTAGAACTTGGGTCCCAAAATCTGTAAGTTTTATCATTAAGTAAGAACTTAGGACCCAAAATCTAGAACCTTTGACACCCAATATACAACTTTGAAAAGCAAAAGAGAAACTAGGTCTGCAAAATATAAAAACTCTAGGCCATTAAGCCAGAAGTTTTTATCCTAAATGTAGAATATTGTCTCGTAAATAAGAACTTTCAACTCCAAGTAAAGGGCTTAAAACCGCTAATCTAGAACAAATGAAACCATGTCTAGGATTCTAGACCTCAAGTACGAACTTTACGGATATAGAACTTTGACCCCCCAAATCATGAACCTTGGACCTAAACTCTTGATATTTTGATGCCTAATAAGAACCAAGGACCCCAAATCTATAACTTCGGACCCCTAAAAAGATTTTAGGCTAACAAACTAGAACATTGGGCCAAAAATCTAGAACTTTGGATTCGTATTAAGAATTTTAGACTTTAAATCTAGATATGAAGCCCCGTATAAGAACTAGGGACCTAGAATGTAGAACAATGAACCCAAAACGTGAAACTATGATCACCTAATAACAACTTAGGACCGACAAACTAAAACTCCAAACTCCTAAACTAGAACTTGGACATTAAATTTGGAAATTCGTACGCCATTATATGCAAAATCTATTGATTGGACCCCGAATACTAACTTAAGACTAAAAATAAGAAGTAAAGCACCAAAACTACAACGTTGGACGTCTAGAAGAACATAAGACACTAAATCTAGAACTTAGATATCGAAATCAAAACTTAGGACCCTAAACCTATAAACTTGGACCACATCTAAGAGCTTAAGATTCTAAATAAGATCATTGGAAATATAACCTAAAACTTAAAATCTCAAACCTTAAAATTACGATCCCGATTTACAACCTTGGATCTCAGATCTAAATATGTAGCCTAAATAAGAACATAGGACTCCAAACCTTGAATTTTTATCCTAAATAACGGCTTAGAGCCCCAAATATGGAACTTTAACCCTAAAACATTAACTTTATACCCCAAATCTTGAACTTTGTATCGATAATACAAACTTAGAATCCCCATTCTAGAATATTTTATCCTAAATTGAAATTATATACTCCAAATAAAAAGTTTAAACCGGTTATCTTGATCTTAAGACATCGAAATTGGAACGTTGGACGACAAAATATAAATTTGGACAATTACTCTATGACTTTGGTCCCCAAATTACTTAGGATGCCAAATTAGAACTAAGGTCCCAAAATAAGAATTATGACCTAAAATAAGAACTTCGGACACCTAATTCGAACTCAGGACACTAAACCTAGAATATTAGACCGCAAATAAGAGCCATGGATCCCAAATAAGCACTCCGGACGTATTTGAACTTAAAATCTAGACCTTTGGACCGAAATCTGGGCTTTGGACCGCAAATTCAAAACTTTGGACACGAAATAAGAACACCGGACTCCAAATCTAGAACTTTGGACCCTAAAGTAGAACTTGGGTCCCAAAATCTGTAAGTTTTATCATTAAGTAAGAACTTAGGACCCAAAATCTAGAACCTTTGACACCCAATATACAACTTTGAAAAGCAAAAGAGAAACTAGGTCTGCAAAATATAAAAACTCTAGGCCATTAAGCCAGAAGTTTTTATCCTAAATGTAGAATATTGTCTCGTAAATAAGAACTTTCAACTCCAAGTAAAGGGCTTAAAACCGCTAATCTAGAACAAATGAAACCATGTCTAGGATTCTAGACCTCAAGTACGAACTTTACGGATATAGAACTTTGACCCCCCAAATCATGAACCTTGGACCTAAACTCTTGATATTTTGATGCCTAATAAGAACCAAGGACCCCAAATCTATAACTTCGGACCCCTAAAAAGATTTTAGGCTAACAAACTAGAACATTGGGCCAAAAATCTAGAACTTTGGATTCGTATTAAGAATTTTAGACTTTAAATCTAGATATGAAGCCCCGTATAAGAACTAGGGACCTAGAATGTAGAACAATGAACCCAAAACGTGAAACTATGATCACCTAATAACAACTTAGGACCGACAAACTAAAACTCCAAACTCCTAAACTAGAACTTGGACATTAAATTTGGAAATTCGTACGCCATTATATGCAAAATCTATTGATTGGACCCCGAATACTAACTTAAGACTAAAAATAAGAAGTAAAGCACCAAAACTACAACGTTGGACGTCTAGAAGAACATAAGACACTAAATCTAGAACTTAGATATCGAAATCAAAACTTAGGACCCTAAACCTATAAACTTGGACCACATCTAAGAGCTTAAGATTCTAAATAAGATCATTGGAAATATAACCTAAAACTTAAAATCTCAAACCTTAAAATTACGATCCCGATTTACAACCTTGGATCTCAGATCTAAATATGTAGCCTAAATAAGAACATAGGACTCCAAACCTTGAATTTTTATCCTAAATAACGGCTTAGAGCCCCAAATATGGAACTTTAACCCTAAAACATTAACTTTATACCCCAAATCTTGAACTTTGTATCGATAATACAAACTTAGAATCCCCATTCTAGAATATTTTATCCTAAATTGAAATTATATACTCCAAATAAAAAGTTTAAACCGGTTATCTTGATCTTAAGACATCGAAATTGGAACGTTGGACGACAAAATATAAATTTGGACAATTACTCTATGACTTTGGTCCCCAAATTACTTAGGATGCCAAATTAGAACTAAGGTCCCAAAATAAGAATTATGACCTAAAATAAGAACTTCGGACACCTAATTCGAACTCAGGACACTAAACCTAGAATATTAGACCGCAAATAAGAGCCATGGATCCCAAATAAGCACTCCGGACGTATTTGAACTTAAAATCTAGACCTTTGGACCGAAATCTGGGCTTTGGACCGCAAATTCAAAACTTTGGACACGAAATAAGAACACCGGACTCCAAATCTAGAACTTTGGACCCTAAAGTAGAACTTGGGTCCCAAAATCTGTAAGTTTTATCATTAAGTAAGAACTTAGGACCCAAAATCTAGAACCTTTGACACCCAATATACAACTTTGAAAAGCAAAAGAGAAACTAGGTCTGCAAAATATAAAAACTCTAGGCCATTAAGCCAGAAGTTTTTATCCTAAATGTAGAATATTGTCTCGTAAATAAGAACTTTCAACTCCAAGTAAAGGGCTTAAAACCGCTAATCTAGAACAAATGAAACCATGTCTAGGATTCTAGACCTCAAGTACGAACTTTACGGATATAGAACTTTGACCCCCCAAATCATGAACCTTGGACCTAAACTCTTGATATTTTGATGCCTAATAAGAACCAAGGACCCCAAATCTATAACTTCGGACCCCTAAAAAGATTTTAGGCTAACAAACTAGAACATTGGGCCAAAAATCTAGAACTTTGGATTCGTATTAAGAATTTTAGACTTTAAATCTAGATATGAAGCCCCGTATAAGAACTAGGGACCTAGAATGTAGAACAATGAACCCAAAACGTGAAACTATGATCACCTAATAACAACTTAGGACCGACAAACTAAAACTCCAAACTCCTAAACTAGAACTTGGACATTAAATTTGGAAATTCGTACGCCATTATATGCAAAATCTATTGATTGGACCCCGAATACTAACTTAAGACTAAAAATAAGAAGTAAAGCACCAAAACTACAACGTTGGACGTCTAGAAGAACATAAGACACTAAATCTAGAACTTAGATATCGAAATCAAAACTTAGGACCCTAAACCTATAAACTTGGACCACATCTAAGAGCTTAAGATTCTAAATAAGATCATTGGAAATATAACCTAAAACTTAAAATCTCAAACCTTAAAATTACGATCCCGATTTACAACCTTGGATCTCAGATCTAAATATGTAGCCTAAATAAGAACATAGGACTCCAAACCTTGAATTTTTATCCTAAATAACGGCTTAGAGCCCCAAATATGGAACTTTAACCCTAAAACATTAACTTTATACCCCAAATCTTGAACTTTGTATCGATAATACAAACTTAGAATCCCCATTCTAGAATATTTTATCCTAAATTGAAATTATATACTCCAAATAAAAAGTTTAAACCGGTTATCTTGATCTTAAGACATCGAAATTGGAACGTTGGACGACAAAATATAAATTTGGACAATTACTCTATGACTTTGGTCCCCAAATTACTTAGGATGCCAAATTAGAACTAAGGTCCCAAAATAAGAATTATGACCTAAAATAAGAACTTCGGACACCTAATTCGAACTCAGGACACTAAACCTAGAATATTAGACCGCAAATAAGAGCCATGGATCCCAAATAAGCACTCCGGACGTATTTGAACTTAAAATCTAGACCTTTGGACCGAAATCTGGGCTTTGGACCGCAAATTCAAAACTTTGGACACGAAATAAGAACACCGGACTCCAAATCTAGAACTTTGGACCCTAAAGTAGAACTTGGGTCCCAAAATCTGTAAGTTTTATCATTAAGTAAGAACTTAGGACCCAAAATCTAGAACCTTTGACACCCAATATACAACTTTGAAAAGCAAAAGAGAAACTAGGTCTGCAAAATATAAAAACTCTAGGCCATTAAGCCAGAAGTTTTTATCCTAAATGTAGAATATTGTCTCGTAAATAAGAACTTTCAACTCCAAGTAAAGGGCTTAAAACCGCTAATCTAGAACAAATGAAACCATGTCTAGGATTCTAGACCTCAAGTACGAACTTTACGGATATAGAACTTTGACCCCCCAAATCATGAACCTTGGACCTAAACTCTTGATATTTTGATGCCTAATAAGAACCAAGGACCCCAAATCTATAACTTCGGACCCCTAAAAAGATTTTAGGCTAACAAACTAGAACATTGGGCCAAAAATCTAGAACTTTGGATTCGTATTAAGAATTTTAGACTTTAAATCTAGATATGAAGCCCCGTATAAGAACTAGGGACCTAGAATGTAGAACAATGAACCCAAAACGTGAAACTATGATCACCTAATAACAACTTAGGACCGACAAACTAAAACTCCAAACTCCTAAACTAGAACTTGGACATTAAATTTGGAAATTCGTACGCCATTATATGCAAAATCTATTGATTGGACCCCGAATACTAACTTAAGACTAAAAATAAGAAGTAAAGCACCAAAACTACAACGTTGGACGTCTAGAAGAACATAAGACACTAAATCTAGAACTTAGATATCGAAATCAAAACTTAGGACCCTAAACCTATAAACTTGGACCACATCTAAGAGCTTAAGATTCTAAATAAGATCATTGGAAATATAACCTAAAACTTAAAATCTCAAACCTTAAAATTACGATCCCGATTTACAACCTTGGATCTCAGATCTAAATATGTAGCCTAAATAAGAACATAGGACTCCAAACCTTGAATTTTTATCCTAAATAACGGCTTAGAGCCCCAAATATGGAACTTTAACCCTAAAACATTAACTTTATACCCCAAATCTTGAACTTTGTATCGATAATACAAACTTAGAATCCCCATTCTAGAATATTTTATCCTAAATTGAAATTATATACTCCAAATAAAAAGTTTAAACCGGTTATCTTGATCTTAAGACATCGAAATTGGAACGTTGGACGACAAAATATAAATTTGGACAATTACTCTATGACTTTGGTCCCCAAATTACTTAGGATGCCAAATTAGAACTAAGGTCCCAAAATAAGAATTATGACCTAAAATAAGAACTTCGGACACCTAATTCGAACTCAGGACACTAAACCTAGAATATTAGACCGCAAATAAGAGCCATGGATCCCAAATAAGCACTCCGGACGTATTTGAACTTAAAATCTAGACCTTTGGACCGAAATCTGGGCTTTGGACCGCAAATTCAAAACTTTGGACACGAAATAAGAACACCGGACTCCAAATCTAGAACTTTGGACCCTAAAGTAGAACTTGGGTCCCAAAATCTGTAAGTTTTATCATTAAGTAAGAACTTAGGACCCAAAATCTAGAACCTTTGACACCCAATATACAACTTTGAAAAGCAAAAGAGAAACTAGGTCTGCAAAATATAAAAACTCTAGGCCATTAAGCCAGAAGTTTTTATCCTAAATGTAGAATATTGTCTCGTAAATAAGAACTTTCAACTCCAAGTAAAGGGCTTAAAACCGCTAATCTAGAACAAATGAAACCATGTCTAGGATTCTAGACCTCAAGTACGAACTTTACGGATATAGAACTTTGACCCCCCAAATCATGAACCTTGGACCTAAACTCTTGATATTTTGATGCCTAATAAGAACCAAGGACCCCAAATCTATAACTTCGGACCCCTAAAAAGATTTTAGGCTAACAAACTAGAACATTGGGCCAAAAATCTAGAACTTTGGATTCGTATTAAGAATTTTAGACTTTAAATCTAGATATGAAGCCCCGTATAAGAACTAGGGACCTAGAATGTAGAACAATGAACCCAAAACGTGAAACTATGATCACCTAATAACAACTTAGGACCGACAAACTAAAACTCCAAACTCCTAAACTAGAACTTGGACATTAAATTTGGAAATTCGTACGCCATTATATGCAAAATCTATTGATTGGACCCCGAATACTAACTTAAGACTAAAAATAAGAAGTAAAGCACCAAAACTACAACGTTGGACGTCTAGAAGAACATAAGACACTAAATCTAGAACTTAGATATCGAAATCAAAACTTAGGACCCTAAACCTATAAACTTGGACCACATCTAAGAGCTTAAGATTCTAAATAAGATCATTGGAAATATAACCTAAAACTTAAAATCTCAAACCTTAAAATTACGATCCCGATTTACAACCTTGGATCTCAGATCTAAATATGTAGCCTAAATAAGAACATAGGACTCCAAACCTTGAATTTTTATCCTAAATAACGGCTTAGAGCCCCAAATATGGAACTTTAACCCTAAAACATTAACTTTATACCCCAAATCTTGAACTTTGTATCGATAATACAAACTTAGAATCCCCATTCTAGAATATTTTATCCTAAATTGAAATTATATACTCCAAATAAAAAGTTTAAACCGGTTATCTTGATCTTAAGACATCGAAATTGGAACGTTGGACGACAAAATATAAATTTGGACAATTACTCTGTGACTTTGGTCCCCAAATTACTTAGGATGCCAAATTAGAACTAAGGTCCCAAAATAAGAATTATGACCTAAAATAAGAACTTCGGACACCTAATTCGAACTCAGGACACTAAACCTAGAATATTAGACCGCAAATAAGAGCCATGGATCCCAAATAAGCACTCCGGACGTATTTGAACTTAAAATCTAGACCTTTGGACCGAAATCTGGGCTTTGGACCGCAAATTCAAAACTTTGGACACGAAATAAGAACACCGGACTCCAAATCTAGAACTTTGGACCCTAAAGTAGAACTTGGGTCCCAAAATCTGTAAGTTTTATCATTAAGTAAGAACTTAGGACCCAAAATCTAGAACCTTTGACACCCAATATACAACTTTGAAAAGCAAAAGAGAAACTAGGTCTGCAAAATATAAAAACTCTAGGCCATTAAGCCAGAGGTTTTTATCCTAAATGTAGAATATTGTCTCGTAAATAAGAACTTTCAACTCCAAGTAAAGGGCTTAAAACCGCTAATCTAGAACAAATGAAACCATGTCTAGGATTCTAGACCTCAAGTACGAACTTTACGGATATAGAACTTTGACCCCCCAAATCATGAACCTTGGACCTAAACTCTTGATATTTTGATGCCTAATAAGAACCAAGGACCCCAAATCTATAACTTCGGACCCCTAAAAAGATTTTAGGCTAACAAACTAGAACATTGGGCCAAAAATCTAGAACTTTGGATTCGTATTAAGAATTTTAGACTTTAAATCTAGATATGAAGCCCCGTATAAGAACTAGGGACCTAGAATGTAGAACAATGAACCCAAAACGTGAAACTATGATCACCTAATAACAACTTAGGACCGACAAACTAAAACTCCAAACTCCTAAACTAGAACTTGGACATTAAATTTGGAAATTCGTACGCCATTATATGCAAAATCTATTGATTGGACCCCGAATACTAACTTAAGACTAAAAATAAGAAGTAAAGCACCAAAACTACAACGTTGGACGTCTAGAAGAACATAAGACACTAAATCTAGAACTTAGATATCGAAATCAAAACTTAGGACCCTAAACCTATAAACTTGGACCACATCTAAGAGCTTAAGATTCTAAATAAGATCATTGGAAATATAACCTAAAACTTAAAATCTCAAACCTTAAAATTACGATCCCGATTTACAACCTTGGATCTCAGATCTAAATATGTAGCCTAAATAAGAACATAGGACTCCAAACCTTGAATTTTTATCCTAAATAACGGCTTAGAGCCCCAAATATGGAACTTTAACCCTAAAACATTAACTTTATACCCCAAATCTTGAACTTTGTATCGATAATACAAACTTAGAATCCCCATTCTAGAATATTTTATCCTAAATTGAAATTATATACTCCAAATAAAAAGTTTAAACCGGTTATCTTGATCTTAAGACATCGAAATTGGAACGTTGGACGACAAAATATAAATTTGGACAATTACTCTGTGACTTTGGTCCCCAAATTACTTAGGATGCCAAATTAGAACTAAGGTCCCAAAATAAGAATTATGACCTAAAATAAGAACTTCGGACACCTAATTCGAACTCAGGACACTAAACCTAGAATATTAGACCGCAAATAAGAGCCATGGATCCCAAATAAGCACTCCGGACGTATTTGAACTTAAAATCTAGACCTTTGGACCGAAATCTGGGCTTTGGACCGCAAATTCAAAACTTTGGACACGAAATAAGAACACCGGACTCCAAATCTAGAACTTTGGACCCTAAAGTAGAACTTGGGTCCCAAAATCTGTAAGTTTTATCATTAAGTAAGAACTTAGGACCCAAAATCTAGAACCTTTGACACCCAATATACAACTTTGAAAAGCAAAAGAGAAACTAGGTCTGCAAAATATAAAAACTCTAGGCCATTAAGCCAGAAGTTTTTATCCTAAATGTAGAATATTGTCTCGTAAATAAGAACTTTCAACTCCAAGTAAAGGGCTTAAAACCGCTAATCTAGAACAAATGAAACCATGTCTAGGATTCTAGACCTCAAGTACGAACTTTACGGATATAGAACTTTGACCCCCCAAATCATGAACCTTGGACCTAAACTCTTGATATTTTGATGCCTAATAAGAACCAAGGACCCCAAATCTATAACTTCGGACCCCTAAAAAGATTTTAGGCTAACAAACTAGAACATTGGGCCAAAAATCTAGAACTTTGGATTCGTATTAAGAATTTTAGACTTTAAATCTAGATATGAAGCCCCGTATAAGAACTAGGGACCTAGAATGTAGAACAATGAACCCAAAACGTGAAACTATGATCACCTAATAACAACTTAGGACCGACAAACTAAAACTCCAAACTCCTAAACTAGAACTTGGACATTAAATTTGGAAATTCGTACGCCATTATATGCAAAATCTATTGATTGGACCCCGAATACTAACTTAAGACTAAAAATAAGAAGTAAAGCACCAAAACTACAACGTTGGACGTCTAGAAGAACATAAGACACTAAATCTAGAACTTAGATATCGAAATCAAAACTTAGGACCCTAAACCTATAAACTTGGACCACATCTAAGAGCTTAAGATTCTAAATAAGATCATTGGAAATATAACCTAAAACTTAAAATCTCAAACCTTAAAATTACGATCCCGATTTACAACCTTGGATCTCAGATCTAAATATGTAGCCTAAATAAGAACATAGGACTCCAAACCTTGAATTTTTATCCTAAATAACGGCTTAGAGCCCCAAATATGGAACTTTAACCCTAAAACATTAACTTTATACCCCAAATCTTGAACTTTGTATCGATAATACAAACTTAGAATCCCCATTCTAGAATATTTTATCCTAAATTGAAATTATATACTCCAAATAAAAAGTTTAAACCGGTTATCTTGATCTTAAGACATCGAAATTGGAACGTTGGACGACAAAATATAAATTTGGACAATTACTCTGTGACTTTGGTCCCCAAATTACTTAGGATGCCAAATTAGAACTAAGGTCCCAAAATAAGAATTATGACCTAAAATAAGAACTTCGGACACCTAATTCGAACTCAGGACACTAAACCTAGAATATTAGACCGCAAATAAGAGCCATGGATCCCAAATAAGCACTCCGGACGTATTTGAACTTAAAATCTAGACCTTTGGACCGAAATCTGGGCTTTGGACCGCAAATTCAAAACTTTGGACACGAAATAAGAACACCGGACTCCAAATCTAGAACTTTGGACCCTAAAGTAGAACTTGGGTCCCAAAATCTGTAAGTTTTATCATTAAGTAAGAACTTAGGACCCAAAATCTAGAACCTTTGACACCCAATATACAACTTTGAAAAGCAAAAGAGAAACTAGGTCTGCAAAATATAAAAACTCTAGGCCATTAAGCCAGAAGTTTTTATCCTAAATGTAGAATATTGTCTCGTAAATAAGAACTTTCAACTCCAAGTAAAGGGCTTAAAACCGCTAATCTAGAACAAATGAAACCATGTCTAGGATTCTAGACCTCAAGTACGAACTTTACGGATATAGAACTTTGACCCCCCAAATCATGAACCTTGGACCTAAACTCTTGATATTTTGATGCCTAATAAGAACCAAGGACCCCAAATCTATAACTTCGGACCCCTAAAAAGATTTTAGGCTAACAAACTAGAACATTGGGCCAAAAATCTAGAACTTTGGATTCGTATTAAGAATTTTAGACTTTAAATCTAGATATGAAGCCCCGTATAAGAACTAGGGACCTAGAATGTAGAACAATGAACCCAAAACGTGAAACTATGATCACCTAATAACAACTTAGGACCGACAAACTAAAACTCCAAACTCCTAAACTAGAACTTGGACATTAAATTTGGAAATTCGTACGCCATTATATGCAAAATCTATTGATTGGACCCCGAATACTAACTTAAGACTAAAAATAAGAAGTAAAGCACCAAAACTACAACGTTGGACGTCTAGAAGAACATAAGACACTAAATCTAGAACTTAGATATCGAAATCAAAACTTAGGACCCTAAACCTATAAACTTGGACCACATCTAAGAGCTTAAGATTCTAAATAAGATCATTGGAAATATAACCTAAAACTTAAAATCTCAAACCTTAAAATTACGATCCCGATTTACAACCTTGGATCTCAGATCTAAATATGTAGCCTAAATAAGAACATAGGACTCCAAACCTTGAATTTTTATCCTAAATAACGGCTTAGAGCCCCAAATATGGAACTTTAACCCTAAAACATTAACTTTATACCCCAAATCTTGAACTTTGTATCGATAATACAAACTTAGAATCCCCATTCTAGAATATTTTATCCTAAATTGAAATTATATACTCCAAATAAAAAGTTTAAACCGGTTATCTTGATCTTAAGACATCGAAATTGGAACGTTGGACGACAAAATATAAATTTGGACAATTACTCTGTGACTTTGGTCCCCAAATTACTTAGGATGCCAAATTAGAACTAAGGTCCCAAAATAAGAATTATGACCTAAAATAAGAACTTCGGACACCTAATTCGAACTCAGGACACTAAACCTAGAATATTAGACCGCAAATAAGAGCCATGGATCCCAAATAAGCACTCCGGACGTATTTGAACTTAAAATCTAGACCTTTGGACCGAAATCTGGGCTTTGGACCGCAAATTCAAAACTTTGGACACGAAATAAGAACACCGGACTCCAAATCTAGAACTTTGGACCCTAAAGTAGAACTTGGGTCCCAAAATCTGTAAGTTTTATCATTAAGTAAGAACTTAGGACCCAAAATCTAGAACCTTTGACACCCAATATACAACTTTGAAAAGCAAAAGAGAAACTAGGTCTGCAAAATATAAAAACTCTAGGCCATTAAGCCAGAAGTTTTTATCCTAAATGTAGAATATTGTCTCGTAAATAAGAACTTTCAACTCCAAGTAAAGGGCTTAAAACCGCTAATCTAGAACAAATGAAACCATGTCTAGGATTCTAGACCTCAAGTACGAACTTTACGGATATAGAACTTTGACCCCCCAAATCATGAACCTTGGACCTAAACTCTTGATATTTTGATGCCTAATAAGAACCAAGGACCCCAAATCTATAACTTCGGACCCCTAAAAAGATTTTAGGCTAACAAACTAGAACATTGGGCCAAAAATCTAGAACTTTGGATTCGTATTAAGAATTTTAGACTTTAAATCTAGATATGAAGCCCCGTATAAGAACTAGGGACCTAGAATGTAGAACAATGAACCCAAAACGTGAAACTATGATCACCTAATAACAACTTAGGACCGACAAACTAAAACTCCAAACTCCTAAACTAGAACTTGGACATTAAATTTGGAAATTCGTACGCCATTATATGCAAAATCTATTGATTGGACCCCGAATACTAACTTAAGACTAAAAATAAGAAGTAAAGCACCAAAACTACAACGTTGGACGTCTAGAAGAACATAAGACACTAAATCTAGAACTTAGATATCGAAATCAAAACTTAGGACCCTAAACCTATAAACTTGGACCACATCTAAGAGCTTAAGATTCTAAATAAGATCATTGGAAATATAACCTAAAACTTAAAATCTCAAACCTTAAAATTACGATCCCGATTTACAACCTTGGATCTCAGATCTAAATATGTAGCCTAAATAAGAACATAGGACTCCAAACCTTGAATTTTTATCCTAAATAACGGCTTAGAGCCCCAAATATGGAACTTTAACCCTAAAACATTAACTTTATACCCCAAATCTTGAACTTTGTATCGATAATACAAACTTAGAATCCCCATTCTAGAATATTTTATCCTAAATTGAAATTATATACTCCAAATAAAAAGTTTAAACCGGTTATCTTGATCTTAAGACATCGAAATTGGAACGTTGGACGACAAAATATAAATTTGGACAATTACTCTGTGACTTTGGTCCCCAAATTACTTAGGATGCCAAATTAGAACTAAGGTCCCAAAATAAGAATTATGACCTAAAATAAGAACTTCGGACACCTAATTCGAACTCAGGACACTAAACCTAGAATATTAGACCGCAAATAAGAGCCATGGATCCCAAATAAGCACTCCGGACGTATTTGAACTTAAAATCTAGACCTTTGGACCGAAATCTGGGCTTTGGACCGCAAATTCAAAACTTTGGACACGAAATAAGAACACCGGACTCCAAATCTAGAACTTTGGACCCTAAAGTAGAACTTGGGTCCCAAAATCTGTAAGTTTTATCATTAAGTAAGAACTTAGGACCCAAAATCTAGAACCTTTGACACCCAATATACAACTTTGAAAAGCAAAAGAGAAACTAGGTCTGCAAAATATAAAAACTCTAGGCCATTAAGCCAGAAGTTTTTATCCTAAATGTAGAATATTGTCTCGTAAATAAGAACTTTCAACTCCAAGTAAAGGGCTTAAAACCGCTAATCTAGAACAAATGAAACCATGTCTAGGATTCTAGACCTCAAGTACGAACTTTACGGATATAGAACTTTGACCCCCCAAATCATGAACCTTGGACCTAAACTCTTGATATTTTGATGCCTAATAAGAACCAAGGACCCCAAATCTATAACTTCGGACCCCTAAAAAGATTTTAGGCTAACAAACTAGAACATTGGGCCAAAAATCTAGAACTTTGGATTCGTATTAAGAATTTTAGACTTTAAATCTAGATATGAAGCCCCGTATAAGAACTAGGGACCTAGAATGTAGAACAATGAACCCAAAACGTGAAACTATGATCACCTAATAACAACTTAGGACCGACAAACTAAAACTCCAAACTCCTAAACTAGAACTTGGACATTAAATTTGGAAATTCGTACGCCATTATATGCAAAATCTATTGATTGGACCCCGAATACTAACTTAAGACTAAAAATAAGAAGTAAAGCACCAAAACTACAACGTTGGACGTCTAGAAGAACATAAGACACTAAATCTAGAACTTAGATATCGAAATCAAAACTTAGGACCCTAAACCTATAAACTTGGACCACATCTAAGAGCTTAAGATTCTAAATAAGATCATTGGAAATATAACCTAAAACTTAAAATCTCAAACCTTAAAATTACGATCCCGATTTACAACCTTGGATCTCAGATCTAAATATGTAGCCTAAATAAGAACATAGGACTCCAAACCTTGAATTTTTATCCTAAATAACGGCTTAGAGCCCCAAATATGGAACTTTAACCCTAAAACATTAACTTTATACCCCAAATCTTGAACTTTGTATCGATAATACAAACTTAGAATCCCCATTCTAGAATATTTTATCCTAAATTGAAATTATATACTCCAAATAAAAAGTTTAAACCGGTTATCTTGATCTTAAGACATCGAAATTGGAACGTTGGACGACAAAATATAAATTTGGACAATTACTCTGTGACTTTGGTCCCCAAATTACTTAGGATGCCAAATTAGAACTAAGGTCCCAAAATAAGAATTATGACCTAAAATAAGAACTTCGGACACCTAATTCGAACTCAGGACACTAAACCTAGAATATTAGACCGCAAATAAGAGCCATGGATCCCAAATAAGCACTCCGGACGTATTTGAACTTAAAATCTAGACCTTTGGACCGAAATCTGGGCTTTGGACCGCAAATTCAAAACTTTGGACACGAAATAAGAACACCGGACTCCAAATCTAGAACTTTGGACCCTAAAGTAGAACTTGGGTCCCAAAATCTGTAAGTTTTATCATTAAGTAAGAACTTAGGACCCAAAATCTAGAACCTTTGACACCCAATATACAACTTTGAAAAGCAAAAGAGAAACTAGGTCTGCAAAATATAAAAACTCTAGGCCATTAAGCCAGAAGTTTTTATCCTAAATGTAGAATATTGTCTCGTAAATAAGAACTTTCAACTCCAAGTAAAGGGCTTAAAACCGCTAATCTAGAACAAATGAAACCATGTCTAGGATTCTAGACCTCAAGTACGAACTTTACGGATATAGAACTTTGACCCCCCAAATCATGAACCTTGGACCTAAACTCTTGATATTTTGATGCCTAATAAGAACCAAGGACCCCAAATCTATAACTTCGGACCCCTAAAAAGATTTTAGGCTAACAAACTAGAACATTGGGCCAAAAATCTAGAACTTTGGATTCGTATTAAGAATTTTAGACTTTAAATCTAGATATGAAGCCCCGTATAAGAACTAGGGACCTAGAATGTAGAACAATGAACCCAAAACGTGAAACTATGATCACCTAATAACAACTTAGGACCGACAAACTAAAACTCCAAACTCCTAAACTAGAACTTGGACATTAAATTTGGAAATTCGTACGCCATTATATGCAAAATCTATTGATTGGACCCCGAATACTAACTTAAGACTAAAAATAAGAAGTAAAGCACCAAAACTACAACGTTGGACGTCTAGAAGAACATAAGACACTAAATCTAGAACTTAGATATCGAAATCAAAACTTAGGACCCTAAACCTATAAACTTGGACCACATCTAAGAGCTTAAGATTCTAAATAAGATCATTGGAAATATAACCTAAAACTTAAAATCTCAAACCTTAAAATTACGATCCCGATTTACAACCTTGGATCTCAGATCTAAATATGTAGCCTAAATAAGAACATAGGACTCCAAACCTTGAATTTTTATCCTAAATAACGGCTTAGAGCCCCAAATATGGAACTTTAACCCTAAAACATTAACTTTATACCCCAAATCTTGAACTTTGTATCGATAATACAAACTTAGAATCCCCATTCTAGAATATTTTATCCTAAATTGAAATTATATACTCCAAATAAAAAGTTTAAACCGGTTATCTTGATCTTAAGACATCGAAATTGGAACGTTGGACGACAAAATATAAATTTGGACAATTACTCTGTGACTTTGGTCCCCAAATTACTTAGGATGCCAAATTAGAACTAAGGTCCCAAAATAAGAATTATGACCTAAAATAAGAACTTCGGACACCTAATTCGAACTCAGGACACTAAACCTAGAATATTAGACCGCAAATAAGAGCCATGGATCCCAAATAAGCACTCCGGACGTATTTGAACTTAAAATCTAGACCTTTGGACCGAAATCTGGGCTTTGGACCGCAAATTCAAAACTTTGGACACGAAATAAGAACACCGGACTCCAAATCTAGAACTTTGGACCCTAAAGTAGAACTTGGGTCCCAAAATCTGTAAGTTTTATCATTAAGTAAGAACTTAGGACCCAAAATCTAGAACCTTTGACACCCAATATACAACTTTGAAAAGCAAAAGAGAAACTAGGTCTGCAAAATATAAAAACTCTAGGCCATTAAGCCAGAAGTTTTTATCCTAAATGTAGAATATTGTCTCGTAAATAAGAACTTTCAACTCCAAGTAAAGGGCTTAAAACCGCTAATCTAGAACAAATGAAACCATGTCTAGGATTCTAGACCTCAAGTACGAACTTTACGGATATAGAACTTTGACCCCCCAAATCATGGACCTTGGACCTAAACTCTTGATATTTTGATGCCTAATAAGAACCAAGGACCCCAAATCTATAACTTCGGACCCCTAAAAAGATTTTAGGCTAACAAACTAGAACATTGGGCCAAAAATCTAGAACTTTGGATTCGTATTAAGAATTTTAGACTTTAAATCTAGATATGAAGCCCCGTATAAGAACTAGGGACCTAGAATGTAGAACAATGAACCCAAAACGTGAAACTATGATCACCTAATAACAACTTAGGACCGACAAACTAAAACTCCAAACTCCTAAACTAGAACTTGGACATTAAATTTGGAAATTCGTACGCCATTATATGCAAAATCTATTGATTGGACCCCGAATACTAACTTAAGACTAAAAATAAGAAGTAAAGCACCAAAACTACAACGTTGGACGTCTAGAAGAACATAAGACACTAAATCTAGAACTTAGATATCGAAATCAAAACTTAGGACCCTAAACCTATAAACTTGGACCACATCTAAGAGCTTAAGATTCTAAATAAGATCATTGGAAATATAACCTAAAACTTAAAATCTCAAACCTTAAAATTACGATCCCGATTTACAACCTTGGATCTCAGATCTAAATATGTAGCCTAAATAAGAACATAGGACTCCAAACCTTGAATTTTTATCCTAAATAACGGCTTAGAGCCCCAAATATGGAACTTTAACCCTAAAACATTAACTTTATACCCCAAATCTTGAACTTTGTATCGATAATACAAACTTAGAATCCCCATTCTAGAATATTTTATCCTAAATTGAAATTATATACTCCATATAAAAAGTTTAAACCGGTTATCTTGATCTTAAGACATCGAAATTGGAACGTTGGACGACAAAATATAAATTTGGACAATTACTCTGTGACTTTGGTCCCCAAATTACTTAGGATGCCAAATTAGAACTAAGGTCCCAAAATAAGAATTATGACCTAAAATAAGAACTTCGGACACCTAATTCGAACTCAGGACACTAAACCTAGAATATTAGACCGCAAATAAGAGCCATGGATCCCAAATAAGCACTCCGGACGTATTTGAACTTAAAATCTAGACCTTTGGACCGAAATCTGGGCTTTGGACCGCAAATTCAAAACTTTGGACACGAAATAAGAACACCGGACTCCAAATCTAGAACTTTGGACCCTAAAGTAGAACTTGGGTCCCAAAATCTGTAAGTTTTATCATTAAGTAAGAACTTAGGACCCAAAATCTAGAACCTTTGACACCCAATATACAACTTTGAAAAGCAAAAGAGAAACTAGGTCTGCAAAATATAAAAACTCTAGGCCATTAAGCCAGAAGTTTTTATCCTAAATGTAGAATATTGTCTCGTAAATAAGAACTTTCAACTCCAAGTAAAGGGCTTAAAACCGCTAATCTAGAACAAATGAAACCATGTCTAGGATTCTAGACCTCAAGTACGAACTTTACGGATATAGAACTTTGACCCCCCAAATCATGAACCTTGGACCTAAACTCTTGATATTTTGATGCCTAATAAGAACCAAGGACCCCAAATCTATAACTTCGGACCCCTAAAAAGATTTTAGGCTAACAAACTAGAACATTGGGCCAAAAATCTAGAACTTTGGATTCGTATTAAGAATTTTAGACTTTAAATCTAGATATGAAGCCCCGTATAAGAACTAGGGACCTAGAATGTAGAACAATGAACCCAAAACGTGAAACTATGATCACCTAATAACAACTTAGGACCGACAAACTAAAACTCCAAACTCCTAAACTAGAACTTGGACATTAAATTTGGAAATTCGTACGCCATTATATGCAAAATCTATTGATTGGACCCCGAATACTAACTTAAGACTAAAAATAAGAAGTAAAGCACCAAAACTACAACGTTGGACGTCTAGAAGAACATAAGACACTAAATCTAGAACTTAGATATCGAAATCAAAACTTAGGACCCTAAACCTATAAACTTGGACCACATCTAAGAGCTTAAGATTCTAAATAAGATCATTGGAAATATAACCTAAAACTTAAAATCTCAAACCTTAAAATTACGATCCCGATTTACAACCTTGGATCTCAGATCTAAATATGTAGCCTAAATAAGAACATAGGACTCCAAACCTTGAATTTTTATCCTAAATAACGGCTTAGAGCCCCAAATATGGAACTTTAACCCTAAAACATTAACTTTATACCCCAAATCTTGAACTTTGTATCGATAATACAAACTTAGAATCCCCATTCTAGAATATTTTATCCTAAATTGAAATTATATACTCCAAATAAAAAGTTTTAACCGGTTATCTTGATCTTAAGACATCGAAATTGGAACGTTGGACGACAAAATATAAATTTGGACAATTACTCTATGACTTTGGTCCCCAAATTACTTAGGATGCCAAATTAGAACTAAGGTCCCAAAATAAGAATTATGACCTAAAATAAGAACTTCGGACACCTAATTCGAACTCAGGACACTAAACCTAGAATATTAGACCGCAAATAAGAGCCATGGATCCCAAATAAGCACTCCGGACGTATTTGAACTTAAAATCTAGACCTTTGGACCGAAATCTGGGCTTTGGACCGCAAATTCAAAACTTTGGACACGAAATAAGAACACCGGACTCCAAATCTAGAACTTTGGACCCTAAAGTAGAACTTGGGTCCCAAAATCTGTAAGTTTTATCATTAAGTAAGAACTTAGGACCCAAAATCTAGAACCTTTGACACCCAATATACAACTTTGAAAAGCAAAAGAGAAACTAGGTCTGCAAAATATAAAAACTCTAGGCCATTAAGCCAGAAGTTTTTATCCTAAATGTAGAATATTGTCTCGTAAATAAGAACTTTCAACTCCAAGTAAAGGGCTTAAAACCGCTAATCTAGAACAAATGAAACCATGTCTAGGATTCTAGACCTCAAGTACGAACTTTACGGATATAGAACTTTGACCCCCCAAATCATGAACCTTGGACCTAAACTCTTGATATTTTGATGCCTAATAAGAACCAAGGACCCCAAATCTATAACTTCGGACCCCTAAAAAGATTTTAGGCTAACAAACTAGAACATTGGGCCAAAAATCTAGAACTTTGGATTCGTATTAAGAATTTTAGACTTTAAATCTAGATATGAAGCCCCGTATAAGAACTAGGGACCTAGAATGTAGAACAATGAACCCAAAACGTGAAACTATGATCACCTAATAACAACTTAGGACCGACAAACTAAAACTCCAAACTCCTAAACTAGAACTTGGACATTAAATTTGGAAATTCGTACGCCATTATATGCAAAATCTATTGATTGGACCCCGAATACTAACTTAAGACTAAAAATAAGAAGTAAAGCACCAAAACTACAACGTTGGACGTCTAGAAGAACATAAGACACTAAATCTAGAACTTAGATATCGAAATCAAAACTTAGGACCCTAAACCTATAAACTTGGACCACATCTAAGAGCTTAAGATTCTAAATAAGATCATTGGAAATATAACCTAAAACTTAAAATCTCAAACCTTAAAATTACGATCCCGATTTACAACCTTGGATCTCAGATCTAAATATGTAGCCTAAATAAGAACATAGGACTCCAAACCTTGAATTTTTATCCTAAATAACGGCTTAGAGCCCCAAATATGGAACTTTAACCCTAAAACATTAACTTTATACCCCAAATCTTGAACTTTGTATCGATAATACAAACTTAGAATCCCCATTCTAGAATATTTTATCCTAAATTAAAATTATATACTCCAAATAAAAAGTTTGAACCGGTTATCTTGATCTTAAGACATCGAAATTGGAACGTTGGACGACAAAATATAAATTTGGACAATTACTCTATGACTTTGGTCCCCAAATTACTTAGGATGCCAAATTAGAACTAAGGTCCCAAAATAAGAATTATGACCTAAAATAAGAACTTCGGACACCTAATTCGAACTCAGGACACTAAACCTAGAATATTAGACCGCAAATAAGAGCCATGGATCCCAAATAAGCACTCCGGACGTATTTGAACTTAAAATCTAGACCTTTGGACCGAAATCTGGGCTTTGGACCGCAAATTCAAAACTTTGGACACGAAATAAGAACACCGGACTCCAAATCTAGAACTTTGGACCCTAAAGTAGAACTTGGGTCCCAAAATCTGTAAGTTTTATCATTAAGTAAGAACTTAGGACCCAAAATCTAGAACCTTTGACACCCAATATACAACTTTGAAAAGCAAAAGAGAAACTAGGTCTGCAAAATATAAAAACTCTAGGCCATTAAGCCAGAAGTTTTTATCCTAAATGTAGAATATTGTCTCGTAAATAAGAACTTTCAACTCCAAGTAAAGGGCTTAAAACCGCTAATCTAGAACAAATGAAACCATGTCTAGGATTCTAGACCTCAAGTACGAACTTTACGGATATAGAACTTTGACCCCCCAAATCATGAACCTTGGACCTAAACTCTTGATATTTTGATGCCTAATAAGAACCAAGGACCCCAAATCTATAACTTCGGACCCCTAAAAAGATTTTAGGCTAACAAACTAGAACATTGGGCCAAAAATCTAGAACTTTGGATTCGTATTAAGAATTTTAGACTTTAAATCTAGATATGAAGCCCCGTATAAGAACTAGGGACCTAGAATGTAGAACAATGAACCCAAAACGTGAAACTATGATCACCTAATAACAACTTAGGACCGACAAACTAAAACTCCAAACTCCTAAACTAGAACTTGGACATTAAATTTGGAAATTCGTACGCCATTATATGCAAAATCTATTGATTGGACCCCGAATACTAACTTAAGACTAAAAATAAGAAGTAAAGCACCAAAACTACAACGTTGGACGTCTAGAAGAACATAAGACACTAAATCTAGAACTTAGATATCGAAATCAAAACTTAGGACCCTAAACCTATAAACTTGGACCACATCTAAGAGCTTAAGATTCTAAATAAGATCATTGGAAATATAACCTAAAACTTAAAATCTCAAACCTTAAAATTACGATCCCGATTTACAACCTTGGATCTCAGATCTAAATATGTAGCCTAAATAAGAACATAGGACTCCAAACCTTGAATTTTTATCCTAAATAACGGCTTAGAGCCCCAAATATGGAACTTTAACCCTAAAACATTAACTTTATACCCCAAATCTTGAACTTTGTATCGATAATACAAACTTAGAATCCCCATTCTAGAATATTTTATCCTAAATTGAAATTATATACTCCAAATAAAAAGTTTTAACCGGTTATCTTGATCTTAAGACATCGAAATTGGAACGTTGGACGACAAAATATAAATTTGGACAATTACTCTATGACTTTGGTCCCCAAATTACTTAGGATGCCAAATTAGAACTAAGGTCCCAAAATAAGAATTATGACCTAAAATAAGAACTTCGGACACCTAATTCGAACTCAGGACACTAAACCTAGAATATTAGACCGCAAATAAGAGCCATGGATCCCAAATAAGCACTCCGGACGTATTTGAACTTAAAATCTAGACCTTTGGACCGAAATCTGGGCTTTGGACCGCAAATTCAAAACTTTGGACACGAAATAAGAACACCGGACTCCAAATCTAGAACTTTGGACCCTAAAGTAGAACTTGGGTCCCAAAATCTGTAAGTTTTATCATTAAGTAAGAACTTAGGACCCAAAATCTAGAACCTTTGACACCCAATATACAACTTTGAAAAGCAAAAGAGAAACTAGGTCTGCAAAATATAAAAACTCTAGGCCATTAAGCCAGAAGTTTTTATCCTAAATGTAGAATATTGTCTCGTAAATAAGAACTTTCAACTCCAAGTAAAGGGCTTAAAACCGCTAATCTAGAACAAATGAAACCATGTCTAGGATTCTAGACCTCAAGTACGAACTTTACGGATATAGAACTTTGACCCCCCAAATCATGAACCTTGGACCTAAACTCTTGATATTTTGATGCCTAATAAGAACCAAGGACCCCAAATCTATAACTTCGGACCCCTAAAAAGATTTTAGGCTAACAAACTAGAACATTGGGCCAAAAATCTAGAACTTTGGATTCGTATTAAGAATTTTAGACTTTAAATCTAGATATGAAGCCCCGTATAAGAACTAGGGACCTAGAATGTAGAACAATGAACCCAAAACGTGAAACTATGATCACCTAATAACAACTTAGGACCGACAAACTAAAACTCCAAACTCCTAAACTAGAACTTGGACATTAAATTTGGAAATTCGTACGCCATTATATGCAAAATCTATTGATTGGACCCCGAATACTAACTTAAGACTAAAAATAAGAAGTAAAGCACCAAAACTACAACGTTGGACGTCTAGAAGAACATAAGACACTAAATCTAGAACTTAGATATCGAAATCAAAACTTAGGACCCTAAACCTATAAACTTGGACCACATCTAAGAGCTTAAGATTCTAAATAAGATCATTGGAAATATAACCTAAAACTTAAAATCTCAAACCTTAAAATTACGATCCCGATTTACAACCTTGGATCTCAGATCTAAATATGTAGCCTAAATAAGAACATAGGACTCCAAACCTTGAATTTTTATCCTAAATAACGGCTTAGAGCCCCAAATATGGAACTTTAACCCTAAAACATTAACTTTATACCCCAAATCTTGAACTTTGTATCGATAATACAAACTTAGAATCCCCATTCTAGAATATTTTATCCTAAATTAAAATTATATACTCCAAATAAAAAGTTTGAACCGGTTATCTTGATCTTAAGACATCGAAATTGGAACGTTGGACGACAAAATATAAATTTGGACAATTACTCTATGACTTTGGTCCCCAAATTACTTAGGATGCCAAATTAGAACTAAGGTCCCAAAATAAGAATTATGACCTAAAATAAGAACTTCGGACACCTAATTCGAACTCAGGACACTAAACCTAGAATATTAGACCGCAAATAAGAGCCATGGATCCCAAATAAGCACTCCGGACGTATTTGAACTTAAAATCTAGACCTTTGGACCGAAATCTGGGCTTTGGACCGCAAATTCAAAACTTTGGACACGAAATAAGAACACCGGACTCCAAATCTAGAACTTTGGACCCTAAAGTAGAACTTGGGTCCCAAAATCTGTAAGTTTTATCATTAAGTAAGAACTTAGGACCCAAAATCTAGAACCTTTGACACCCAATATACAACTTTGAAAAGCAAAAGAGAAACTAGGTCTGCAAAATATAAAAACTCTAGGCCATTAAGCCAGAAGTTTTTATCCTAAATGTAGAATATTGTCTCGTAAATAAGAACTTTCAACTCCAAGTAAAGGGCTTAAAACCGCTAATCTAGAACAAATGAAACCATGTCTAGGATTCTAGACCTCAAGTACGAACTTTACGGATATAGAACTTTGACCCCCCAAATCATGAACCTTGGACCTAAACTCTTGATATTTTGATGCCTAATAAGAACCAAGGACCCCAAATCTATAACTTCGGACCCCTAAAAAGATTTTAGGCTAACAAACTAGAACATTGGGCCAAAAATCTAGAACTTTGGATTCGTATTAAGAATTTTAGACTTTAAATCTAGATATGAAGCCCCGTATAAGAACTAGGGACCTAGAATGTAGAACAATGAACCCAAAACGTGAAACTATGATCACCTAATAACAACTTAGGACCGACAAACTAAAACTCCAAACTCCTAAACTAGAACTTGGACATTAAATTTGGAAATTCGTACGCCATTATATGCAAAATCTATTGATTGGACCCCGAATACTAACTTAAGACTAAAAATAAGAAGTAAAGCACCAAAACTACAACGTTGGACGTCTAGAAGAACATAAGACACTAAATCTAGAACTTAGATATCGAAATCAAAACTTAGGACCCTAAACCTATAAACTTGGACCACATCTAAGAGCTTAAGATTCTAAATAAGATCATTGGAAATATAACCTAAAACTTAAAATCTCAAACCTTAAAATTACGATCCCGATTTACAACCTTGGATCTCAGATCTAAATATGTAGCCTAAATAAGAACATAGGACTCCAAACCTTGAATTTTTATCCTAAATAACGGCTTAGAGCCCCAAATATGGAACTTTAACCCTAAAACATTAACTTTATACCCCAAATCTTGAACTTTGTATCGATAATACAAACTTAGAATCCCCATTCTAGAATATTTTATCCTAAATTGAAATTATATACTCCAAATAAAAAGTTTGAACCGGTTATCTTGATCTTAAGACATCGAAATTGGAACGTTGGACGACAAAATATAAATTTGGACAATTACTCTATGACTTTGGTCCCCAAATTACTTAGGATGCCAAATTAGAACTAAGGTCCCAAAATAAGAATTATGACCTAAAATAAGAACTTCGGACACCTAATTCGAACTCAGGACACTAAACCTAGAATATTAGACCGCAAATAAGAGCCATGGATCCCAAATAAGCACTCCGGACGTATTTGAACTTAAAATCTAGACCTTTGGACCGAAATCTGGGCTTTGGACCGCAAATTCAAAACTTTGGACACGAAATAAGAACACCGGACTCCAAATCTAGAACTTTGGACCCTAAAGTAGAACTTGGGTCCCAAAATCTGTAAGTTTTATCATTAAGTAAGAACTTAGGACCCAAAATCTAGAACCTTTGACACCCAATATACAACTTTGAAAAGCAAAAGAGAAACTAGGTCTGCAAAATATAAAAACTCTAGGCCATTAAACCAGAAGTTTTTATCCTAAATGTAGAATATTGTCTCGTAAATAAGAACTTTCAACTCCAAGTAAAGGGCTTAAAACCGCTAATCTAGAACAAATGAGACCATGTCTAGGATTCTAGACCTCAAGTACGAACTTTACGGATATAGAACTTTGACCCCCCAAATCATGAACCTTGGACCTAAACTCTTGATATTTTGATGCCTAATAAGAACCAAGGACCCCAAATCTATAACTTCGGACCCCTAAAAAGATTTTAGGCTAACAAACTAGAACATTGGGCCAAAAATCTAGAACTTTGGATTCGTATTAAGAATTTTAGACTTTAAATCTAGATATGAAGCCCCGTATAAGAACTAGGGACCTAGAATGTAGAACAATGAACCCAAAACGTGAAACTATGATCACCTAATAACAACTTAGGACCGACAAACTAAAACTCCAAACTCCTAAACTAGAACTTGGACATTAAATTTGGAAATTCGTACGCCATTATATGCAAAATCTATTGATTGGACCCCGAATACTAACTTAAGACTAAAAATAAGAAGTAAAGCACCAAAACTACAACGTTGGACGTCTAGAAGAACATAAGACACTAAATCTAGAACTTAGATATCGAAATCAAAACTTAGGACCCTAAACCTATAAACTTGGACCACATCTAAGAGCTTAAGATTCTAAATAAGATCATTGGAAATATAACCTAAAACTTAAAATCTCAAACCTTAAAATTACGATCCCGATTTACAACCTTGGATCTCAGATCTAAATATGTAGCCTAAATAAGAACATAGGACTCCAAACCTTGAATTTTTATCCTAAATAACGGCTTAGAGCCCCAAATATGGAACTTTAACCCTAAAACATTAACTTTATACCCCAAATCTTGAACTTTGTATCGATAATACAAACTTAGAATCCCCATTCTAGAATATTTTATCCTAAATTGAAATTATATACTCCAAATAAAAAGTTTGAACCGGTTATCTTGATCTTAAGACATCGAAATTGGAACGTTGGACGACAAAATATAAATTTGGACAATTACTCTATGACTTTGGTCCCCAAATTACTTAGGATGCCAAATTAGAACTAAGGTCCCAAAATAAGAATTATGACCTAAAATAAGAACTTCGGACACCTAATTCGAACTCAGGACACTAAACCTAGAATATTAGACCGCAAATAAGAGCCATGGATCCCAAATAAGCACTCCGGACGTATTTGAACTTAAAATCTAGACCTTTGGACCGAAATCTGGGCTTTGGACCGCAAATTCAAAACTTTGGACACGAAATAAGAACACCGGACTCCAAATCTAGAACTTTGGACCCTAAAGTAGAACTTGGGTCCCAAAATCTGTAAGTTTTATCATTAAGTAAGAACTTAGGACCCAAAATCTAGAACCTTTGACACCCAATATACAACTTTGAAAAGCAAAAGAGAAACTAGGTCTGCAAAATATAAAAACTCTAGGCCATTAAGCCAGAAGTTTTTATCCTAAATGTAGAATATTGTCTCGTAAATAAGAACTTTCAACTCCAAGTAAAGGGCTTAAAACCGCTAATCTAGAACAAATGAGACCATGTCTAGGATTCTAGACCTCAAGTACGAACTTTACGGATATAGAACTTTGACCCCCCAAATCATGAACCTTGGACCTAAACTCTTGATATTTTGATGCCTAATAAGAACCAAGGACCCCAAATCTATAACTTCGGACCCCTAAAAAGATTTTAGGCTAACAAACTAGAACATTGGGCCAAAAATCTAGAACTTTGGATTCGTATTAAGAATTTTAGACTTTAAATCTAGATATGAAGCCCCGTATAAGAACTAGGGACCTAGAATGTAGAACAATGAACCCAAAACGTGAAACTATGATCACCTAATAACAACTTAGGACCGACAAACTAAAACTCCAAACTCCTAAACTAGAACTTGGACATTAAATTTGGAAATTCGTACGCCATTATATGCAAAATCTATTGATTGGACCCCGAATACTAACTTAAGACTAAAAATAAGAAGTAAAGCACCAAAACTACAACGTTGGACGTCTAGAAGAACATAAGACACTAAATCTAGAACTTAGATATCGAAATCAAAACTTAGGACCCTAAACCTATAAACTTGGACCACATCTAAGAGCTTAAGATTCTAAATAAGATCATTGGAAATATAACCTAAAACTTAAAATCTCAAACCTTAAAATTACGATCCCGATTTACAACCTTGGATCTCAGATCTAAATATGTAGCCTAAATAAGAACATAGGACTCCAAACCTTGAATTTTTATCCTAAATAACGGCTTAGAGCCCCAAATATGGAACTTTAACCCTAAAACATTAACTTTATACCCCAAATCTTGAACTTTGTATCGATAATACAAACTTAGAATCCCCATTCTAGAATATTTTATCCTAAATTGAAATTATATACTCCAAATAAAAAGTTTGAACCGGTTATCTTGATCTTAAGACATCGAAATTGGAACGTTGGACGACAAAATATAAATTTGGACAATTACTCTATGACTTTGGTCCCCAAATTACTTAGGATGCCAAATTAGAACTAAGGTCCCAAAATAAGAATTATGACCTAAAATAAGAACTTCGGACACCTAATTCGAACTCAGGACACTAAACCTAGAATATTAGACCGCAAATAAGAGCCATGGATCCCAAATAAGCACTCCGGACGTATTTGAACTTAAAATCTAGACCTTTGGACCGAAATCTGGGCTTTGGACCGCAAATTCAAAACTTTGGACACGAAATAAGAACACCGGACTCCAAATCTAGAACTTTGGACCCTAAAGTAGAACTTGGGTCCCAAAATCTGTAAGTTTTATCATTAAGTAAGAACTTAGGACCCAAAATCTAGAACCTTTGACACCCAATATACAACTTTGAAAAGCAAAAGAGAAACTAGGTCTGCAAAATATAAAAACTCTAGGCCATTAAGCCAGAAGTTTTTATCCTAAATGTAGAATATTGTCTCGTAAATAAGAACTTTCAACTCCAAGTAAAGGGCTTAAAACCGCTAATCTAGAACAAATGAGACCATGTCTAGGATTCTAGACCTCAAGTACGAACTTTACGGATATAGAACTTTGACCCCCCAAATCATGAACCTTGGACCTAAACTCTTGATATTTTGATGCCTAATAAGAACCAAGGACCCCAAATCTATAACTTCGGACCCCTAAAAAGATTTTAGGCTAACAAACTAGAACATTGGGCCAAAAATCTAGAACTTTGGATTCGTATTAAGAATTTTAGACTTTAAATCTAGATATGAAGCCCCGTATAAGAACTAGGGACCTAGAATGTAGAACAATGAACCCAAAACGTGAAACTATGATCACCTAATAACAACTTAGGACCGACAAACTAAAACTCCAAACTCCTAAACTAGAACTTGGACATTAAATTTGGAAATTCGTACGCCATTATATGCAAAATCTATTGATTGGACCCCGAATACTAACTTAAGACTAAAAATAAGAAGTAAAGCACCAAAACTACAACGTTGGACGTCTAGAAGAACATAAGACACTAAATCTAGAACTTAGATATCGAAATCAAAACTTAGGACCCTAAACCTATAAACTTGGACCACATCTAAGAGCTTAAGATTCTAAATAAGATCATTGGAAATATAACCTAAAACTTAAAATCTCAAACCTTAAAATTACGATCCCGATTTACAACCTTGGATCTCAGATCTAAATATGTAGCCTAAATAAGAACATAGGACTCCAAACCTTGAATTTTTATCCTAAATAACGGCTTAGAGCCCCAAATATGGAACTTTAACCCTAAAACATTAACTTTATACCCCAAATCTTGAACTTTGTATCGATAATACAAACTTAGAATCCCCATTCTAGAATATTTTATCCTAAATTGAAATTATATACTCCAAATAAAAAGTTTAAACCGGTTATCTTGATCTTAAGACATCGAAATTGGAACGTTGGACGACAAAATATAAATTTGGACAATTACTCTATGACTTTGGTCCCCAAATTACTTAGGATGCCAAATTAGAACTAAGGTCCCAAAATAAGAATTATGACCTAAAATAAGAACTTCGGACACCTAATTCGAACTCAGGACACTAAACCTAGAATATTAGACCGCAAATAAGAGCCATGGATCCCAAATAAGCACTCCGGACGTATTTGAACTTAAAATCTAGACCTTTGGACCGAAATCTGGGCTTTGGACCGCAAATTCAAAACTTTGGACACGAAATAAGAACACCGGACTCCAAATCTAGAACTTTGGACCCTAAAGTAGAACTTGGGTCCCAAAATCTGTAAGTTTTATCATTAAGTAAGAACTTAGGACCCAAAATCTAGAACCTTTGACACCCAATATACAACTTTGAAAAGCAAAAGAGAAACTAGGTCTGCAAAATATAAAAACTCTAGGCCATTAAGCCAGAAGTTTTTATCCTAAATGTAGAATATTGTCTCGTAAATAAGAACTTTCAACTCCAAGTAAAGGGCTTAAAACCGCTAATCTAGAACAAATGAGACCATGTCTAGGATTCTAGACCTCAAGTACGAACTTTACGGATATAGAACTTTGACCCCCCAAATCATGAACCTTGGACCTAAACTCTTGATATTTTGATGCCTAATAAGAACCAAGGACCCCAAATCTATAACTTCGGACCCCTAAAAAGATTTTAGGCTAACAAACTAGAACATTGGGCCAAAAATCTAGAACTTTGGATTCGTATTAAGAATTTTAGACTTTAAATCTAGATATGAAGCCCCGTATAAGAACTAGGGACCTAGAATGTAGAACAATGAACCCAAAACGTGAAACTATGATCACCTAATAACAACTTAGGACCGACAAACTAAAACTCCAAACTCCTAAACTAGAACTTGGACATTAAATTTGGAAATTCGTACGCCATTATATGCAAAATCTATTGATTGGACCCCGAATACTAACTTAAGACTAAAAATAAGAAGTAAAGCACCAAAACTACAACGTTGGACGTCTAGAAGAACATAAGACACTAAATCTAGAACTTAGATATCGAAATCAAAACTTAGGACCCTAAACCTATAAACTTGGACCACATCTAAGAGCTTAAGATTCTAAATAAGATCATTGGAAATATAACCTAAAACTTAAAATCTCAAACCTTAAAATTACGATCCCGATTTACAACCTTGGATCTCAGATCTAAATATGTAGCCTAAATAAGAACATAGGACTCCAAACCTTGAATTTTTATCCTAAATAACGGCTTAGAGCCCCAAATATGGAACTTTAACCCTAAAACATTAACTTTATACCCCAAATCTTGAACTTTGTATCGATAATACAAACTTAGAATCCCCATTCTAGAATATTTTATCCTAAATTGAAATTATATACTCCAAATAAAAAGTTTGAACCGGTTATCTTGATCTTAAGACATCGAAATTGGAACGTTGGACGACAAAATATAAATTTGGACAATTACTCTATGACTTTGGTCCCCAAATTACTTAGGATGCCAAATTAGAACTAAGGTCCCAAAATAAGAATTATGACCTAAAATAAGAACTTCGGACACCTAATTCGAACTCAGGACACTAAACCTAGAATATTAGACCGCAAATAAGAGCCATGGATCCCAAATAAGCACTCCGGACGTATTTGAACTTAAAATCTAGACCTTTGGACCGAAATCTGGGCTTTGGACCGCAAATTCAAAACTTTGGACACGAAATAAGAACACCGGACTCCAAATCTAGAACTTTGGACCCTAAAGTAGAACTTGGGTCCCAAAATCTGTAAGTTTTATCATTAAGTAAGAACTTAGGACCCAAAATCTAGAACCTTTGACACCCAATATACAACTTTGAAAAGCAAAAGAGAAACTAGGTCTGCAAAATATAAAAACTCTAGGCCATTAAACCAGAAGTTTTTATCCTAAATGTAGAATATTGTCTCGTAAATAAGAACTTTCAACTCCAAGTAAAGGGCTTAAAACCGCTAATCTAGAACAAATGAAACCATGTCTAGGATTCTAGACCTCAAGTACGAACTTTACGGATATAGAACTTTGACCCCCCAAATCATGAACCTTGGACCTAAACTCTTGATATTTTGATGCCTAATAAGAACCAAGGACCCCAAATCTATAACTTCGGACCCCTAAAAAGATTTTAGGCTAACAAACTAGAACATTGGGCCAAAAATCTAGAACTTTGGATTCGTATTAAGAATTTTAGACTTTAAATCTAGATATGAAGCCCCGTATAAGAACTAGGGACCTAGAATGTAGAACAATGAACCCAAAACGTGAAACTATGATCACCTAATAACAACTTAGGACCGACAAACTAAAACTCCAAACTCCTAAACTAGAACTTGGACATTAAATTTGGAAATTCGTACGCCATTATATGCAAAATCTATTGATTGGACCCCGAATACTAACTTAAGACTAAAAATAAGAAGTAAAGCACCAAAACTACAACGTTGGACGTCTAGAAGAACATAAGACACTAAATCTAGAACTTAGATATCGAAATCAAAACTTAGGACCCTAAACCTATAAACTTGGACCACATCTAAGAGCTTAAGATTCTAAATAAGATCATTGGAAATATAACCTAAAACTTAAAATCTCAAACCTTAAAATTACGATCCCGATTTACAACCTTGGATCTCAGATCTAAATATGTAGCCTAAATAAGAACATAGGACTCCAAACCTTGAATTTTTATCCTAAATAACGGCTTAGAGCCCCAAATATGGAACTTTAACCCTAAAACATTAACTTTATACCCCAAATCTTGAACTTTGTATCGATAATACAAACTTAGAATCCCCATTCTAGAATATTTTATCCTAAATTGAAATTATATACTCCAAATAAAAAGTTTTAACCGGTTATCTTGATCTTAAGACATCGAAATTGGAACGTTGGACGACAAAATATAAATTTGGACAATTACTCTATGACTTTGGTCCCCAAATTACTTAGGATGCCAAATTAGAACTAAGATGCCAAATTAGAACTAAAGTCCCAAAATAAGAATTATGACCTAAAATAAGAACTTCGGACACCTAATTCGAACTTAGGACACTAAACCTAGAATATTAGACCGCAAATAAGAGCCATGGATCCCAAATAAGCACTCCGGACGTATTTGAACTTAAAATCTAGACCTTTGGACCGAAATCTGGGCTTTGGACCGCAAATTCAAAACTTTGGACACGAAATAAGAACACCGGACTCCAAATCTAGAACTTTGGACCCTAAAGTAGAACTTGGGTCCCAAAATCTGTAAGTTTTATCATTAAGTAAGAACTTAGGACCCAAAATCTAGAACCTTTGACACCCAATATACAACTTTGAAAAGCAAAAGAGAAACTAGGTCTGCAAAATATAAAAACTCTAGGCCATTAAACCAGAAGTTTTTATCCTAAATGTAGAATATTGTCTCGTAAATAAGAACTTTCAACTCCAAGTAAGGGCTTAAAACCGCTAATCTAGAACAAATGAAACCATGTCTAGGATTCTAGACCTCAAGTACGAACTTTACGGATATAGAACTTTGACCCCCCAAATCATGAACCTTGGACCTAAACTCTTGATATTTTGATGCCTAATAAGAACCAAGGACCCCAAATCTATAACTTCGGACCCCTAAAAAGATTTTAGGCTAACAAACTAGAACATTGGGCCAAAAATCTAGAACTTTGGATTCGTATTAAGAATTTTAGACTTTAAATCTAGATATGAAGCCCCGTATAAGAACTAGGGACCTAGAATGTAGAACAATGAACCCAAAACGTGAAACTATGATCACCTAATAACAACTTAGGACCGACAAACTAAAACTCCAAACTCCTAAACTAGAACTTGGACATTAAATTTGGAAATTCGTACGCCATTATATGCAAAATCTATTGATTGGACCCCGAATACTAACTTAAGACTAAAAATAAGAAGTAAAGCACCAAAACTACAACGTTGGACGTCTAGAAGAACATAAGACACTAAATCTAGAACTTAGATTTCGAAATCAAAACTTAGGACCCTAAACCTATAAACTTGGACCACATCTAAGAGCTTAAGATTCTAAATAAGATCATTGGAAATATAACCTAAAACTTAAAATCTCAAACCTTAAAATTACGATCCCGATTTACAACCTTGGATCTCAGATCTAAATATGTAGCCTAAATAAGAACATAGGACTCCAAACCTTGAATTTTTATCCTAAATAACGGCTTAGAGCCCCAAATATGGAACTTTAACCCTAAAACATTAACTTTATACCCCAAATCTTGAACTTTGTATCGATAATACAAACTTAGAATCCCCATTCTAGAATATTTTATCCTAAATTGAAATTATATACTCCATATAAAAAGTTTAAACCGGTTATCTTGATCTTAAGACATCGAAATTGGAACGTTGGACGACAAAATATAAATTTGGACAATTACTCTATGACTTTGGTCCCCAAATTACTTAGGATGCCAAATTAGAACTAAGGTCCCAAAATAAGAATTATGACCTAAAATAAGAACTTCGGACACCTAATTCGAACTTAGGACACTAAACCTAGAATATTAGACCGCAAATAAGAGCCATGGATCCCAAATAAGCACTCCGGACGTATTTGAACTTAAAATCTAGACCTTTGGACCGAAATCTGGGCTTTGGACCGCAAATTCAAAACTTTGGACACGAAATAAGAACACCGGACTCCAAATCTAGAACTTTGGACCCTAAAGTAGAACTTGGGTCCCAAAATCTGTAAGTTTTATCATTAAGTAAGAACTTAGGACCCAAAATCTAGAACCTTTGACACCCAATATACAACTTTGAAAAGCAAAAGAGAAACTAGGTCTGCAAAATATAAAAACTCTAGGCCATTAAACCAGAAGTTTTTATCCTAAATGTAGAATATTGTCTCGTAAATAAGAACTTTCAACTCCAAGTAAGGGCTTAAAACCGCTAATCTAGAACAAATGAAACCATGTCTAGGATTCTAGACCTCAAGTACGAACTTTACGGATATAGAACTTTGACCCCCCAAATCATGAACCTTGGACCTAAACTCTTGATATTTTGATGCCTAATAAGAACCAAGGACCCCAAATCTATAACTTCGGACCCCTAAAAAGATTTTAGGCTAACAAACTAGAACATTGGGCCAAAAATCTAGAACTTTGGATTCGTATTAAGAATTTTAGACTTTAAATCTAGATATGAAGCCCCGTATAAGAACTAGGGACCTAGAATGTAGAACAATGAACCCAAAACGTGAAACTATGATCACCTAATAACAACTTAGGACCGACAAACTAAAACTCCAAACTCCTAAACTAGAACTTGGACATTAAATTTGGAAATTCGTACGCCATTATATGCAAAATCTATTGATTGGACCCCGAATACTAACTTAAGACTAAAAATAAGAAGTAAAGCACCAAAACTACAACGTTGGACGTCTAGAAGAACATAAGACACTAAATCTAGAACTTAGATTTCGAAATCAAAACTTAGGACCCTAAACCTATAAACTTGGACCACATCTAAGAGCTTAAGATTCTAAATAAGATCATTGGAAATATAACCTAAAACTTAAAATCTCAAACCTTAAAATTACGATCCCGATTTACAACCTTGGATCTCAGATCTAAATATGTAGCCTAAATAAGAACATAGGACTCCAAACCTTGAATTTTTATCCTAAATAACGGCTTAGAGCCCCAAATATGGAACTTTAACCCTAAAACATTAACTTTATACCCCAAATCTTGAACTTTGTATCGATAATACAAACTTAGAATCCCCATTCTAGAATATTTTATCCTAAATTGAAATTATATACTCCATATAAAAAGTTTAAACCGGTTATCTTGATCTTAAGACATCGAAATTGGAACGTTGGACGACAAAATATAAATTTGGACAATTACTCTATGACTTTGGTCCCCAAATTACTTAGGATGCCAAATTAGAACTAAGGTCCCAAAATAAGAATTATGACCTAAAATAAGAACTTCGGACACCTAATTCGAACTTAGGACACTAAACCTAGAATATTAGACCGCAAATAAGAGCCATGGATCCCAAATAAGCACTCCGGACGTATTTGAACTTAAAATCTAGACCTTTGGACCGAAATCTGGGCTTTGGACCGCAAATTCAAAACTTTGGACACGAAATAAGAACACCGGACTCCAAATCTAGAACTTTGGACCCTAAAGTAGAACTTGGGTCCCAAAATCTGTAAGTTTTATCATTAAGTAAGAACTTAGGACCCAAAATCTAGAACCTTTGACACCCAATATACAACTTTGAAAAGCAAAAGAGAAACTAGGTCTGCAAAATATAAAAACTCTAGGCCATTAAACCAGAAGTTTTTATCCTAAATGTAGAATATTGTCTCGTAAATAAGAACTTTCAACTCCAAGTAAGGGCTTAAAACCGCTAATCTAGAACAAATGAAACCATGTCTAGGATTCTAGACCTCAAGTACGAACTTTACGGATATAGAACTTTGACCCCCCAAATCATGAACCTTGGACCTAAACTCTTGATATTTTGATGCCTAATAAGAACCAAGGACCCCAAATCTATAACTTCGGACCCCTAAAAAGATTTTAGGCTAACAAACTAGAACATTGGGCCAAAAATCTAGAACTTTGGATTCGTATTAAGAATTTTAGACTTTAAATCTAGATATGAAGCCCCGTATAAGAACTAGGGACCTAGAATGTAGAACAATGAACCCAAAACGTGAAACTATGATCACCTAATAACAACTTAGGACCGACAAACTAAAACTCCAAACTCCTAAACTAGAACTTGGACATTAAATTTGGAAATTCGTACGCCATTATATGCAAAATCTATTGATTGGACCCCGAATACTAACTTAAGACTAAAAATAAGAAGTAAAGCACCAAAACTACAACGTTGGACGTCTAGAAGAACATAAGACACTAAATCTAGAACTTAGATATCGAAATCAAAACTTAGGACCCTAAACCTATAAACTTGGACCACATCTAAGAGCTTAAGATTCTAAATAAGATCATTGGAAATATAACCTAAAACTTAAAATCTCAAACCTTAAAATTACGATCCCGATTTACAACCTTGGATCTCAGATCTAAATATGTAGCCTAAATAAGAACATAGGACTCCAAACCTTGAATTTTTATCCTAAATAACGGCTTAGAGCCCCAAATATGGAACTTTAACCCTAAAACATTAACTTTATACCCCAAATCTTGAACTTTGTATCGATAATACAAACTTAGAATCCCCATTCTAGAATATTTTATCCTAAATTGAAATTATATACTCCATATAAAAAGTTTAAACCGGTTATCTTGATCTTAAGACATCGAAATTGGAACGTTGGACGACAAAATATAAATTTGGACAATTACTCTATGACTTTGGTCCCCAAATTACTTAGGATGCCAAATTAGAACTAAGGTCCCAAAATAAGAATTATGACCTAAAATAAGAACTTCGGACACCTAATTCGAACTTAGGACACTAAACCTAGAATATTAGACCGCAAATAAGAGCCATGGATCCCAAATAAGCACTCCGGACGTATTTGAACTTAAAATCTAGACCTTTGGACCGAAATCTGGGCTTTGGACCGCAAATTCAAAACTTTGGACACGAAATAAGAACACCGGACTCCAAATCTAGAACTTTGGACCCTAAAGTAGAACTTGGGTCCCAAAATCTGTAAGTTTTATCATTAAGTAAGAACTTAGGACCCAAAATCTAGAACCTTTGACACCCAATATACAACTTTGAAAAGCAAAAGAGAAACTAGGTCTGCAAAATATAAAAACTCTAGGCCATTAAACCAGAAGTTTTTATCCTAAATGTAGAATATTGTCTCGTAAATAAGAACTTTCAACTCCAAGTAAGGGCTTAAAACCGCTAATCTAGAACAAATGAAACCATGTCTAGGATTCTAGACCTCAAGTACGAACTTTACGGATATAGAACTTTGACCCCCCAAATCATGAACCTTGGACCTAAACTCTTGATATTTTGATGCCTAATAAGAACCAAGGACCCCAAATCTATAACTTCGGACCCCTAAAAAGATTTTAGGCTAACAAACTAGAACATTGGGCCAAAAATCTAGAACTTTGGATTCGTATTAAGAATTTTAGACTTTAAATCTAGATATGAAGCCCCGTATAAGAACTAGGGACCTAGAATGTAGAACAATGAACCCAAAACGTGAAACTATGATCACCTAATAACAACTTAGGACCGACAAACTAAAACTCCAAACTCCTAAACTAGAACTTGGACATTAAATTTGGAAATTCGTACGCCATTATATGCAAAATCTATTGATTGGACCCCGAATACTAACTTAAGACTAAAAATAAGAAGTAAAGCACCAAAACTACAACGTTGGACGTCTAGAAGAACATAAGACACTAAATCTAGAACTTAGATATCGAAATCAAAACTTAGGACCCTAAACCTATAAACTTGGACCACATCTAAGAGCTTAAGATTCTAAATAAGATCATTGGAAATATAACCTAAAACTTAAAATCTCAAACCTTAAAATTACGATCCCGATTTACAACCTTGGATCTCAGATCTAAATATGTAGCCTAAATAAGAACATAGGACTCCAAACCTTGAATTTTTATCCTAAATAACGGCTTAGAGCCCCAAATATGGAACTTTAACCCTAAAACATTAACTTTATACCCCAAATCTTGAACTTTGTATCGATAATACAAACTTAGAATCCCCATTCTAGAATATTTTATCCTAAATTGAAATTATATACTCCATATAAAAAGTTTAAACCGGTTATCTTGATCTTAAGACATCGAAATTGGAACGTTGGACGACAAAATATAAATTTGGACAATTACTCTATGACTTTGGTCCCCAAATTACTTAGGATGCCAAATTAGAACTAAGGTCCCAAAATAAGAATTATGACCTAAAATAAGAACTTCGGACACCTAATTCGAACTTAGGACACTAAACCTAGAATATTAGACCGCAAATAAGAGCCATGGATCCCAAATAAGCACTCCGGACGTATTTGAACTTAAAATCTAGACCTTTGGACCGAAATCTGGGCTTTGGACCGCAAATTCAAAACTTTGGACACGAAATAAGAACACCGGACTCCAAATCTAGAACTTTGGACCCTAAAGTAGAACTTGGGTCCCAAAATCTGTAAGTTTTATCATTAAGTAAGAACTTAGGACCCAAAATCTAGAACCTTTGACACCCAATATACAACTTTGAAAAGCAAAAGAGAAACTAGGTCTGCAAAATATAAAAACTCTAGGCCATTAAACCAGAAGTTTTTATCCTAAATGTAGAATATTGTCTCGTAAATAAGAACTTTCAACTCCAAGTAAAGGGCTTAAAACCGCTAATCTAGAACAAATGAAACCATGTCTAGGATTCTAGACCTCAAGTACGAACTTTACGGATATAGAACTTTGACCCCCCAAATCATGAACCTTGGACCTAAACTCTTGATATTTTGATGCCTAATAAGAACCAAGGACCCCAAATCTATAACTTCGGACCCCTAAAAAGATTTTAGGCTAACAAACTAGAACATTGGGCCAAAAATCTAGAACTTTGGATTCGTATTAAGAATTTTAGACTTTAAATCTAGATATGAAGCCCCGTATAAGAACTAGGGACCTAGAATGTAGAACAATGAACCCAAAACGTGAAACTATGATCACCTAATAACAACTTAGGACCGACAAACTAAAACTCCAAACTCCTAAACTAGAACTTGGACATTAAATTTGGAAATTCGTACGCCATTATATGCAAAATCTATTGATTGGACCCCGAATACTAACTTAAGACTAAAAATAAGAAGTAAAGCACCAAAACTACAACGTTGGACGTCTAGAAGAACATAAGACACTAAATCTAGAACTTAGATATCGAAATCAAAACTTAGGACCCTAAACCTATAAACTTGGACCACATCTAAGAGCTTAAGATTCTAAATAAGATCATTGGAAATATAACCTAAAACTTAAAATCTCAAACCTTAAAATTACGATCCCGATTTACAACCTTGGATCTCAGATCTAAATATGTAGCCTAAATAAGAACATAGGACTCCAAACCTTGAATTTTTATCCTAAATAACGGCTTAGAGCCCCAAATATGGAACTTTAACCCTAAAACATTAACTTTATACCCCAAATCTTGAACTTTGTATCGATAATACAAACTTAGAATCCCCATTCTAGAATATTTTATCCTAAATTGAAATTATATACTCCATATAAAAAGTTTAAACCGGTTATCTTGATCTTAAGACATCGAAATTGGAACGTTGGACGACAAAATATAAATTTGGACAATTACTCTATGACTTTGGTCCCCAAATTACTTAGGATGCCAAATTAGAACTAAGGTCCCAAAATAAGAATTATGACCTAAAATAAGAACTTCGGACACCTAATTCGAACTTAGGACACTAAACCTAGAATATTAGACCGCAAATAAGAGCCATGGATCCCAAATAAGCACTCCGGACGTATTTGAACTTAAAATCTAGACCTTTGGACCGAAATCTGGGCTTTGGACCGCAAATTCAAAACTTTGGACACGAAATAAGAACACCGGACTCCAAATCTAGAACTTTGGACCCTAAAGTAGAACTTGGGTCCCAAAATCTGTAAGTTTTATCATTAAGTAAGAACTTAGGACCCAAAATCTAGAACCTTTGACACCCAATATACAACTTTGAAAAGCAAAAGAGAAACTAGGTCTGCAAAATATAAAAACTCTAGGCCATTAAACCAGAAGTTTTTATCCTAAATGTAGAATATTGTCTCGTAAATAAGAACTTTCAACTCCAAGTAAAGGGCTTAAAACCGCTAATCTAGAACAAATGAAACCATGTCTAGGATTCTAGACCTCAAGTACGAACTTTACGGATATAGAACTTTGACCCCCCAAATCATGAACCTTGGACCTAAACTCTTGATATTTTGATGCCTAATAAGAACCAAGGACCCCAAATCTATAACTTCGGACCCCTAAAAAGATTTTAGGCTAACAAACTAGAACATTGGGCCAAAAATCTAGAACTTTGGATTCGTATTAAGAATTTTAGACTTTAAATCTAGATATGAAGCCCCGTATAAGAACTAGGGACCTAGAATGTAGAACAATGAACCCAAAACGTGAAACTATGATCACCTAATAACAACTTAGGACCGACAAACTAAAACTCCAAACTCCTAAACTAGAACTTGGACATTAAATTTGGAAATTCGTACGCCATTATATGCAAAATCTATTGATTGGACCCCGAATACTAACTTAAGACTAAAAATAAGAAGTAAAGCACCAAAACTACAACGTTGGACGTCTAGAAGAACATAAGACACTAAATCTAGAACTTAGATATCGAAATCAAAACTTAGGACCCTAAACCTATAAACTTGGACCACATCTAAGAGCTTAAGATTCTAAATAAGATCATTGGAAATATAACCTAAAACTTAAAATCTCAAACCTTAAAATTACGATCCCGATTTACAACCTTGGATCTCAGATCTAAATATGTAGCCTAAATAAGAACATAGGACTCCAAACCTTGAATTTTTATCCTAAATAACGGCTTAGAGCCCCAAATATGGAACTTTAACCCTAAAACATTAACTTTATACCCCAAATCTTGAACTTTGTATCGATAATACAAACTTAGAATCCCCATTCTAGAATATTTTATCCTAAATTGAAATTATATACTCCATATAAAAAGTTTAAACCGGTTATCTTGATCTTAAGACATCGAAATTGGAACGTTGGACGACAAAATATAAATTTGGACAATTACTCTATGACTTTGGTCCCCAAATTACTTAGGATGCCAAATTAGAACTAAGGTCCCAAAATAAGAATTATGACCTAAAATAAGAACTTCGGACACCTAATTCGAACTTAGGACACTAAACCTAGAATATTAGACCGCAAATAAGAGCCATGGATCCCAAATAAGCACTCCGGACGTATTTGAACTTAAAATCTAGACCTTTGGACCGAAATCTGGGCTTTGGACCGCAAATTCAAAACTTTGGACACGAAATAAGAACACCGGACTCCAAATCTAGAACTTTGGACCCTAAAGTAGAACTTGGGTCCCAAAATCTGTAAGTTTTATCATTAAGTAAGAACTTAGGACCCAAAATCTAGAACCTTTGACACCCAATATACAACTTTGAAAAGCAAAAGAGAAACTAGGTCTGCAAAATATAAAAACTCTAGGCCATTAAACCAGAAGTTTTTATCCTAAATGTAGAATATTGTCTCGTAAATAAGAACTTTCAACTCCAAGTAAAGGGCTTAAAACCGCTAATCTAGAACAAATGAAACCATGTCTAGGATTCTAGACCTCAAGTACGAACTTTACGGATATAGAACTTTGACCCCCCAAATCATGAACCTTGGACCTAAACTCTTGATATTTTGATGCCTAATAAGAACCAAGGACCCCAAATCTATAACTTCGGACCCCTAAAAAGATTTTAGGCTAACAAACTAGAACATTGGGCCAAAAATCTAGAACTTTGGATTCGTATTAAGAATTTTAGACTTTAAATCTAGATATGAAGCCCCGTATAAGAACTAGGGACCTAGAATGTAGAACAATGAACCCAAAACGTGAAACTATGATCACCTAATAACAACTTAGGACCGACAAACTAAAACTCCAAACTCCTAAACTAGAACTTGGACATTAAATTTGGAAATTCGTACGCCATTATATGCAAAATCTATTGATTGGACCCCGAATACTAACTTAAGACTAAAAATAAGAAGTAAAGCACCAAAACTACAACGTTGGACGTCTAGAAGAACATAAGACACTAAATCTAGAACTTAGATATCGAAATCAAAACTTAGGACCCTAAACCTATAAACTTGGACCACATCTAAGAGCTTAAGATTCTAAATAAGATCATTGGAAATATAACCTAAAACTTAAAATCTCAAACCTTAAAATTACGATCCCGATTTACAACCTTGGATCTCAGATCTAAATATGTAGCCTAAATAAGAACATAGGACTCCAAACCTTGAATTTTTATCCTAAATAACGGCTTAGAGCCCCAAATATGGAACTTTAACCCTAAAACATTAACTTTATACCCCAAATCTTGAACTTTGTATCGATAATACAAACTTAGAATCCCCATTCTAGAATATTTTATCCTAAATTGAAATTATATACTCCATATAAAAAGTTTAAACCGGTTATCTTGATCTTAAGACATCGAAATTGGAACGTTGGACGACAAAATATAAATTTGGACAATTACTCTATGACTTTGGTCCCCAAATTACTTAGGATGCCAAATTAGAACTAAGGTCCCAAAATAAGAATTATGACCTAAAATAAGAACTTCGGACACCTAATTCGAACTTAGGACACTAAACCTAGAATATTAGACCGCAAATAAGAGCCATGGATCCCAAATAAGCACTCCGGACGTATTTGAACTTAAAATCTAGACCTTTGGACCGAAATCTGGGCTTTGGACCGCAAATTCAAAACTTTGGACACGAAATAAGAACACCGGACTCCAAATCTAGAACTTTGGACCCTAAAGTAGAACTTGGGTCCCAAAATCTGTAAGTTTTATCATTAAGTAAGAACTTAGGACCCAAAATCTAGAACCTTTGACACCCAATATACAACTTTGAAAAGCAAAAGAGAAACTAGGTCTGCAAAATATAAAAACTCTAGGCCATTAAACCAGAAGTTTTTATCCTAAATGTAGAATATTGTCTCGTAAATAAGAACTTTCAACTCCAAGTAAAGGGCTTAAAACCGCTAATCTAGAACAAATGAAACCATGTCTAGGATTCTAGACCTCAAGTACGAACTTTACGGATATAGAACTTTGACCCCCCAAATCATGAACCTTGGACCTAAACTCTTGATATTTTGATGCCTAATAAGAACCAAGGACCCCAAATCTATAACTTCGGACCCCTAAAAAGATTTTAGGCTAACAAACTAGAACATTGGGCCAAAAATCTAGAACTTTGGATTCGTATTAAGAATTTTAGACTTTAAATCTAGATATGAAGCCCCGTATAAGAACTAGGGACCTAGAATGTAGAACAATGAACCCAAAACGTGAAACTATGATCACCTAATAACAACTTAGGACCGACAAACTAAAACTCCAAACTCCTAAACTAGAACTTGGACATTAAATTTGGAAATTCGTACGCCATTATATGCAAAATCTATTGATTGGACCCCGAATACTAACTTAAGACTAAAAATAAGAAGTAAAGCACCAAAACTACAACGTTGGACGTCTAGAAGAACATAAGACACTAAATCTAGAACTTAGATATCGAAATCAAAACTTAGGACCCTAAACCTATAAACTTGGACCACATCTAAGAGCTTAAGATTCTAAATAAGATCATTGGAAATATAACCTAAAACTTAAAATCTCAAACCTTAAAATTACGATCCCGATTTACAACCTTGGATCTCAGATCTAAATATGTAGCCTAAATAAGAACATAGGACTCCAAACCTTGAATTTTTATCCTAAATAACGGCTTAGAGCCCCAAATATGGAACTTTAACCCTAAAACATTAACTTTATACCCCAAATCTTGAACTTTGTATCGATAATACAAACTTAGAATCCCCATTCTAGAATATTTTATCCTAAATTGAAATTATATACTCCATATAAAAAGTTTAAACCGGTTATCTTGATCTTAAGACATCGAAATTGGAACGTTGGACGACAAAATATAAATTTGGACAATTACTCTATGACTTTGGTCCCCAAATTACTTAGGATGCCAAATTAGAACTAAGGTCCCAAAATAAGAATTATGACCTAAAATAAGAACTTCGGACACCTAATTCGAACTTAGGACACTAAACCTAGAATATTAGACCGCAAATAAGAGCCATGGATCCCAAATAAGCACTCCGGACGTATTTGAACTTAAAATCTAGACCTTTGGACCGAAATCTGGGCTTTGGACCGCAAATTCAAAACTTTGGACACGAAATAAGAACACCGGACTCCAAATCTAGAACTTTGGACCCTAAAGTAGAACTTGGGTCCCAAAATCTGTAAGTTTTATCATTAAGTAAGAACTTAGGACCCAAAATCTAGAACCTTTGACACCCAATATACAACTTTGAAAAGCAAAAGAGAAACTAGGTCTGCAAAATATAAAAACTCTAGGCCATTAAACCAGAAGTTTTTATCCTAAATGTAGAATATTGTCTCGTAAATAAGAACTTTCAACTCCAAGTAAGGGCTTAAAACCGCTAATCTAGAACAAATGAAACCATGTCTAGGATTCTAGACCTCAAGTACGAACTTTACGGATATAGAACTTTGACCCCCCAAATCATGAACCTTGGACCTAAACTCTTGATATTTTGATGCCTAATAAGAACCAAGGACCCCAAATCTATAACTTCGGACCCCTAAAAAGATTTTAGGCTAACAAACTAGAACATTGGGCCAAAAATCTAGAACTTTGGATTCGTATTAAGAATTTTAGACTTTAAATCTAGATATGAAGCCCCGTATAAGAACTAGGGACCTAGAATGTAGAACAATGAACCCAAAACGTGAAACTATGATCACCTAATAACAACTTAGGACCGACAAACTAAACCTCCAAACTCCTAAACTAGAACTTGGACATTAAATTTGGAAATTCGTACGCCATTATATGCAAAATCTATTGATTGGACCCCGAATACTAACTTAAGACTAAAAATAAGAAGTAAAGCACCAAAACTACAACGTTGGACGTCTAGAAGAACATAAGACACTAAATCTAGAACTTAGATTTCGAAATCAAAACTTAGGACCCTAAACCTATAAACTTGGACCACATCTAAGAGCTTAAGATTCTAAATAAGATCATTGGAAATATAACCTAAAACTTAAAATCTCAAACCTTAAAATTACGATCCCGATTTACAACCTTGGATCTCAGATCTAAATATGTAGCCTAAATAAGAACATAGGACTCCAAACCTTGAATTTTTATCCTAAATAACGGCTTAGAGCCCCAAATATGGAACTTTAACCCTAAAACATTAACTTTATACCCCAAATCTTGAACTTTGTATCGATAATACAAACTTAGAATCCCCATTCTAGAATATTTTATCCTAAATTGAAATTATATACTCCAAATAAAAAGTTTAAACCGGTTATCTTGATCTTAAGACATCGAAATTGGAACGTTGGACGACAAAATATAAATTTGGACAATTGCTCTATGACTTTGGTCCCCAAATTACTTAGGATGCCAAATTAGAACTAAGGTCCCAAAATAAGAATTATGACCTAAAATAAGAACTTCGGACACCTAATTCGAACTTAGGACACTAAACCTAGAATATTAGACCGCAAATAAGAGCCATGGATCCCAAATAAGCACTCCGGACGTATTTGAACTTAAAATCTAGACCTTTGGACCGAAATCTGGGCTTTGGACCGCAAATTCAAAACTTTGGACACGAAATAAGAACACCGGACTCCAAATCTAGAACTTTGGACCCTAAAGTAGAACTTGGGTCCCAAAATCTGTAAGTTTTATCATTAAGTAAGAACTTAGGACCCAAAATCTAGAACCTTTGACACCCAATATACAACTTTGAAAAGCAAAAGAGAAACTAGGTCTGCAAAATATAAAAACTCTAGGCCATTAAACCAGAAGTTTTTATCCTAAATGTAGAATATTGTCTCGTAAATAAGAACTTTCAACTCCAAGTAAGGGCTTAAAACCGCTAATCTAGAACAAATGAAACCATGTCTAGGATTCTAGACCTCAAGTACGAACTTTACGGATATAGAACTTTGACCCCCCAAATCATGAACCTTGGACCTAAACTCTTGATATTTTGATGCCTAATAAGAACCAAGGACCCCAAATCTATAACTTCGGACCCCTAAAAAGATTTTAGGCTAACAAACTAGAACATTGGGCCAAAAATCTAGAACTTTGGATTCGTATTAAGAATTTTAGACTTTAAATCTAGATATGAAGCCCCGTATAAGAACTAGGGACCTAGAATGTAGAACAATGAACCCAAAACGTGAAACTATGATCACCTAATAACAACTTAGGACCGACAAACTAAAACTCCAAACTCCTAAACTAGAACTTGGACATTAAATTTGGAAATTCGTACGCCATTATATGCAAAATCTATTGATTGGACCCCGAATACTAACTTAAGACTAAAAATAAGAAGTAAAGCACCAAAACTACAACGTTGGACGTCTAGAAGAACATAAGACACTAAATCTAGAACTTAGATATCGAAATCAAAACTTAGGACCCTAAACCTATAAACTTGGACCACATCTAAGAGCTTAAGATTCTAAATAAGATCATTGGAAATATAACCTAAAACTTAAAATCTCAAACCTTAAAATTACGATCCCGATTTACAACCTTGGATCTCAGATCTAAATATGTAGCCTAAATAAGAACATAGGACTCCAAACCTTGAATTTTTATCCTAAATAACGGCTTAGAGCCCCAAATATGGAACTTTAACCCTAAAACATTAACTTTATACCCCAAATCTTGAACTTTGTATCGATAATACAAACTTAGAATCCCCATTCTAGAATATTTTATCCTAAATTGAAATTATATACTCCATATAAAAAGTTTAAACCGGTTATCTTGATCTTAAGACATCGAAATTGGAACGTTGGACGACAAAATATAAATTTGGACAATTACTCTATGACTTTGGTCCCCAAATTACTTAGGATGCCAAATTAGAACTAAGGTCCCAAAATAAGAATTATGACCTAAAATAAGAACTTCGGACACCTAATTCGAACTTAGGACACTAAACCTAGAATATTAGACCGCAAATAAGAGCCATGGATCCCAAATAAGCACTCCGGACGTATTTGAACTTAAAATCTAGACCTTTGGACCGAAATCTGGGCTTTGGACCGCAAATTCAAAACTTTGGACACGAAATAAGAACACCGGACTCCAAATCTAGAACTTTGGACCCTAAAGTAGAACTTGGGTCCCAAAATCTGTAAGTTTTATCATTAAGTAAGAACTTAGGACCCAAAATCTAGAACCTTTGACACCCAATATACAACTTTGAAAAGCAAAAGAGAAACTAGGTCTGCAAAATATAAAAACTCTAGGCCATTAAACCAGAAGTTTTTATCCTAAATGTAGAATATTGTCTCGTAAATAAGAACTTTCAACTCCAAGTAAGGGCTTAAAACCGCTAATCTAGAACAAATGAAACCATGTCTAGGATTCTAGACCTCAAGTACGAACTTTACGGATATAGAACTTTGACCCCCCAAATCATGAACCTTGGACCTAAACTCTTGATATTTTGATGCCTAATAAGAACCAAGGACCCCAAATCTATAACTTCGGACCCCTAAAAAGATTTTAGGCTAACAAACTAGAACATTGGGCCAAAAATCTAGAACTTTGGATTCGTATTAAGAATTTTAGACTTTAAATCTAGATATGAAGCCCCGTATAAGAACTAGGGACCTAGAATGTAGAACAATGAACCCAAAACGTGAAACTATGATCACCTAATAACAACTTAGGACCGACAAACTAAAACTCCAAACTCCTAAACTAGAACTTGGACATTAAATTTGGAAATTCGTACGCCATTATATGCAAAATCTATTGATTGGACCCCGAATACTAACTTAAGACTAAAAATAAGAAGTAAAGCACCAAAACTACAACGTTGGACGTCTAGAAGAACATAAGACACTAAATCTAGAACTTAGATATCGAAATCAAAACTTAGGACCCTAAACCTATAAACTTGGACCACATCTAAGAGCTTAAGATTCTAAATAAGATCATTGGAAATATAACCTAAAACTTAAAATCTCAAACCTTAAAATTACGATCCCGATTTACAACCTTGGATCTCAGATCTAAATATGTAGCCTAAATAAGAACATAGGACTCCAAACCTTGAATTTTTATCCTAAATAACGGCTTAGAGCCCCAAATATGGAACTTTAACCCTAAAACATTAACTTTATACCCCAAATCTTGAACTTTGTATCGATAATACAAACTTAGAATCCCCATTCTAGAATATTTTATCCTAAATTGAAATTATATACTCCATATAAAAAGTTTAAACCGGTTATCTTGATCTTAAGACATCGAAATTGGAACGTTGGACGACAAAATATAAATTTGGACAATTACTCTATGACTTTGGTCCCCAAATTACTTAGGATGCCAAATTAGAACTAAGGTCCCAAAATAAGAATTATGACCTAAAATAAGAACTTCGGACACCTAATTCGAACTTAGGACACTAAACCTAGAATATTAGACCGCAAATAAGAGCCATGGATCCCAAATAAGCACTCCGGACGTATTTGAACTTAAAATCTAGACCTTTGGACCGAAATCTGGGCTTTGGACCGCAAATTCAAAACTTTGGACACGAAATAAGAACACCGGACTCCAAATCTAGAACTTTGGACCCTAAAGTAGAACTTGGGTCCCAAAATCTGTAAGTTTTATCATTAAGTAAGAACTTAGGACCCAAAATCTAGAACCTTTGACACCCAATATACAACTTTGAAAAGCAAAAGAGAAACTAGGTCTGCAAAATATAAAAACTCTAGGCCATTAAACCAGAAGTTTTTGTCCTAAATGTAGAATATTGTCTCGTAAATAAGAACTTTCAACTCCAAGTAAGGGCTTAAAACCGCTAATCTAGAACAAATGAAACCATGTCTAGGATTCTAGACCTCAAGTACGAACTTTACGGATATAGAACTTTGACCCCCCAAATCATGAACCTTGGACCTAAACTCTTGATATTTTGATGCCTAATAAGAACCAAGGACCCCAAATCTATAACTTCGGACCCCTAAAAAGATTTTAGGCTAACAAACTAGAACATTGGGCCAAAAATCTAGAACTTTGGATTCGTATTAAGAATTTTAGACTTTAAATCTAGATATGAAGCCCCGTATAAGAACTAGGGACCTAGAATGTAGAACAATGAACCCTAAACGTGAAACTATGATCACCTAATAACAACTTAGGACCGACAAACTAAAACTCCAAACTCCTAAACTAGAACTTGGACATTAAATTTGGAAATTCGTACGCCATTATATGCAAAATCTATTGATTGGACCCCGAATACTAACTTAAGACTAAAAATAAGAAGTAAAGCACCAAAACTACAACGTTGGACGTCTAGAAGAACATAAGACACTAAATCTAGAACTTAGATTTCGAAATCAAAACTTAGGACCCTAAACCTATAAACTTGGACCACATCTAAGAGCTTAAGATTCTAAATAAGATCATTGGAAATATAACCTAAAACTTAAAATCTCAAACCTTAAAATTACGATCCCGATTTACAACCTTGGATCTCAGATCTAAATATGTAGCCTAAATAAGAACATAGGACTCCAAACCTTGAATTTTTATCCTAAATAACGGCTTAGAGCCCCAAATATGGAACTTTAACCCTAAAACATTAACTTTATACCCCAAATCTTGAACTTTGTATCGATAATACAAACTTAGAATCCCCATTCTAGAATATTTTATCCTAAATTGAAATTATATACTCCAAATAAAAAGTTTAAACCGGTTATCTTGATCTTAAGACATCGAAATTGGAACGTTGGACGACAAAATATAAATTTGGACAATTACTCTATGACTTTGGTCCCCAAATTACTTAGGATGCCAAATTAGAACTAAGGTCCCAAAATAAGAATTATGACCTAAAATAAGAACTTCGGACACCTAATTCGAACTTAGGACACTAAACCTAGAATATTAGACCGCAAATAAGAGCCATGGATCCCAAATAAGCACTCCGGACGTATTTGAACTTAAAATCTAGACCTTTGGACCGAAATCTGGGCTTTGGACCGCAAATTCAAAACTTTGGACACGAAATAAGAACACCGGACTCCAAATCTAGAACTTTGGACCCTAAAGTAGAACTTGGGTCCCAAAATCTGTAAGTTTTATCATTAAGTAAGAACTTAGGACCCAAAATCTAGAACCTTTGACACCCAATATACAACTTTGAAAAGCAAAAGAGAAACTAGGTCTGCAAAATATAAAAACTCTAGGCCATTAAACCAGAAGTTTTTATCCTAAATGTAGAATATTGTCTCGTAAATAAGAACTTTCAACTCCAAGTAAGGGCTTAAAACCGCTAATCTAGAACAAATGAAACCATGTCTAGGATTCTAGACCTCAAGTACGAACTTTACGGATATAGAACTTTGACCCCCCAAATCATGAACCTTGGACCTAAACTCTTGATATTTTGATGCCTAATAAGAACCAAGGACCCCAAATCTATAACTTCGGACCCCTAAAAAGATTTTAGGCTAACAAACTAGAACATTGGGCCAAAAATCTAGAACTTTGGATTCGTATTAAGAATTTTAGACTTTAAATCTAGATATGAAGCCCCGTATAAGAACTAGGGACCTAGAATGTAGAACAATGAACCCAAAACGTGAAACTATGATCACCTAATAACAACTTAGGACCGACAAACTAAAACTCCAAACTCCTAAACTAGAACTTGGACATTAAATTTGGAAATTCGTACGCCATTATATGCAAAATCTATTGATTGGACCCCGAATACTAACTTAAGACTAAAAATAAGAAGTAAAGCACCAAAACTACAACGTTGGACGTCTAGAAGAACATAAGACACTAAATCTAGAACTTAGATATCGAAATCAAAACTTAGGACCCTAAACCTATAAACTTGGACCACATCTAAGAGCTTAAGATTCTAAATAAGATCATTGGAAATATAACCTAAAACTTAAAATCTCAAACCTTAAAATTACGATCCCGATTTACAACCTTGGATCTCAGATCTAAATATGTAGCCTAAATAAGAACATAGGACTCCAAACCTTGAATTTTTATCCTAAATAACGGCTTAGAGCCCCAAATATGGAACTTTAACCCTAAAACATTAACTTTATACCCCAAATCTTGAACTTTGTATCGATAATACAAACTTAGAATCCCCATTCTAGAATATTTTATCCTAAATTGAAATTATATACTCCATATAAAAAGTTTAAACCGGTTATCTTGATCTTAAGACATCGAAATTGGAACGTTGGACGACAAAATATAAATTTGGACAATTACTCTATGACTTTGGTCCCCAAATTACTTAGGATGCCAAATTAGAACTAAGGTCCCAAAATAAGAATTATGACCTAAAATAAGAACTTCGGACACCTAATTCGAACTTAGGACACTAAACCTAGAATATTAGACCGCAAATAAGAGCCATGGATCCCAAATAAGCACTCCGGACGTATTTGAACTTAAAATCTAGACCTTTGGACCGAAATCTGGGCTTTGGACCGCAAATTCAAAACTTTGGACACGAAATAAGAACACCGGACTCCAAATCTAGAACTTTGGACCCTAAAGTAGAACTTGGGTCCCAAAATCTGTAAGTTTTATCATTAAGTAAGAACTTAGGACCCAAAATCTAGAACCTTTGACACCCAATATACAACTTTGAAAAGCAAAAGAGAAACTAGGTCTGCAAAATATAAAAACTCTAGGCCATTAAACCAGAAGTTTTTGTCCTAAATGTAGAATATTGTCTCGTAAATAAGAACTTTCAACTCCAAGTAAGGGCTTAAAACCGCTAATCTAGAACAAATGAAACCATGTCTAGGATTCTAGACCTCAAGTACGAACTTTACGGATATAGAACTTTGACCCCCCAAATCATGAACCTTGGACCTAAACTCTTGATATTTTGATGCCTAATAAGAACCAAGGACCCCAAATCTATAACTTCGGACCCCTAAAAAGATTTTAGGCTAACAAACTAGAACATTGGGCCAAAAATCTAGAACTTTGGATTCGTATTAAGAATTTTAGACTTTAAATCTAGATATGAAGCCCCGTATAAGAACTAGGGACCTAGAATGTAGAACAATGAACCCAAAACGTGAAACTATGATCACCTAATAACAACTTAGGACCGACAAACTAAAACTCCAAACTCCTAAACTAGAACTTGGACATTAAATTTGGAAATTCGTACGCCATTATATGCAAAATCTATTGATTGGACCCCGAATACTAACTTAAGACTAAAAATAAGAAGTAAAGCACCAAAACTACAACGTTGGACGTCTAGAAGAACATAAGACACTAAATCTAGAACTTAGATATCGAAATCAAAACTTAGGACCCTAAACCTATAAACTTGGACCACATCTAAGAGCTTAAGATTCTAAATAAGATCATTGGAAATATAACCTAAAACTTAAAATCTCAAACCTTAAAATTACGATCCCGATTTACAACCTTGGATCTCAGATCTAAATATGTAGCCTAAATAAGAACATAGGACTCCAAACCTTGAATTTTTATCCTAAATAACGGCTTAGAGCCCCAAATATGGAACTTTAACCCTAAAACATTAACTTTATACCCCAAATCTTGAACTTTGTATCGATAATACAAACTTAGAATCCCCATTCTAGAATATTTTATCCTAAATTGAAATTATATACTCCATATAAAAAGTTTAAACCGGTTATCTTGATCTTAAGACATCGAAATTGGAACGTTGGACGACAAAATATAAATTTGGACAATTACTCTATGACTTTGGTCCCCAAATTACTTAGGATGCCAAATTAGAACTAAGGTCCCAAAATAAGAATTATGACCTAAAATAAGAACTTCGGACACCTAATTCGAACTTAGGACACTAAACCTAGAATATTAGACCGCAAATAAGAGCCATGGATCCCAAATAAGCACTCCGGACGTATTTGAACTTAAAATCTAGACCTTTGGACCGAAATCTGGGCTTTGGACCGCAAATTCAAAACTTTGGACACGAAATAAGAACACCGGACTCCAAATCTAGAACTTTGGACCCTAAAGTAGAACTTGGGTCCCAAAATCTGTAAGTTTTATCATTAAGTAAGAACTTAGGACCCAAAATCTAGAACCTTTGACACCCAATATACAACTTTGAAAAGCAAAAGAGAAACTAGGTCTGCAAAATATAAAAACTCTAGGCCATTAAACCAGAAGTTTTTGTCCTAAATGTAGAATATTGTCTCGTAAATAAGAACTTTCAACTCCAAGTAAGGGCTTAAAACCGCTAATCTAGAACAAATGAAACCATGTCTAGGATTCTAGACCTCAAGTACGAACTTTACGGATATAGAACTTTGACCCCCCAAATCATGAACCTTGGACCTAAACTCTTGATATTTTGATGCCTAATAAGAACCAAGGACCCCAAATCTATAACTTCGGACCCCTAAAAAGATTTTAGGCTAACAAACTAGAACATTGGGCCAAAAATCTAGAACTTTGGATTCGTATTAAGAATTTTAGACTTTAAATCTAGATATGAAGCCCCGTATAAGAACTAGGGACCTAGAATGTAGAACAATGAACCCAAAACGTGAAACTATGATCACCTAATAACAACTTAGGACCGACAAACTAAAACTCCAAACTCCTAAACTAGAACTTGGACATTAAATTTGGAAATTCGTACGCCATTATATGCAAAATCTATTGATTGGACCCCGAATACTAACTTAAGACTAAAAATAAGAAGTAAAGCACCAAAACTACAACGTTGGACGTCTAGAAGAACATAAGACACTAAATCTAGAACTTAGATTTCGAAATCAAAACTTAGGACCCTAAACCTATAAACTTGGACCACATCTAAGAGCTTAAGATTCTAAATAAGATCATTGGAAATATAACCTAAAACTTAAAATCTCAAACCTTAAAATTACGATCCCGATTTACAACCTTGGATCTCAGATCTAAATATGTAGCCTAAATAAGAACATAGGACTCCAAACCTTGAATTTTTATCCTAAATAACGGCTTAGAGCCCCAAATATGGAACTTTAACCCTAAAACATTAACTTTATACCCCAAATCTTGAACTTTGTATCGATAATACAAACTTAGAATCCCCATTCTAGAATATTTTATCCTAAATTGAAATTATATACTCCAAATAAAAAGTTTAAACCGGTTATCTTGATCTTAAGACATCGAAATTGGAACGTTGGACGACAAAATATAAATTTGGACAATTACTCTATGACTTTGGTCCCCAAATTACTTAGGATGCCAAATTAGAACTAAGGTCCCAAAATAAGAATTATGACCTAAAATAAGAACTTCGGACACCTAATTCGAACTTAGGACACTAAACCTAGAATATTAGACCGCAAATAAGAGCCATGGATCCCAAATAAGCACTCCGGACGTATTTGAACTTAAAATCTAGACCTTTGGACCGAAATCTGGGCTTTGGACCGCAAATTCAAAACTTTGGACACGAAATAAGAACACCGGACTCCAAATCTAGAACTTTGGACCCTAAAGTAGAACTTGGGTCCCAAAATCTGTAAGTTTTATCATTAAGTAAGAACTTAGGACCCAAAATCTAGAACCTTTGACACCCAATATACAACTTTGAAAAGCAAAAGAGAAACTAGGTCTGCAAAATATAAAAACTCTAGGCCATTAAACCAGAAGTTTTTATCCTAAATGTAGAATATTGTCTCGTAAATAAGAACTTTCAACTCCAAGTAAGGGCTTAAAACCGCTAATCTAGAACAAATGAAACCATGTCTAGGATTCTAGACCTCAAGTACGAACTTTACGGATATAGAACTTTGACCCCCCAAATCATGAACCTTGGACCTAAACTCTTGATATTTTGATGCCTAATAAGAACCAAGGACCCCAAATCTATAACTTCGGACCCCTAAAAAGATTTTAGGCTAACAAACTAGAACATTGGGCCAAAAATCTAGAACTTTGGATTCGTATTAAGAATTTTAGACTTTAAATCTAGATATGAAGCCCCGTATAAGAACTAGGGACCTAGAATGTAGAACAATGAACCCAAAACGTGAAACTATGATCACCTAATAACAACTTAGGACCGACAAACTAAAACTCCAAACTCCTAAACTAGAACTTGGACATTAAATTTGGAAATTCGTACGCCATTATATGCAAAATCTATTGATTGGACCCCGAATACTAACTTAAGACTAAAAATAAGAAGTAAAGCACCAAAACTACAACGTTGGACGTCTAGAAGAACATAAGACACTAAATCTAGAACTTAGATATCGAAATCAAAACTTAGGACCCTAAACCTATAAACTTGGACCACATCTAAGAGCTTAAGATTCTAAATAAGATCATTGGAAATATAACCTAAAACTTAAAATCTCAAACCTTAAAATTACGATCCCGATTTACAACCTTGGATCTCAGATCTAAATATGTAGCCTAAATAAGAACATAGGACTCCAAACCTTGAATTTTTATCCTAAATAACGGCTTAGAGCCCCAAATATGGAACTTTAACCCTAAAACATTAACTTTATACCCCAAATCTTGAACTTTGTATCGATAATACAAACTTAGAATCCCCATTCTAGAATATTTTATCCTAAATTGAAATTATATACTCCATATAAAAAGTTTAAACCGGTTATCTTGATCTTAAGACATCGAAATTGGAACGTTGGACGACAAAATATAAATTTGGACAATTACTCTATGACTTTGGTCCCCAAATTACTTAGGATGCCAAATTAGAACTAAGGTCCCAAAATAAGAATTATGACCTAAAATAAGAACTTCGGACACCTAATTCGAACTTAGGACACTAAACCTAGAATATTAGACCGCAAATAAGAGCCATGGATCCCAAATAAGCACTCCGGACGTATTTGAACTTAAAATCTAGACCTTTGGACCGAAATCTGGGCTTTGGACCGCAAATTCAAAACTTTGGACACGAAATAAGAACACCGGACTCCAAATCTAGAACTTTGGACCCTAAAGTAGAACTTGGGTCCCAAAATCTGTAAGTTTTATCATTAAGTAAGAACTTAGGACCCAAAATCTAGAACCTTTGACACCCAATATACAACTTTGAAAAGCAAAAGAGAAACTAGGTCTGCAAAATATAAAAACTCTAGGCCATTAAACCAGAAGTTTTTGTCCTAAATGTAGAATATTGTCTCGTAAATAAGAACTTTCAACTCCAAGTAAGGGCTTAAAACCGCTAATCTAGAACAAATGAAACCATGTCTAGGATTCTAGACCTCAAGTACGAACTTTACGGATATAGAACTTTGACCCCCCAAATCATGAACCTTGGACCTAAACTCTTGATATTTTGATGCCTAATAAGAACCAAGGACCCCAAATCTATAACTTCGGACCCCTAAAAAGATTTTAGGCTAACAAACTAGAACATTGGGCCAAAAATCTAGAACTTTGGATTCGTATTAAGAATTTTAGACTTTAAATCTAGATATGAAGCCCCGTATAAGAACTAGGGACCTAGAATGTAGAACAATGAACCCAAAACGTGAAACTATGATCACCTAATAACAACTTAGGACCGACAAACTAAAACTCCAAACTCCTAAACTAGAACTTGGACATTAAATTTGGAAATTCGTACGCCATTATATGCAAAATCTATTGATTGGACCCCGAATACTAACTTAAGACTAAAAATAAGAAGTAAAGCACCAAAACTACAACGTTGGACGTCTAGAAGAACATAAGACACTAAATCTAGAACTTAGATTTCGAAATCAAAACTTAGGACCCTAAACCTATAAACTTGGACCACATCTAAGAGCTTAAGATTCTAAATAAGATCATTGGAAATATAACCTAAAACTTAAAATCTCAAACCTTAAAATTACGATCCCGATTTACAACCTTGGATCTCAGATCTAAATATGTAGCCTAAATAAGAACATAGGACTCCAAACCTTGAATTTTTATCCTAAATAACGGCTTAGAGCCCCAAATATGGAACTTTAACCCTAAAACATTAACTTTATACCCCAAATCTTGAACTTTGTATCGATAATACAAACTTAGAATCCCCATTCTAGAATATTTTATCCTAAATTGAAATTATATACTCCAAATAAAAAGTTTAAACCGGTTATCTTGATCTTAAGACATCGAAATTGGAACGTTGGACGACAAAATATAAATTTGGACAATTACTCTATGACTTTGGTCCCCAAATTACTTAGGATGCCAAATTAGAACTAAGGTCCCAAAATAAGAATTATGACCTAAAATAAGAACTTCGGACACCTAATTCGAACTCAGGACACTAAACCTAGAATATTAGACCGCAAATAAGAGCCATGGATCCCAAATAAGCACTCCGGACGTATTTGAACTTAAAATCTAGACCTTTGGACCGAAATCTGGGCTTTGGACCGCAAATTCAAAACTTTGGACACGAAATAAGAACACCGGACTCCAAATCTAGAACTTTGGACCCTAAAGTAGAACTTGGGTCCCAAAATCTGTAAGTTTTATCATTAAGTAAGAACTTAGGACCCAAAATCTAGAACCTTTGACACCCAATATACAACTTTGAAAAGCAAAAGAGAAACTAGGTCTGCAAAATATAAAAACTCTAGGCCATTAAGCCAGAAGTTTTTATCCTAAATGTAGAATATTGTCTCGTAAATAAGAACTTTCAACTCCAAGTAAAGGGCTTAAAACCGCTAATCTAGAACAAATGAGACCATGTCTAGGATTCTAGACCTCAAGTACGAACTTTACGGATATAGAACTTTGACCCCCCAAATCATGAACCTTGGACCTAAACTCTTGATATTTTGATGCCTAATAAGAACCAAGGACCCCAAATCTATAACTTCGGACCCCTAAAAAGATTTTAGGCTAACAAACTAGAACATTGGGCCAAAAATCTAGAACTTTGGATTCGTATTAAGAATTTTAGACTTTAAATCTAGATATGAAGCCCCGTATAAGAACTAGGGACCTAGAATGTAGAACAATGAACCCAAAACGTGAAACTATGATCACCTAATAACAACTTAGGACCGACAAACTAAAACTCCAAACTCCTAAACTAGAACTTGGACATTAAATTTGGAAATTCGTACGCCATTATATGCAAAATCTATTGATTGGACCCCGAATACTAACTTAAGACTAAAAATAAGAAGTAAAGCACCAAAACTACAACGTTGGACGTCTAGAAGAACATAAGACACTAAATCTAGAACTTAGATATCGAAATCAAAACTTAGGACCCTAAACCTATAAACTTGGACCACATCTAAGAGCTTAAGATTCTAAATAAGATCATTGGAAATATAACCTAAAACTTAAAATCTCAAACCTTAAAATTACGATCCCGATTTACAACCTTGGATCTCAGATCTAAATATGTAGCCTAAATAAGAACATAGGACTCCAAACCTTGAATTTTTATCCTAAATAACGGCTTAGAGCCCCAAATATGGAACTTTAACCCTAAAACATTAACTTTATACCCCAAATCTTGAACTTTGTATCGATAATACAAACTTAGAATCCCCATTCTAGAATATTTTATCCTAAATTGAAATTATATACTCCAAATAAAAAGTTTGAACCGGTTATCTTGATCTTAAGACATCGAAATTGGAACGTTGGACGACAAAATATAAATTTGGACAATTACTCTATGACTTTGGTCCCCAAATTACTTAGGATGCCAAATTAGAACTAAGGTCCCAAAATAAGAATTATGACCTAAAATAAGAACTTCGGACACCTAATTCGAACTCAGGACACTAAACCTAGAATATTAGACCGCAAATAAGAGCCATGGATCCCAAATAAGCACTCCGGACGTATTTGAACTTAAAATCTAGACCTTTGGACCGAAATCTGGGCTTTGGACCGCAAATTCAAAACTTTGGACACGAAATAAGAACACCGGACTCCAAATCTAGAACTTTGGACCCTAAAGTAGAACTTGGGTCCCAAAATCTGTAAGTTTTATCATTAAGTAAGAACTTAGGACCCAAAATCTAGAACCTTTGACACCCAATATACAACTTTGAAAAGCAAAAGAGAAACTAGGTCTGCAAAATATAAAAACTCTAGGCCATTAAGCCAGAAGTTTTTATCCTAAATGTAGAATATTGTCTCGTAAATAAGAACTTTCAACTCCAAGTAAAGGGCTTAAAACCGCTAATCTAGAACAAATGAGACCATGTCTAGGATTCTAGACCTCAAGTACGAACTTTACGGATATAGAACTTTGACCCCCCAAATCATGAACCTTGGACCTAAACTCTTGATATTTTGATGCCTAATAAGAACCAAGGACCCCAAATCTATAACTTCGGACCCCTAAAAAGATTTTAGGCTAACAAACTAGAACATTGGGCCAAAAATCTAGAACTTTGGATTCGTATTAAGAATTTTAGACTTTAAATCTAGATATGAAGCCCCGTATAAGAACTAGGGACCTAGAATGTAGAACAATGAACCCAAAACGTGAAACTATGATCACCTAATAACAACTTAGGACCGACAAACTAAAACTCCAAACTCCTAAACTAGAACTTGGACATTAAATTTGGAAATTCGTACGCCATTATATGCAAAATCTATTGATTGGACCCCGAATACTAACTTAAGACTAAAAATAAGAAGTAAAGCACCAAAACTACAACGTTGGACGTCTAGAAGAACATAAGACACTAAATCTAGAACTTAGATTTCGAAATCAAAACTTAGGACCCTAAACCTATAAACTTGGACCACATCTAAGAGCTTAAGATTCTAAATAAGATCATTGGAAATATAACCTAAAACTTAAAATCTCAAACCTTAAAATTACGATCCCGATTTACAACCTTGGATCTCAGATCTAAATATGTAGCCTAAATAAGAACATAGGACTCCAAACCTTGAATTTTTATCCTAAATAACGGCTTAGAGCCCCAAATATGGAACTTTAACCCTAAAACATTAACTTTATACCCCAAATCTTGAACTTTGTATCGATAATACAAACTTAGAATCCCCATTCTAGAATATTTTATCCTAAATTGAAATTATATACTCCATATAAAAAGTTTAAACCGGTTATCTTGATCTTAAGACATCGAAATTGGAACGTTGGACGACAAAATATAAATTTGGACAATTACTCTATGACTTTGGTCCCCAAATTACTTAGGATGCCAAATTAGAACTAAGGTCCCAAAATAAGAATTATGACCTAAAATAAGAACTTCGGACACCTAATTCGAACTTAGGACACTAAACCTAGAATATTAGACCGCAAATAAGAGCCATGGATCCCAAATAAGCACTCCGGACGTATTTGAACTTAAAATCTAGACCTTTGGACCGAAATCTGGGCTTTGGACCGCAAATTCAAAACTTTGGACACGAAATAAGAACACCGGACTCCAAATCTAGAACTTTGGACCCTAAAGTAGAACTTGGGTCCCAAAATCTGTAAGTTTTATCATTAAGTAAGAACTTAGGACCCAAAATCTAGAACCTTTGACACCCAATATACAACTTTGAAAAGCAAAAGAGAAACTAGGTCTGCAAAATATAAAAACTCTAGGCCATTAAACCAGAAGTTTTTATCCTAAATGTAGAATATTGTCTCGTAAATAAGAACTTTCAACTCCAAGTAAGGGCTTAAAACCGCTAATCTAGAACAAATGAAACCATGTCTAGGATTCTAGACCTCAAGTACGAACTTTACGGATATAGAACTTTGACCCCCCAAATCATGAACCTTGGACCTAAACTCTTGATATTTTGATGCCTAATAAGAACCAAGGACCCCAAATCTATAACTTCGGACCCCTAAAAAGATTTTAGGCTAACAAACTAGAACATTGGGCCAAAAATCTAGAACTTTGGATTCGTATTAAGAATTTTAGACTTTAAATCTAGATATGAAGCCCCGTATAAGAACTAGGGACCTAGAATGTAGAACAATGAACCCAAAACGTGAAACTATGATCACCTAATAACAACTTAGGACCGACAAACTAAAACTCCAAACTCCTAAACTAGAACTTGGACATTAAATTTGGAAATTCGTACGCCATTATATGCAAAATCTATTGATTGGACCCCGAATACTAACTTAAGACTAAAAATAAGAAGTAAAGCACCAAAACTACAACGTTGGACGTCTAGAAGAACATAAGACACTAAATCTAGAACTTAGATTTCGAAATCAAAACTTAGGACCCTAAACCTATAAACTTGGACCACATCTAAGAGCTTAAGATTCTAAATAAGATCATTGGAAATATAACCTAAAACTTAAAATCTCAAACCTTAAAATTACGATCCCGATTTACAACCTTGGATCTCAGATCTAAATATGTAGCCTAAATAAGAACATAGGACTCCAAACCTTGAATTTTTATCCTAAATAACGGCTTAGAGCCCCAAATATGGAACTTTAACCCTAAAACATTAACTTTATACCCCAAATCTTGAACTTTGTATCGATAATACAAACTTAGAATCCCCATTCTAGAATATTTTATCCTAAATTGAAATTATATACTCCAAATAAAAAGTTTAAACCGGTTATCTTGATCTTAAGACATCGAAATTGGAACGTTGGACGACAAAATATAAATTTGGACAATTACTCTATGACTTTGGTCCCCAAATTACTTAGGATGCCAAATTAGAACTAAGGTCCCAAAATAAGAATTATGACCTAAAATAAGAACTTCGGACACCTAATTCGAACTTAGGACACTAAACCTAGAATATTAGACCGCAAATAAGAGCCATGGATCCCAAATAAGCACTCCGGACGTATTTGAACTTAAAATCTAGACCTTTGGACCGAAATCTGGGCTTTGGACCGCAAATTCAAAACTTTGGACACGAAATAAGAACACCGGACTCCAAATCTAGAACTTTGGACCCTAAAGTAGAACTTGGGTCCCAAAATCTGTAAGTTTTATCATTAAGTAAGAACTTAGGACCCAAAATCTAGAACCTTTGACACCCAATATACAACTTTGAAAAGCAAAAGAGAAACTAGGTCTGCAAAATATAAAAACTCTAGGCCATTAAACCAGAAGTTTTTATCCTAAATGTAGAATATTGTCTCGTAAATAAGAACTTTCAACTCCAAGTAAGGGCTTAAAACCGCTAATCTAGAACAAATGAAACCATGTCTAGGATTCTAGACCTCAAGTACGAACTTTACGGATATAGAACTTTGACCCCCCAAATCATGAACCTTGGACCTAAACTCTTGATATTTTGATGCCTAATAAGAACCAAGGACCCCAAATCTATAACTTCGGACCCCTAAAAAGATTTTAGGCTAACAAACTAGAACATTGGGCCAAAAATCTAGAACTTTGGATTCGTATTAAGAATTTTAGACTTTAAATCTAGATATGAAGCCCCGTATAAGAACTAGGGACCTAGAATGTAGAACAATGAACCCAAAACGTGAAACTATGATCACCTAATAACAACTTAGGACCGACAAACTAAAACTCCAAACTCCTAAACTAGAACTTGGACATTAAATTTGGAAATTCGTACGCCATTATATGCAAAATCTATTGATTGGACCCCGAATACTAACTTAAGACTAAAAATAAGAAGTAAAGCACCAAAACTACAACGTTGGACGTCTAGAAGAACATAAGACACTAAATCTAGAACTTAGATTTCGAAATCAAAACTTAGGACCCTAAACCTATAAACTTGGACCACATCTAAGAGCTTAAGATTCTAAATAAGATCATTGGAAATATAACCTAAAACTTAAAATCTCAAACCTTAAAATTACGATCCCGATTTACAACCTTGGATCTCAGATCTAAATATGTAGCCTAAATAAGAACATAGGACTCCAAACCTTGAATTTTTATCCTAAATAACGGCTTAGAGCCCCAAATATGGAACTTTAACCCTAAAACATTAACTTTATACCCCAAATCTTGAACTTTGTATCGATAATACAAACTTAGAATCCCCATTCTAGAATATTTTATCCTAAATTGAAATTATATACTCCAAATAAAAAGTTTAAACCGGTTATCTTGATCTTAAGACATCGAAATTGGAACGTTGGACGACAAAATATAAATTTGGACAATTACTCTATGACTTTGGTCCCCAAATTACTTAGGATGCCAAATTAGAACTAAGGTCCCAAAATAAGAATTATGACCTAAAATAAGAACTTCGGACACCTAATTCGAACTTAGGACACTAAACCTAGAATATTAGACCGCAAATAAGAGCCATGGATCCCAAATAAGCACTCCGGACGTATTTGAACTTAAAATCTAGACCTTTGGACCGAAATCTGGGCTTTGGACCGCAAATTCAAAACTTTGGACACGAAATAAGAACACCGGACTCCAAATCTAGAACTTTGGACCCTAAAGTAGAACTTGGGTCCCAAAATCTGTAAGTTTTATCATTAAGTAAGAACTTAGGACCCAAAATCTAGAACCTTTGACACCCAATATACAACTTTGAAAAGCAAAAGAGAAACTAGGTCTGCAAAATATAAAAACTCTAGGCCATTAAACCAGAAGTTTTTATCCTAAATGTAGAATATTGTCTCGTAAATAAGAACTTTCAACTCCAAGTAAGGGCTTAAAACCGCTAATCTAGAACAAATGAAACCATGTCTAGGATTCTAGACCTCAAGTACGAACTTTACGGATATAGAACTTTGACCCCCCAAATCATGAACCTTGGACCTAAACTCTTGATATTTTGATGCCTAATAAGAACCAAGGACCCCAAATCTATAACTTCGGACCCCTAAAAAGATTTTAGGCTAACAAACTAGAACATTGGGCCAAAAATCTAGAACTTTGGATTCGTATTAAGAATTTTAGACTTTAAATCTAGATATGAAGCCCCGTATAAGAACTAGGGACCTAGAATGTAGAACAATGAACCCAAAACGTGAAACTATGATCACCTAATAACAACTTAGGACCGACAAACTAAAACTCCAAACTCCTAAACTAGAACTTGGACATTAAATTTGGAAATTCGTACGCCATTATATGCAAAATCTATTGATTGGACCCCGAATACTAACTTAAGACTAAAAATAAGAAGTAAAGCACCAAAACTACAACGTTGGACGTCTAGAAGAACATAAGACACTAAATCTAGAACTTAGATTTCGAAATCAAAACTTAGGACCCTAAACCTATAAACTTGGACCACATCTAAGAGCTTAAGATTCTAAATAAGATCATTGGAAATATAACCTAAAACTTAAAATCTCAAACCTTAAAATTACGATCCCGATTTACAACCTTGGATCTCAGATCTAAATATGTAGCCTAAATAAGAACATAGGACTCCAAACCTTGAATTTTTATCCTAAATAACGGCTTAGAGCCCCAAATATGGAACTTTAACCCTAAAACATTAACTTTATACCCCAAATCTTGAACTTTGTATCGATAATACAAACTTAGAATCCCCATTCTAGAATATTTTATCCTAAATTGAAATTATATACTCCAAATAAAAAGTTTAAACCGGTTATCTTGATCTTAAGACATCGAAATTGGAACGTTGGACGACAAAATATAAATTTGGACAATTACTCTATGACTTTGGTCCCCAAATTACTTAGGATGCCAAATTAGAACTAAGGTCCCAAAATAAGAATTATGACCTAAAATAAGAACTTCGGACACCTAATTCGAACTTAGGACACTAAACCTAGAATATTAGACCGCAAATAAGAGCCATGGATCCCAAATAAGCACTCCGGACGTATTTGAACTTAAAATCTAGACCTTTGGACCGAAATCTGGGCTTTGGACCGCAAATTCAAAACTTTGGACACGAAATAAGAACACCGGACTCCAAATCTAGAACTTTGGACCCTAAAGTAGAACTTGGGTCCCAAAATCTGTAAGTTTTATCATTAAGTAAGAACTTAGGACCCAAAATCTAGAACCTTTGACACCCAATATACAACTTTGAAAAGCAAAAGAGAAACTAGGTCTGCAAAATATAAAAACTCTAGGCCATTAAACCAGAAGTTTTTATCCTAAATGTAGAATATTGTCTCGTAAATAAGAACTTTCAACTCCAAGTAAGGGCTTAAAACCGCTAATCTAGAACAAATGAAACCATGTCTAGGATTCTAGACCTCAAGTACGAACTTTACGGATATAGAACTTTGACCCCCCAAATCATGAACCTTGGACCTAAACTCTTGATATTTTGATGCCTAATAAGAACCAAGGACCCCAAATCTATAACTTCGGACCCCTAAAAAGATTTTAGGCTAACAAACTAGAACATTGGGCCAAAAATCTAGAACTTTGGATTCGTATTAAGAATTTTAGACTTTAAATCTAGATATGAAGCCCCGTATAAGAACTAGGGACCTAGAATGTAGAACAATGAACCCAAAACGTGAAACTATGATCACCTAATAACAACTTAGGACCGACAAACTAAAACTCCAAACTCCTAAACTAGAACTTGGACATTAAATTTGGAAATTCGTACGCCATTATATGCAAAATCTATTGATTGGACCCCGAATACTAACTTAAGACTAAAAATAAGAAGTAAAGCACCAAAACTACAACGTTGGACGTCTAGAAGAACATAAGACACTAAATCTAGAACTTAGATTTCGAAATCAAAACTTAGGACCCTAAACCTATAAACTTGGACCACATCTAAGAGCTTAAGATTCTAAATAAGATCATTGGAAATATAACCTAAAACTTAAAATCTCAAACCTTAAAATTACGATCCCGATTTACAACCTTGGATCTCAGATCTAAATATGTAGCCTAAATAAGAACATAGGACTCCAAACCTTGAATTTTTATCCTAAATAACGGCTTAGAGCCCCAAATATGGAACTTTAACCCTAAAACATTAACTTTATACCCCAAATCTTGAACTTTGTATCGATAATACAAACTTAGAATCCCCATTCTAGAATATTTTATCCTAAATTGAAATTATATACTCCAAATAAAAAGTTTAAACCGGTTATCTTGATCTTAAGACATCGAAATTGGAACGTTGGACGACAAAATATAAATTTGGACAATTACTCTATGACTTTGGTCCCCAAATTACTTAGGATGCCAAATTAGAACTAAGGTCCCAAAATAAGAATTATGACCTAAAATAAGAACTTCGGACACCTAATTCGAACTTAGGACACTAAACCTAGAATATTAGACCGCAAATAAGAGCCATGGATCCCAAATAAGCACTCCGGACGTATTTGAACTTAAAATCTAGACCTTTGGACCGAAATCTGGGCTTTGGACCGCAAATTCAAAACTTTGGACACGAAATAAGAACACCGGACTCCAAATCTAGAACTTTGGACCCTAAAGTAGAACTTGGGTCCCAAAATCTGTAAGTTTTATCATTAAGTAAGAACTTAGGACCCAAAATCTAGAACCTTTGACACCCAATATACAACTTTGAAAAGCAAAAGAGAAACTAGGTCTGCAAAATATAAAAACTCTAGGCCATTAAACCAGAAGTTTTTATCCTAAATGTAGAATATTGTCTCGTAAATAAGAACTTTCAACTCCAAGTAAGGGCTTAAAACCGCTAATCTAGAACAAATGAAACCATGTCTAGGATTCTAGACCTCAAGTACGAACTTTACGGATATAGAACTTTGACCCCCCAAATCATGAACCTTGGACCTAAACTCTTGATATTTTGATGCCTAATAAGAACCAAGGACCCCAAATCTATAACTTCGGACCCCTAAAAAGATTTTAGGCTAACAAACTAGAACATTGGGCCAAAAATCTAGAACTTTGGATTCGTATTAAGAATTTTAGACTTTAAATCTAGATATGAAGCCCCGTATAAGAACTAGGGACCTAGAATGTAGAACAATGAACCCAAAACGTGAAACTATGATCACCTAATAACAACTTAGGACCGACAAACTAAAACTCCAAACTCCTAAACTAGAACTTGGACATTAAATTTGGAAATTCGTACGCCATTATATGCAAAATCTATTGATTGGACCCCGAATACTAACTTAAGACTAAAAATAAGAAGTAAAGCACCAAAACTACAACGTTGGACGTCTAGAAGAACATAAGACACTAAATCTAGAACTTAGATTTCGAAATCAAAACTTAGGACCCTAAACCTATAAACTTGGACCACATCTAAGAGCTTAAGATTCTAAATAAGATCATTGGAAATATAACCTAAAACTTAAAATCTCAAACCTTAAAATTACGATCCCGATTTACAACCTTGGATCTCAGATCTAAATATGTAGCCTAAATAAGAACATAGGACTCCAAACCTTGAATTTTTATCCTAAATAACGGCTTAGAGCCCCAAATATGGAACTTTAACCCTAAAACATTAACTTTTATACCCCAAATCTTGAACTTTGTATCGATAATACAAACTTAGAATCCCCATTCTAGAATATTTTATCCTAAATTGAAATTATATACTCCAAATAAAAAGTTTAAACCGGTTATCTTGATCTTAAGACATCGAAATTGGAACGTTGGACGACAAAATATAAATTTGGACAATTACTCTATGACTTTGGTCCCCAAATTACTTAGGATGCCAAATTAGAACTAAGGTCCCAAAATAAGAATTATGACCTAAAATAAGAACTTCGGACACCTAATTCGAACTTAGGACACTAAACCTAGAATATTAGACCGCAAATAAGAGCCATGGATCCCAAATAAGCACTCCGGACGTATTTGAACTTAAAATCTAGACCTTTGGACCGAAATCTGGGCTTTGGACCGCAAATTCAAAACTTTGGACACGAAATAAGAACACCGGACTCCAAATCTAGAACTTTGGACCCTAAAGTAGAACTTGGGTCCCAAAATCTGTAAGTTTTATCATTAAGTAAGAACTTAGGACCCAAAATCTAGAACCTTTGACACCCAATATACAACTTTGAAAAGCAAAAGAGAAACTAGGTCTGCAAAATATAAAAACTCTAGGCCATTAAACCAGAAGTTTTTATCCTAAATGTAGAATATTGTCTCGTAAATAAGAACTTTCAACTCCAAGTAAGGGCTTAAAACCGCTAATCTAGAACAAATGAAACCATGTCTAGGATTCTAGACCTCAAGTACGAACTTTACGGATATAGAACTTTGACCCCCCAAATCATGAACCTTGGACCTAAACTCTTGATATTTTGATGCCTAATAAGAACCAAGGACCCCAAATCTATAACTTCGGACCCCTAAAAAGATTTTAGGCTAACAAACTAGAACATTGGGCCAAAAATCTAGAACTTTGGATTCGTATTAAGAATTTTAGACTTTAAATCTAGATATGAAGCCCCGTATAAGAACTAGGGACCTAGAATGTAGAACAATGAACCCAAAACGTGAAACTATGATCACCTAATAACAACTTAGGACCGACAAACTAAAACTCCAAACTCCTAAACTAGAACTTGGACATTAAATTTGGAAATTCGTACGCCATTATATGCAAAATCTATTGATTGGACCCCGAATACTAACTTAAGACTAAAAATAAGAAGTAAAGCACCAAAACTACAACGTTGGACGTCTAGAAGAACATAAGACACTAAATCTAGAACTTAGATTTCGAAATCAAAACTTAGGACCCTAAACCTATAAACTTGGACCACATCTAAGAGCTTAAGATTCTAAATAAGATCATTGGAAATATAACCTAAAACTTAAAATCTCAAACCTTAAAATTACGATCCCGATTTACAACCTTGGATCTCAGATCTAAATATGTAGCCTAAATAAGAACATAGGACTCCAAACCTTGAATTTTTATCCTAAATAACGGCTTAGAGCCCCAAATATGGAACTTTAACCCTAAAACATTAACTTTATACCCCAAATCTTGAACTTTGTATCGATAATACAAACTTAGAATCCCCATTCTAGAATATTTTATCCTAAATTGAAATTATATACTCCAAATAAAAAGTTTAAACCGGTTATCTTGATCTTAAGACATCGAAATTGGAACGTTGGACGACAAAATATAAATTTGGACAATTACTCTATGACTTTGGTCCCCAAATTACTTAGGATGCCAAATTAGAACTAAGGTCCCAAAATAAGAATTATGACCTAAAATAAGAACTTCGGACACCTAATTCGAACTTAGGACACTAAACCTAGAATATTAGACCGCAAATAAGAGCCATGGATCCCAAATAAGCACTCCGGACGTATTTGAACTTAAAATCTAGACCTTTGGACCGAAATCTGGGCTTTGGACCGCAAATTCAAAACTTTGGACACGAAATAAGAACACCGGACTCCAAATCTAGAACTTTGGACCCTAAAGTAGAACTTGGGTCCCAAAATCTGTAAGTTTTATCATTAAGTAAGAACTTAGGACCCAAAATCTAGAACCTTTGACACCCAATATACAACTTTGAAAAGCAAAAGAGAAACTAGGTCTGCAAAATATAAAAACTCTAGGCCATTAAACCAGAAGTTTTTATCCTAAATGTAGAATATTGTCTCGTAAATAAGAACTTTCAACTCCAAGTAAGGGCTTAAAACCGCTAATCTAGAACAAATGAAACCATGTCTAGGATTCTAGACCTCAAGTACGAACTTTACGGATATAGAACTTTGACCCCCCAAATCATGAACCTTGGACCTAAACTCTTGATATTTTGATGCCTAATAAGAACCAAGGACCCCAAATCTATAACTTCGGACCCCTAAAAAGATTTTAGGCTAACAAACTAGAACATTGGGCCAAAAATCTAGAACTTTGGATTCGTATTAAGAATTTTAGACTTTAAATCTAGATATGAAGCCCCGTATAAGAACTAGGGACCTAGAATGTAGAACAATGAACCCAAAACGTGAAACTATGATCACCTAATAACAACTTAGGACCGACAAACTAAAACTCCAAACTCCTAAACTAGAACTTGGACATTAAATTTGGAAATTCGTACGCCATTATATGCAAAATCTATTGATTGGACCCCGAATACTAACTTAAGACTAAAAATAAGAAGTAAAGCACCAAAACTACAACGTTGGACGTCTAGAAGAACATAAGACACTAAATCTAGAACTTAGATTTCGAAATCAAAACTTAGGACCCTAAACCTATAAACTTGGACCACATCTAAGAGCTTAAGATTCTAAATAAGATCATTGGAAATATAACCTAAAACTTAAAATCTCAAACCTTAAAATTACGATCCCGATTTACAACCTTGGATCTCAGATCTAAATATGTAGCCTAAATAAGAACATAGGACTCCAAACCTTGAATTTTTATCCTAAATAACGGCTTAGAGCCCCAAATATGGAACTTTAACCCTAAAACATTAACTTTTATACCCCAAATCTTGAACTTTGTATCGATAATACAAACTTAGAATCCCCATTCTAGAATATTTTATCCTAAATTGAAATTATATACTCCAAATAAAAAGTTTAAACCGGTTATCTTGATCTTAAGACATCGAAATTGGAACGTTGGACGACAAAATATAAATTTGGACAATTACTCTATGACTTTGGTCCCCAAATTACTTAGGATGCCAAATTAGAACTAAGGTCCCAAAATAAGAATTATGACCTAAAATAAGAACTTCGGACACCTAATTCGAACTTAGGACACTAAACCTAGAATATTAGACCGCAAATAAGAGCCATGGATCCCAAATAAGCACTCCGGACGTATTTGAACTTAAAATCTAGACCTTTGGACCGAAATCTGGGCTTTGGACCGCAAATTCAAAACTTTGGACACGAAATAAGAACACCGGACTCCAAATCTAGAACTTTGGACCCTAAAGTAGAACTTGGGTCCCAAAATCTGTAAGTTTTATCATTAAGTAAGAACTTAGGACCCAAAATCTAGAACCTTTGACACCCAATATACAACTTTGAAAAGCAAAAGAGAAACTAGGTCTGCAAAATATAAAAACTCTAGGCCATTAAACCAGAAGTTTTTATCCTAAATGTAGAATATTGTCTCGTAAATAAGAACTTTCAACTCCAAGTAAGGGCTTAAAACCGCTAATCTAGAACAAATGAAACCATGTCTAGGATTCTAGACCTCAAGTACGAACTTTACGGATATAGAACTTTGACCCCCCAAATCATGAACCTTGGACCTAAACTCTTGATATTTTGATGCCTAATAAGAACCAAGGACCCCAAATCTATAACTTCGGACCCCTAAAAAGATTTTAGGCTAACAAACTAGAACATTGGGCCAAAAATCTAGAACTTTGGATTCGTATTAAGAATTTTAGACTTTAAATCTAGATATGAAGCCCCGTATAAGAACTAGGGACCTAGAATGTAGAACAATGAACCCAAAACGTGAAACTATGATCACCTAATAACAACTTAGGACCGACAAACTAAAACTCCAAACTCCTAAACTAGAACTTGGACATTAAATTTGGAAATTCGTACGCCATTATATGCAAAATCTATTGATTGGACCCCGAATACTAACTTAAGACTAAAAATAAGAAGTAAAGCACCAAAACTACAACGTTGGACGTCTAGAAGAACATAAGACACTAAATCTAGAACTTAGATTTCGAAATCAAAACTTAGGACCCTAAACCTATAAACTTGGACCACATCTAAGAGCTTAAGATTCTAAATAAGATCATTGGAAATATAACCTAAAACTTAAAATCTCAAACCTTAAAATTACGATCCCGATTTACAACCTTGGATCTCAGATCTAAATATGTAGCCTAAATAAGAACATAGGACTCCAAACCTTGAATTTTTATCCTAAATAACGGCTTAGAGCCCCAAATATGGAACTTTAACCCTAAAACATTAACTTTTATACCCCAAATCTTGAACTTTGTATCGATAATACAAACTTAGAATCCCCATTCTAGAATATTTTATCCTAAATTGAAATTATATACTCCAAATAAAAAGTTTAAACCGGTTATCTTGATCTTAAGACATCGAAATTGGAACGTTGGACGACAAAATATAAATTTGGACAATTACTCTATGACTTTGGTCCCCAAATTACTTAGGATGCCAAATTAGAACTAAGGTCCCAAAATAAGAATTATGACCTAAAATAAGAACTTCGGACACCTAATTCGAACTTAGGACACTAAACCTAGAATATTAGACCGCAAATAAGAGCCATGGATCCCAAATAAGCACTCCGGACGTATTTGAACTTAAAATCTAGACCTTTGGACCGAAATCTGGGCTTTGGACCGCAAATTCAAAACTTTGGACACGAAATAAGAACACCGGACTCCAAATCTAGAACTTTGGACCCTAAAGTAGAACTTGGGTCCCAAAATCTGTAAGTTTTATCATTAAGTAAGAACTTAGGACCCAAAATCTAGAACCTTTGACACCCAATATACAACTTTGAAAAGCAAAAGAGAAACTAGGTCTGCAAAATATAAAAACTCTAGGCCATTAAACCAGAAGTTTTTATCCTAAATGTAGAATATTGTCTCGTAAATAAGAACTTTCAACTCCAAGTAAGGGCTTAAAACCGCTAATCTAGAACAAATGAAACCATGTCTAGGATTCTAGACCTCAAGTACGAACTTTACGGATATAGAACTTTGACCCCCCAAATCATGAACCTTGGACCTAAACTCTTGATATTTTGATGCCTAATAAGAACCAAGGACCCCAAATCTATAACTTCGGACCCCTAAAAAGATTTTAGGCTAACAAACTAGAACATTGGGCCAAAAATCTAGAACTTTGGATTCGTATTAAGAATTTTAGACTTTAAATCTAGATATGAAGCCCCGTATAAGAACTAGGGACCTAGAATGTAGAACAATGAACCCAAAACGTGAAACTATGATCACCTAATAACAACTTAGGACCGACAAACTAAAACTCCAAACTCCTAAACTAGAACTTGGACATTAAATTTGGAAATTCGTACGCCATTATATGCAAAATCTATTGATTGGACCCCGAATACTAACTTAAGACTAAAAATAAGAAGTAAAGCACCAAAACTACAACGTTGGACGTCTAGAAGAACATAAGACACTAAATCTAGAACTTAGATTTCGAAATCAAAACTTAGGACCCTAAACCTATAAACTTGGACCACATCTAAGAGCTTAAGATTCTAAATAAGATCATTGGAAATATAACCTAAAACTTAAAATCTCAAACCTTAAAATTACGATCCCGATTTACAACCTTGGATCTCAGATCTAAATATGTAGCCTAAATAAGAACATAGGACTCCAAACCTTGAATTTTTATCCTAAATAACGGCTTAGAGCCCCAAATATGGAACTTTAACCCTAAAACATTAACTTTATACCCCAAATCTTGAACTTTGTATCGATAATACAAACTTAGAATCCCCATTCTAGAATATTTTATCCTAAATTGAAATTATATACTCCAAATAAAAAGTTTAAACCGGTTATCTTGATCTTAAGACATCGAAATTGGAACGTTGGACGACAAAATATAAATTTGGACAATTACTCTATGACTTTGGTCCCCAAATTACTTAGGATGCCAAATTAGAACTAAGGTCCCAAAATAAGAATTATGACCTAAAATAAGAACTTCGGACACCTAATTCGAACTTAGGACACTAAACCTAGAATATTAGACCGCAAATAAGAGCCATGGATCCCAAATAAGCACTCCGGACGTATTTGAACTTAAAATCTAGACCTTTGGACCGAAATCTGGGCTTTGGACCGCAAATTCAAAACTTTGGACACGAAATAAGAACACCGGACTCCAAATCTAGAACTTTGGACCCTAAAGTAGAACTTGGGTCCCAAAATCTGTAAGTTTTATCATTAAGTAAGAACTTAGGACCCAAAATCTAGAACCTTTGACACCCAATATACAACTTTGAAAAGCAAAAGAGAAACTAGGTCTGCAAAATATAAAAACTCTAGGCCATTAAACCAGAAGTTTTTATCCTAAATGTAGAATATTGTCTCGTAAATAAGAACTTTCAACTCCAAGTAAGGGCTTAAAACCGCTAATCTAGAACAAATGAAACCATGTCTAGGATTCTAGACCTCAAGTACGAACTTTACGGATATAGAACTTTGACCCCCCAAATCATGAACCTTGGACCTAAACTCTTGATATTTTGATGCCTAATAAGAACCAAGGACCCCAAATCTATAACTTCGGACCCCTAAAAAGATTTTAGGCTAACAAACTAGAACATTGGGCCAAAAATCTAGAACTTTGGATTCGTATTAAGAATTTTAGACTTTAAATCTAGATATGAAGCCCCGTATAAGAACTAGGGACCTAGAATGTAGAACAATGAACCCAAAACGTGAAACTATGATCACCTAATAACAACTTAGGACCGACAAACTAAAACTCCAAACTCCTAAACTAGAACTTGGACATTAAATTTGGAAATTCGTACGCCATTATATGCAAAATCTATTGATTGGACCCCGAATACTAACTTAAGACTAAAAATAAGAAGTAAAGCACCAAAACTACAACGTTGGACGTCTAGAAGAACATAAGACACTAAATCTAGAACTTAGATTTCGAAATCAAAACTTAGGACCCTAAACCTATAAACTTGGACCACATCTAAGAGCTTAAGATTCTAAATAAGATCATTGGAAATATAACCTAAAACTTAAAATCTCAAACCTTAAAATTACGATCCCGATTTACAACCTTGGATCTCAGATCTAAATATGTAGCCTAAATAAGAACATAGGACTCCAAACCTTGAATTTTTATCCTAAATAACGGCTTAGAGCCCCAAATATGGAACTTTAACCCTAAAACATTAACTTTTATACCCCAAATCTTGAACTTTGTATCGATAATACAAACTTAGAATCCCCATTCTAGAATATTTTATCCTAAATTGAAATTATATACTCCAAATAAAAAGTTTAAACCGGTTATCTTGATCTTAAGACATCGAAATTGGAACGTTGGACGACAAAATATAAATTTGGACAATTACTCTATGACTTTGGTCCCCAAATTACTTAGGATGCCAAATTAGAACTAAGGTCCCAAAATAAGAATTATGACCTAAAATAAGAACTTCGGACACCTAATTCGAACTTAGGACACTAAACCTAGAATATTAGACCGCAAATAAGAGCCATGGATCCCAAATAAGCACTCCGGACGTATTTGAACTTAAAATCTAGACCTTTGGACCGAAATCTGGGCTTTGGACCGCAAATTCAAAACTTTGGACACGAAATAAGAACACCGGACTCCAAATCTAGAACTTTGGACCCTAAAGTAGAACTTGGGTCCCAAAATCTGTAAGTTTTATCATTAAGTAAGAACTTAGGACCCAAAATCTAGAACCTTTGACACCCAATATACAACTTTGAAAAGCAAAAGAGAAACTAGGTCTGCAAAATATAAAAACTCTAGGCCATTAAACCAGAAGTTTTTATCCTAAATGTAGAATATTGTCTCGTAAATAAGAACTTTCAACTCCAAGTAAGGGCTTAAAACCGCTAATCTAGAACAAATGAAACCATGTCTAGGATTCTAGACCTCAAGTACGAACTTTACGGATATAGAACTTTGACCCCCCAAATCATGAACCTTGGACCTAAACTCTTGATATTTTGATGCCTAATAAGAACCAAGGACCCCAAATCTATAACTTCGGACCCCTAAAAAGATTTTAGGCTAACAAACTAGAACATTGGGCCAAAAATCTAGAACTTTGGATTCGTATTAAGAATTTTAGACTTTAAATCTAGATATGAAGCCCCGTATAAGAACTAGGGACCTAGAATGTAGAACAATGAACCCAAAACGTGAAACTATGATCACCTAATAACAACTTAGGACCGACAAACTAAAACTCCAAACTCCTAAACTAGAACTTGGACATTAAATTTGGAAATTCGTACGCCATTATATGCAAAATCTATTGATTGGACCCCGAATACTAACTTAAGACTAAAAATAAGAAGTAAAGCACCAAAACTACAACGTTGGACGTCTAGAAGAACATAAGACACTAAATCTAGAACTTAGATTTCGAAATCAAAACTTAGGACCCTAAACCTATAAACTTGGACCACATCTAAGAGCTTAAGATTCTAAATAAGATCATTGGAAATATAACCTAAAACTTAAAATCTCAAACCTTAAAATTACGATCCCGATTTACAACCTTGGATCTCAGATCTAAATATGTAGCCTAAATAAGAACATAGGACTCCAAACCTTGAATTTTTATCCTAAATAACGGCTTAGAGCCCCAAATATGGAACTTTAACCCTAAAACATTAACTTTATACCCCAAATCTTGAACTTTGTATCGATAATACAAACTTAGAATCCCCATTCTAGAATATTTTATCCTAAATTGAAATTATATACTCCAAATAAAAAGTTTAAACCGGTTATCTTGATCTTAAGACATCGAAATTGGAACGTTGGACGACAAAATATAAATTTGGACAATTACTCTATGACTTTGGTCCCCAAATTACTTAGGATGCCAAATTAGAACTAAGGTCCCAAAATAAGAATTATGACCTAAAATAAGAACTTCGGACACCTAATTCGAACTTAGGACACTAAACCTAGAATATTAGACCGCAAATAAGAGCCATGGATCCCAAATAAGCACTCCGGACGTATTTGAACTTAAAATCTAGACCTTTGGACCGAAATCTGGGCTTTGGACCGCAAATTCAAAACTTTGGACACGAAATAAGAACACCGGACTCCAAATCTAGAACTTTGGACCCTAAAGTAGAACTTGGGTCCCAAAATCTGTAAGTTTTATCATTAAGTAAGAACTTAGGACCCAAAATCTAGAACCTTTGACACCCAATATACAACTTTGAAAAGCAAAAGAGAAACTAGGTCTGCAAAATATAAAAACTCTAGGCCATTAAACCAGAAGTTTTTATCCTAAATGTAGAATATTGTCTCGTAAATAAGAACTTTCAACTCCAAGTAAGGGCTTAAAACCGCTAATCTAGAACAAATGAAACCATGTCTAGGATTCTAGACCTCAAGTACGAACTTTACGGATATAGAACTTTGACCCCCCAAATCATGAACCTTGGACCTAAACTCTTGATATTTTGATGCCTAATAAGAACCAAGGACCCCAAATCTATAACTTCGGACCCCTAAAAAGATTTTAGGCTAACAAACTAGAACATTGGGCCAAAAATCTAGAACTTTGGATTCGTATTAAGAATTTTAGACTTTAAATCTAGATATGAAGCCCCGTATAAGAACTAGGGACCTAGAATGTAGAACAATGAACCCAAAACGTGAAACTATGATCACCTAATAACAACTTAGGACCGACAAACTAAAACTCCAAACTCCTAAACTAGAACTTGGACATTAAATTTGGAAATTCGTACGCCATTATATGCAAAATCTATTGATTGGACCCCGAATACTAACTTAAGACTAAAAATAAGAAGTAAAGCACCAAAACTACAACGTTGGACGTCTAGAAGAACATAAGACACTAAATCTAGAACTTAGATATCGAAATCAAAACTTAGGACCCTAAACCTATAAACTTGGACCACATCTAAGAGCTTAAGATTCTAAATAAGATCATTGGAAATATAACCTAAAACTTAAAATCTCAAACCTTAAAATTACGATCCCGATTTACAACCTTGGATCTCAGATCTAAATATGTAGCCTAAATAAGAACATAGGACTCCAAACCTTGAATTTTTATCCTAAATAACGGCTTAGAGCCCCAAATATGGAACTTTAACCCTAAAACATTAACTTTATACCCCAAATCTTGAACTTTGTATCGATAATACAAACTTAGAATCCCCATTCTAGAATATTTTATCCTAAATTGAAATTATATACTCCAAATAAAAAGTTTAAACCGGTTATCTTGATCTTAAGACATCGAAATTGGAACGTTGGACGACAAAATATAAATTTGGACAATTACTCTATGACTTTGGTCCCCAAATTACTTAGGATGCCAAATTAGAACTAAGGTCCCAAAATAAGAATTATGACCTAAAATAAGAACTTCGGACACCTAATTCGAACTTAGGACACTAAACCTAGAATATTAGACCGCAAATAAGAGCCATGGATCCCAAATAAGCACTCCGGACGTATTTGAACTTAAAATCTAGACCTTTGGACCGAAATCTGGGCTTTGGACCGCAAATTCAAAACTTTGGACACGAAATAAGAACACCGGACTCCAAATCTAGAACTTTGGACCCTAAAGTAGAACTTGGGTCCCAAAATCTGTAAGTTTTATCATTAAGTAAGAACTTAGGACCCAAAATCTAGAACCTTTGACACCCAATATACAACTTTGAAAAGCAAAAGAGAAACTAGGTCTGCAAAATATAAAAACTCTAGGCCATTAAACCAGAAGTTTTTATCCTAAATGTAGAATATTGTCTCGTAAATAAGAACTTTCAACTCCAAGTAAGGGCTTAAAACCGCTAATCTAGAACAAATGAAACCATGTCTAGGATTCTAGACCTCAAGTACGAACTTTACGGATATAGAACTTTGACCCCCCAAATCATGAACCTTGGACCTAAACTCTTGATATTTTGATGCCTAATAAGAACCAAGGACCCCAAATCTATAACTTCGGACCCCTAAAAAGATTTTAGGCTAACAAACTAGAACATTGGGCCAAAAATCTAGAACTTTGGATTCGTATTAAGAATTTTAGACTTTAAATCTAGATATGAAGCCCCGTATAAGAACTAGGGACCTAGAATGTAGAACAATGAACCCAAAACGTGAAACTATGATCACCTAATAACAACTTAGGACCGACAAACTAAAACTCCAAACTCCTAAACTAGAACTTGGACATTAAATTTGGAAATTCGTACGCCATTATATGCAAAATCTATTGATTGGACCCCGAATACTAACTTAAGACTAAAAATAAGAAGTAAAGCACCAAAACTACAACGTTGGACGTCTAGAAGAACATAAGACACTAAATCTAGAACTTAGATATCGAAATCAAAACTTAGGACCCTAAACCTATAAACTTGGACCACATCTAAGAGCTTAAGATTCTAAATAAGATCATTGGAAATATAACCTAAAACTTAAAATCTCAAACCTTAAAATTACGATCCCGATTTACAACCTTGGATCTCAGATCTAAATATGTAGCCTAAATAAGAACATAGGACTCCAAACCTTGAATTTTTATCCTAAATAACGGCTTAGAGCCCCAAATATGGAACTTTAACCCTAAAACATTAACTTTATACCCCAAATCTTGAACTTTGTATCGATAATACAAACTTAGAATCCCCATTCTAGAATATTTTATCCTAAATTGAAATTATATACTCCAAATAAAAAGTTTAAACCGGTTATCTTGATCTTAAGACATCGAAATTGGAACGTTGGACGACAAAATATAAATTTGGACAATTACTCTATGACTTTGGTCCCCAAATTACTTAGGATGCCAAATTAGAACTAAGGTCCCAAAATAAGAATTATGACCTAAAATAAGAACTTCGGACACCTAATTCGAACTTAGGACACTAAACCTAGAATATTAGACCGCAAATAAGAGCCATGGATCCCAAATAAGCACTCCGGACGTATTTGAACTTAAAATCTAGACCTTTGGACCGAAATCTGGGCTTTGGACCGCAAATTCAAAACTTTGGACACGAAATAAGAACACCGGACTCCAAATCTAGAACTTTGGACCCTAAAGTAGAACTTGGGTCCCAAAATCTGTAAGTTTTATCATTAAGTAAGAACTTAGGACCCAAAATCTAGAACCTTTGACACCCAATATACAACTTTGAAAAGCAAAAGAGAAACTAGGTCTGCAAAATATAAAAACTCTAGGCCATTAAACCAGAAGTTTTTATCCTAACTGTAGAATATTGTCTCGTAAATAAGAACTTTCAACTCCAAGTAAGGGCTTAAAACCGCTAATCTAGAACAAATGAAACCATGTCTAGGATTCTAGACCTCAAGTACGAACTTTACGGATATAGAACTTTGACCCCCCAAATCATGAACCTTGGACCTAAACTCTTGATATTTTGATGCCTAATAAGAACCAAGGACCCCAAATCTATAACTTCGGACCCCTAAAAAGATTTTAGGCTAACAAACTAGAACATTGGGCCAAAAATCTAGAACTTTGGATTCGTATTAAGAATTTTAGACTTTAAATCTAGATATGAAGCCCCGTATAAGAACTAGGGACCTAGAATGTAGAACAATGAACCCAAAACGTGAAACTATGATCACCTAATAACAACTTAGGACCGACAAACTAAAACTCCAAACTCCTAAACTAGAACTTGGACATTAAATTTGGAAATTCGTACGCCATTATATGCAAAATCTATTGATTGGACCCCGAATACTAACTTAAGACTAAAAATAAGAAGTAAAGCACCAAAACTACAACGTTGGACGTCTAGAAGAACATAAGACACTAAATCTAGAACTTAGATATCGAAATCAAAACTTAGGACCCTAAACCTATAAACTTGGACCACATCTAAGAGCTTAAGATTCTAAATAAGATCATTGGAAATATAACCTAAAACTTAAAATCTCAAACCTTAAAATTACGATCCCGATTTACAACCTTGGATCTCAGATCTAAATATGTAGCCTAAATAAGAACATAGGACTCCAAACCTTGAATTTTTATCCTAAATAACGGCTTAGAGCCCCAAATATGGAACTTTAACCCTAAAACATTAACTTTATACCCCAAATCTTGAACTTTGTATCGATAATACAAACTTAGAATCCCCATTCTAGAATATTTTATCCTAAATTGAAATTATATACTCCAAATAAAAAGTTTAAACCGGTTATCTTGATCTTAAGACATCGAAATTGGAACGTTGGACGACAAAATATAAATTTGGACAATTACTCTATGACTTTGGTCCCCAAATTACTTAGGATGCCAAATTAGAACTAAGGTCCCAAAATAAGAATTATGACCTAAAATAAGAACTTCGGACACCTAATTCGAACTCAGGACACTAAACCTAGAATATTAGACCGCAAATAAGAGCCATGGATCCCAAATAAGCACTCCGGACGTATTTGAACTTAAAATCTAGACCTTTGGACCGAAATCTGGGCTTTGGACCGCAAATTCAAAACTTTGGACACGAAATAAGAACACCGGACTCCAAATCTAGAACTTTGGACCCTAAAGTAGAACTTGGGTCCCAAAATCTGTAAGTTTTATCATTAAGTAAGAACTTAGGACCCAAAATCTAGAACCTTTGACACCCAATATACAACTTTGAAAAGCAAAAGAGAAACTAGGTCTGCAAAATATAAAAACTCTAGGCCATTAAGCCAGAAGTTTTTATCCTAAATGTAGAATATTGTCTCGTAAATAAGAACTTTCAACTCCAAGTAAAGGGCTTAAAACCGCTAATCTAGAACAAATGAAACCATGTCTAGGATTCTAGACCTCAAGTACGAACTTTACGGATATAGAACTTTGACCCCCCAAATCATGAACCTTGGACCTAAACTCTTGATATTTTGATGCCTAATAAGAACCAAGGACCCCAAATCTATAACTTCGGACCCCTAAAAAGATTTTAGGCTAACAAACTAGAACATTGGGCCAAAAATCTAGAACTTTGGATTCGTATTAAGAATTTTAGACTTTAAATCTAGATATGAAGCCCCGTATAAGAACTAGGGACCTAGAATGTAGAACAATGAACCCAAAACGTGAAACTATGATCACCTAATAACAACTTAGGACCGACAAACTAAAACTCCAAACTCCTAAACTAGAACTTGGACATTAAATTTGGAAATTCGTACGCCATTATATGCAAAATCTATTGATTGGACCCCGAATACTAACTTAAGACTAAAAATAAGAAGTAAAGCACCAAAACTACAACGTTGGACGTCTAGAAGAACATAAGACACTAAATCTAGAACTTAGATATCGAAATCAAAACTTAGGACCCTAAACCTATAAACTTGGACCACATCTAAGAGCTTAAGATTCTAAATAAGATCATTGGAAATATAACCTAAAACTTAAAATCTCAAACCTTAAAATTACGATCCCGATTTACAACCTTGGATCTCAGATCTAAATATGTAGCCTAAATAAGAACATAGGACTCCAAACCTTGAATTTTTATCCTAAATAACGGCTTAGAGCCCCAAATATGGAACTTTAACCCTAAAACATTAACTTTATACCCCAAATCTTGAACTTTGTATCGATAATACAAACTTAGAATCCCCATTCTAGAATATTTTATCCTAAATTGAAATTATATACTCCAAATAAAAAGTTTAAACCGGTTATCTTGATCTTAAGACATCGAAATTGGAACGTTGGACGACAAAATATAAATTTGGACAATTACTCTATGACTTTGGTCCCCAAATTACTTAGGATGCCAAATTAGAACTAAGGTCCCAAAATAAGAATTATGACCTAAAATAAGAACTTCGGACACCTAATTCGAACTCAGGACACTAAACCTAGAATATTAGACCGCAAATAAGAGCCATGGATCCCAAATAAGCACTCCGGACGTATTTGAACTTAAAATCTAGACCTTTGGACCGAAATCTGGGCTTTGGACCGCAAATTCAAAACTTTGGACACGAAATAAGAACACCGGACTCCAAATCTAGAACTTTGGACCCTAAAGTAGAACTTGGGTCCCAAAATCTGTAAGTTTTATCATTAAGTAAGAACTTAGGACCCAAAATCTAGAACCTTTGACACCCAATATACAACTTTGAAAAGCAAAAGAGAAACTAGGTCTGCAAAATATAAAAACTCTAGGCCATTAAGCCAGAAGTTTTTATCCTAAATGTAGAATATTGTCTCGTAAATAAGAACTTTCAACTCCAAGTAAAGGGCTTAAAACCGCTAATCTAGAACAAATGAAACCATGTCTAGGATTCTAGACCTCAAGTACGAACTTTACGGATATAGAACTTTGACCCCCCAAATCATGAACCTTGGACCTAAACTCTTGATATTTTGATGCCTAATAAGAACCAAGGACCCCAAATCTATAACTTCGGACCCCTAAAAAGATTTTAGGCTAACAAACTAGAACATTGGGCCAAAAATCTAGAACTTTGGATTCGTATTAAGAATTTTAGACTTTAAATCTAGATATGAAGCCCCGTATAAGAACTAGGGACCTAGAATGTAGAACAATGAACCCAAAACGTGAAACTATGATCACCTAATAACAACTTAGGACCGACAAACTAAAACTCCAAACTCCTAAACTAGAACTTGGACATTAAATTTGGAAATTCGTACGCCATTATATGCAAAATCTATTGATTGGACCCCGAATACTAACTTAAGACTAAAAATAAGAAGTAAAGCACCAAAACTACAACGTTGGACGTCTAGAAGAACATAAGACACTAAATCTAGAACTTAGATATCGAAATCAAAACTTAGGACCCTAAACCTATAAACTTGGACCACATCTAAGAGCTTAAGATTCTAAATAAGATCATTGGAAATATAACCTAAAACTTAAAATCTCAAACCTTAAAATTACGATCCCGATTTACAACCTTGGATCTCAGATCTAAATATGTAGCCTAAATAAGAACATAGGACTCCAAACCTTGAATTTTTATCCTAAATAACGGCTTAGAGCCCCAAATATGGAACTTTAACCCTAAAACATTAACTTTATACCCCAAATCTTGAACTTTGTATCGATAATACAAACTTAGAATCCCCATTCTAGAATATTTTATCCTAAATTGAAATTATATACTCCAAATAAAAAGTTTAAACCGGTTATCTTGATCTTAAGACATCGAAATTGGAACGTTGGACGACAAAATATAAATTTGGACAATTACTCTATGACTTTGGTCCCCAAATTACTTAGGATGCCAAATTAGAACTAAGGTCCCAAAATAAGAATTATGACCTAAAATAAGAACTTCGGACACCTAATTCGAACTCAGGACACTAAACCTAGAATATTAGACCGCAAATAAGAGCCATGGATCCCAAATAAGCACTCCGGACGTATTTGAACTTAAAATCTAGACCTTTGGACCGAAATCTGGGCTTTGGACCGCAAATTCAAAACTTTGGACACGAAATAAGAACACCGGACTCCAAATCTAGAACTTTGGACCCTAAAGTAGAACTTGGGTCCCAAAATCTGTAAGTTTTATCATTAAGTAAGAACTTAGGACCCAAAATCTAGAACCTTTGACACCCAATATACAACTTTGAAAAGCAAAAGAGAAACTAGGTCTGCAAAATATAAAAACTCTAGGCCATTAAGCCAGAAGTTTTTATCCTAAATGTAGAATATTGTCTCGTAAATAAGAACTTTCAACTCCAAGTAAAGGGCTTAAAACCGCTAATCTAGAACAAATGAAACCATGTCTAGGATTCTAGACCTCAAGTACGAACTTTACGGATATAGAACTTTGACCCCCCAAATCATGAACCTTGGACCTAAACTCTTGATATTTTGATGCCTAATAAGAACCAAGGACCCCAAATCTATAACTTCGGACCCCTAAAAAGATTTTAGGCTAACAAACTAGAACATTGGGCCAAAAATCTAGAACTTTGGATTCGTATTAAGAATTTTAGACTTTAAATCTAGATATGAAGCCCCGTATAAGAACTAGGGACCTAGAATGTAGAACAATGAACCCAAAACGTGAAACTATGATCACCTAATAACAACTTAGGACCGACAAACTAAAACTCCAAACTCCTAAACTAGAACTTGGACATTAAATTTGGAAATTCGTACGCCATTATATGCAAAATCTATTGATTGGACCCCGAATACTAACTTAAGACTAAAAATAAGAAGTAAAGCACCAAAACTACAACGTTGGACGTCTAGAAGAACATAAGACACTAAATCTAGAACTTAGATATCGAAATCAAAACTTAGGACCCTAAACCTATAAACTTGGACCACATCTAAGAGCTTAAGATTCTAAATAAGATCATTGGAAATATAACCTAAAACTTAAAATCTCAAACCTTAAAATTACGATCCCGATTTACAACCTTGGATCTCAGATCTAAATATGTAGCCTAAATAAGAACATAGGACTCCAAACCTTGAATTTTTATCCTAAATAACGGCTTAGAGCCCCAAATATGGAACTTTAACCCTAAAACATTAACTTTATACCCCAAATCTTGAACTTTGTATCGATAATACAAACTTAGAATCCCCATTCTAGAATATTTTATCCTAAATTGAAATTATATACTCCAAATAAAAAGTTTAAACCGGTTATCTTGATCTTAAGACATCGAAATTGGAACGTTGGACGACAAAATATAAATTTGGACAATTACTCTATGACTTTGGTCCCCAAATTACTTAGGATGCCAAATTAGAACTAAGGTCCCAAAATAAGAATTATGACCTAAAATAAGAACTTCGGACACCTAATTCGAACTCAGGACACTAAACCTAGAATATTAGACCGCAAATAAGAGCCATGGATCCCAAATAAGCACTCCGGACGTATTTGAACTTAAAATCTAGACCTTTGGACCGAAATCTGGGCTTTGGACCGCAAATTCAAAACTTTGGACACGAAATAAGAACACCGGACTCCAAATCTAGAACTTTGGACCCTAAAGTAGAACTTGGGTCCCAAAATCTGTAAGTTTTATCATTAAGTAAGAACTTAGGACCCAAAATCTAGAACCTTTTTTCACCCAATATACAACTTTGAAAAGCAAAAGAGAAACTAGGTCTGCAAAATATAAAAACTCTAGGCCATTAAACCAGAAGTTTTTATCCTAAATGTAGAATATTGTCTCGTAAATAAGAACTTTCAACTCCAAGTAAGGGCTTAAAACCGCTAATCTAGAACAAATGAAACCATGTCTAGGATTCTAGACCTCAAGTACGAACTTTACGGATATAGAACTTTGACCCCCCAAATCATGAACCTTGGACCTAAACTCTTGATATTTTGATGCCTAATAAGAACCAAGGACCCCAAATCTATAACTTCGGACCCCTAAAAAGATTTTAGGCTAACAAACTAGAACATTGGGCCAAAAATCTAGAACTTTGGATTCGTATTAAGAATTTTAGACTTTAAATCTAGATATGAAGCCCCGTATAAGAACTAGGGACCTAGAATGTAGAACAATGAACCCAAAACGTGAAACTATGATCACCTAATAACAACTTAGGACCGACAAACTAAAACTCCAAACTCCTAAACTAGAACTTGGACATTAAATTTGGAAATTCGTACGCCATTATATGCAAAATCTATTGATTGGACCCCGAATACTAACTTAAGACTAAAAATAAGAAGTAAAGCACCAAAACTACAACGTTGGACGTCTAGAAGAACATAAGACACTAAATCTAGAACTTAGATATCGAAATCAAAACTTAGGACCCTAAACCTATAAACTTGGACCACATCTAAGAGCTTAAGATTCTAAATAAGATCATTGGAAATATAACCTAAAACTTAAAATCTCAAACCTTAAAATTACGATCCCGATTTACAACCTTGGATCTCAGATCTAAATATGTAGCCTAAATAAGAACATAGGACTCCAAACCTTGAATTTTTATCCTAAATAACGGCTTAGAGCCCCAAATATGGAACTTTAACCCTAAAACATTAACTTTATACCCCAAATCTTGAACTTTGTATCGATAATACAAACTTAGAATCCCCATTCTAGAATATTTTATCCTAAATTGAAATTATATACTCCAAATAAAAAGTTTTAACCGGTTATCTTGATCTTAAGACTTCGAAATTGGAACGTTGGACGACAAAATATAAATTTGGACAATTACTCTATGACTTTGGTCCCCAAATTACTTAGGATGCCAAATTAGAACTAAGGTCCCAAAATAAGAATTATGACCTAAAATAAGAACTTCGGACACCTAATTCGAACTTAGGACACTAAACCTAGAATATTAGACCGAAAATAAGAGCCATGGATCCCAAATAAGCACTCCGGACGTATTTGAACTTAAAATCTAGACCTTTGGACCGAAATCTGGGCTTTGGACCGCAAATTCAAAACTTTGGACACGAAATAAGAACACCGGACTCCAAATCTAGAACTTTGGACCCTAAAGTAGAACTTGGGTCCCAAAATCTGTAAGTTTTATCATTAAGTAAGAACTTAGGACCCAAAATCTAGAACCTTTGACACCCAATATACAACTTTGAAAAGCAAAAGAGAAACTAGGTCTGCAAAATATAAAAACTCTAGGCCATTAAACCATAAGTTTTTATCCTAAATGTAGAATATTGTCTCGTAAATAAGAACTTTCAACTCCAAGTAAGGGCTTAAAACCGCTAATCTAGAACAAATGAAACCATGTCTAGGATTCTAGACCTCAAGTACGAACTTTACGGATATAGAACTTTGACCCCCCAAATCATGAACCTTGGACCTAAACTCTTGATATTTTGATGCCTAATAAGAACCAAGGACCCCAAATCTATAACTTCGGACCCCTAAAAAGATTTTAGGCTAACAAACTAGAACATTGGGCCAAAAATCTAGAACTTTGGATTCGTATTAAGAATTTTATACTTTAAATCTAGATATGAAGCCCCGTATAAGAACTAGGGACCTAGAATGTAGAACAATGAACCCAAAACGTGAAACTATGATCACCTAATAACAACTTAGGACCGACAAACTAAAACTCCAAACTCCTAAACTAGAACTTGGACATTAAATTTGGAAATTCGTACGCCATTATATGCAAAATCTATTGATTGGACCCCGAATACTAACTTAAGACTAAAAATAAGAAGTAAAGCACCAAAACTACAACGTTGGACGTCTAGAAGAACATAAGACACTAAATCTAGAACTTAGATATCGAAATCAAAACTTAGGACCCTAAACCTATAAACTTGGACCACATCTAAGAGCTTAAGATTCTAAATAAGATCATTGGAAATATAACCTAAAACTTAAAATCTCAAACCTTAAAATTACGATCCCGATTTACAACCTTGGATCTCAGATCTAAATATGTAGCCTAAATAAGAACATAGGACTCCAAACCTTGAATTTTTATCCTAAATAACGGCTTAGAGCCCCAAATATGGAACTTTAACCCTAAAACATTAACTTTATACCCCAAATCTTGAACTTTGTATCGATAATACAAACTTAGAATCCCCATTCTAGAATATTTTATCCTAAATTGAAATTATATACTCCAAATAAAAAGTTTTAACCGGTTATCTTGATCTTAAGACTTCGAAATTGGAACGTTGGACGACAAAATATAAATTTGGACAATTACTCTATGACTTTGGTCCCCAAATTACTTAGGATGCCAAATTAGAACTAAGGTCCCAAAATAAGAATTATGACCTAAAATAAGAACTTCGGACACCTAATTCGAACTTAGGACACTAAACCTAGAATATTAGACCGAAAATAAGAGCCATGGATCCCAAATAAGCACTCCGGACGTATTTGAACTTAAAATCTAGACCTTTGGACCGAAATCTGGGCTTTGGACCGCAAATTCAAAACTTTGGACACGAAATAAGAACACCGGACTCCAAATCTAGAACTTTGGACCCTAAAGTAGAACTTGGGTCCCAAAATCTGTAAGTTTTATCATTAAGTAAGAACTTAGGACCCAAAATCTAGAACCTTTGACACCCAATATACAACTTTGAAAAGCAAAAGAGAAACTAGGTCTGCAAAATATAAAAACTCTAGGCCATTAAACCAGAAGTTTTTATCCTAAATGTAGAATATTGTCTCGTAAATAAGAACTTTCAACTCCAAGTAAGGGCTTAAAACCGCTAATCTAGAACAAATGAAACCATGTCTAGGATTCTAGACCTCAAGTACGAACTTTACGGATATAGAACTTTGACCCCCCAAATCATGAACCTTGGACCTAAACTCTTGATATTTTGATGCCTAATAAGAACCAAGGACCCCAAATCTATAACTTCGGACCCCTAAAAAGATTTTAGGCTAACAAACTAGAACATTGGGGCAAAAATCTAGAACTTTGGATTCGTATTAAGAATTTTAGACTTTAAATCTAGATATGAAGCCCCGTATAAGAACTAGGGACCTAGAATGTAGAACAATGAACCCAAAACGTGAAACTATGATCACCTAATAACAACTTAGGACCGACAAACTAAAACTCCAAACTCCTAAACTAGAACTTGGACATTAAATTTGGAAATTCGTACGCCATTATATGCAAAATCTATTGATTGGACCCCGAATACTAACTTAAGACTAAAAATAAGAAGTAAAGCACCAAAACTACAACGTTGGACGTCTAGAAGAACATAAGACACTAAATCTAGAACTTAGATATCGAAATCAAAACTTAGGACCCTAAACCTATAAACTTGGACCACATCTAAGAGCTTAAGATTCTAAATAAGATCATTGGAAATATAACCTAAAACTTAAAATCTCAAACCTTAAAATTACGATCCCGATTTACAACCTTGGATCTCAGATCTAAATATGTAGCCTAAATAAGAACATAGGACTCCAAACCTTGAATTTTTATCCTAAATAACGGCTTAGAGCCCCAAATATGGAACTTTAACCCTAAAACATTAACTTTATACCCCAAATCTTGAACTTTGTATCGATAATACAAACTTAGAATCCCCATTCTAGAATATTTTATCCTAAATTGAAATTATATACTCCAAATAAAAAGTTTTAACCGGTTATCTTGATCTTAAGACTTCGAAATTGGAACGTTGGACGACAAAATATAAATTTGGACAATTACTCTATGACTTTGGTCCCCAAATTACTTAGGATGCCAAATTAGAACTAAGGTCCCAAAATAAGAATTATGACCTAAAATAAGAACTTCGGACACCTAATTCGAACTTAGGACACTAAACCTAGAATATTAGACCGAAAATAAGAGCCATGGATCCCAAATAAGCACTCCGGACGTATTTGAACTTAAAATCTAGACCTTTGGACCGAAATCTGGGCTTTGGACCGCAAATTCAAAACTTTGGACACGAAATAAGAACACCGGACTCCAAATCTAGAACTTTGGACCCTAAAGTAGAACTTGGGTCCCAAAATCTGTAAGTTTTATCATTAAGTAAGAACTTAGGACCCAAAATCTAGAACCTTTTTTCACCCAATATACAACTTTGAAAAGCAAAAGAGAAACTAGGTCTGCAAAATATAAAAACTCTAGGCCATTAAACCAGAAGTTTTTATCCTAAATGTAGAATATTGTCTCGTAAATAAGAACTTTCAACTCCAAGTAAGGGCTTAAAACCGCTAATCTAGAACAAATGAAACCATGTCTAGGATTCTAGACTTCAAGTACGAACTTTACGGATATAGAACTTTGACCCCCCAAATCATGAACCTTGGACCTAAACTCTTGATATTTTGATGCCTAATAAGAACCAAGGACCCCAAATCTATAACTTCGGACCCCTAAAAAGATTTTAGGCTAACAAACTAGAACATTGGGCCAAAAATCTAGAACTTTGGATTCGTATTAAGAATTTTAGACTTTAAATCTAGATATGAAGCCCCGTATAAGAACTAGGGACCTAGAATGTAGAACAATGAACCCAAAACGTGAAACTATGATCACCTAATAACAACTTAGGACCGACAAACTAAAACTCCAAACTCCTAAACTAGAACTTGGACATTAAATTTGGAAATTCGTACGCCATTATATGCAAAATCTATTGATTGGACCCCGAATACTAACTTAAGACTAAAAATAAGAAGTAAAGCACCAAAACTACAACGTTGGACGTCTAGAAGAACATAAGACACTAAATCTAGAACTTAGATATCGAAATCAAAACTTAGGACCCTAAACCTATAAACTTCGACCACATCTAAGAGCTTAAGATTCTAAATAAGATCATTGGAAATATAACCTAAAACTTAAAATCTCAAACCTTAAAATTACGATCCCGATTTACAACCTTGGATCTCAGATCTAAATATGTAGCCTAAATAAGAACATAGGACTCCAAACCTTGAATTTTTATCCTAAATAACGGCTTAGAGCCCCAAATATGGAACTTTAACCCTAAAACATTAACTTTATACCCCAAATCTTGAACTTTGTATCGATAATACAAACTTAGAATCCCCATTCTAGAATATTTTATCCTAAATTGAAATTATATACTCCAAATAAAAAGTTTAAACCGGTTATCTTGATCTTAAGACATCGAAATTGGAACGTTGGACGACAAAATATAAATTTGGACAATTACTCTATGACTTTGGTCCCCAAATTACTTAGGATGCCAAATTAGAACTAAGGTCCCAAAATAAGAATTATGACCTAAAATAAGAACTTCGGACACCTAATTCGAACTTAGGACACTAAACCTAGAATATTAGACCGCAAATAAGAGCCATGGATCCCAAATAAGCACTCCGGACGTATTTGAACTTAAAATCTAGACCTTTGGACCGAAATCTGGGCTTTGGACCGCAAATTCAAAACTTTGGACACGAAATAAGAACACCGGACTCCAAATCTAGAACTTTGGACCCTAAAGTAGAACTTGGGTCCCAAAATCTGTAAGTTTTATCATTAAGTAAGAACTTAGGACCCAAAATCTAGAACCTTTTTTCACCCAATATACAACTTTGAAAAGCAAAAGAGAAACTAGGTCTGCAAAATATAAAAACTCTAGGCCATTAAACCAGAAGTTTTTATCCTAAATGTAGAATATTGTCTCGTAAATAAGAACTTTCAACTCCAAGTAAGGGCTTAAAACCGCTAATCTAGAACAAATGAAACCATGTCTAGGATTCTAGACCTCAAGTACGAACTTTACGGATATAGAACTTTGACCCCCCAAATCATGAACCTTGGACCTAAACTCTTGATATTTTGATGCCTAATAAGAACCAAGGACCCCAAATCTATAACTTCGGACCCCTAAAAAGATTTTAGGCTAACAAACTAGAACATTGGGCCAAAAATCTAGAACTTTGGATTCGTATTAAGAATTTTAGACTTTAAATCTAGATATGAAGCCCCGTATAAGAACTAGGGACCTAGAATGTAGAACAATGAACCCAAAACGTGAAACTATGATCACCTAATAACAACTTAGGACCGACAAACTAAAACTCCAAACTCCTAAACTAGAACTTGGACATTAAATTTGGAAATTCGTACGCCATTATATGCAAAATCTATTGATTGGACCCCGAATACTAACTTAAGACTAAAAATAAGAAGTAAAGCACCAAAACTACAACGTTGGACGTCTAGAAGAACATAAGACACTAAATCTAGAACTTAGATATCGAAATCAAAACTTAGGACCCTAAACCTATAAACTTGGACCACATCTAAGAGCTTAAGATTCTAAATAAGATCATTGGAAATATAACCTAAAACTTAAAATCTCAAACCTTAAAATTACGATCCCGATTTACAACCTTGGATCTCAGATCTAAATATGTAGCCTAAATAAGAACATAGGACTCCAAACCTTGAATTTTTATCCTAAATAACGGCTTAGAGCCCCAAATATGGAACTTTAACCCTAAAACATTAACTTTATACCCCAAATCTTGAACTTTGTATCGATAATACAAACTTAGAATCCCCATTCTAGAATATTTTATCCTAAATTGAAATTATATACTCCAAATAAAAAGTTTTAACCGGTTATCTTGATCTTAAGACTTCGAAATTGGAACGTTGGACGACAAAATATAAATTTGGACAATTACTCTATGACTTTGGTCCCCAAATTACTTAGGATGCCAAATTAGAACTAAGGTCCCAAAATAAGAATTATGACCTAAAATAAGAACTTCGGACACCTAATTCGAACTTAGGACACTAAACCTAGAATATTAGACCGAAAATAAGAGCCATGGATCCCAAATAAGCACTCCGGACGTATTTGAACTTAAAATCTAGACCTTTGGACCGAAATCTGGGCTTTGGACCGCAAATTCAAAACTTTGGACACGAAATAAGAACACCGGACTCCAAATCTAGAACTTTGGACCCTAAAGTAGAACTTGGGTCCCAAAATCTGTAAGTTTTATCATTAAGTAAGAACTTAGGACCCAAAATCTAGAACCTTTTTTCACCCAATATACAACTTTGAAAAGCAAAAGAGAAACTAGGTCTGCAAAATATAAAAACTCTAGGCCATTAAACCAGAAGTTTTTATCCTAAATGTAGAATATTGTCTCGTAAATAAGAACTTTCAACTCCAAGTAAGGGCTTAAAACCGCTAATCTAGAACAAATGAAACCATGTCTAGGATTCTAGACTTCAAGTACGAACTTTACGGATATAGAACTTTGACCCCCCAAATCATGAACCTTGGACCTAAACTCTTGATATTTTGATGCCTAATAAGAACCAAGGACCCCAAATCTATAACTTCGGACCCCTAAAAAGATTTTAGGCTAACAAACTAGAACATTGGGCCAAAAATCTAGAACTTTGGATTCGTATTAAGAATTTTAGACTTTAAATCTAGATATGAAGCCCCGTATAAGAACTAGGGACCTAGAATGTAGAACAATGAACCCAAAACGTGAAACTATGATCACCTAATAACAACTTAGGACCGACAAACTAAAACTCCAAACTCCTAAACTAGAACTTGGACATTAAATTTGGAAATTCGTACGCCATTATATGCAAAATCTATTGATTGGACCCCGAATACTAACTTAAGACTAAAAATAAGAAGTAAAGCACCAAAACTACAACGTTGGACGTCTAGAAGAACATAAGACACTAAATCTAGAACTTAGATATCGAAATCAAAACTTAGGACCCTAAACCTATAAACTTGGACCACATCTAAGAGCTTAAGATTCTAAATAAGATCATTGGAAATATAACCTAAAACTTAAAATCTCAAACCTTAAAATTACGATCCCGATTTACAACCTTGGATCTCAGATCTAAATATGTAGCCTAAATAAGAACATAGGACTCCAAACCTTGAATTTTTATCCCAAATAACGGCTTAGAGCCCCAAATATGGAACTTTAACCCTAAAACATTAACTTTATACCCCAAATCTTGAACTTTGTATCGATAATACAAACTTAGAATCCCCATTCTAGAATATTTTATCCTAAATTGAAATTATATACTCCAAATAAAAAGTTTAAACCGGTTATCTTGATCTTAAGACATCGAAATTGGAACGTTGGACGACAAAATATAAATTTGGACAATTACTCTATGACTTTGGTCCCCAAATTACTTAGGATGCCAAATTAGAACTAAGGTCCCAAAATAAGAATTATGACCTAAAATAAGAACTTCGGACACCTAATTCGAACTTAGGACACTAAACCTAGAATATTAGACCGCAAATAAGAGCCATGGATCCCAAATAAGCACTCCGGACGTATTTGAACTTAAAATCTAGACCTTTGGACCGAAATCTGGGCTTTGGACCGCAAATTCAAAACTTTGGACACGAAATAAGAACACCGGACTCCAAATCTAGAACTTTGGACCCTAAAGTAGAACTTGGGTCCCAAAATCTGTAAGTTTTATCATTAAGTAAGAACTTAGGACCCAAAATCTAGAACCTTTTTCACCCAATATACAACTTTGAAAAGCAAAAGAGAAACTAGGTCTGCAAAATATAAAAACTCTAGGCCATTAAACCAGAAGTTTTTATCCTAAATGTAGAATATTGTCTCGTAAATAAGAACTTTCAACTCCAAGTAAGGGCTTAAAACCGCTAATCTAGAACAAATGAAACCATGTCTAGGATTCTAGACCTCAAGTACGAACTTTACGGATATAGAACTTTGACCCCCCAAATCATGAACCTTGGACCTAAACTCTTGATATTTTGATGCCTAATAAGAACCAAGGACCCCAAATCTATAACTTCGGACCCCTAAAAAGATTTTAGGCTAACAAACTAGAACATTGGGCCAAAAATCTAGAACTTTGGATTCGTATTAAGAATTTTAGACTTTAAATCTAGATATGAAGCCCCGTATAAGAACTAGGGACCTAGAATGTAGAACAATGAACCCAAAACGTGAAACTATGATCACCTAATAACAACTTAGGACCGACAAACTAAAACTCCAAACTCCTAAACTAGAACTTGGACATTAAATTTGGAAATTCGTACGCCATTATATGCAAAATCTATTGATTGGACCCCGAATACTAACTTAAGACTAAAAATAAGAAGTAAAGCACCAAAACTACAACGTTGGACGTCTAGAAGAACATAAGACACTAAATCTAGAACTTAGATATCGAAATCAAAACTTAGGACCCTAAACCTATAAACTTGGACCACATCTAAGAGCTTAAGATTCTAAATAAGATCATTGGAAATATAACCTAAAACTTAAAATCTCAAACCTTAAAATTACGATCCCGATTTACAACCTTGGATCTCAGATCTAAATATGTAGCCTAAATAAGAACATAGGACTCCAAACCTTGAATTTTTATCCTAAATAACGGCTTAGAGCCCCAAATATGGAACTTTAACCCTAAAACATTAACTTTATACCCCAAATCTTGAACTTTGTATCGATAATACAAACTTAGAATCCCCATTCTAGAATATTTTATCCTAAATTGAAATTATATACTCCAAATAAAAAGTTTTAACCGGTTATCTTGATCTTAAGACTTCGAAATTGGAACGTTGGACGACAAAATATAAATTTGGACAATTACTCTATGACTTTGGTCCCCAAATTACTTAGGATGCCAAATTAGAACTAAGGTCCCAAAATAAGAATTATGACCTAAAATAAGAACTTCGGACACCTAATTCGAACTTAGGACACTAAACCTAGAATATTAGACCGAAAATAAGAGCCATGGATCCCAAATAAGCACTCCGGACGTATTTGAACTTAAAATCTAGACCTTTGGACCGAAATCTGGGCTTTGGACCGCAAATTCAAAACTTTGGACACGAAATAAGAACACCGGACTCCAAATCTAGAACTTTGGACCCTAAAGTAGAACTTGGGTCCCAAAATCTGTAAGTTTTATCATTAAGTAAGAACTTAGGACCCAAAATCTAGAACCTTTTTTCACCCAATATACAACTTTGAAAAGCAAAAGAGAAACTAGGTCTGCAAAATATAAAAACTCTAGGCCATTAAACCAGAAGTTTTTATCCTAAATGTAGAATATTGTCTCGTAAATAAGAACTTTCAACTCCAAGTAAGGGCTTAAAACCGCTAATCTAGAACAAATGAAACCATGTCTAGGATTCTAGACCTCAAGTACGAACTTTACGGATATAGAACTTTGACCCCCCAAATCATGAACCTTGGACCTAAACTCTTGATATTTTGATGCCTAATAAGAACCAAGGACCCCAAATCTATAACTTCGGACCCCTAAAAAGATTTTAGGCTAACAAACTAGAACATTGGGCCAAAAATCTAGAACTTTGGATTCGTATTAAGAATTTTAGACTTTAAATCTAGATATGAAGCCCCGTATAAGAACTAGGGACCTAGAATGTAGAACAATGAACCCAAAACGTGAAACTATGATCACCTAATAACAACTTAGGACCGACAAACTAAAACTCCAAACTCCTAAACTAGAACTTGGACATTAAATTTGGAAATTCGTACGCCATTATATGCAAAATCTATTGATTGGACCCCGAATACTAACTTAAGACTAAAAATAAGAAGTAAAGCACCAAAACTACAACGTTGGACGTCTAGAAGAACATAAGACACTAAATCTAGAACTTAGATATCGAAATCAAAACTTAGGACCCTAAACCTATAAACTTGGACCACATCTAAGAGCTTAAGATTCTAAATAAGATCATTGGAAATATAACCTAAAACTTAAAATCTCAAACCTTAAAATTACGATCCCGATTTACAACCTTGGATCTCAGATCTAAATATGTAGCCTAAATAAGAACATAGGACTCCAAACCTTGAATTTTTATCCTAAATAACGGCTTAGAGCCCCAAATATGGAACTTTAACCCTAAAACATTAACTTTATACCCCAAATCTTGAACTTTGTATCGATAATACAAACTTAGAATCCCCATTCTAGAATATTTTATCCTAAATTGAAATTATATACTCCAAATAAAAAGTTTTAACCGGTTATCTTGATCTTAAGACTTCGAAATTGGAACGTTGGACGACAAAATATAAATTTGGACAATTACTCTATGACTTTGGTCCCCAAATTACTTAGGATGCCAAATTAGAACTAAGGTCCCAAAATAAGAATTATGACCTAAAATAAGAACTTCGGACACCTAATTCGAACTTAGGACACTAAACCTAGAATATTAGACCGAAAATAAGAGCCATGGATCCCAAATAAGCACTCCGGACGTATTTGAACTTAAAATCTAGACCTTTGGACCGAAATCTGGGCTTTGGACCGCAAATTCAAAACTTTGGACACGAAATAAGAACACCGGACTCCAAATCTAGAACTTTGGACCCTAAAGTAGAACTTGGGTCCCAAAATCTGTAAGTTTTATCATTAAGTAAGAACTTAGGACCCAAAATCTAGAACCTTTTTTCACCCAATATACAACTTTGAAAAGCAAAAGAGAAACTAGGTCTGCAAAATATAAAAACTCTAGGCCATTAAACCAGAAGTTTTTATCCTAAATGTAGAATATTGTCTCGTAAATAAGAACTTTCAACTCCAAGTAAGGGCTTAAAACCGCTAATCTAGAACAAATGAAACCATGTCTAGGATTCTAGACCTCAAGTACGAACTTTACGGATATAGAACTTTGACCCCCCAAATCATGAACCTTGGACCTAAACTCTTGATATTTTGATGCCTAATAAGAACCAAGGACCCCAAATCTATAACTTCGGACCCCTAAAAAGATTTTAGGCTAACAAACTAGAACATTGGGCCAAAAATCTAGAACTTTGGATTCGTATTAAGAATTTTAGACTTTAAATCTAGATATGAAGCCCCGTATAAGAACTAGGGACCTAGAATGTAGAACAATGAACCCAAAACGTGAAACTATGATCACCTAATAACAACTTAGGACCGACAAACTAAAACTCCAAACTCCTAAACTAGAACTTGGACATTAAATTTGGAAATTCGTACGCCATTATATGCAAAATCTATTGATTGGACCCCGAATACTAACTTAAGACTAAAAATAAGAAGTAAAGCACCAAAACTACAACGTTGGACGTCTAGAAGAACATAAGACACTAAATCTAGAACTTAGATATCGAAATCAAAACTTAGGACCCTAAACCTATAAACTTGGACCACATCTAAGAGCTTAAGATTCTAAATAAGATCATTGGAAATATAACCTAAAACTTAAAATCTCAAACCTTAAAATTACGATCCCGATTTACAACCTTGGATCTCAGATCTAAATATGTAGCCTAAATAAGAACATAGGACTCCAAACCTTGAATTTTTATCCTAAATAACGGCTTAGAGCCCCAAATATGGAACTTTAACCCTAAAACATTAACTTTATACCCCAAATCTTGAACTTTGTATCGATAATACAAACTTAGAATCCCCATTCTAGAATATTTTATCCTAAATTGAAATTATATACTCCAAATAAAAAGTTTTAACCGGTTATCTTGATCTTAAGACATCGAAATTGGAACGTTGGACGACAAAATATAAATTTGGACAATTACTCTATGACTTTGGTCACCAAATTACTTAGGATGCCAAATTAGAACTAAGGTCCCAAAATAAGAATTATGACCTAAAATAAGAACTTCGGACACCTAATTCGAACTTAGGACACTAAACCTAGAATATTAGACCGCAAATAAGAGCCATGGATCCCAAATAAGCACTCCGGACGTATTTGAACTTAAAATCTAGACCTTTGGACCGAAATCTGGGCTTTGGACCGCAAATTCAAAACTTTGGACACGAAATAAGAACACCGGACTCCAAATCTAGAACTTTGGACCCTAAAGTAGAACTTGGGTCCCAAAATCTGTAAGTTTTATCATTAAGTAAGAACTTAGGACCCAAAATCTAGAACCTTTTTTCACCCAATATACAACTTTGAAAAGCAAAAGAGAAACTAGGTCTGCAAAATATAAAAACTCTAGGCCATTAAACCAGAAGTTTTTATCCTAAATGTAGAATATTGTCTCGTAAATAAGAACTTTCAACTCCAAGTAAGGGCTTAAAACCGCTAATCTAGAACAAATGAAACCATGTCTAGGATTCTAGACTTCAAGTACGAACTTTACGGATATAGAACTTTGACCCCCCAAATCATGAACCTTGGACCTAAACTCTTGATATTTTGATGCCTAATAAGAACCAAGGACCCCAAATCTATAACTTCGGACCCCTAAAAAGATTTTAGGCTAACAAACTAGAACATTGGGCCAAAAATCTAGAACTTTGGATTCGTATTAAGAATTTTAGACTTTAAATCTAGATATGAAGCCCCGTATAAGAACTAGGGACCTAGAATGTAGAACAATGAACCCAAAACGTGAAACTATGATCACCTAATAACAACTTAGGACCGACAAACTAAAACTCCAAACTCCTAAACTAGAACTTGGACATTAAATTTGGAAATTCGTACGCCATTATATGCAAAATCTATTGATTGGACCCCGAATACTAACTTAAGACTAAAAATAAGAAGTAAAGCACCAAAACTACAACGTTGGACGTCTAGAAGAACATAAGACACTAAATCTAGAACTTAGATATCGAAATCAAAAGTTAGGACCCTAAACCTATAAACTTGGACCACATCTAAGAGCTTAAGATTCTAAATAAGATCATTGGAAATATAACCTAAAACTTAAAATCTCAAACCTTAAAATTACGATCCCGATTTACAACCTTGGATCTCAGATCTAAATATGTAGCCTAAATAAGAACATAGGACTCCAAACCTTGAATTTTTATCCTAAATAACGGCTTAGAGCCCCAAATATGGAACTTTAACCCTAAAACATTAACTTTATACCCCAAATCTTGAACTTTGTATCGATAATACAAACTTAGAATCCCCATTCTAGAATATTTTATCCTAAATTGAAATTATATACTCCAAATAAAAAGTTTTAACCGGTTATCTTGATCTTAAGACATCGAAATTGGAACGTTGGACGACAAAATATAAATTTGGACAATTACTCTATGACTTTGGTCCCCAAATTACTTTGGATGCCAAATTAGAACCAAGGTCCCAAAATAAGAATTATGACATAAAATAAGAACTTCGGACACCTAATTCGAACTTAGGACACTAAACCTAGAATATTAGACCGCAAATAAGAGCCATGGATCCCAAATAAGCACTCCGGACGTATTTGAACTTAAAATCTAGACCTTTGGACCGAAATCTGGGCTTTGGACCGCAAATTCCAAACTTTGGACACGAAATAAGAACACCGGACTCCAAATCTAGAACTTTGGACCCTAAAGTAGAACTTGGGTCCCAAAATCTGTAAGTTTTATCATTAAGTAAGAACTTAGGACCCAAAATCTAGAACCTTTTTTCACCCAATATACAACTTTGAAAAGCAAAAGAGAAACTAGGTCTGCAAAATATAAAAACTCTAGGCCATTAAACCAGAAGTTTTTATCCTAAATGTAGAATATTGTCTCGTAAATAAGAACTTTCAACTCCAAGTAAGGGCTTAAAACCGCTAATCTAGAACAAATGAAACCATGTCTAGGATTCTAGACCTCAAGTACGAACTTTACGGATATAGAACTTTGACCCCCCAAATCATGAACCTTGGACCTAAACTCTTGATATTTTGATGCCTAATAAGAACCAAGGACCCCAAATCTATAACTTCGGACCCCTAAAAAGATTTTAGGCTAACAAACTAGAACATTGGGCCAAAAATCTAGAACTTTGGATTCGTATTAAGAATTTTAGACTTTAAATCTAGATATGAAGCCCCGTATAAGAACTAGGGACCTAGAATGTAGAACAATGAACCCAAAACGTGAAACTATGATCACCTAATAACAACTTAGGACCGACAAACTAAAACTCCAAACTCCTAAACTAGAACTTGGACATTAAATTTGGAAATTCGTACGCCATTATATGCAAAATCTATTGATTGGACCCCGAATACTAACTTAAGACTAAAAATAAGAAGTAAAGCACCAAAACTACAACGTTGGACGTCTAGAAGAACATAAGACACTAAATCTAGAACTTAGATATCGAAATCAAAACTTAGGACCCTAAACCTATAAACTTGGACCACATCTAAGAGCTTAAGATTCTAAATAAGATCATTGGAAATATAACCTAAAACTTAAAATCTCAAACCTTAAAATTACGATCCCGATTTACAACCTTGGATCTCAGATCTAAATATGTAGTCTAAATAAGAACATAGGACTCCAAACCTTGAATTTTTATCCTAAATAACGGCTTAGAGCCCCAAATATGGAACTTTAACCCTAAAACATTAAATTTATACCCCAAATCTTGAACTTTGTATCGATAATACAAACTTAGAATCCCCATTCTAGAATATTTTATCCTAAATTGAAATTATATACTCCAAATAAAAAGTTTTAACCGATTATCTTGATCTTAAGACATCGAAATTGGAACGTTGGACGACAAAATATAAATTTGGACAATTACTCTATGACTTTGGTCCCCAAATTACTTTGGATGCCAAATTAGAACCAAGGTCCCAAAATAAGAATTATGACATAAAATAAGAACTTCGGACACCTAATTCGAACTTAGGACACTAAACCTAGAATATTAGACCGCAAATAAGAGCCATGGATCCCAAATAAGCACTCCGGACGTATTTGAACTTAAAATCTAGACCTTTGGACCGAAATCTGGGCTTTGGACCGCAAATTCCAAACTTTGGACACGAAATAAGAACACCGGACTCCAAATCTAGAACTTTGGACCCTAAAGTAGAACTTGGGTCCCAAAATCTGTAAGTTTTATCATTAAGTAAGAACTTAGGACCCAAAATCTAGAACCTTTGACACCCAATATACAACTTTGAAAAGCAAAAGAGAAACTAGGTCTGCAAAATATAAAAACTCTAGGCCATTAAACCATAAGTTTTTATCCTAAATGTAGAATATTGTCTCGTAAATAAGAACTTTCAACTCCAAGTAAGGGCTTAAAACCGCTAATCTAGAACAAATGAAACCATGTCTAGGATTCTAGACCTCAAGTACGAACTTTACGGATATAGAACTTTGACCCCCCAAATCATGAACCTTGGACCTAAACTCTTGATATTTTGATGCCTAATAAGAACCAAGGACCCCAAATCTATAACTTCGGACCCCTAAAAAGATTTTAGGCTAACAAACTAGAACATTGGGCCAAAAATCTAGAACTTTGGATTCGTATTAAGAATTTTAGACTTTAAATCTAGATATGAAGCCCCGTATAAGAACTAGGGACCTAGAATGTAGAACAATGAACCCAAAACGTGAAACTATGATCACCTAATAACAACTTAGGACCGACAAACTAAAACTCCAAACTCCTAAACTAGAACTTGGACATTAAATTTGGAAATTCGTACGCCATTATATGCAAAATCTATTGATTGGACCCCGAATACTAACTTAAGACTAAAAATAAGAAGTAAAGCACCAAAACTACAACGTTGGACGTCTAGAAGAACATAAGACACTAAATCTAGAACTTAGATATCGAAATCAAAAGTTAGGACCCTAAACCTATAAACTTGGACCACATCTAAGAGCTTAAGATTCTAAATAAGATCATTGGAAATATAACCTAAAACTTAAAATCTCAAACATTAAAATTACGATCCCGATTTACAACCTTGGATCTCAGATCTAAATATGTAGCCTAAATAAGAACATAGGACTCCAAACCTTGAATTTTTATCCTAAATAACGGCTTAGAGCCCCAAATATGGAACTTTAACCCTAAAACATTAACTTTATACCCCAAATCTTGAACTTTGTATCGATAATACAAACTTAGAATCCCCATTCTAGAATATTTTATCCTAAATTGAAATTATATACTCCAAATAAAAAGTTTTAACCGGTTATCTTGATCTTAAGACATCGAAATTGGAACGTTGGACGACAAAATATAAATTTGGACAATTACTCTATGACTTTGGTCCCCAAATTACTTAGGATGCCAAATTAGAACTAAGGTCCCAAAATAAGAATTATGACCTAAAATAAGAACTTCGGACACCTAATTCGAACTTAGGACACTAAACCTAGAATATTAGACCGCAAATAAGAGCCATGGATCCCAAATAAGCACTCCGGACGTATTTGAACTTAAAATCTAGACCTTTGGACCGAAATCTGGGCTTTGGACCGCAAATTCAAAACTTTGGACACGAAATAAGAACACCGGACTCCAAATCTAGAACTTTGGACCCTAAAGTAGAACTTGGGTCCCAAAATCTGTAAGTTTTATCATTAAGTAAGAACTTAGGACCCAAAATCTAGAACCTTTGACACCCAATATACAACTTTGAAAAGCAAAAGAGAAACTAGGTCTGCAAAATATAAAAACTCTAGGCCATTAAACCAGAAGTTTTTATCCTAAATGTAGAATATTGTCTCGTAAATAAGAACTTTCAACTCCAAGTAAGGGCTTAAAACCGCTAATCTAGAACAAATGAAACCATGTCTAGGATTCTAGACCTCAAGTACGAACTTTACGGATATAGAACTTTGACCCCCCAAATCATGAACCTTGGACCTAAACTCTTGATATTTTGATGCCTAATAAGAACCAAGGACCCCAAATCTATAACTTCGGACCCCTAAAAAGATTTTAGGCTAACAAACTAGAACATTGGGCCAAAAATCTAGAACTTTGGATTCGTATTAAGAATTTTAGACTTTAAATCTAGATATGAAGCCCCGTATAAGAACTAGGGACCTAGAATGTAGAACAATGAACCCAAAACGTGAAACTATGATCACCTAATAACAACTTAGGACCGACAAACTAAAACTCCAAACTCCTAAACTAGAACTTGGACATTAAATTTGGAAATTCGTACGCCATTATATGCAAAATCTATTGATTGGACCCCGAATACTAACTTAAGACTAAAAATAAGAAGTAAAGCACCAAAACTACAACGTTGGACGTCTAGAAGAACATAAGACACTAAATCTAGAACTTAGATATCGAAATCAAAACTTAGGACCCTAAACCTATAAACTTGGACCACATCTAAGAGCTTAAGATTCTAAATAAGATCATTGGAAATATAACCTAAAACTTAAAATCTCAAACCTTAAAATTACGATCCCGATTTACAACCTTGGATCTCAGATCAAAATATGTAGCCTAAATAAGAACATAGGACTCCAAACCTTGAATTTTTATCCTAAATAACGGCTTAGAGCCCCAAATATGGAACTTTAACCCTAAAACATTAACTTTATACCCCAAATCTTGAACTTTGTATCGATAATACAAACTTAGAATCCCCATTCTAGAATATTTTATCCTAAATTGAAATTATATACACCAAATAAAAAGTTTTAACCGGTTATCTTGATCTTAAGACATCGAAATTGGAACGTTGGACGACAAAATATAAATTTGGACAATTACTCTATGACTTTGGTCCCCAAATTACTTAGGATGCCAAATTAGAACTAAGGTCCCAAAATAAGAATTATGACATAAAATAAGAACTTCGGACACCTAATTCGAACTTAGGACACTAAACCTAGAATATTAGACCGCAAATAAGAGCCATGGATCCCAAATAAGCACTCCGGACGTATTTGAACTTAAAATCTAGACCTTTGGACCGAAATCTGGGCTTTGGACCGCAAATTCAAAACTTTGGACACGAAATAAGAACACCGGACTCCAAATCTGGAACTTTGGACCCTAAAGTAGAACTTGGGTCCCAAAATCTGTAAGTTTTATCATTAAGTAAGAACTTAGGACCCAAAATCTAGAACCTTTGACACCCAATATACAACTTTGAAAAGCAAAAGAGAAACTAGGTCTGCAAAATATAAAAACTCTAGGCCATTAAACCATAAGTTTTTATCCTAAATGTAGAATATTGTCTCCTAAATAAGAACTTTCAACTCCAAGTAAGGGCTTAAAACCGCTAATCTAGAACAAATGAAACCATGTCTAGGATTCTAGACCTCAAGTACGAACTTTACGGATATAGAACTTTGACCCCCCAAATCATGAACCTTGGACCTAAACTCTTGATATTTTGATGCCTAATAAGAACCAAGGACCCCAAATCTATAACTTCGGACCCCTAAAAAGATTTTAGGCTAACAAACTAGAACATTGGGCCAAAAATCTAGAACTTTGGATTCGTATTAAGAATTTTAGACTTTAAATCTAGATATGAAGCCCCGTATAAGAACTAGGGACCTAGAATGTAGAAGAATGAACCCAAAACGTGAAACTATGATCACCTAATAACAACTTAGGACCGACAAACTAAAACTCCAAACTCCTAAACTAGAACTTGGACATTAAATTTGGAAATTCGTACGCCATTATATGCAAAATCAATTGATTGGACCCCGAATACTAACTTAAGACTAAAAATAAGAAGTAAAGCACCAAAACTACAACGTTGGACGTCTAGAAGAACATAAGACACTAAATCTAGAACTTAGATATCGAAATCAAAACTTAGGACCCTAAACCTATAAACTTGGACCACATCTAAGAGCTTAAGATTCTAAATAAGATCATTGGAAATATAACCTAAAACTTAAAATCTCAAACCTTAAAATTACGATCCCGATTTACAACCTTGGATCTCAGATCTAAATATGTAGCCTAAATAAGAACATAGGACTCCAAACCTTGAATTTTTATCCTAAATAACGGCTTAGAGCCCCAAATATGGAACTTTAACCCTAAAACATTAACTTTATACCCCAAATCTTGAACTTTGTATCGATAATACAAACTTAGAATCCCCATTCTAGAATATTTTATCCTAAATTGAAATTATATACTCCAAATAAAAAGTTTTAACCGATTATCTTGATCTTAAGACATCGAAATTGGAACGTTGGACGACAAAATATAAATTTGGACAATTACTCTATGACTTTGGTCCCCAAATTACTTAGGATGCCAAATTAGAACTAAGGTCCCAAAATAAGAATTATGACATAAAATAAGAACTTCGGACACCTAATTCGAACTTAGGACACTAAACCTAGAATATTAGACCGCAAATAAGAGCCATGGATCCCAAATAAGCACTCCGGACGTATTTGAACTTAAAATCTAGACCTTTGGACCGAAATCTGGGCTTTGGACCGCAAATTCAAAACTTTGGACACGAAATAAGAACACCGGACTCCAAATCTGGAACTTTGGACCCTAAAGTAGAACTTGGGTCCCAAAATCTGTAAGTTTTATCATTAAGTAAGAACTTAGGACCCAAAATCTAGAACCTTTGACACCCAATATACAACTTTGAAAAGCAAAAGAGAAACTAGGTCTGCAAAATATAAAAACTCTAGGCCATTAAACCAGAAGTTTTTATCCTAAATGTAGAATATTGTCTCGTAAATAAGAACTTTCAACTCCAAGTAAGGGCTTAAAACCGCTAATCTAGAACAAATGAAACCATTTCTAGGATTTTAGACCTCAAGTACGAACTTTACGGATATAGAACTTTGACCCCCCAAATCATGAACCTTGGACCTAAACTCTTGATATTTTGATGCCTAATAAGAACCAAGGACCCCAAATCTATAACTTCGAACCCCTAAAAAGATTTTAGGCTAACACACTAGAACATTGGGCCAAAAATCTAGAACTTTGGATTCGTATTAAGAATTTTAGACTTTAAATCTAGATATGAAGCCCCGTATAAGAACTAGGGACCTAGAATGTAGAACAATGAACCCAAAACGTGAAACTATGATCACCTAATAACAACTTAGGACCGACAAACTAAAACTCCAAACTCCTAAACTAGAACTTGGACATTAAATTTGGAAATTCGTACGCCATTATATGCAAAATCTATTGATTGGACCCCGAATACTAACTTAAGACTAAAAATAAGAAGTAAAGCACCAAAACTACAACGTTGGACGTCTAGAAGAACATAAGACACTAAATCTAGAACTTAGATTTCGAAATCAAAACTTAGGACCCTAAACCTATAAACTTGGACCACATCTAAGAGCTTAAGATTCTAAATAAGATCATTGGAAATATAACCTAAAACTTAAAATCTCAAACCTTAAAATTACGATCCCGATTTACAACCTTGGATCTCAGATCTAAATATGTAGTCTAAATAAGAACATAGGACTCCAAACCTTGAATTTTTATCCTAAATAACGGCTTAGAGCCCCAAATATGGAACTTTAACCCTAAAACATTAAATTTATACCCCAAATCTTGAACTTTGTATCGATAATACAAACTTAGAATCCCCATTCTAGAATATTTTATCCTAAATTGAAATTATATACTCCAAATAAAAAGTTTTAACCGATTATCTTGATCTTAAGACATCGAAATTGGAACGTTGGACGACAAAATATAAATTTGGACAATTACTCTATGACTTTGGTCCCCAAATTACTTTGGGTGCCAAATTAGAACCAAGGTCCCAAAATAAGAATTATGACATAAAATAAGAACTTCGGACACCTAATTCGAACTTAGGACACTAAACCTAGAATATTAGACCGCAAATAAGAGCCATGGATCCCAAATAAGCACTCCGGACGTATTTGAACTTAAAATCTAGACCTTTGGACCGAAATCTGGGCTTTGGACCGCAAATTCAAAACTTTGGACACGAAATAAGAACACCGGACTCCAAATCTAGAACGTTGGACCCTAAAGTAGAACTTGGGTCCCAAAATCTGTAAGTTTTATCATTAAGTAAGAACTTAGGACCCAAAATCTAGAACCTTTGACACCCAATATACAACTTTGAAAAGCAAAAGAGAAACTAGGTCTGCAAAATATAAAAACTCTAGGCCATTAAACCAGAAGTTTTTATCCTAAATGTAGAATATTGTCTCGTAAATAAGAACTTTCAACTCCAAGTAAGGGCTTAAAACCGCTAATCTAGAACAAATGAAACCATGTCTAGGATTTTAGACCTCAAGTACGAACTTTACGGATATAGAACTTTGACCCCCCAAATCATGAACCTTGGACCTAAACTCTTGATATTTTGATGCCTAATAAGAACCAAGGACCCCAAATCTATAACTTCGGACCCCTAAAAAGATTTTAGGCTAACAAACTAGAACATTGGGCCAAAAATCTAGAACTTTGGATTCGTATTAAGAATTTTAGACTTTAAATCTAGATATGAAGCCCCGTATAAGAACTAGGGACCTAGAATGTAGAAGAATGAACCCAAAACGTGAAACTATGATCACCTAATAACAACTTAGGACCGACAAACTAAAACTCCAAACTCCTAAACTAGAACTTGGACATTAAATTTGGAAATTCGTACGCCATTATATGCAAAATCTATTGATTGGACCCCGAATACTAACTTAAGACTAAAAATAAGAAGTAAAGCACCAAAACTACAACGTTGGACGTCTAGAAGAACATAAGACACTAAATCTAGAACTTAGATATCGAAATCAAAACTTAGGACCCTAAACCTATAAACTTGGACCACATCTAAGAGCTTAAGATTCTAAATAAGATCATTGGAAATATAACCTAAAACTTAAAATCTCAAACCTTAAAATTACGATCCCGATTTACAACCTTGGATCTCAGATCTAAATATGTAGCCTAAATAAGAACATAGGACTCCAAACCTTGAATTTTTATCCTAAATAACGGCTTAGAGCCCCAAATATGGAACTTTAACCCTAAAACATTAACTTTATACCCCAAATCTTGAACTTTGTATCGATAATACAAACTTAGAATCCCCATTCTAGAATATTTTATCCTAAATTGAAATTATATACTCCAAATAAAAAGTTTTAACCGATTATCTTGATCTTAAGACATCGAAATTGGAACGTTGGACGACAAAATATAAATTTGGACAATTACTCTATGACTTTGGTCCCCAAATTACTTAGGATGCCAAATTAGAACTAAGGTCCCAAAATAAGAATTATGACCTAAAATAAGAACTTCGGACACCTAATTCGAACTTAGGACACTAAACCTAGAATATTAGACCGCAAATAAGAGCCATGGATCCCAGATAAGCACTCCGGACGTATTTGAACTTAAAATCTAGACCTTTGGACCGAAATCTGGGCTTTGGACCGCAAATTCAAAACTTTGGACACGAAACAAGAACACCGGACTCCAAATCTAGAACTTTGGACCCTAAAGTAGAACTTGGGTCCCAAAATCTGTAAGTTTTATCATTAAGTAAGAACTTAGGACCCAAAATCTAGAACCTTTGACACCCAATATACAACTTTGAAAAGCAAAAGAGAAACTAGGTCTCCAAAATATAAAAACTCTAGGCCATTAAACTAGAAGTTTTTACCCTAAATCTAGAATATTGTCTTGTAAATAAGAACTTTCAACTCCAAGTAATGGCTTAAAATCGCTAATCTAGAACAAATGAAACCATGTCTAGGATTTTAGACCTCAAATACGAACTTTACGGATATATAAATTTGACCCCCAAATCATGAACCTTGGACCTAAACTCTTGATATTTTGATGCCTAATAAGAACAAAGGACCCCTGTTACCGGTCCGTCTCGGTCCGGTAGATCGACGACGGCCACGCTGGCGGCCGTCCTGAGCCCGGCGCTCGTCCGGGGCCGGCACTCGCCGTGGCCGGCTCTCCACGGCCGGCTCTCCAGGACCGGCGCTCCAGGACCGGCGCTCCAGGGTCGGCGCTCCATGGCCGGCGCTCCAAGGCCGGCCCTCCACGGCCGGCGCCCCAAGGCCGGCCCTCCACGGCCGGCGCCCCAAGGCCGGCCCTCCACGGCCGGCGCCCCAAGGCCGGCCCTCCACGGCCGGAGCCCCAAGGCCGGCCCTCCACGGCCGGCGCTCCAAGGCCGGCCCTCCAAGGCCGGCCCTCGGCCAAGGGGTTCCTCAAACACCTCTTGGCCGCCTATAAATATGAGGGTCTCTCCCTCGACCCAGGTAATCCGAATTTGAGTACTGAAATGCTGTCGAATTCATACCTCGCTCGTTTCTCTCAAGTCTCGACCTATAAACACTAAACCCTCTACAAACCACCTCAATCCTACTAATGTTGAGCGTCGGAGAGGTAAACAGAGGCAACCCCTCTGTTTCCCCTTTGTAGTTCACACCTTTCTGTTCACGTTTCAGGTGCTTGGACGAGATAGAGATCATCTACAGCTAAGGGACGGCTTGGGATACCAAGCCCGACACGCTCGAGTCGAGACGAGACCACTTGGTCCGGCCTTGGGTCTAACCGTCTACGACTCCTAAATCGTTGTCCGAAAAACTGCGACAACATTTTGGCGCTAGAAGGAGGGGATCTCTCGACCTTGACGACGCATTCCCTCTACCAGTTTTGTCCCTTTGTTCTCACGACTCTCGAGAGATGAGTCACATTCCCACTACCTCCGCGGGTACCCGAGCGACGAGCTCGAGGTACGGTCTTCGACGCCTCGCACATCGTCTTGAAGGGCAACCTCGCGATAGCGAGAGCCAGCCCCAAGACCCGATGATTGACCCCGAGGCCGTACTCCGAGAGGACACGGCCCGGCGGCTTGCGGAGCTCCTTGACCGCCCCGGCGTCGACGGTTCGCTCATAGCCGACCTCCTCGGCTATGACGTTGAAGATAAGTCCGCCAAAGACTACTCCGACTCCGAATATGTGGGGGAGTCGAGGACCAACGAGGCAACGCCTAGCCTCGCCCCTTCGCGGCCCGAGAGGCCCAACGACGCTTTGGCCGGGCCGTCCCACCTAGCGCGGCAGCAGGCACGGTCACATTCCTGGGGACTCGCCCCCTCGGTTTCAAGAGGTGGCCGGACACGGCCCCTCGCCGAGGAGAGAGCGACTCTGGTAGACGATGGGGCCGACAGCCGAAGCGCCCGCCGGACGGCCCGACCAAGGGTGACCTCACCTCGCCCCGCACCGAGTGCGGACCTTAGAGAGCGCTTGACGGCGCAGAGAAACTCCCGAGGGGAGGATCTCCGCCAAAGGCTAAACTCTCGAAGGGACACGCTCCCCGCCGCAACTCTCGGCCGGCCGTAGGCCAATGTCGTGGACCAAGCATCCAACGAACGCCAACCGGTGACTCCCGTGGCCCCGACGGTCGGCCCCGCTAACGGGCTCGACATGGTCACGATGATTCAAAGCCTCCAGAATCAAATCATCGAAATGAGGGAGTCGGGGAGGCAAAGGCCGTACGGAGGGATCGAGGAATCATACTCTCCCTTCGCCGCGCAAATCCTCGCGCAACCATGCGTGGGGAACTTCAAGTTATCGTCCATTCCCCCCTACGATGGACGTACGGACCCCCACTTCCACGTCCAACACTATGAGACGTGGATGACTATGCAGGGGCAGGCGGACGCCACCATCTGCCAAGCCTTCAGCCTGACCCTCACAGGCTCGGGGTTTGAATGGTTCCGAAGCTTGAGGCCGGGAAGCATCCCGTCTTTCCGGGCCTTGCGAGAGGCTTTCCTCGCCCGATTCGCCACCCTCGTGGCGCAAAAGAAGCCCAAGACCCACCTCCTCTCTATCCGACAAGTAAGAGACGAGACGTTGAGACAATACCTCGCTCGCTTCACCGAGGAGTCTCACAAGGTCGAAGGGTTCGACGACAGGGACGCCATCACGGCGATCACCGAGGGAGTGCGCACGAGCGACTTCCTCAAATCTATTGTTGGCCAAGTCCCGCGTGACATGGCGGAGCTGATGACAAGAGCCCGCACATACATGGGAGTCGAGGACTATCTCGATGGCCGAGATGGCCGAAAGTCAGGAGTACAGGGGAGTCGCCGCCGCGACGATCGAGATGAAGATCGTCCCGACCCCCGAAAGAGGAGGAATAAGGGAAGCCAGGCCCCTAACGGCCGTTCCCTCCCCGGGCCGAAGTCGTCGCATGTCGACAGCTTCCGGAGGTTCTCGCCATTCACTCCTCTGAACACTCCGCCGGAGCAAATCCTGCTAGCTCTGCACCGTGACAAGTTGGGGAGCCCGACCCCGCTCACGAAGGATCCCGCCAAGAGGGATCAAAGCAAGTACTGTGACTACCATCAAGATCACGGGCACCTGACATCCGAATGCTATCAACTCAAGCGTCAGATTGAGGCCCTGATTCAAGATGGGAAGCTGAAAGAGTACGTCCTGAGAACTATCGGGACGGCCGCGGCGCACGGAGGTCGCCCGCGGCAAGGGAAGAAAGGCCCGGCGACGGTGACTGTCACGGACCGCGCGACAAACGAAGAGCCGGAGAGCTCGCAACTTCACGTCGTGGGTGCAATCTTGGGCGGCCCGGAGTTCGGAGACTCGGCTACGCAAAGGAAGAAGTACGTGCGCGAAGTTTCCCAAGGGAAAATAGCGCACTACATCAACCACACGTACGAGGTCCCTCCTCCGGCCCCCTTCGAGTCCATGTTCTTCACCGGACAAGAAGCAACACGAGTTCTCCATCCACACAACGACGCGGGGTAACAACCTCGTCCGGAGAATCCTGATCGACAATGGGAGCTCCGCCGACATAATCTTCAAATCTGCGTTGGACAAGATGAAGCTATCCGGGGTAAGACCGACCCCGATCTCAACCCCGCTCTTCGGCTTCTCTGGGGAGAGGGTTATGACGGAGGGAACTATCGACCTCCCGGTTACCTTCGGTACGCCGGGGGGGCTCGAGGTTACCCACATCGTGTCGTTCCTGGTGGTGGACCAGCCCTCGGCTTACAACATCATCGTCGGCCGCCCGACTCTCAATCGGTTGAAGGCCATAACGTCCACGTACCACCTGATGATGAAGTTCCCGACCGATAAAGGGATCGCCGTGATGTTGGGAGACCAATCCATGGCGAGGATGTGCTACATCCAGGGCGTGGACGGAAAAGGGAAAGGGAAGGTGGTGAGCACCGTCTTCCAACTCGGAGACAAATTCCCATGCAAGTTAGAGGAAGGAGGCACCTTCGGAGAGCTAGACCAAAGGGACGAAGTCGAGCGTCGAAAGGTCGAGACACCGGACGACCTCGTTCCCGTCGTGTTGGACGACGCCAAACCTGACCAAGTAGTCAAGGTAGGCACCCAACTCCCGTTCTTAGACCCGAATCGAGCTCGCCGCTTTCCTCCGAGAGCACAAAGATGTCTTTGCGTGGACACACGCCGACATGCCGGGGATCGACCCCGAGATCATGGTTCATCGTCTCAACGACGACAAGAGGGTGGCCGAGCGCGTTCAACCGCGACGGGCGTTCAGTGGGGAGAGGTACCAAGCCAGTGGTGAAGAAGTTGACAAACTTCTCGCCGCCGACTTCATCAGGGAGGCGGAGCACCCAAAGTGGGTGTCCAACGTGGTGATGGTCAAGAAGCCAAACGGGAAGTGGCGGATCTGTATCGATTACAAAGATCTCAACAAAGCCTGCCCGAAAGACAGCTTCCCTCTCCCGAGGATCGAGCAGCTCGTGGACGCCACGGCGGGCCACGAGTTGCTGAGCTTCATGGACGCCTATTCAGGCTACAACCAGATTCGCATGCACGAGCCGGATCAGATCAAGACCACCTTTGTTACGAACCGCAGACTCTACTGTTACAAGGTCATGCCCTTTGGCCTCAAAAACGCGGGAGCGACGTATCAAAGGTTGGTGAACCGCATGTTCGCCAATCAAATTGGCAAGACTATGGAGGTCTACGTGGATGACATGCTTGTCAAAAGCCTCAAAGCCCGCGACCACGTTCGAGACCTTAGGGAAATGTTCACGATTCTGCGGCGCTACAAGATGAAGCTTAACCCCAACAAGTGCGCTTTCGGGGTCGAGTCTGGAAAGTTTCTGGGCTACATGGTGAGCCGCCGCGGGATCGAGGCCAATCCTGAGAAGATTAAGGCGATCTTAGAGATGAGGTCGCCACAAAAGGTCAAAGAAGTTCAAAGCTTGACGGGAAGGATCGCCGCCCTGACGCGATTTGTTTCCAAAGCCACTGACAGGTGCCAACCGTTCTTCAAGGCACTGAAGAAGACCGACGGGTTCGTGTGGACGGAGGAGTGCGAGGAAGCATTCCGCGATATGAAAGCCTATTTCACCTCCCCCCGTTCCTCGCAAAGCCGAAGAATGGCGAAACCTTGTTCCTCTACCTCGCGGTTTCCGATAGGGCCATGAGCGCGGTTCTCATACGCGAAGAAGACAAGGTGCAATGGCCGGTCTACTACGTCAGCAAGGCGCTCCTCGACGCCGAAACCCGATACCCCAAGATCGAGAGACTATCCCTCGCCCTCGTCATGAGCGCGAGAAAGCTCCGGCCCTACTTCCAGGCGCACCCCATCGTGGTCCGCTCGGGGCATCCCATCGAGAAGGCCCTTCAAAAAAGGACCTCCTCTCGAATGGAGATATGGTCCCAAGAGTTGGGCGAATACGGGGTCGAGTTCCAACCGAGAACCGCCATTAAGGGTCAGGCCCTCGCCGACTTCATCGCCGAGTTCACAAGCGCGCCCCCAACCAACGAGGGCGACGAGAGTAGTAAGACCACGGAAGACAAGGAGGACGACCATAGCAAGTCGTCAAAGAAGAGAACCAACGACCCGATGGGGCCAGTCTGGGACTTGCACGTGGATGGCGCGTCAAACGCCCGGGGGGCTGGCGCCGGCGTTGTGCTCACAAATCCCGATAGGGAAAAGCTGAGGTACGCCTTGCGGTTCGAGTTCAAGGCTTCCAACAACGAGGCAGAGTACGAGGCTCTGATTGTTGGTTGGAGCTAGCGAACAAGTTGGGCGCCCAAAACCTGCGCATCCATTGCGACTCGCAATTGATCGTGAATCAGGTTAAGGGCGACTACGCCGCAAAGGAGCCACACATGATCGCCTACTTGTCCAAGGCCCAAAAGAACTTGGAGGCCCTGTCATGGTTCGAGATCGTCCAGGTCCCTCGAGAGGCGAACGTTGACTCCGACGCCCTAGCTCGCCTCGCGTCTGGGATAGACGAGGAAGGCGAGGGCAGCGTCCCAATCGAAGTGTTGACCCGACCCTACGTGTCGAGAGGCGACGTAGGGGTCATTGACGAGACTCCGCCTCCCTCATGGATGACCCCGCTCGTGGAATTCCTTAAACGAGGAGTCGTCCCCGAGGATAAAGAAGAAGCTAGAAAGCTGAGAAGCCTAGCCCCAAAGTACACGATGAGGGAGGATAGTTTGTTCAAGAGAGGCTACTCCATGCCCCTTCTCCGTTGCCTGACCGAGGTGGAGGCGTGGAAAGCACTCCACGAGGTGCACGAGGGGGTGTGCGGTAACCACGCCGCCGGGCAATCTTTGGCATTGAAGCTGCTAAGACTTGGATATTTCTGGCCAACCTTGAAAAAGGACTCCCACGAGTGGGCCAAGAAGTGTGACAAGTGCCAAAGGTTCGCCCACATTCCGCGCCAAGCACCGGCCCCTTTGTGTCCGATTATCGTGCCGCGACCTTTTGCGAAGTGGGGAATCGACCTCATCGGCGAGCTACCTACGGCCCCGAGACAATACAAGCACGCGATCGTGGCTATCGATTACTTCACGAAGTGGGTAGAGGCTGAGCCGCTAGCAAAGATCACCGAGGCGAACACGACAAGCTTCATTTGGAGAAACATCATCTGCCGCTTCGGGATCCCTGCGTCAATTGTAACCGACAACGGAAAACAATTCGACAATGCGCGCCTCCGAGAAATGTGCGAACAGCTTGGCATTAGCAAGACTTTCTCCTCTCCCCGCCATCCCCAAGCCAACGGTCAGGTCGAGGCGGTGAATAAGACGATCAAGGAGAACCCGAAGAAGAAGCTGGAGGCAAGAAAGGGGGCTTGGGCTGACGAGCTCCCCATGGTCTTATGGGCATACCGCACCACCGCCCGAAACGCGACCGGCGAAACCCCTTTCGCTCTCGCGTTCGGCGTCGAGGCTGTGGTACCCGTCGAGATCAAGTTGCCAACCTTGCGCATCGAGGAGTACGACGAAGCCGCCAACGATGACGCGATCAGGCTCGAGCTAGACCTCATAGACGAAAGGAGGGCGGACGCACTTACCCGGCTTGCTGCGCTATAGAGGAAGGTTGAGAAGTACTACAACTCGAAGATCAAGCTGCGGAAGTTCGCCGACGGAAGCCTCGTCCTTCGAAGGGTGTTCCAAAACACCAAAGTGCAAGGTGCGGGAGTTCTAGGCCCCACCTGGGAAGGCCCGTACCGTGTGCGCCGAGCCATCCACAATGGCACATACGAGCTCGAAAACATGGAGGGACTCGTGTTCACACACCCGTGGAATGCGGAGCATCTCCGGCAATATTATCAATAAATGTTCATTCGTCCATTTTTACGCTTTGTTGTTCTCATGAAACTTTCGATTCTAGCAAAGTCAATTTACAATTTCAAGTTTGGCCAACGGCCTGGGATGTAATTTTTGAACCATTTCAATAATTTAATGAATTACATTTCACTTCAAAACATTGTTGTTGTCGCACGAAAATGAACAACTATTTAAAACCTCGGGCGGTTCGATCCAAGGCCGGACCAAGTGATCGCACCCGGGCCAAGAGTGTGAACTCGATAGTCTCGAGCTAGGGTTCTCTCCGATCAGCCCGCCTCTCGGGAGAGGTAGGGGGTGAGGAGGATGAGTGACCGTGCCTTGATTGTCGGCTGCCTACGTACCCGTGCGTGGGATCAGGTCAGAACGTAGTTCAAGCGTGTGTGACGCAGTATGAGGCGTGGAGCCTTGGTGAAGAGGCGTGCTCGACGAAGGAAACGGGGTGCGAGGAGTCCTCGGCAGCGTCTCAGAACTTCGGAGATCGCGTACGCGTCTAGCGTGTTAGACGCGCAAGGGTAGCTCTAGTTGAGAACCCTAGGGGCGTGCTTGAGCACCGGAGAACGTTCGGTCAAAGGGAGCGACGTCCGGGAAGTTCCCGTGAGTGCTTCGGGACCTTTGAGAACGAGGGAGAGAGAAGAGAACCTGCTTCAGGCCAAATGTGGCATCCAGAGAAGCAGAGAAATCGAGCGTGTCGATAAGAGATGAAGAGAATTATTGGATATTTTTTTGAATGGCTTTCCCCTCAATGAGAGTGGGTATTTATAGGTGTTTGGGAGCCTTAGAAGGTCCCTTTTTCGTCCATGTGGGACTAGGAATGCGTGTGGCATCAAGTGGAGGCGCACGGCGCGCGCGGCGCACAAAGGGCGGCGCACAACGCGCGGCGCGCGGCGCAGGGTGCCTTGACTGGCGCGGCGCGCTGCCTGGCCGGCGCGGCGCGCTGCTTGCTGCCCGGCTGGCCGGCGCAGCGCGTTGTGTGCGTAGTGGGCGGCTCGTCTTGCCGGGCTCTTGCGGGCCTTCGAATGCCATTCTTCCCACGTGAAATATGAAGCTTTCTACTTGATGAGAGTGACTCGATTCGAGGAGCAAGGCTCGGCCCGGCGAGAGCGACTAGCGACTTGATTCGAGGAGTGACTCGAGGATGACTCGAAGCTCGACTCGAAAATGATTCGAGGCTCGACTCGAGGAACAATTAAAGGCTCGACTCGAGGAACCATTCAAGGCTCGACTCGAGGAGCGAAGCTCGACTCGAGGAGATTGACTCAAGGCTCGACTCGAGGAGCGAAGCTCGACTCGAGGAGTCAGGAGTTTGGGCGAGGGCTTGAAGATTTGCCGCTCTTCAGGACCTCCGGCCTGACCATCGGCCCTTTGAGCGACGTGCCTTCTTGGCGTCTCGGGTTTTCCGAAAACGACCGACAACATTAGCCCCCCAAGTTCGTCGTTCGGGAGGCGTCCCAGCGATGAACTTTTTGTTCTTCTAGTTGGGTGTTTGAGGAAAATGTTTCCCGTGCCTTGTGGCCCCGAGGAAAGTTTTTTCCTCTTCTCTTTTTTCTTTCTCTTTTTTTTTTTTTTTTTTTTTTTTTTTTTTTTTTAGGGGGTGGCCGCGCGGCGCGCGGTCTGTGCTGCACGACCCGCGCGGCGCGCGGGCTTGACGCGCGGCGCGCCCCGTGCGCGGGGCTGGTTCGCTTCGCGCGGGAGAACTCCGACTTTTTGGAGTTTCTACTCCGATTTTGCTCCTTGTGGGAGTAGGATTTCGACTCCTACCCCCCTAGGAGTCTATAAATAGACCTCTCCCTTCCCTTTACTCCTCACTTTATTTTTTCTCTTTTCTTACGCTTGTTTTCTTTTTTTACGCTTGCATTATGGGTGTCCCTCCCCTTTTCTCAGCTGAGAGTCCCGAGATTGATTTCTCTCTCTTGTTTCAGGGTTCTGAACACGCAGAGGATGATCTCTTCGCGGGATTAAGGGAAGTTCCTCTGCACGTGGAAGAAAATCCAAGCGGAGTAGAGCAGTGGTTGGAGGAAGGCGAGCTGGGTGCGACCGTGCCCGCTGCTCAGCCTCTCGAAGAGTGCGCGCCAACTGGGCGCGGTACAGGCGGGGAGTTTGATCGTCCCGCGTCCGGGGAGCCTGCCCCTCGCCTCGTGATCAACTTGGTTGGCGGGGGGGTCCGTGACAAAGTTCGCCTCGACGTGCCGCAGTCCGACTTGGGCTTTCAAGGCGTGCCGGGAGATGTTACGGACGCGGATGCGGTGACTCCGCTAGAGTCGGTTCTCGACGAGATAGACTGCGTGGACGACTTTGGTCCCGAGTCTGAAGATCCCGGAGGTGAGTCAGAGACATGTCCGGGGGCCGAAGGCCTCGCATCGGAGTGTCCCGAGGTACCGTCGGCAGCTGCCACGGTCGTGTCGGAGGGCAGGGACCCTTCCGTGGAGCCAGGGGATTCTCAGCCTGAGACCCCTGACGCGGAGGCGTTGGTATCGGCGAGGTCGCTTGCTAGGACGGAGTGGTATCCCGAGGAGGGCCTTGCTGCTCCCGAGGACTTCGATTGTTCGGGGGTTGATGCTTCGAGCACGCTTACCTACCGGACATTCGTCGGTCTCCGGGAGGCTTTTGCCATTCCGTCATCCGTGGCGCTTCTCCGTCCTTTAAAAGACGACCGTCCTTTCCGGCCTCGTCGTGGTTTCGCCGCAGTTTCAGTTGCGAGTCTTAACTGCGGGTTGCGGCTGCCATTTCAACCCATCGTTCAGCAGCTTCTCGCCCGTCTGGGGGTGCACGCATGTCAGATGAGCCCGGCATTCTACCGCATAGTGGCGATGTGCCATATGGAGTGGCATTGCCAGACCGAGCGGGTGATGACCGTGAGTGATTTTCGCAATCTCATCGCGGTCTTCCCTGCGCCCGGGCAACCCAGTTTCTTTGTGGCCCGCGATCGACGGAATACTAAGCTGATCATCGATTCAGAGAAGTACAATCGACGACCGTGGGTGTGGGTCTCGGCGGAGGCTTTTGGTGACGCGCCGCTCCGGTTCGGCCCTTTGTCCGAGTTTCCTGCTAACGAGGGGGCCGACGATCTCGACTTTGTGAAGGAGATCCGGGGAATGTCGGAGGCTCGGAAAGCCGTTGAACGATTTCGTTCTCCTGAGCTGATGGCTTCCACTGGGTGGTTCCCGCCGTTTCCTCAACGGACCGAGGGTGCCCCGAGTGCCGCATCATCTCTCTCGAGCGGCGATCCTCAAGGTATGTTGGCGTTTCGTACTTTTGCTTTTGTTTTTAGCTCAAGGTTTTGACTTTGTCGCTTTTGCAGTCTCTTCGGCTAGGGCGAGGGCTCGGGCTCGTCTAGCGAAGGCTTCCCGGGACCCGAAGTCGTTGGCGGCGGTTCGTCGTCGGATTGCTGCGCGGGATGGTCGGGAGAAACTCGACACCGATCATCGGGCGGAGAGCGGTCCTCGCGCTTCTTTGAAGCGACCTTCCTCCTCGGCTTTGCCAGACGCGTCTTCGGACTCTAAGCGCGTGAATTCGATGGTCGACGTGGAGGCCGCGGAGGTTAGGGGGGAATGTTCCCTGGGCCTTGCTCAATCTTCGATGAAGATGTGGAAGAGCGTTGTGGCCAGCAGTGACGTAGAGTTTTTTCGTCACGACGTTTCCGATGCACAGAGAGTGAGTTTCCCTAGCCTCGCTTGCGATGAATCTGTCTTTTGCTAAACTGTATTTTTGCCTTCTCAGGTGCTTGCTCGAGCGACCCGGGGCGAGAAGATCCTTCACGACCTCATCAGGCGGATGAGTCGCGCCCAGGAGGAGCTTGCTCAAGCGAAGTCTCAGCTGGCCCACGCCGAGCGAGGTTCTCACTCAAAGGCGGAGTTTGCGAGTCTCCGCGAGCAGCTTCAAGAGGCTCGCGTGGAATTGGGAGTTACCCGCGGCAAATGCGACCGTGCTCAGGCGGCGGTGGCGAAGATGGCTGAGGAGCTAACGACGGAACGTCAAGCCCTTGAAGTGGCGACTCGGTCGACGGAGGTCTTCCGGAGCGAAGCGCGGGACCTTCGACGTCAGTTGGAATCGCGCACAGAAGAAGTTGGCATTCTTCAGGGCCAGCTTACATCGAGTGAGGCTGCCCGTGTTCGTGCGGAGCGTAAGCGCGATTCCTTGGCGGAGGAGGTGGTTCGGGTCACCGAGGAGAAAGCCGCGGCGGAGCAGCTTGCGTCCGACCTTCAGGACGACTTTGATGTCGGAGTCGAGGAGGCAAGGCATGCAGCGGCGGTGGAGTGTCGGGACGCCACAGCTGCCGAGAATGTTTCTCGGGGGTTCACCTTCGACTTCTTCGACTCGCTTTTCCCACCACTTGACGGGGCCGACCCTGTGGGCGACGATCCCGCCGAGTGACCGTTTTCTTTCTTTATTTTTCCTGCGCAAATGTTTTAGCGCGTGCTTTTTAGGTTTTTCCGTTCAGCGCACTTGTCTTAGCGCTTGCTTACTAGGATATTTCCCTTTAGCGCACTTGTCTTAGCGCATGCTTTCTAGGTTTTGAGGTAGTTGCCCCTTTCTTTTATGAGGAGTTATTCATTTATTTTTATGAATGTTTTCGCACATTTATCTTCTATGGCATGCATGGATGGTCACTTGTTTGTGTCAATGATTTTGTCCATCCTTTTATCTCAGCAGGATACTTTTTCAAACACGCCAGTCACTTGGATGGTTTGCGTTCTTAAGTATTTTCAACTGCGAGTCAGCCATGCTACGTAGGTGTGTTACGTGCGCCGGATTGTGCCACGTGGGCATCTCAAATCGTGCTATGTAGGCATCTTGGGTTGCGCCATGTAAGCGACTTACGTGCGCCATGTAGGCGTCTTAGGTTGCGCCATGTAGGCGTCTTACGGGCTGCGCCTTTACGCGACTTACGTGCGCCATGTAGGCGTCTTAGGTCGCGCCATGTAGGCGTCTTACGGGTTGCGCCTTTACGCGACTTACATGCGCCATGTAGGCGTCTTAGGTTGCGCCATGTAGGCGTCTTACGGGCTGCGCCTTTACGCGACTTACGTGCGCCATGTAGGCGTCTTAGGTTGCGCCATGTAGGCGTCTTACGGGCTGCGCCTTTACGCGACTTACGTGCGCCATGTAGGCGTCTTAGGTTGCGCCATGTAGGCGTCTTACGGGCTGCGCCTTTACGCGACTTACGTGCGCCATGTAGGCGTCTTAGGTTGCGCCATGTAGGCGTCTTACGGGCTGCGCCTTTACGCGACTTACGTGCGCCATGTAGGCGTCTTAGGTTGCGCCATGTAGGCGTCTTACGGGCTGCGCCTTTACGCGACTTACGTGCGCCGTGTAGGCGTCTTAGGTTGCGCCATGTAGGCGTCTTACGGGCTGCGCCTTTACGCGACTTACGTGCGCCGTGTAGGCGTCTTAGGTTGCGCCATGTAGGCGTCTTACGGGCTGCGCCTTTACGCGACTTACGTGCGCCATGTAGGCGTCTTAGGTTGCGCCATGTAGGCGTCTTACGGGCTGCGCCTTTACGCGACTTACGTGCGCCATGTAGGCGTCTTAGGTTGCGCCATGTAGGCGTCTTACGGGCTGCGCCTTTACGCGACTTACGTGCGCCATGTATGCGTCTTAGGTTGCGCCATGTAGGCGTCTTACGGGCTGCGCCTTTACGCGACTTACGTGCGCCATGTAGGCGTCTTAGGTTGCGCCATGTAGGCGTCTTACGGGCTGCGCCTTTACACGACTTACGTGCGCCATGTAGGCGTCTTAGGTTGCGCCATGTAGGCGTCTTACGGGCTGCGCCTTTACGCGACTTACGTGCGCCATGTAGGCGTATTAGGTTGCGCCATGTAGGCGTCTTACGGGCTGCGCCTTTACGCGACTTACGTGCGCCATGTAGGCGTCTTACGATTTTTTTTTTTGGTGGAGCGTGTTCTTTTGAGAGTTTCCTTACCATAGCTAGCCCCCCTAAGTTTTTTGGGTTATAAGTTAAATGTTGATAACCAGAAAACTTGCATAAAGCGAAATTGAAATGGAAAACTTGAGTTTTATTACTTTTGCGAAAAAAACTTGCGAGAAAATTTAAATCCTAAAACATTGGCTCGTAGGCCTTATTGAAAATGGAAATAAAAGCGATAAAAAAGCGGGGGACGCTAGCTACTGATAGTACTGCCTCAAGTGCTCCGCGTTCCACGGGTGGCGAATCGGAGTCCCGTCCGTGTGCTCGATGTAGTATGTCCCGTCGTGAATGACTTTGCGGACTCTGTAAGGGCCTTCCCAGTTTGGGCCTAGGACGCCGGCGCCTTGGACTTGTGTGTTTTGGAACACTCGTCTGAGGACAAGGCTTCCGACGGCAAAGGTTCGCCTTTTGATTTTGGAGTTGTAGTATCTTTCGACCTTGCGTTTCTGTGCGGCGAGGCGTCTGAATGCTTCCGCCCTCTTTTCGTCGATCAGGTCCAACTCGAGGCGCATGGCCTCGTTGTTGTTCGCTTCGTCGAACGTGTCGACTCGGAACGTGGGTATCTCGGTTTCAACTGGAACCACGGCCTCGACCCCATATGCAAGGGAGAATGGCGTCTCGCCGGTGGCGTTTCGCGCGGTTGTCCTATACGCCCATAGGACGAATGGTAATTCATCGGCCCAGGCGCCTTTCTTGTCTTCGAGCTTCTTTTTCAGGTTGCTCTTGATAGTCTTGTTGACTGCCTCGACTTGGCCGTTGGCCTGAGGATGTCGCGGCGAGGAGAAGGTCTTGCTGATCTTCAGTTGATTGCAGATATCTCTTACTCGCGCGTTGTCAAATTGTGCCCCGTTGTCGGTCACAATCGAGGCGGGGATACCGTGCCTGCATATGATGTTCTTCCAGATGAAGTTCGTCGTGTTTGCTTCAGTTATTCTGGCAAGCGGCTCGGCCTCTACCCACTTAGTGAAGTAGTCGATGGCGATAATGGCGTACTCGTATTGCCTTGGCGCTCTAGGGAGCTTGCCAATGATGTCCACGCCCCACTTAGCAAAGGGACGTGGGACAACGATGCTGCTTAATGGGGTCGGGGGCTGTCGCGGAATTTCCGCGAAGCGCTGGCATTTATCGCAACGCCTTGCCCATTCGCAAGCATCTCGCTTCATGGAAGGCCAGAAATAGCCTTGCTTAAGTGCTTTGAGCGCAAGGGAAGTTCCAGCGGCGTGGTTTCCGCAGATGCCCTCATGGATTTCGCGGAGGACCTTGGTCGACTCAACGCTATCGAGGCATCGGAGCAGCGGTGTCGAGTAACCGCGCTTATAGAGTGTGCCCTCACGGAGCGTGTATTTGGATGCTAAGGCCCTCAGTTTATCGGCTTCCTTGCGGTCTTCGGGGAGTTCCCCTCTTCGCAAAAACTCGATAATTGAGTCCATCCACGTGGGCTGAGATGCCACTTCTATGGTCCCGACTTCGTCTCGGGAGACGGACGGTCGTGGGAGAGATTCAATGGGCACAGTCCCCAATCCGTCTTCGTCGATGCCAGATCCGAGGCGAGCAAGCGCATCAGCCTCCGAATTTTGTTCTCTCGGGATTTGGTGAATCTCGAACCAAGAGAAGGCCTCGAGTTTGGAGTTCGTCTTAGCCAGGTATGCGACCATGTTGGGCTCCTTGGCGATGTAATCTCCCTTAACCTGGTTTACGATCAACTGCGAGTCGCAGTGTATTCGCAGGTTATGGGAGCCGAGCTTCTGTGCTAGCTCTATCCCTACAATGAGCGCTTCGTATTCAGCTTCATTGTTGGAGGCTTGGAAGCCGTAGTGGAGGGCATATCGCAGCTTTTCCCCATCGGGGTTAATTAGGATTATTCCGGCGCCAGCCCCCCGAGCATTAGATGCTCCGTCTACGTATAACTCCCAGATGGGACCCGTTGGGTCTACCTTCCTTTTCCGAGTTAGCTCGTTATCGTTTAAGTCAGTTTCCGCTCTTCCCATATCGGGAGCGTAGGAGAATTCTGCCACGAAGTCGGCTAAGGCCTGCCCCTTTATAGCCGTTCTTGGGTGGAACTCAATCCCGTACTCGCTCAATTTTTGGGACCAGATCGCCATGCGAGTCGACGTTCCCTTTTGAAGAGCTTTACCGATTGGATGCTCAGTTCGCACCGCAATTGGGTGAGCTTGGAAGTACGGTCGTAGCTTCTTAGCTGCCGTTACGAGAGCCAGAGAAAGTTTCTCAATCTCGGTATAGCGTGTTTCCGCGTCGAGTAAGGCCTTGCTTACGTAGTAGATTGGCCATTGGACCTTGTTCTCTTCGCGGACAAGGACGGCGCTTACAGCTCTTTCAGAGACGGCGAGATACACGTACAGTGTCTCGCCCTCTTTTGGTTTAGAGAGGAATGGTGGGGACCCAAAGTAAGCCTTCATTTCTTGGAAGGCACTTTCGCATTCGTCCGTCCACTCAAAGCCGTCCGTCTTCTTCAGAGCTTTGAAGAACGGTTGACACTTGTCGGTGGCTTTAGACACGAAGCGTGTCAGAGCGGCAATCCGACCGGTCAGGCTTTGCACTTCTTTGACTCGTCTTGGCGACTTCATTTCAAGGAGTGCCTTGATTTTTTCCGGGTTCGCTTCTATGCCTCGTCGGCTGACGATATAACCGAGGAACTTTCCGGATTCAACCTCGAATACGCATTTGTTGGGGTTGAGCTTCATTTTATATCGGCGGAGGATTGTGAACATCTCCCTAAGGTCGCGTACGTGATTAGTTGCCAGTAGGCTTTTAACGAGCATGTCGTCCACGTACACTTCCATCGTCTTGCCGATTTGATCGGCGAAGATCCGATTTACCAAGCGTTGGTATGTCGCTCCCGCGTTCTTGAGGCCGAAAGGCATGACCTTGTAACAGTAGAGACCTCGATCAGTGACAAAGGTTGTCTTAATTTGATCGGGCTCGTGCATTCGAATTTGGTTGTAGCCTGAATAGGCGTCCATGAAGCTTAGGAGTTCATGGCCGGCCGTGGCGTCCACCAGTTGTTCGATGCGCGGGAGTGGAAAGCAATCCTTAGGGCAGGCTTTGTTAAGATCTTTGTAGTCTATACAAATTCGCCACTTCCCGTTGGGCTTTTTTACCATTACCACGTTGGCGACCCACTTGGGGTACTTAGCCTCTCGAATGAAGTTTGCGGTGAGGAGTTTCTCGACCTCTTCATTTATGGCCAGGTATCGTTCTGGGTTGAACGTTCGTCTAGCCTGCACTTTTTCGGCGACCTTTGGGTCATCGTTCAGTCGGTGCACTATTACCTCGGGATCGATTCCGGGCATGTCCGCATGAGTCCATGCAAAAACATCCTTGAACTCCCTAAGGAAGGCGGTAAGCTGAGTTTTGATGGCGAGTGGAAGTCGGGTGCCGATTTTACAACTTGATCAGGCTTCGACTCGTCCAGGACGATCGGCACAAGATCATCGGAGGTTTCCACTTTAAGTCTTTCGATTTCATCACGGGGGTCAAGTTCTCCGAACTTCCTTGCATCCCTTAGGTTGCATGGGTAATCGTCTTCCAGTTGGAAGATTGTGTTGACCGCTTTTCCCGCGGACTTGCCATCAACTCCTTGCACGTAGCATATTCGGGCTTGGGATTGGTCTCCAGCCATGATGCCAATTCCCCCTTCGGTAGGGAACTTCACCAGTAGGTGATACGTGGAAGTGATCGCCCTTAGCCGGTTCAACGTGGGTCGCCCGATGATTAAGTTGTAGGGCGACTCTTGATCGACCACTAGGAATGGGACCATGTGAACGGCTTCGATTCCTCCAGGGGTCCCAAAGGTGACCGGCAGGTCGATGATGCCCTCGGTCATAACCTTTTCCCCAGTGAACCCAAACAATGGCGTTTGGGTCGGAGTCGGGCGCAGCCCCCCGAGCTTCATGCGCTCTAGGGTGGACTTGAAAATTATGTCGGCAGCGCTGCCGTTATCGATGAGAACCCTTTTCACCAAGTTATTGGCCACTTGGGCTTTGAGCACGATCGCGTCATTGTGCGGATGCACAACTCGCTTGGCCTCTTCATTGGTGAAATACATCGTCTCGTGAGGCACGGACGGAGGTTCTTCATATGTGAAGTTGACGTGCATAGCAGCGTCTTCCTGAGACACGGCCCTAAGGAATTTCTTCCGTTGACGGGCCGAGTCCCCATCTTGTGGACCTCCCAGTATGGTGGTTACCACGTGCAGTTGTGGGTTGGCGTTGGCAGTAGCCGGGGTTTGGTTGGCAGAGGCGGCTGCTCCTCCTCCTTGACCAGACTGCTGTCTGTTCGCGGTGGGGCTCGCAGCGCCAATCATGCGCAACACGAACTCCTTCAGCTCGCCCCGTTGGATCAGAGCCTCGATTTGCCTTTTGAGGTTGTAGCATTCCGAGGTCAAATGACCATATTCCCGATGGAATTCACAATACCTGGACCGATCGCGAGTTGCGGGATCCTTCCCGATGGAATTAACGAGCATGTCGTCCACGTACACTTCCATCGTCTTGCCGATTTGATCGGCGAAGATCCGATTTACCAAGCGTTGGTATGTCGCTCCCGCGTTCTTGAGGCCGAAAGGCATGACCTTGTAACAGTAGAGACCTCGATCAGTGACAAAGGTTGTCTTAATTTGATCGGGCTCGTGCATTCGAATTTGGTTGTAGCCTGAATAGGCGTCCATGAAGCTTAGGAGTTCATGGCCGGCCGTGGCGTCCACCAGTTGTTCGATGCGCGGGAGTGGAAAGCAATCCTTAGGGCTGGCTTTGTTAAGATCTTTGTAGTCTATACAAATTCGCCACTTCCCGTTGGGCTTTTTTACCATTACCACGTTGGCGACCCACTTGGGGTACTTAGCCTCTCGAATGAAGTTTGCGGTGAGGAGTTTCTCGACCTCTTCATTTATGGCCAGGTATCGTTCTGGGTTGAACGTTCGTCTATCCTGCACTTTTTCGGCGACCTTTGGGTCATCGTTCAGTCGGTGCACTATTACCTCGGGATCGATTCCGGGCATGTCCGCATGAGTCCATGCAAAAACATCCTTGAACTCCCTAAGGAAGGCGGTAAGCTGAGTTTTGATGGCGAGTGGAAGTCGGGTGCCGATTTTACAACTTGATCAGGCTTCGACTCGTCCAGGACGATCGGCACAAGATCATCGGAGGTTTCCACTTTAAGTCTTTCGATTTCATCACGGGGGTCAAGTTCTCCGAACTTCCTTGCATCCCTTAGGTTGCATGGGTAATCGTCTTCCAGTTGGAAGATTGTGTTGACCGCTTTTCCCGCGGACTTGCCATCAACTCCTTGCACGTAGCATATTCGGGCTTGGGATTGGTCTCCAGCCATGATGCCAATTCCCCCTTCGGTAGGGAACTTCACCAGTAGGTGATACGTGGAAGTGATCGCCCTTAGCCGGTTCAACGTGGGTCGCCCGATGATTAAGTTGTAGGGCGACTCTTGATCGACCACTAGGAATGGGACCATGTGAACGGCTTCGATTCCTCCAGGGGTCCCAAAGGTGACCGGCAGGTCGATGATGCCCTCGGTCATAACCTTTTCCCCAGTGAACCCAAACAATGGCGTTTGGGTCGGAGTCGGGCGCAGCCCCCCGAGCTTCATGCGCTCTAGGGTGGACTTGAAAATTATGTCGGCAGCGCTGCCGTTATCGATGAGAACCCTTTTCACCAAGTTATTGGCCACTTGGGCTTTGAGCACGATCGCGTCATTGTGCGGATGCACAACTCGCTTGGCCTCTTCATTGGTGAAATACATCGTCTCGTGAGGCACGGACGGAGGTTCTTCATATGTGAAGTTGACGTGCATAGCAGCGTCTTCCTGAGACACGGCCCTAAGGAATTTCTTCCGTTGACGGGCCGAGTCCCCATCTTGTGGACCTCCCAGTATGGTGGTTACCACGTGCAGTTGTGGGTTGGCGTTGGCAGTAGCCGGGGTTTGGTTGGCAGAGGCGGCTGCTCCTCCTCCTTGACCAGACTGCTGTCTGTTCGCGGTGGGGCTCGCAGCGCCAATCATGCGCAACACGAACTCCTTCAGCTCGCCCCGTTGGATCAGAGCCTCGATTTGCCTTTTGAGGTTGTAGCATTCCGAGGTCAAATGACCATATTCCCGATGGAATTCACAATACCTGGACCGATCGCGAGTTGCGGGATCCTTCCCGATGGAATTAACGAGCATGTCGTCCACGTACACTTCCATCGTCTTGCCGATTTGATCGGCGAAGATCCGATTTACCAAGCGTTGGTATGTCGCTCCCGCGTTCTTGAGGCCGAAAGGCATGACCTTGTAACAGTAGAGACCTCGATCAGTGACAAAGGTTGTCTTAATTTGATCGGGCTCGTGCATTCGAATTTGGTTGTAGCCTGAATAGGCGTCCATGAAGCTTAGGAGTTCATGGCCGGCCGTGGCGTCCACCAGTTGTTCGATGCGCGGGAGTGGAAAGCAATCCTTAGGGCTGGCTTTGTTAAGATCTTTGTAGTCTATACAAATTCGCCACTTCCCGTTGGGCTTTTTTACCATTACCACGTTGGCGACCCACTTGGGGTACTTAGCCTCTCGAATGAAGTTTGCGGTGAGGAGTTTCTCGACCTCTTCATTTATGGCCAGGTATCGTTCTGGGTTGAACGTTCGTCTAGCCTGCACTTTTTCGGCGACCTTTGGGTCATCGTTCAGTCGGTGCACTATTACCTCGGGATCGATTCCGGGCATGTCCGCATGAGTCCATGCAAAAACATCCTTGAACTCCCTAAGGAAGGCGGTAAGCTGAGTTTTGATGGCGAGTGGAAGTCGGGTGCCGATTTTACAACTTGATCAGGCTTCGACTCGTCCAGGACGATCGGCACAAGATCATCGGAGGTTTCCACTTTAAGTCTTTCGATTTCATCACGGGGGTCAAGTTCTCCGAACTTCCTTGCATCCCTTAGGTTGCATGGGTAATCGTCTTCCAGTTGGAAGATTGTGTTGACCGCTTTTCCCGCGGACTTGCCATCAACTCCTTGCACGTAGCATATTCGGGCTTGGGATTGGTCTCCAGCCATGATGCCAATTCCCCCTTCGGTAGGGAACTTCACCAGTAGGTGATACGTGGAAGTGATCGCCCTTAGCCGGTTCAACGTGGGTCGCCCGATGATTAAGTTGTAGGGCGACTCTTGATCGACCACTAGGAATGGGACCATGTGAACGGCTTCGATTCCTCCAGGGGTCCCAAAGGTGACCGGCAGGTCGATGATGCCCTCGGTCATAACCTTTTCCCCAGTGAACCCAAACAATGGCGTTTGGGTCGGAGTCGGGCGCAGCCCCCCGAGCTTCATGCGCTCTAGGGTGGACTTGAAAATTATGTCGGCAGCGCTGCCGTTATCGATGAGAACCCTTTTCACCAAGTTATTGGCCACTTGGGCTTTGAGCACGATCGCGTCATTGTGCGGATGCACAACTCGCTTGGCCTCTTCATTGGTGAAATACATCGTCTCGTGAGGCACGGACGGAGGTTCTTCATATGTGAAGTTGACGTGCATAGCAGCGTCTTCCTGAGACACGGCCCTAAGGAATTTCTTCCGTTGACGGGCCGAGTCCCCATCTTGTGGACCTCCCAGTATGGTGGTTACCACGTGCAGTTGTGGGTTGGCGTTGGCAGTAGCCGGGGTTTGGTTGGCAGAGGCGGCTGCTCCTCCTCCTTGACCAGACTGCTGTCTGTTCGCGGTGGGGCTCGCAGCGCCAATCATGCGCAACACGAACTCCTTCAGCTCGCCCCGTTGGATCAGAGCCTCGATTTGCCTTTTGAGGTTGTAGCATTCCGAGGTCAAATGACCATATTCCCGATGGAATTCACAATACCTGGACCGATCGCGAGTTGCGGGATCCTTCCCGATGGAATTAACGAGCATGTCGTCCACGTACACTTCCATCGTCTTGCCGATTTGATCGGCGAAGATCCGATTTACCAAGCGTTGGTATGTCGCTCCCGCGTTCTTGAGGCCGAAAGGCATGACCTTGTAACAGTAGAGACCTCGATCAGTGACAAAGGTTGTCTTAATTTGATCGGGCTCGTGCATTCGAATTTGGTTGTAGCCTGAATAGGCGTCCATGAAGCTTAGGAGTTCATGGCCGGCCGTGGCGTCCACCAGTTGTTCGATGCGCGGGAGTGGAAAGCAATCCTTAGGGCTGGCTTTGTTAAGATCTTTGTAGTCTATACAAATTCGCCACTTCCCGTTGGGCTTTTTTACCATTACCACGTTGGCGACCCACTTGGGGTACTTAGCCTCTCGAATGAAGTTTGCGGTGAGGAGTTTCTCGACCTCTTCATTTATGGCCAGGTATCGTTCTGGGTTGAACGTTCGTCTAGCCTGCACTTTTTCGGCGACCTTTGGGTCATCGTTCAGTCGGTGCACTATTACCTCGGGATCGATTCCGGGCATGTCCGCATGAGTCCATGCAAAAACATCCTTGAACTCCCTAAGGAAGGCGGTAAGCTGAGTTTTGATGGCGAGTGGAAGTCGGGTGCCGATTTTACAACTTGATCAGGCTTCGACTCGTCCAGGACGATCGGCACAAGATCATCGGAGGTTTCCACTTTAAGTCTTTCGATTTCATCACGGGGGTCAAGTTCTCCGAACTTCCTTGCATCCCTTAGGTTGCATGGGTAATCGTCTTCCAGTTGGAAGATTGTGTTGACCGCTTTTCCCGCGGACTTGCCATCAACTCCTTGCACGTAGCATATTCGGGCTTGGGATTGGTCTCCAGCCATGATGCCAATTCCCCCTTCGGTAGGGAACTTCACCAGTAGGTGATACGTGGAAGTGATCGCCCTTAGCCGGTTCAACGTGGGTCGCCCGATGATTAAGTTGTAGGGCGACTCTTGATCGACCACTAGGAATGGGACCATGTGAACGGCTTCGATTCCTCCAGGGGTCCCAAAGGTGACCGGCAGGTCGATGATGCCCTCGGTCATAACCTTTTCCCCAGTGAACCCAAACAATGGCGTTTGGGTCGGAGTCGGGCGCAGCCCCCCGAGCTTCATGCGCTCTAGGGTGGACTTGAAAATTATGTCGGCAGCGCTGCCGTTATCGATGAGAACCCTTTTCACCAAGTTATTGGCCACTTGGGCTTTGAGCACGATCGCGTCATTGTGCGGATGCACAACTCGCTTGGCCTCTTCATTGGTGAAATACATCGTCTCGTGAGGCACGGACGGAGGTTCTTCATATGTGAAGTTGACGTGCATAGCAGCGTCTTCCTGAGACACGGCCCTAAGGAATTTCTTCCGTTGACGGGCCGAGTCCCCATCTTGTGGACCTCCCAGTATGGTGGTTACCACGTGCAGTTGTGGGTTGGCGTTGGCAGTAGCCGGGGTTTGGTTGGCAGAGGCGGCTGCTCCTCCTCCTTGACCAGACTGCTGTCTGTTCGCGGTGGGGCTCGCAGCGCCAATCATGCGCAACACGAACTCCTTCAGCTCGCCCCGTTGGATCAGAGCCTCGATTTGCCTTTTGAGGTTGTAGCATTCCGAGGTCAAATGACCATATTCCCGATGGAATTCACAATACCTGGACCGATCGCGAGTTGCGGGATCCTTCTTCATTGGAGCCGGGGGCGTGAACTTGTCACGTGCCAGAGCCAAGATCCTTTCCGGCGCCGTGTTCAGCGGCGTGAACGACGAGTACCCTTTGAAGTTTTCCGCAAGTCACGGTTTCTGAGGTACAGGGGGTTGGTTGCTAGAAACCTGGTTCCCCTTGTTTCGCCTCTTACGAGGTTCGTTCTGCTCGCGGATAGGTTCTTCTCGACGGCGAGAGCTTTGATTAGTGCTCTTGCGGCCGTCGAGGTAGTCTTCGACTCCCATGAAGGTCTTAGCTCGAGTCATTAACTCGGCCATGGTGGAAGGGACACGGCCGACGACAGACTTGAGGAAGTCACTCGTGCGCAAGCCTTCTATGATAGCGGCAATCGCGTCACTGTCGTCAAAGCGGTCGACCTTGTTTGACTCTTCTGTGAATCGGGCGAGGTATCGTCTAAGAGACTCGCCACTCTCTTGCCTGATTGACCACAGGTACATCTTGGTCTTCTTTTGGACCATAGACGTAGCGAACCGTGCCAGGAACATGTCCTTCAGGTCTTTGAACGAGTGGATGCTTCCTGGTCTTAAGTTTTTGAACCACTCAAAGCCGGGTCCGGCGAGGGTCAAACTAAAGGCTTGGCACATGGCACCAGGAGAAACACCCTGCATTGTCATCCAGGTTTCATAGTGCTGGATGTGGTAAGCAGGATCTGCTTTCCCATCATAGGGAGCGAGGTTCGGGAGCTTGAAATTCCCCGTACATCAGCCAATATCTGAGTAGTGAAAGGCGATGAGTTCTCCTCAACGACTCCGTAGGCACTCCCACCTATTCCGTATTCTCGGAGATCTCGTACCTCATTTCGAAGGTTGTGGATCATAGTGACCACATCGAGACCGGTCGTTGGAGTAACCCCTTGATCGGGAGGAGTCACCTGCAGCCTCTCGTTAGACCCCTGTCCTGCGCGGCGGTTCCCGTTAGTTAGGGCTGCCAGCGGGATGTTGGGTCTAGAGCTGAGTCGCTCTCTCAGATCATTGCCACGCCCAATGCGTTGAGCAGTGAGGTGGTCCCTAAGATCAGGGCTGGCCGTATGGAGGCGCCGGCTCTGCTTGCGGCGTTGTGCTCTCCGCGCGCCCTGACTTTCCGCAACATTCTCCCTCGGACCTAGTCGGTCGAGGGCTGAACGTCGGGAATTCCCCTCTTGAGAAGCTACCGGCGCATCGCCTGTTCGGGGTAAGGGATTCGACGGACCGGCTTCAATCACGGCGGGGAGTCCCCCGTCCTTCGTGAGAGAAGTCTCGACATCCTCCGAGTCACCAGTATCCTCATAATCAGGGTCGCGGCTTTCCTCGTTGAGGTTCTCAGGATCCCCGTTGGGGATCGTCGTGTCACGCATAGGTTGCTTCGCAGCCAGTTGGCGGTGATACCTTGCGTTCCTCGCCTTCAGTCGGCGGATACTCTCCTCCAACTCCGTGATGCGGTTGTCCCTGCTATCAGGAGATGGAGATGGCGAGCGGGTCGAGCTCTCTTCGTGGAGCGACTCTTCGTCACCATGCGCTCGGGAGCGCAAGAAGTATTTCTTGGTCTTAGCGACGTTTTCGGGGTTGTTTGCGCCCTCAGAACGTACGGGTGGTTGGCTACTCATCGTTTCTCAAGTTCGAGGAGGTTGAGTTCGCAGAAGAAAAGAAGAAGATGAATAGAAGGGATTTCGGGCTGAATAAGTCGGGAAGTCCCCTCCTTCTAGCGCCAAAATGTTGTCGCACGAAAATGAACAACTATTTAAAACCTCGGGCGGTTCGATCCAAGGCCGGACCAAGTGATCGCACCCGGGCCAAGAGTGTGAACTCGATAGTCTCGAGCTAGGGTTCTCTCCGATCAGCCCGCCTCTCGGGAGAGGTAGGGGGTGAGGAGGATGAGTGACCGTGCCTTGGTTGTCGGCTGCCTACGTACCCGTGCGTGGGATCAGGTCAAAACGTAGTTCAAGCGTGTGTGACGCAGTATGAGGCGTGGAGCCTTGGTGAAGAGGCGTGCTCGACGAAGGAAACGGGGCGCGAGGAGTCCTCGGCAGCGTCTCAGAACTTCGGAGATCGCGTACGCGTCTAGCGTGTTAGACGCGCAAGGGTAGCTCTAGTTGAGAACCCTAGGGGCGTGCTTGAGCACCGGAGAACGTTCGGTCAAAGGGAGCGACGTCCGGGAAGTTCCCGTGAGTGCTTCGGGACCTTTGAGAACGAGGGAGAGAGAAGAGAACCTGCTTCAGGCCAAATGTGGCATCCAGAGAAGCAGAGAAATCGAGCGTGTCGATAAGAGATGAAGAGAATTATTGGATATTTTTTTTGAATGGCTTTCCCCTCAATGAGAGAGGGTATTTATAGGTGTTTGGGAGCCTTAGAAGGTCCCTTTTTCGTCCATGTGGGACTAGGAATGCGTGTGGCATCAAGTGGAGGCGCACGGCGCGCGCGGCGCACAAAGGGCGGCGCACAACGCGCGGCGCGCGGCGCGCGGCGCAGGGGGCGCGGCGCGCGGGTCACCGGGCGCAGCGTGGGACGCGCGGCGCAGGACGCGCGGCGCAGGGTGTCTTGACTGGCGCGGCGCGCTGCTTGCTGCCCGGCTGGCCGGCGCAACGCGTTGTGTGCGTAGTGGGCGGCTCGTCTTGCCGGGCTCTTGCGGGCCTTCGAATGCCATTCTTCCCACGTGAAATATGAAGCTTTCTACTTGATGAGAGTGACTCGATTCGAGGAGCAAGGCTCGGCCCGGCGAGAGCGACTAGCGACTTGATTCGAGGAGTGACTCGAGGATGACTCGAAGCTCGACTCGAAAATGATTCGAGGCTCGACTCGAGGAACAATTAAAGGCTCGACTCGAGGAACCATTCAAGGCTCGACTCGAGGAGCGAAGCTCGACTCGAGGAGATTGACTCAAGGCTCGACTCGAGGAGCGAAGCTCGACTCGAGGAGTCAGGAGTTTGGGCGAGGGCTTGAAGATTTGCCGCTCTTCAGGACCTCCGGCCTGACCATCGGCCCTTTGAGCGACGTGCCTTCTTGGCGTCTCGGGTTTTCCGAAAACGACCGACAACACCTGCGAGACAGTGCATCTGCCACAACATTCTCCTTACCTTGCTTATATTTGATCACATATGGAAATGTTTCAATGAACTCCACCCATTTCGCATGTCGTCTATTGAGTTTGTGTTGGCCCTTCAAATGCTTCAACGACTCATGATACGTATGTATCATAAATTCTTTAGGCCAAAGATAGTGCTGCCAATTTTCCAAAGTCCTCACCAATGCATATAATTCCTTATCATAAGTAGGATAGTTTAGGGCTGCCCCACTCAACTTTTCACTAAAATACGCAATTGGTCTTCCTTCTTGCATCAAAACTCCACCAATTCCTAACCTGCAGCATCACACTCAATTTCAAACGTTTTAGTGAAGTTAGGCAAAATAAGCAAAGGAGCATTAGTTAATTTTTTCTTGATCAGTCTGAATGCCTTTTCTTGGTCAGCTCCCCATTTAAATGGGATGTTCTTCTTGATGACTTCGGTTAGCGGCGCTGCAAGGCTACTAAAGTCTCGAACAAATCGTCGATAAAAACTAGCCAAACCTTGAAAACTTCTTACATGACTTACCGAAGTAGGCGTTGGCCAATCGCGAATTGCCTTCACCTTTTCCTCATTAACTTCAATCCCTTTAGCACTTACAACAAAACCAAGAAACATAAGCCCAAATCTTGAACTTTGTATCGATAATGCAAACTTAGAATCCTCATTCTAGAATATTTTACCTTAAATTGAAATTTAATACTCCAAATAAAAATTGTAAACCGATTATCTTGATCTTTAGACATCGAAGTTGGAACTTTGGACGATAAAGTATTAATTTCGACACGTACCCTATGACTTTGGTCCCCATAGTACTTAGGATCCAAAAATAAGAATTATGACCTAAAATAAGAACATTGGACACCTAATCCAATTTATGACACTAAACCTAGAATACTAGACCGCAAAAAAGAGCCATGGATCCCAAAGAAACCTCTAGACCCCATTTTAGGGTTTAAGGTTGAGGGTTGAGGGTTGATGGTTTAGGGTTGAGGTTTGAGGTTTGAGGTTTTAGGGTTGATGGTTTAGGGTTGAGGGTTGAGGGTTGAGGGTTGAGGGGTTGAGGGTTGAGGGGTTGAGGGTTGAGGGTTGAGGGTTGAGGGTTGAAGCTATTGATAAGTCTAGAACTCGAAGAACGCCACAAAGTTATTTGCCTTGATAAGTTCAACGATTTAGAACCTAAGAAATTAGAGAGTATTTTCTCACAAAAGTGTTTTCAGAAATGTTCATTCATAATCTATCCATTACAAAATAGATGCTCATGATTTATAGATTCATCAAGAGACTTTTCATAATCCAAAACTGAATATTAATGCATAAATTAAATCTACTTAAACACAATAATAAAAGCTATAATTAAATTAATCGAGAAGAACACAAAACGTCATTTTGAAAGCCTAAACGTCAGAATTCGGCTTAAATCCCGAGACCCCACAATTGTGGGTCTTGTTTACTAGGTGGATTCCACTCAGAAAACACTACTTTTTTGTCTGTTTCGGTGATCTCAACATTCTTGAAACTATAGCCCAGTTTGCCCTGCATCAGATCCTCTCTCTCTCTCTCTCTCTCTCTTCAATTTCGTTTTATTGTTTTGGCACATAGGTCCTCATTTGACCTAGAGTTTAGCTCTGCGACTTCAAGACTCGTTCTTAAGTCGTAGTGTTTAAAAGTGCCCACTCATTGATTCCTTTTATTTCGAGTGATTTAGTGATAGAAACTATCGTGGTTGCTCGAGTTGCCGAGGAAAGAAAGAGAGACGTGCTGCGAGGGAGACGAGCGTTGCAACTTTCCAAAAGCTTCTCAAAGTTCAAGCTTCAAGAAAGGTTAGTAAACTTCTATGCTCATAATAGTTTTTATTTACATGTGCTTGCTCTTTGTCTAGGTTAGTAAAAACCGTTTTTACTTGAAAAGAAAATTTTTAAAATTCCACCGCTTAATGAAGCGTTAAACTTTTTCTTAAACCCTAGATCAATTCCAACACTCAAATCCAAGCAACTTAGAATCTAGAGTAGAGAGTAGAACGTACCTGCGAGACAATGCATCTGCCACAACATTCTCCTTACCTTGCTTATATTTGATCACATATGGAAATGTTTCAATGAACTCCACCCATTTCGCATGTCGTCTATTGAGTTTGTGTTGGCCCTTCAAATGCTTCAACGACTCATGATACGTATGTATCATAAATTCTTTAGGCCAAAGATAGTGCTGCCAATTTTCCAAAGTCCTCACCAATGCATATAATTCCTTATCATAAGTAGGATAGTTTAGGGCTGCCCCACTCAACTTTTCACTAAAATACGCAATTGGTCTTCCTTCTTGCATCAAAACTCCACCAATTCCTAACCTGCAGCATCACACTCAATTTCAAACGTTTTAGTGAAGTTAGGCAAAATAAGCAAAGGAGCATTAGTTAATTTTTTCTTGATCAGTCTGAATGCCTTTTCTTGGTCAGCTCCCCATTTAAATGGGATGTTCTTCTTGATGACTTCGGTTAGCGGCGCTGCAAGGCTACTAAAGTCTCGAACAAATCGTCGATAAAAACTAGCCAAACCTTGAAAACTTCTTACATGACTTACCGAAGTAGGCGTTGGCCAATCGCGAATTGCCTTCACCTTTTCCTCATTAACTTCAATCCCTTTAGCACTTACAACAAAACCAAGAAACATAAGCCCAAATCTTGAACTTTGTATCGATAATGCAAACTTAGAATCCTCATTCTAGAATATTTTACCTTAAATTGAAATTTAATACTCCAAATAAAAATTGTAAACCGATTATCTTGATCTTTAGACATCGAAGTTGGAACTTTGGACGATAAAGTATTAATTTCGACACGTACCCT